>NC_064246.1:84842245-86042245 GCF_003254725.2 Canis lupus dingo | reverse complement strand
AAAAGAGGGTTAATACAAATACAACAATTTGATTTTGGCACTCACCAAAATAAACTATACAATATTTTATGTACATAGATGAAAGAGAATGAGAGAGACAGAGGAAAGGCAAGAAATAAGTAGGAAAGACAGAAAGATATATTCTACTCTGGTAGATGCAGGAGATTTGCCCCCAAAATGATGCTTGCTGTGAGATGTGAAAGATGAATAGGAAGTAAACTAGCTCAGAGAGAAGGAGAGCTAGTGTTTTAGGGAAGAGCATGTTGGAAGTCTCCAGATAGCAGAGGTGGGAGTGAACCTGGCATGTGTTAAGGCCCTAAAAAAGTCAGTATCTCTATCAGGGGCAGTGATAAAATAGGTGAGAAATAGGGAGAAGGACTTAAGTACTACTTTATTGGCTAAGACTTCATCACTTCTTAAAGTAATGGAAAATGATGTCATGCTTAAATAAAAGAGTAGCAAGGTCAACGCTACACTACAAAGGAGCAGCATTACTCATTTTGGAGAAATGATGAGCAAGGATCTAGTGAAGAGGAGACATCATCCAGGGCAGAAGAAATGTCACTTGGGCAAGATGGAAATTAGTGGCTTCATGAAAATATTTTGAGGGAAGAACTAATAGAACTTTAAGAATGGATTGAAATTTGGGGAGGATTTAGGGGAAGAGGTAAAGCACAATTCTCTCCTGTGGCTGCAATAGAAGAAAACAAATTATAGGAGGCTGATTATGAACACTTGTATGTCCTATATTGTTCAGTTAGATTGGGCAGGAAAAAGAGGTTGAGTGATAAATTAAAATGGAATACTAAAATATTAAATGTTATTCAGTGAAGACAATGGGTATGACTTTCTTTCTGGTGGGTTAGTTTTGTTGTTGTTGTTGCTTTATTCTTAAAATATCCTCAAGAAGCATGCAATGAACTTGAATTAAACAAAGAAAATACTGAGAGGTCTATGCAAAATGTTTTGAACTCAAAGAAGCTGTTTGGTAAATAACGTTGAAGACAGGCATTAAAGAGAAATATTGTAACAGCTTCAAAATAGACCAAAAGATCATAGAATTTCTTCAGTGGGAAACAACGCATTGTTGAGTATATATTTGTGGATTATTCTGATTCTGTGAGAGCTCTGAGCCCTTTCTTGTCTTTGAGATATTTTTCACTTTTTAAAACTGATAGTAAACAAATCAGTGTTGCTAGAATGCTGACTGTTTCCACTGAAATTCATTAGCTATAGGCTCCTTAGGTATCTTCACAGTCTTCTCAAGTTTGCATCTGGTGGTACATTCCTTCAGAATGCCTAATGTTTATTATATATGTACCTGTCTTTATATTCTCTGACTTTGGTGAAGTCTTTTCATTTCCTCATTAGAGATACATAAAATCTTTGACATGTGTATATTTTATGTTTTTATAAGAGTAATGATTTTTAGAATAAAAATTTTACTTTAAGAAATATATATATATTTTGAAAAATTCAGTTCATTTTAGAAAGAAATTATTTTTTTTGTATAATGTGAATGTACACACGCACACATAAATATTTGACAAATCTTCTTCTAAGGATTTTAAAGACCTAGAATTCCAAATAGCTTACAAAACAGCATTTCTTTAAGACAGAGTCCAATATTTAGCATTTCAGTGTTTATGGAACACAGAAAACTTGTTCATTTTAATTTTAGTTGAGTGTCATAATGCTCCTTTGCTGCGTTTTTATGGGGGGAGGAAGGACTACCAATCCAATAAATATCTTTCAAAGAAGGAAAAGACTATAAAGGTCTACCTCAAGTTCCCTACTCAATGTATCTGTCCTAGAAAAATAGGCAGAAAGCAGAGCCAATTTTTCTGCAAGTACTGATTTTGCTTGGGATAAACTAATGCTCATCCTTTTGCAATAGAAATTGTTTTCCAAATATAATGAAAAAAAAAAACCTTTTATGTTCAGTATGAGCTTGTTAAGGAGAGAACTTGCTGTATCACTGATTGGATTGCACTGCTTCATTCAAGTTATTATACAAATCTCAACATCTAATTATAACTGTCTTTTTAAGTAACACAAAATCATTAAGGTTAATATAGGTGAAAATTTTCTGAGATTACACTTTTGACACATCAAGTCAGGAGTTAAATGACTTGTAAATGACATTAAAAATAAATATGAATGTTTTATAAGGTAGTGTTTGAAAAATAAGTATATTTAGAAATGAAAAAAATACTGGCTACCATTTTCTTGGCAGATCTCAATTGCTCAAAATTTAATAGCTGGTAATTCATATTTGAGAAAAAAATTCTTACAGTTGTGGTACTCTTTCCAAGTTAGCTCTATGTGGATAACATTTATTGAAATAATCTCTCAGTGATAATATGTGATATTCATTTGCACATAAGCATTGAAAATAAAATACATGAATCACGGTTTAAGAACATAATTATTTCTATGATTCTGTAATGGATTTTCCTATTGGTAATTTTATGATGATTCACTTTTATTAAAAATTTAAAACTGCAAAGTGGAAATCTATAACAGCATCATCAATTTTGTGGGAAGTTATACTTTGTCTTATGTATTTAAATATATATTATAAAAATAAATAAATAAATATATATTATAAAACTATATCTACTACATACTTATTGTTAAGCCATATATTTAGTCTTCCTTTATGAAATTTCTGTTGGCTGTGAATAGCTTTATGCTACAAGCAGTGCGTGTGTGCAGGCTTTAGATATGAGGTAAGAGAATAGAGGTAGGAGGTCATAATGCATTTTTGTGAGAAGGAGCCATGTATTCAAACCATAAGAGACACTGAACTCTAAGAAACAAACTGAGGGTAGCTGGAGGGAAGGTGGGTGGAGGGATGGGGTAACCAGTTGATGGGCGTTAAGGAGGGCACCTGATGTAATGAGCAGTGGGTGTTATACATAACTGATGAACCACTAAATTCTGCCTCTGAAACACACATATACACACACATGCAAAAGCCCTGCATTTAATTTGCAAAGCATTAGGTTTCAGCAAGTTTATTTGCATATATGTGTGCATAAATTAAAATATGGTTAAAATTATATTTTTATAATGCTATTTCGTATATTAATTTAAATAAATTTTGAATAGTACTTAGGAAAACTTAAAATGCACACAATATAATGTAATTATTAATTTTTGTATGGGAAACAGCATAAGCTTTGGATCCAGACTTTATAAAATGTACTTAAAATACTTACCTTTTACATAGTTTTGCAAACACAAGAGATGTATCTAAAGAAGTAGCCCAGTAATTGTCATATATTATACAATCAGTATTAATGAGATACTACTATCCTTGATGTTAAGAATGGGAAAAAGCCTTAATCTTGAATGTCTCACATTAGATTTTACTTTAACATTTTCCCATCACATTTATTTATTTATTTGTTTATTTATTTATTTTAATAATAAATTTATTTTTTATTGGTGTTCAATTTGCCAACATACAGAATAACACCCAGTGCTCATCCCATCAAGTGCCCCCCTCAGTGCCCGTCACCCATTCACCCCCACCCCCCGCCCTCCTCCCCTTCCACCACCCCTAGTTTGTTTCCCAGAGTTAGGAGTCTTCATGTTCTGTCTCCCTTTCTGATATTTCCTACTCATTTCTTCTCCCTTCCCCTCTATTCCCTTTCACTATTATTTATATTCCCCAAATGAATGAGACCATATAATGTTTGTCCTTCTCCGATTGACTTATTTCACTCAGCATAATACCCTCCAGTTCCATCCACGTTGAAGCAAATGGTGGGTATTTGCCGTTTCTAATGGCTGAGGAATATTCCATTGTATACATAGACCACAGCTTCTTTATCCATTCATCTGTCGATGGACACCGAGGCTCCTTCCACAGTGTGGCTATTGTGGCCATTGCTGCTATAAACATCGGGGTGCAGGTGTCCTGGCATTTCATTGCATCTGTATCTTTGGGGTAAGTCCCCAGCAGTGCAATTGCTGGGTCATAGGGTAGGTCTATTTTTAACTCTTTGAGGAACCTCCACACTTTTAAATAACCAAAATATACCAGAACATGATTTAAAATAACATATATAATATTGGACCACTTTCTCACACCATACACAAAAATGAACTCAAAATGGATTAGAGACCTAAATGTGAGACCTGAAGCCATAAAACTCCTAGAAGAAAACATAGGCAGTAATTTCTTTGACACTGAAACATTTTTCTAGATACGCCTCCTCAAGCAAGGGAAGCAAAAGCAAAATTAAACTATTAGGACTACAAAATAAAAAGCCTTTGCACAGCAAAGAAATCAACAACAAACATAAAAGGCAGCCTACTGAATGGGACGAAGTATTTGCAAATGATATATCTAATACAGGATTAATGTCCCAAATATATAAAGAACTTATACAACTCAACACCAAAAGAGCTAATCTGATTAAGAAATGCTCAGAAGAGGGCAGCTCCAGTGGCCCAGTGGTTTAATGCCACCTTCAGCCCAGGGTGTGACCCTGGAGACCTGGGATCGAGTCCCACGCTAGGCTCTCTGCATGGAGCCTGCTTCTCCCTCTGCCTGTGTCTCTGCCTCTCTCTCTCTTTGTCTCTCATGAATAAACAAATATAATCTTAAAAAAAAAAAAAAAGAAATGGTCAGAAGAGCTGAACAGACATTTTTCCAAAGAAGACAAAAGATGTCCAATAGACATATGAAAAGATGCTCAATGTCACTAATCATCAGGGAAATGCAAATTAAAACCACAGTGAGATATCACTTTGCACCTGTCAGAATGGCTAAAAATCCAAACCAAACCAAAACAAAACACAAGAAATAATGGCTTGGTGAGGATGTGGAGAGAAGCAAACCCTTGTATCCTGGTGACGGGAATGCAAATTGCTGCAGCCACTATGGACAGCAATACGGAGGTTCCTCAAAAAATTCAAAATAGCATATGCTTCAGTAATTCCACTACTGGATGTTTAGCCAAAGAAAACAAAGATTCCAAGTTGAAGAGATAGACCAATGCCTATGTTTATTGTAGCATTTTTTTTTTTTTTACGTTAGCTAAGATACAGAGGAAAAGCATCCATCAATAGATCCACAGATAAAAAAAGATAGATGTCACACATAATGGAATATTATTCCTCATTAAAATAGAATGAGATCTTGCCTTTTGCAGCAACAAGGATGAACCTAGAGGATACAGTGCTAAGTGAAATGAGTCAGAGAAAGACAAATACCATATGGTTCCACTCATATGTGGAAATTAAGAAATAAAACAAATGCACAAAGAAAAAAAAGAGAGAGAGAGAGAGAGAGAGAGACTGGACTCTTAAATACTCTTAAATACAACTGGTGGTTGCCAGAGGGGAGGTGGGTGGATTAGGAATGAAATAGACAAAGGGGACCAAGAGCACAGTCATGTGATGGGCACTGAGTATCGGATAGAATTGTTGAATCATTACATTTACACCTGAAACTAATATGACACTGTGTGGTAATGCACTTCCATAAAATATCACGCACATAATTACTGTGTTAAGCATATACAGACAAACTATTAAGAAACACCTCACTCGCTAATTAGAGAATAGATTCTTTAATGGAGAGACTTGGGGCACCTATGAACTCATGATTGTATCTGCTCCAATTCTAAATGTTAGGCATTTGATGTTTGTCACGTATCTTTAAGATTGAGAAGGAAAATCGTGGTATTAAAACTCCATTTAGAAAAATAAGTTAAGGGAATCTACCTATTTATAAAATAAACAGACCCATAGGAACAGAGACCAGGGCACAGTCAGCCGCCTGGAGGAGTTACTGCTACTTACGATGACCCAGCAAATGACCCTGAGGGCTGAGGAGTAGCCTGGGCCAGGGAGAGCACAGTGACGTGAACGCTGGGTACAGCATTCAAGGAACACATAGAAATGCAGAAACGGAGTGAAATACCAATTAACAGAAGATAGATAATTTAGAAACCAATAACAACCACCATAACAAGAGCACATCACGAAAACCCATTTTAGCACACAGACTAAGGTTTTCTGTAACCAAAATATAACGTTGAAACATTTTAGGGGACAAATAAAAGGGTGGTCAATGTTAAGACCTGAACTGGTCCTCTGGACAATCAAATGAAAGAAATATCTCAGAATTTCAAGCAAAAGTACGCAGACTGGGAAATCAAAAGGGAACAGATAAAAATCCAGAGGTCCCATTCGGTAGGGCCACTGCTCATGCAATTCCTTGGAAGCCATTCATGTAGCAAACAAGCCCTTATGTTCGTTGGACGTGGTGTTTGTTCACAGATCAGGAAAATTCTCGTGTGAGTAGCAGGAGTTCAGAAAATGAAAAGAAAAGAGGATCAGAAGACGTATGGTGATAAGAAAACAAATACTAGCAGAATATTCCCCTGCATTAAATGAGAACCGGGAGATTGTAAAGGGTCACGGTGTCCCAGAAAGCTTGGTGAGAAAGACACAGTGTCCTGCTGAAGCTAGAGAATGACCAAGGGCAAAGAGAAAACGTCAGAGGCTCCCAGGCAGGACAATAGAAATAATATGTACTTGTGGAGACTGCAGAGCTGACCCTCGCTCGGCTGGCCTGGTACACAGGGTAGTGGCCAGGGACTATTTTTGAGTAACAGCCTTTTAGTTCTGCAAAAAGCAGAAAGCTGACCTCGATCACTGCACTTCCTGCCTGGGTCAGGGCCGCTGTGACAGCCGGTCAGTAAGGCCCTGGACCTCTCATGTCTCCTTCTGGGCTGTTAGATCAAAGGCCAGGGTTGCACTGAGGGAAGGGCCTGAGGAGGCCTGCTTTTTCCTGAAGCCACAGCTGAGGCCACGCAACATTATTTTTGAAAACATTTTTTTTCACATATTAATCTTTTACTGTTCTGAAGGCAAAAAGCAACTGAGTCAGAAGAAATTAAAACGTCCATTGATCACTTAGCAGGTTAGTCAAATGACTGTGTAACTGTTCCCATATGAACCGTAATAGAGCTCTTGGTCTCTCGGTCTATCTTGTCTTGACCCAAGTCTCTCTAATCTCTGAGATTATCCTGATGGACAGAAGCCTTTGGGCAGGTGGTGAGTGCGGGACGGATGTTCTCCAGGGAAGACAGCAGAGGTGGGGGGCTTCGAAGTCATGTGATTTGCTCCCTGCCTTGCATTTTGAGAGAGTCTGAGCCAACTGACCCAAGTCGCTTGGGAAGTCTTAGAAAAATAAGAAACAAGCAGGAGGAATAGGTTTTTAAATGTATTTTTATTTTAATTAATTAATTTTTTAAAGGATCTATTTATTCATGAGAGACACACAGAGAGAGAGGCAGGCTCCACGCAGGGGGCCCCATGCGGGACTCAATCCTGGGTCCCCGGTTCACGCCCTGAGCCGGAGGCAGACACTCAACTGCTGAGCGCCCCCAGGCTTCCCATAATTTATTTTTATTTATTTGTTTTTTTTTCCAGTTATTGTATACTTATTAAGTTGAATTTTATCTACCCGTATCTATTTAATAAATTTAACTCTTTGACATTTTTTGCTGAGTAAGCAAATTGCTTTGAAACCTTCCTGGTTACTAGTACTGATAATTTTGTGCTTTAGAAAAATGTTATCATGCTTATATAACAAAGGTTCTGAAGTGATTGCCACAATCAAACTAATGGAGCCTTTCATCATTCCACATTATTTTGTTTGTTTCTTCTGGTTTTTGTAGCGAGAGCACTTGAGATCTACTATCTTAGTAATTTCAAGTATGTGATACAGAATTATTAACCTTAGATACCATGCTGTATATTAGATCCACAGAATGTATTCACCTTTTAACTAAAACTTTGTACCCTTTGATCAGCATTTCCCCAAACCTCCCACATGTCCCCGGCAACCACCATTCTACTCTTTCTCTCTCTGAGTTAGACTTTTTACATTCCACAGGTAATGGACACCATGCAGTATTTGTCTTCCTCTCTCTGGCTCATTTCACTAGAGTAAGTAAAGCCCTCCCGATCCATCAGGTTATCACAAACAGCAGGATTTGCTTCTTTTCTAAGGCTAAGTAATACTCTCTCTTAGTCTCTTGCTTTCTCTTTCTCTCTCCAAAATATCTGTCATCTGTCTCTGTATAGATACATACACGAGTGTCTATGTAGAGAGAAAAAATATAGATATGTATTTAGGTAGATAATCACATTTTCTTTAACCGTTCATCTGTCAACCAATACTTAGTACACTTCTAGTTGAGATTTACACCCAAAAATAATGCTCAATTTAGCTTTTTTTATTTTTTTAAGATTTTATTTATTTATTCATGAGACTGACAGAGAGAGAGAGGGACAGAGACACACACAGGCAGAGGGAGAAGCAGGCTCCATGCAGGGAGACCAATGTGGGACTCGATCTGGGGACTCCAGGATCACGCCCTGGGCCGAAGGCAGATGTTTAACTGCTGAGCCACCCGGGTGCCCCTCAATTTAGCTTTTAATTGACATCGAGCTATGTGGGATAAAGATAATGTGCCCGGTCTTTTGTCTCAATCATTTTAGATATATATTTCACTGGGAACAAAAAGGAAGGCTTAATTAATGAATATTTTACTGTATAGATGCTTAATGATCTTTTAATGCAAACTTTTTAGGTGTCAGTTAATTTGTGCCGCCTATTTAGAGCAGTAAAAGAAGTAAGGACTATATCCACTGCCTGGCGCAGATGGTGCAATGTTAGCAGAAGACAAACAGAACAGACCTGATTTACAGGTTTCTCTATCATTAAATAACATAAACTTCAAGAGTAGGTCATTTGCATTTAAATATATAAAATAGATCAAGTACAAGTTTAGGTCAAGAATATTTAAACTGGGATGCCTGGGTGGCTCAGCAATTCAGTGTCTGCCTTTGGTTCAGGGCGACCTGGGGGTCCCGGGATTGAGTCCCACATTGGGCTCCCTGCATGGAGCCTGCTTCTCCCTCTGCCTGTGTCTCTGCCTCTCTCTCGTTCTCTCTCTCCTGTCTCTCATGAATAAATAAATAAAATCTTTAAAAATAAAATAAAAGTTTAAAAAGAAAAAAAGAATATTTAAACTTATGGCGAAGAAGAAAAACTGGTGACAGAGTTGGGTTTTTTGCTTTTTTTTTGTTTTTGTTTTTGTTGTTTACTATAATGAATTTGTGTCCAAAATGAATGATTTATAAGCCCTATTTAAGGAAAACAAGACAAACCAAGCCAAACCAAATGTACGATAACAAAAAAATGCAATGATTATTCAAAATTTTCTGTCTTTAATCTGGGAGAAATTATTACAAAATTTTCCTGGAAAATAAGAGCATAGTATCAATACCTTAATTACCTAAGCTCGTTATCTTCTGCAGCCAAATTATAGGACAATGACAGGCAACATGACATAATTCAAAGGACAATTCAAATGTACTGGTTTACTTTCAGTTTTCAGCAAGATGTCAAGGGACTTCTGGCTGGCTCGGACAGAGGAGCATGACACTATTGATCTCGTGGTTGTGAGTTCAAGCCCATGGTGGATGTAGAGATTACTTACATAAATAAAATTTAAAAGAAAACAAAACAACAACAACAAAAGATATCTAAATTTGATCCAAACACCATTTGTGGTTTGTAATTTCGTTGTCTGCAAATGTCAAATTGAATTTTACTTTTTCCTTAAATTAAACGTGATGGGAACAAAACTTAAATAATTTCACACAACCAAAATTAGAATGGAATAGAAGGAAAGGGAAGGGAAGAAAATGTGTTTTGGGTTTTGAAACTGATTTAATCCTCCTTCAATCAGTTACCAAATAAATGGTTCTTGAGTGAACTATTTAACCTTAATGGGCTATTCCTCCTCCTCCTCCTCCTCCTCCTCCTCCTTCTTCTTTCTTCTTCTTCTTCTTCTTCTTCTTCTTCTTCTTCTTCTTCTTCTTCTTCTTCTTCTTCTTCTTCTTCTTCTTTCTTCTTCTTCTTCTTCTTCTTCTTCTCTTCTTCTTCTTCTTCTTCTTCTTCTTCTTTCTTCTTCTTCTTCTTCTTCTTCTTCTTCTTCTTCTTCTTCTTCTTCTTCTTCTTCTTCTTCTTCTTCTTCTTCTTCTTCTTCTTCTTCTTCTTCTTCTTCTTCTTCTTCTTCTTCTTCTTCTTCTTCTTCTTCTCTTCTTCTTCTTTCTTTCTTCTTCTTCTTCTTCTTCTTCTTCTTCTTCTTCTTCTTCTTCTTCTTCTTCTTCTTCTTCTTCTTCTTCTTCTTCTTCTTCTTCTTCTTCTTCTTCTTCTTCTTCTTCTTCTTCTTCTTCTTCTTCCTTCCTCCTCCTTCTCCTCCTCCTCCTTCTTCTTTCTTCTTCTTCTTCTTCTTCTTCTTTCTTCTTCTTCTTCTTCTTCTTCTTCTTCTTCTTTTCTTTCTTCTTCTTCTTCTTCTTCTTCTTCTTCTTCTTCTTCTTCTTTCTTCTTCTTCTTCTTCTTCTTCTTCTTCTTCTTTCTTCTTCTTCTTCTTCTTCTTCTTCTTCTTCTTCTTCTTCTTCTTCTTCTTCTTCTTCTCCTTCTTCTTCTTCTTCTTCTCCTTCTTCTTCTTCTTTTCTTTCTTCTTCTTCTTCTTCTTCTTCTTCTTCTTCTTCTTCTTCTTCTTTCTTCTTCTTCTTCTTCTTCTTCTTCTTCTTCTTCTTCTTCCTCCTCCTCCTCCTCCTCCTCCTCCTTCCTCTTCTTCTTCTTCTTCTTCTTCTTCTTCTTCTTCTTCTTCTTCTTCTTTCTTCTTAGTTACTCACAGTGTTGCAGAAATTAAAGGAACTAATCAAAGTAGAGCACATATCTCACTAAGAACCCAGCGTTGTCATCGTACAGCAGGTTTGTAAGAGCATGACACCTAATATCTACCCTTTGCTTCGTTCATTCCAGCCTTTAAGAATTTTATAATTGAAAAACATGGAAGGCATATCTAATTCAGTTTATGAATACACATCTAGAAGGAATAGCTAAATAAAAATATTGGTTGACTGAATCAAAGTATATTTATTGGCAAAACAGGAGGATGTTCTCCACTAGCTAGATGTGAAATGGGGGAAAAAAAATATAAGCCCTGATTTTATAGTCAAGGACTCAAATTACACAAAGCCAGATTAAGAGGATCCTGTTTTAACAGTTAATCCTGTTGAAAATATCTGTTGGAGTCAATCATTTGCCTATTAACTGTTTTTTATTCTTTTTTTTTTATGAACAGAGGTATGTGCTTGTTAGAAAACAAGAATAAACTTGGGTTTAATTAATACATCTGTCATATTGAATTATGAGCTGACTACAGTCTATTGTGTCTAACTAACTAACTAACTAACTAACTAACGAACTAACCAAACCCCACCTGGAGTATTCAGGGCTGGAATTGGATTTTATAGTGTCTATGGATTGGTAAAGGAAATCATTTAAAATCGCCTTGCCTCCAGTCTATTTTGAAGCTTTCCTCAAGCCTAAAAATGCTCAGACTCATCTACAGTCTCGAAACACCAGCACTCAGATTTTCCTTAAATTTTCCATGAAGCCAACTTCTCTATAATAGTGTGGATGCTCCACACTATTCTGGATTTAGCACCTCTGAATGCTGGTGTAAGCATGTAACAACTCCAAAGGAGGGACACCTGGGTGGCTCAGTGATTGAGTGTCTGCCTTTGGCTCAGGGTGTGATCCCGGGGTCCTGGGATCAAGTTCCACATCAGGCTCCCTGCATGGAGCCTGCTTCTCCTTCTGCCTGTGTCTCTGCCTCTCTCTCTTTCTGTCTCTCATGAATAAATAAATAAAATCTTAAAAAACAATTCCAAAGGCAAGTCATGGTTAAGACCTCCGTACACTGTAAGATTGACATTTCCAACACAGCTCCTGAAAAAAATGGAGTGTGCTACGTTGTCAAATAGATAGTACTGTGAAGCTGTTCAAAGAGAGGTTATACAAGTTTCTTTCAGAAACCTTGGGGGGCGCCTGGGTGGCTCACTCCATTGAGCGTCAGACTCCTGATTTTGGCCCAGGTCATAATCTCAGGGTTATGGGATGGAGCCCCACATTGGGCTCAGCACTAGTGCATGGGACCGGCTTGGAATTCCTTTCCCTCTCCCTCTGCTCCTCCCAGCTCTTCCTCTTTCAAAAAAAAAAGAAAAAAAAGAAAGGAAGGAAGGAAGGAAGGAAGGAAGGAAGGAAGGAAGGAAGAAAGAAAGAAAGAAAGAAAGAAAGAAAGAAAGAAAGAAAGAAAGAAAGAAAAAAGAAAAGAAAGCTGAAACCTTGATATGAAGTTGTTTAGGTGGCTCTTCAAGTTTTTTAGGTGGCTCTTGATGCTCCTTTCAATTAGAAAAAAATATTTATTGAGGTCACACTCAATAGAAGTAAACAGATAAATCTAAAAACATTTAGTCTAAATGGCTAGTGACTTAAAAATCAATTATAATTTTAATTGATATTCCAACTCAAGTAGGATTTATTGAGCATGGACTATGTAAAATGTTATATCGTAAACATTTACTGAGCACAATTGATGTGCCAGACAAGATACACTAGTAAGAAAAATATACAGAAATATCTGGCCTCATAAAGTTTACATTCTGGTAGGAGGAGAGAGACAGTAAAAATAAATATAATAGATATGTGAATTATATATTAGTTTGAAAGTGATCAGGCTATGAAGTAGACAAGCAGCCCTGTAGGAGACCTCACCGATACTGGGGGAGAGATGGGGTGAGTGTAGAAACCACACATTGTTGAGCGTTTATAGTATTTTATTCATGCCTAAATTCGAAGAGGTTTTCACTTTCAAATAAAATAAGCCAGACAAATTGAAAAGTCGCAGAAAAAAAAAAAAGATTTCAAATCACTAGCAGGCTTTACATTAAAGGGCAAGGTCTATATATAGATCACTGTGTACCAAGCAAAAAATAGTTCATTTTTTTTTCCAGAGGTGCGACTTTTTTTTATTAACTTAGAAAAAATTTCAGTATCTTGGAAAAACACGTAGGAAAAAAGCTGAATGGCTCCTAGATACTCCGTCTTATTTGAAACCTATTTCAGATGATTCTGGCTCCAGACTCTAAAGTCTATGACCTTCCAAAGATTGATTTCTATTATACCATTAAATCCAAGCACAGCAAAACATGTCTAAAGCCCTACTCCTTGAACTATACTTGGAGATTGGTTTCAATGTCTAAATCTTTGGAATAGGTAGGGTAGTGCTGAGAGTACTCGCAGAAAATAAATAAATAAAATAACAAAATACAAAAACAAACTTGCCTTTGGTTGTTTTAGATTAACTTTGATACCTGCTAAGGAACTGCCTTGATGTTTTGTATACATGATTTTATATGCAGTTAAAAAAAAAAAGTAGTTCTAGGAGTATTGGCCATGATGCTACAGGTTTCCACATATTTTGTTTAACATTAGCTGTATGGGATTTTTCAATTGCATGATTACAATGTGCAATTTATTACATTCTATATTAAATTTTGGAGATTTTCAATTTTCTAAGAGCTGCAGATTCCTGTTGTGGTAAGAAAATAATTTAAAAATGTACCTTTCCTATTGTTTAAATATCTCAACCAGAAGCAAGCTTAAAGATATACGATTATATTGAGTATAGTTGAAAAATATAATTGAAAGCAAACTTTCCTGCCAATTCAGAAAACTTCTCCCCAAAGACAGAAAGGAAAGAAAACAGCATCACTGAATAAGTTTTATACCAGGATGTGAGGCCCAATCACAGGCAAGCCACCAGAGAGACTGCAGAGTCAGAAAGAGATCTCGCCCTTTTGCACAGCCAAGCAGGTACATCCCATTATAGACAAATTCTCCAGGTGAGGAATCCCAGTCCTGCCGGGAGAAGACTGGACAACATCATGTGTCTTATCTTTATATCAGGTCACCGTGGGACTTGGAGTGAGGCACCTGCCTATGTCAGGCTCCCCTCCTCCCACAGAAATGGGGAAATAAGGACCCTATCGTCTTTGATGATGACACTTCAAAAGGGATGGCTCCCTGGTCCTTGATGAACAGTCCTGGGTTGTTAAACTGGTGAGAGGCTTACTTAGTTAATAAAATGGCTCACGTAATCCAAAGAGGTGGAGGAAGACGTTAAAATCACTACAATTTAAAGTAAGCCATTTAAAGAAAGACATTAAAGTTTTCTAAAGCAAATGCTCAAAGAAAAGAGCGTCTCCTGTCTTTTTCCACCAAGAATTTATTATTATTATTATAGCTTGTATTTACCATTAGAGTTCATATATTTTTACATTATGTATATAAAAATATATATTACTTAAATGAATGTAAGATGTAAAATTTCGTGCATGCTTATAAATAAAGTATAGATCTTGCTAACAACTAATAAGGAGAAATTAATTGAGGAGAGCTTGACGCTGATAAAATATTAGAACTGACAAGTGATATTTATATTGAATTAAATAATAACAATGCCTTTTATAGCAATCGGAATTTAAATCAGCATTCTAGCAAGAAGATCAGTGTTTGGTCAATTTTAGTTTTTTTTTTTTAATTTTTCCCTTATAAATGTCACACAAAATAGTGGCATTCTCTTTCAATGTAGTAAAGTTATTTAATTTGGCACACAAGTAAATCAGAATAAATGTTTAACTAACATGGAAATACAGGAAAGAAAATCATTACACAACTTTGTATTTTTAAATGTATACTATGGTGTCCTCACCCACTATCCAATTAACCTAGTTTATTTTCTAACTGTAGCAAAGGATAAACTAATGTGATGACTATAAAACTATTTATTAATAAAAATGATAGTAAACATAATCAGATGCCACTGATAATTTAATTGCGGAACTGAACTGTATTGCCAAGAAGTATGAGAGAATAGTGTGTGTGATGACAATTACTAGATTTGTGCTTGGCAAAAACAAAAAACAAAAAAAAATCACTATAGATGCAGGCAAGGGACAACGTTACAATGACTGGGACTTAGGATCATAATGGATAGTAAATACTTCCCAATGATCCCATAAAGAGTAATGGATATATCCTTTATTAAAACTGAACTCCCCGTCTTCACATTCACTAGACAAAAGTGAAAGCAAACTGACATATCAAACAATTAAATGAGGTCTCTTTTTATTCTTTTGGGTTTTGAGCTGTTGTTTCTTCTCCTTAGAACTTTGCACAGAACAAAACTCACAGTAAATAATCTAAGAAATGAGTTTGTTTGGTTCTGTTTTTACTTTATTATTTTCAAAGGAGTGACATGTAGCAGCAATGCTTCATGAGCTCACCAGGCTGAAGATAGCACAGGCATGAAGCAGTCCCATTATAAAGGACCCCCTGCATCACTGAAGCAGCAAGATCGTGGACAGATCACGTGCCCTGATAGCAACCAAGCACCAATGCTTGATGCTCCTCAAAGAATTAAGCGAAACTTTCTGTGTACCCAACATCATTTCATTAGATACTCACCGATAAAGTTATAACTTAGGAAAAGGAGGATAACGGATTTTCCTAAGAAAATTGTCAATACTTTTACTGAGACTCTAATGTGAGTCCATCAGTAAGTAATTAAATGATAAGAACTTTCTAAATAACGTGTTGGATACACTCATCACAATTAAACTCTAATTTAAAATTCAAATGTGAGGTAAGTAAACAAAAAATTAATGAATTTAAGCACTTATAAAACTGCTCTAGATAAATACTCCTTCAAGTATAAATGTTAGAGCTGCTTGAAAATGTAAATACTGGGGTGCCTGGGCGGTTCAGTCATCTTAGCGTCCAACTTTGGTTTTGGCCCGGGTCATTATCTCAGGGTCTTGGGATCAAGCCCAGTGTTGGGCTCCCTGCTCAGCGGGGGAGTCTGCTGTTTCCCTCTCCCTTTGCTGGCTCTTTTTCTCTGTCTCTCAAATAAATAAATATTTTTATTTATTATTTATTATTTATTTATTTATTTATTTATTTATTTATTTAATAAATATTTTTTAAAAATTCTGACAGTACATGACTAGAAGACATAGAAACTACAGCTATTCCTCTTGAGCTCCTCAAGGAGAAGCCACAGTTTGAAGGAAACTCCTGGACTTCTTTTAATCAGAGAACATCAGATGAGAATTTGGGTTCTGCAAATTACCAATTTTGTGATCTTGAGTCGTTAGTCATCATTTATTGCAAATAATACTTACCCTCAGGGTGTTTATAAAATTAGATATGCCTGGCCTACAATAAGCGCTCAAGTAACAGCAGATTTTCTGTTGCTCTTTGGGCTTCTGTATATTCCAGTTTCAAAATGATCCAGGAAATATGTACACCTTGGTTAATAACAGAAAGTTATATAGCTAAAATCTAAGTACAAAGAAATCTAAATATATCCAACATAGTTCTGAAAATTTTAATTAATCAATATTTCTCCAGCCTATATAATGAAATGCAAAGCCGCCAAAATAAAAATAAAATCGTTTTCTACAGTAATCTATACCACACAAGATCTAACAAAAGAAAACTTGAACATGGGAATAATAAGAATAGCGTAAAGCAGGGAGTAAAGTTAGTGTAAATAATGCATGCCATTAGGAATTAGCAAAAGTAACATATTTGGCCTTGAATTTCCTAGTGAAAATGCAAAGGATAAGATATAAGTTTAAAGTGTGTTCATTTTCTTAAAAAAGTAAAGGAAGCCAATTTTTTTTTTTACTCTTACTGTGATCTGAAAGAAATTTCTCATGTATGTCTTTAAAATTGGAAATCGTTTTGAATAAAGGAGAAATGTGCTGTTGTCCTAATTAACGACCTATGACTATATTTGGTAAGCTGTTTCTTTTTTTATTCTTTCTTTTTTTAATTTTTAAACTTTATTTATTTATTTATTTATTTATTTATTTATTTATTTATTGGTAAGCTGTTTCTATAGTACGTAATGTCAAAGCAAAGAACAGCAATTCTCTGATAAGCTACAATATTGTTGGTTTATGTATTATGGTTCTTTGGTCAATCTTGAACAAAGTAGGAAAAAATATATATATAGTCTTTTTTTAAAGTTTTATTTAAATCCACATTAGTTAACATATAGTGTATTATTAGTTCCAGAAGTAGAGTTTAGTGATTGTTCAGATGCATATAACCCCGAGGCTCATTACACCAAGTGCCTTCCATAATGCCCATTACCAATTACCTCATCACGCCACCCACCACCCCTCCAGCAAACCTGTTTTTTCCCTATAGTTAAGTCTCTTATATAGTTTGCCTCCCCCTTTGTTTTTATCCTATTTTACTTTTCCTTCTCAGATACAAAATTCCTGTGTGTGTGCACATGTGTACAACACACTGCATGTGTGAACCTGGCAGTTTGCTAATTGTGAAGGAAGAATAATCTATGATATGCATTCTTGGTTTCTTGGTTTCTCATCAAGATGTAGACAGAAACCAGTGGAAGAGCATAGATTATACCCTTTAGGGATTAGCATTACCCAAGGGCTTTGGGTGTAGCTATTTTTTTTTTTTTAAGATTTTATTTATTTATTCATGAGAGACACAGAGAGAGAGATAGAGAGGCAGAGGGAGAAGCAGGCTCCATGCAGGGAGCCCGACTTAGGACTCGGTCCTGGGTCTCCAGGATCATGCTCTGGGCCAAACGCAGGTGCTAACCTGCTGAGCCACCCAGGGATCCCCTGGGTATAGTTCTTTGGTGAGATTTTTTATCCCTATATATGTAGAGAAAAGGATTAAGCCTTTACACCATATGGAACAATGGAACAAAAAGTTGGATTCCATTTAATTTTACTTTGCTTAATACATATTAGTTCCCCAATAGCAATGTTTATACATTTTGACTGAAATAACCTTGATACAGGCTATTAGGAAATTCATATTCTGTAAGTTTTAACAGTCTGTTAGGTTGCCCAGAGATCTAAGTTGTCATTCAAGATCACTGAAAGCACATTGATATTTTATTGTCTAAAATATTCTAATTATTTAAGTTATATAGAAAGATTTTAGACTTCAAACTTTTTCTTATCAAGTACATTTTGCAATTTCTTTTAAGTCTAATTTTGTGTTACACTTTGAAATGTTATATTTTTGAATTTTAATTAATAACATGAAAGCTAGAGTCATACCTTTTGTTATTTCACCAGCTTGTCTCTGATTTTTAGAACAGCATTATAAAAAAGCTGTCAGCCTTAGAGTTTTTTTTTTTTTTTTTCCAAGTACCTAGTCTGGGGAAAGCTATGCAAAAATACATCTATTTAAGGATGGAAAGCACTTATGATGTTAACACGGATCCATTTTGCCTATATGCTTGTAATTTGTTGAAATTTTGCCTAATCTGTATGGGATGAAAACTATACAAATGCCTACATGAGTTAGCAAGAAATTGAGGAAAACACTGAAAGTCTTTAAAGATAAAAGACCTATTCCTCTGCCCAGGATGTTTCAGAGGTAGTTCTGTTAGTTTATTTTTAGAATTATGACTCTAGGATCCTATTTAGAAGGACTCTCATTCAAATGAAGAAAAGAAAGGGAGCCTAAAGGGAAGGTACAAGACACTCAGTGACATAAATAGATTGGAGAATAGTTAGATGAATCATGCATAATGAGCGTGAGTGAATCAAAAGGACTAGTGGAAAAAAAATGTTGAAATGTCTGCATCCAGATTGTAGTGTCTATCTTTACCAAATGGATGAAATAATGTAGTAAAATAACAGAAAGGATTAAAGGTAATAATATAGAAAAAGAGCATTGCATATGATGTTTTCCAGGAAGAATAACCACAATTACAAATAGGAATTAATGATTTTATACACACATACACACAAATAAACCATAGATAGGCATATTTCAAAGATTGTTTTATTCTCAAGATCATTCCATTCTTAGACATTCCTAGAATAATGAAATAATCCTCTGCTTTGCAGTTTCCAATCCTGCAATTTTACCCTTATTCACTACTCAAAATTGAAACGGTTAATTTACAATTCAATACTATCTTAAACTGTCTTTCAGCTTTGTTACAAGAGCTACAGTCTTTTAATCTTCAATATAGTCTTCCATTCTATTTTGCTTTCTGTGCAAGAAAAACATTCACAATACATTGTATTTGAATCCTATTCATTATTTCTTGACAATGAACACTATCTACCACAAAATGGCATCATTTATTTCATTCATATGAGCATTTTATTAACCAAAAGTTTTTAATGATAAAATCAAGTATTTTGAGGGTTCCATTGATCATATGATGCCAACTCATTTTTTATGAGCAATTTATATTACTTCCTTTGACAAATTGGTAATGTCACAATTTACTCCGACTCTACTGCTTTTTGAATACCTATCTGAGGAATAGTGGTGTCAGTTCTAAAAATAAATAGAACATAATTTTCAAAGAACTCAGGGATATCTTAAAACACTTTTGTTACTTTTTATCGCAGAGACTTCTTAAACTTGTTTCATGAAAATGATAGTGAAATGTGAATATCTTGTAATATCTGGGATATAAATGGACATCATAAGTTTTGAAAGATATGGTGTTTCAAATTTAAGGGATTAAGAACTTGGGAAAGAGATTAAAATGATCCTGGCCGCAGGCAGCTCATGAATTCTACACAGATCTAGTCTCATATGCCCTTCAAGAACATAGTTGAAGTCTCCTAGTTTAAGACCTTTTTTAAAATTTTTTGAATAATATGTCATTTAAGGAACATTAGTTCTGTATTTTCAAAACTGATATCCAATATGTCACCAAACTGACTAGACTCAAAAAATGAAGAGTATTATGGACATGCACTAAACTGTGTGTCATTTGTTCAGCTAATTCAGTGGAAAAGGGTGTGGACAGGAGAACCAACATATTTGGAACATAACTGCTCTTCTACTGGGAAGAAGTTTTATAACAGCACATTTTCCCCACTTCTCATTTTACAATATTGATTTCACAGTTGTCATAGTACTAATACGTAAATACCTCTATCAACACAGATAACCTTCTAATATTTGAATGTCATAATTCTTTATATACTTTGTTGAAGGATGCATGTCTGTTAATTACAAATGAAAAGTCTATACAACAATTTTAATTAAATTTAGAACATCTCATTAGCTTTTGAGTATGCACAACAATGAAATGGTCTGACATAGTCATGATTTTAAGGCATAAATTTGAATCAATGATTTTCACTAAATGTCATATTTATCCATTCAACTTGGTAGTCATCAGAAAATGTATAGTTAATAGTTGCAAAATTGCCACACATGGTAGTATATAGCAGTGAAATATTTTTTTGATCTATTTCACTCTTACAATTAACCAACTTCTTTGCTTTCTTCCTCATTTAAACAGCTTTAATATCTTCCCAAGATTATTATATTTATCCATCGAAAGTTCCTGTTTCTTGCTTTCTGATCTGTTTTTATTCTGTTTTTATTCTGATCTCCTATCTAGAGACCAGAATAACTTCATTACATTGGAAATCACATTAGATCACATCTTGTTAAATTCCTTTCAATTATTTCTATTTTCTTGAAAATGACTTTCAGAAAACTAAGAAATTTATTTATTTATTTATTTATTTATTTATTTATTTATTTATTTATGGCTTATCAGAATCTCAATTTCAGTTACTTTTTAGTACCCTACTTTAATTTAATAACACCCTACTCCACCTTTTTTTTTTTTTTTTTAAAGATTTTATTTATTTATTCACAAGAGACACACAGGGAGAAGCAGAGACATAGGCAGAGGGAGGAGAGAAGCAGTCTCCATGTAGAAAGCCCAATGCAGGACTGGATCCCAGGACTCCAGGATCACTCACTGAGCCAAAGGCAGATGCTTAACCACTGAGCCACCCAGGCATCCCCACTATCCTCCACCTTAACTACATTTAAGGTACATCTTTATTTTAGTTCCTTGATAATATAAAGCATAGTCCTACCTCAGGACCATTGTACTTGTTGGTTCAACTGCTGGAATCTTTTGTTTGCATCCTTGCATGTCTTGGTGTGTGACTCCAGTCAGATTATAGCTCACTGGATTCCTCACAGAGATGCCACTTGGATGTATTTTAGCTTTTATAAGATGATGATGATGATGATGATGATGATGATGATGATGATCTCTGCTAATGTTATTCTATTCACTTTTAAAACTTTATTTATGGGATTCGGACTGAAAGTAATATTTACTTGTTTAATTGGTTTTTGATTGCTTCCTCAATAGCACAGAGCAAGTATGTGAAATGTGATCTTACTGTGTTGTTTGACATGCTATTAAAGTGTCACATATGAAATATGCTCAACAAATATTTGTTAAATGAATGAATGGATCAAAAACCAAATAACATTCTATATGGAAAACAAATATAAATTGAAAAAAAAATCTGATGCAAGGCTCTTTTGCTGTTGTTTTTCTTTGCTTTTTGGTAATTTTAGACTAGTTATTATAATTTTTACTTCTTTTAAAAACATAAAAATTATTTATTGTGGAACAATATCTTAAATGCATAACCCATATTTAAGCTACTATGAGATAGTACTAATATATTGATTTGGGGCATTAAGAATCCTAAAAGTCAAATGGGATATAATTGATGAAATATCTAAAATTTATTAAAACACAATTAACTTCTTATTTAGTAGCTTTGTAAAGGACCTGTAGGCAAGCCAAAAAATAAAAAATCAGAATTGAGCTTATCATAATTCATTTCTTAAGGAAAAATAGAAACAGAAATAAGAAAAATTGACAGAATGGTATGTGAGAAATGAGGAGTGGAGTTGACAGATTTAAACCGGCTGAACTACTAATTGATGATACCAGGTGTCACTGTAAGAAGATCAAGGATACTGCGACAATGAAAGGGAACTGGAGGATATGTTCTTTCACAGACACCTTGGTAATACAAACCAGCCAAGATAAGGCAAACAAAACAAATAACAAAGACAATAGCAGCAAAAACAGTATGGGAGAAGAGGAATTAGGGAAGAAAAAGAATGAAAAAATATCCAAATTGAAAAGGAAGAAATAAAATTATTTATATTATATGATCTAATATGTAAAAAACTCACGTCTGGTCAAATGATTTTAGCAAGAATGCCAAGACTATTCAATGGAGACAGGATAGTCTCTTCAATAAATGGTGGAAAATGGGAAAATGGGATATTTCCATGCAAAAGAATGAAGTTGGACCCTTACCTACCACCACATATGAAAGTTAATTCATGTTGGATCAAAGACCTGAAAGTAACAGATCAAACTACAACATCCTTAGCAGAAAACCGAGGTCTTCACAATACTGATTTGATAATGATTTATTGGACATGACACCAAAGGCAGAGGCAACAAAAGAAAAAAATAGACAAATTGGATTTCATGAAAATCACAAGCTTTGGGGCACCAAAGGGTGCTACCAACACATTGAAAAGGCAGCCCACAGAATGAGAAATTTGTTTGTATGGCATATATCTGATAAGGGACTAATATCCAGAACATGTAGCATACTCAAGACAGAGTAACAGCACAATCATTTGTTTCAAGAATGAGCAAAATTTAAAAAAAAAAAGAAAAATGGAGGGGGAGCCAGGGTGGCCCAGTCCGTTAAGCACCTGACTCTTGTTTTCAGTTTAGGTCATGATCTTAGGTTTCTGGGATGGAGCCTTGGGCTGAGCTCTGTGCTCAGTGGGTTGTCTGCTTCGGGATTTTCCCTTTTCCTTTGCCCTCCCCCTGCTTGCTCTCTCTAAATCTCTCTCTCACACAAAAAAATTTTAAAAAATCACAATAAATCTAAAAAAATGGGGAATAAACTTGAAAAAAACATTTTTTCTAAAGAAGATCTTTGAATGAGCAAAGTGCACATGAAAAGTTGTTCAACATTACTAATAATTAGGGGAACACATTAGAAATCTCCAATTAAATACTGCTTCACACCTGTTAGACAATTATTGTAAAAAAAAAAACCAAAAAGAAAATAAAGTAATAAATCTTGAAAGGAATGAGAAAATAATTGGAACCTCTGTGCACTCCTCAGTGGTTTCAGAATGGATCATACGTAGGTTATAACACATAACTTTAAAATTTGAAGGCAAAACATGAGTGATAATCTTTATCATCTTCTCTCCCTTTTGCCCTCTATATGCATTCATTCAAATATATTGCATATATCATACATACATATATAATTTTCATGAAAAAAATATATGTACATTACATGCATACATAAAATATTTGTGAATCATTTTGAAAACAATTTAGATACTATGTCTTCTTATAGTTAAATATATCTGTCTATTTCCTAGGTGTTTTGGAGATCTCCAGGATCACTCTGGTTTGAGAATTCACTTGAAAGACTAACAGAACTCAGAAAATTCTCACAATTAGGGTTTTGGACAGCAAACAGATACAAATTAAACCAGCAAAGGAAAAAGGCACATTGGCTGGAGCTCGGGAAAGACCAGACACTGTCGTCCAGATGTCCCCTCCCAGTGGAGTCATGCAGACAGCACTTCCTTCTCTTGGCAACAATGTGTGATAACATGTACAAAGTATTGGCGATCAGGTAAGCTGATTCAACCTGGTGAAGAATATTTTTACTGGTGGTCAGTAATTTAGGCATGGAACACCCACGGGACTGACTTTAATTCCTCTGTCTCCTGGTTACTTTTACCTAATCTGCTGTCCATATTCCAATTTGGTCAGTTGACCAAATACTCTTCTTTATAGTAATATTTTCTTCCCTGAGAGTAGCAAGTCCAAGATCATGAGTTGCTTTTAGATGTCAATTCTCTTTAATCGCTTTAATTGGAAATAGTTTCTCAATATTTCTTGGTCTTTTTTGACATCATTGTTATTTTTTTTTAATATTAGGCCCATTTTCTTTTTACAGGTCTCAGTTTGAGTTTGATAATAATTTCTCTTTATTTTATTCATATTTTCCCTTTTCAAACAAAATACTCCATATTCATCACGGTGTCATTCTCAGGGTGAGACATTATGAAGCCATAATGTCTGTGTACCCTTCTGCTGGTATTTATTTTGGTCATTTAGTTGACTTATTGGTAAACTTCTTCACTATATAGTTACAATTTCTCTTTGCAACCATAAATTTGCATGAAGAAAATAATCCCAAGTCATCACCTCCTTGAGGTGATCACCTACCTTGGGATTTAGCCATCATTAAGTAGATACTCCAGTTTGATAAAATGCTAATGGATTGAAGAAAATATTAAGTTATAACAGTAAAATAAGAGTCCAGCCCTGGAAGACAGACAATCTGGGTTTTATTTTTAGTATCACATTTGAGAGCCATGTCACTTGGAGCAAGTCTACATCTGTAAAATATAAGAGTTACTACTAGTTAACAAGATTTTTAGAAGGATGAAAACAGTAAAAAATGCAAAGCAATGAGCTAATTTATTGATAAAAAATTTAACAAAATGTTAGTGCATATTATGACTATTATTTCTCTTGTGGTTATCATTAAAATTATTGTTGTTTCTAAATATTAAAATAATGTGGATTTTCCTTGTTGTCATTGTTGTTGTTTTTCCAGACACTAATTGTTTTTAATGTTTAGTGAATCAAAGTGACAAAACCCAGAGTTGCTTCTTTGATAGGAATATTGGAAATGATGTATTACTTGGATTAAGTCATTCCAAGGGAGAAAAATTATGAAAGCTACAATAATATTAATGGGGGGCAGCGCGGGTGGCTCAGTGGTTTAGCGTTGCCTTCAGCCCAGGGTGTGATCCTGGAGACCTGGGATTGAATCCCACGTTGGGCTCCCTGCATGGAGCCTGCTTCTCCCTCTGCCTGTGTCTCTGCCTTTTTCTCTCTCTGTGTCTCTCATGAATAAATAAATAAAATCTTTAAAGAAAGAGTCTGTTTAAAATTAATAATAATAATAATAATAATGGGTTAAATTGTATTTTTTAGGATACAGTCCTTTTTCATTCTTGTAATAAATGTGGGATTTGGTGCTAAATATCCTGATCAGCCGATGTCCCTTGTGTATGCTCTTCTTGAACTCTTTATCTTCTGATGCTGAGAAACCTTAATTAAACCTTAATTTAAACCTTAATTAAAAACGAACTTATTAGCAGTTTTCAATGTACTTAATGAGTTGGGCAACTGACATCTCAATATGGGGCAATTGCATTTAAATAGAGAAAAGATAATTGTGAGAACTTAGAGTTCACTGCAAGTCCTTATAATACAAGGGCCTCATCTATAACACGTTTGGATTTCTGAAATCAGTTCTCATAAATGGGCCACTTGAATGCCAGTGGGAGGGCTTCTTAGTTCATCATTCAACATAAGATTTCAAATTAGCAGGACTGGGTTCAGCCTCTGTGAGTATATATATATATGCTATTTGTATAACTTTAACTTTTCGTTTGACACCCTACATTATATGTTCTAAGAATATGTATTGTTACATAATTGCTTCTGGTATTTTTTTTTTAATTTTTATTTATTTGTGGTAGTCACACAGAGAGAGAGAGGCAGAGACACAGGCAGAGGGAAAAGCAGGCTCGATGCACCGGGAGCCTGACGTGGGATTCGATCCCGGGTCTCCAGGATCGCGACCTGGGCCAAAGGCAGGCGCCAAACCTCTGCGCCACCCAGGGATCCCCTCTTCTGGTATTTTTAAATCTTTTCTATATGATCTGAAAGTGTCTAATCAGAATTTTTTTTTCATGTTGCTCCTGTAGTCTAAGTAGATGAAATAAGCTCACCAGGAAGAGTGAATGGCTTGTTAGGGAAAACACTACATATTGACATTTGTGTGTTATTCATTGACATTATTCTCTCACTGGCTTTTAAAAACACATGTGATGTTCCATCATTCAACACAGTACCTGGGCAATTCTGGGCACTTAATAAATGACAATTGAATATGAACATATCTGAATCTTTTCTCCCCATCTATGTAGAACTATTAATGTATATAAGGAATTTCTCCAGAAAAGGAGAAAGAAGATATGTAGAATCCATATCAAGTTGGTAATCAATTAAAATGAGCAATTTTAAGAGGATTGAAAGAAGATCAGATGTTTAGTTGACTGAGGTTTGCTTGTTTCTGTTATTTTTGTTAAGATTTATTTATTTATTTGAGAGAGTGAAGCAGCAGGGGGCAGGGCAGGGGGAGCAGGGGAAGATCTCAAGCAGACGCCCCCCTGAGTGTGGAGTGTGATTCAGGTCCCATTCCAGGACCTTGAGATCACGACCTTTGCTGAGATCAGAGGTCTGTCACTTATCCTGCTGATCCACCCAGGCTTCCTGAGATTGCTTTGGTCTTAAAGTATTTTTCTTCAGCTTCAATTTAAAATAAGACTAACAGGCAAAAGTGAAATGGAAACTATATAAATAAATATTATAATAAGTATACTGAAATCCATCCTGTGAAAGATATTGTATACCTTTAATACTTTTTAATTTATTTTATAAATTATTAAATAGTTCAATTTCCAGAAAAAAATCAAAGCATGGAAGCGCTGTGTGCCATCACCCTTCTCTGTCAAATCTAACATTCAGCCATGCATGCTTCGTTGAAAAAAGTACAGTTGAAATCTCCTCTATTTCTCTTCCCAGTTCTATTCCATTATATTGAATAAATAGATGATTTAATGCAATGCTTTACCGTGTCATTTATCATATTTATGATATGGCAGTTGTATCCCTGTGATCTAATTTTTCCCTAGAGACTCTTGCCATTTATGCCTATGTGAATGTTGGAGGTGGGTGGGGGAAGCGCTGGGGAATGTTCATGTCTCTTACTTGTGCATATATTCATTTCACGGAAACAGAAAATAAAATAATGCTTTTTTCTTTCTTGTCATGCTGTTATGTTATTTTATTTTTTTTTAGCTTTACTGAGGTGTAATTGACAAATGAAATTGTATATATAAGGTGTACAATGTGAAATGATGACCACAATTAGGTGAATTAACATATGCATCACCTCCACTGGTTACCTCTTTCCTGTGTATGTGTGTGGTAAGAATGTTTAGGGTCTCTCAGTAAATGTCAGGGACACAACACAGCGTTATTAACTATCATCTCCTTGCTATATATTAGATCCCTAGAGTTTATTCATCTTATAATTAAAGCCTTGTATTCTTTGACCAGCTTCTCCCATTTCTCCACCCACCCAGGCCCTGCTAACCACCACTCTATAATTCTATTGCCTGTTTCTGAGTTCTTTGATTTCCTTCCTCCTTCCCTTTCTTCCCCTCTTCCTTCCTTCTCTCCCTCCCTCTTTCCTTTCTTCCTTTGTTCCTTCCTTCCTTCTTTCCTTCCTTCTCTTCCTCCCTCCCTACCTCCTCCCTCTCTCCCTCTCTCCCTCTCCTTCTCTCTCTCTTCCTTTCTCTGAATGATAGATGCCTGGGATATATAAAATACAAACATTTGCTGTTCATGCACCTGTTTTGTTTTAGAATGCTGAGTTTGGTTTTTACTTTGTTTTGTCTTGGTTATATTTCTATGTCTCCCTCCAATTTAATTGACTGTATGGATAAAATACATTCTAATGGTCTTCGTTGGAAATGTAACTTTAATTTTTATTTATTACTTTTAAAGGTTATGTTTGTTTATTCATGAGAGACACAGGCAGAGAGAGAAGCATGGTCTCCACAGGAAGCCCGATGACGGACTCGATCCCAGGACCCTGGGATCACTCCCTGAACCGAAGGCAGACGCTCAACAGCTGAGCCACCCAGGCGTCCCAGAGATGTAACTTTAACATCACTCTTCAGAGCAAAGAGAGTCAACTTGGGGAATATGGGCTTCATCCGTTCTATCCATATTCTTTGCTTAGCCTGAAATCATTCAATAGACCAAAACATTTGCCAGTCCCAGTTTTGTTACAGTGGACTGATTGAAGTCCTACGTTCTTGATCCCCAAAAACCTTTGCCTTTATTACCACTGGTTAAGAGTGAAAAAATAAACATTAAAAAGTAAGAAGAAGAAATTTTGGTTTGCAATGGGCATTGTCCTTTAAATATTTACTTAGATTAATTCCGTAGACTTCTGTATTTATTCAAGAGAAAAGAATATAACAAATTAAGTAAATATCTGTAAAAATACTTTAAAAAACTATTTGTTGCTTTTAGTTGAATATCATTGCATGCTCTATTTTCTGTAGCATATCCTGAACAAGGTAGTATATTAGTTTACACAGAGTCCTGAGTTTGTTCGTAATTTCAGTGTCGGGGTCTCTTGGGAAATCTCTCCAGGCTCTCTTCCTCAGAATTCACTTTGAAATAGATGAGTAATGTCCAGGTGTTCTAGAGATTTGAACATTATTTATCTTATCAGCTGCGGGTGGTTCCAGGAAGCTTTGTTTTTACTCTGTGACTACTCACCTGGCCAAAGCTGATTGGGTGAGAGACAGACATTGAGAAAAAAAAAAAAGGCCCCAAAAAACAAACAAATAAAACTCTTATCGGGAATTTGCAACCTAAGTTGGGCTTTGTTGATTTCTTGAACTGGAGACATGTTCCCAGACAAACTGAGCGAGTGAGACAGACATTTTCCAGTATGTACACAGCAAAGAAAATGTTGATCTCATGGAGTGGAAAAAGAAACTAAAAGGCAGAGAAAAACCATAAATTAGAAAAGCCAAGTGATGACAATGAGGAAAAGATACTCTGTGATTTGGAGGCTGCTTTTATTTTCTTTTATAAACCTGAATTTCATTTGTAATTTATGTCCTTGTGTTGCTCGGAATGAAATGCTATTATTAAGGCAGTTTGAACAAATTTCATCAATTATATCCAAATGATCCTTCATCAGGACAGTCAACCATTATTTTTCTCAGCATCATCGAGGCAAATAATGTTCTCTATTTTAGAAAATCCAAACAAAAAGAAATGTCTGTGTTTGTCATTGACAAGAGCCTAGGAGTTGGAGTGTCATCTTTAGGATTTACTACGGTGCCATATGGGTATTCAGTAAAGTGACAACAAAGCTCACATTGTGTCTAAGTTTCTTAAATAAAACTCTTAACTTTACATTTGGAATGAAATACTTCAATCATGTCAATATTTTTATTTTGATTGAACCACAATTACGGATAGGATAAAGCTGAGAAACAGAACCTCTTATCTTGGACCACGTCGTTTGGAAGCCCTCATTTTGTCTCTGATTAGCTACATACTCTTGGGAAATTTACTTTTTTTTTCATGTGCAAAATGGGAATACGTGCCCACCTTTTAAAAGTTAAAGGAGTTTACAAATTTAAAATCCTCACGGTCATGATTCTTAGTGTTTAACAACTTAAAATTGTTTTCGGCATTGATTTTTAGTAGCATATCATTAGAAAAATGCATTTTTACAAAGATATAAAGATGGTAGTACTGTGAAGTAGATACAATGTGAGTAACGGATTTTGTTTCATGGGAAAAGCACTGAGAACTACAGAAAGCAAGCATTTATTTCTAAACCGCTGTATTCAGGTTATTAGAGATAATGCATCTGCAGTTCATAATTGTAGCTCACTGTGCTTTTTTTAAGATTGTATTTATTTATCCATGAGAGACCCAGAGAGAGAAGCAGAGACACAGGCAGAGGGAGAAGCAGGCTCCCTCCAGGGAGTCCAATGCGAGACTGGATCCTAGGACCCTGGGGTCATGACCTGGGCCAAAGGCAGGAGCTCAACCCTTGAGCCCCCCAGGCGTCCCTAGATTACTCTATTCTCTCAAATCCTTGAAGACTCGTTGACAAGAGTATTTTTGATAACACAAGCACAGCCTGCATTTAGTTGGGGAGTCATGTGGTACCAGGTTGTACAGTTGGGTGCCAGTTAATATTATATGGAAAATACTCTTCACACAACCCCAGACGATTATTTTCCTGACGGACCTGTAAAACTTCTCCACCTAATTTTTCTCCATAAGTGGTTTAAAATATACGAACTCTCCTTGCTAAGAATTTTGCAGAGATGCCTTTGAAAAAGAGATCTCAATCATTCTCCCTGTTCTTAGAATCGTTAACCCTCAGCACAATACTCATTTTCGAATCACAAAGTGTAATACGCCCTAGAGGTTTGGGCCGTTGTGTTGATAGGAGGCAGCAGGCTGTTTTGGCTTTAGAAGTTCCAAAAGCCTCAATACCTAATGATTTGCTAATTTTCTTTTAAAAATCCTTTTCTGTACGTTGTTCATATAATCAGCAATGTGTGAAATTTAGATGTCGGTACTCTGCTCTCAGCAGGGGATTCCTTTAATTTGGTGTTTGTCATCACACATAAGTCCAGCCATCCTAGGAGTCCCTGCTTTGATATGATGACAAAACACTGGGAGAAGTACATTACCTTTAGTGCTCTGTAAGCCTTTTCATCCACTTCCTAATTGGCCAGTTCCAATTGCTAATACAGCTAACAGCAATACGAACCCAAGCAAAAATGCTTCTTTTCTTTTCTCTTTAACGATTTTTTTTTCTACTCTTCTATCATTTTTTATTTTCTTAATATACCACCAGTTCTGCATTTCTGGTTTTTGTTTTGTTTTGTTTTACTTTAAGCAAGAGACGCATAAGAGAATGGCACATCAGTCATGATATGCACTTGAGAATCTGCTACTAAATGGTCATATGCCTTTCAGTGAATTACTTGATTCTCTGACTTAAGCTGTACTATTATATATTTATTTTTTATTTTTAAGTAATCTCTAACACCCAATATAGGGCTCCAACTTACAACCCCGAGATCAAGAGTCACATGCTCTACCCGCTGAGCCAGCCAGGCTTCAGGCTTCTTCTTCTTCTTTTTTTTTTTTTTTTTAATTGAATTTTAGAATAGAAATTGAAATTCTAATTAAAAACAAAACATGTATTTGCTATTCATTCTATATTCCCTTTGCACTCATCAAGGACTTCTGCTGGTTGTGGGTCTTTGTCTGATGGGATGACTTAAACCTTCATTCCTGAGGTGCCTGAGCCATTAGCCCTCCTGCCGAAATTGGCTCATCATAGTTTTCCATAGGCTTTAATCACAGGAGATGGTAATACTAGGAGATGTCCTAAGAGATTTCCTATATTCCAGATATAGTGTCCTTTATGTTCATTGTGCCTTCAGTCCAACTGCCCCTTGGTAATCACTACAGCCGGCACATTCTTTCTTCTCTGACTATTCATTCAGGGGCATAAGGAGCCAAAGTGGCCAGGAAGTAGTCTTAACTTTGAGGTCAATCTAATCATTATTGTATCTCCCAATGGAAATTACAATTTTGCTAGTGGGTCACAAAGAGTCATGGTAGGTGGTGCCACTTATACAGATGAAATCGCAATAGTAGACTGCCCATCTATTTCACTTTTAGGGAAACCATATTCAACTAGCCAATGCCTCAGGTCTTTGTGAGTTAGATTATGTGGATCACTGCTTTAGCTTGACCCTCCACTATCGTAACCACACTTACCTTCTCTTTGGCAATTAAGTGACACATTTGGGCCTTGCAACCCTGGGTTCCCATTATCTCCATTACATTTAGTGATCCAGTTTGATGGGATAATTTTCCCTGTGATATCAGATCTACTGAGAATAGCAACCACAAGAGCTCTAAAAAATGCTGTGTATACTCTCAGAAATATTTTTCCTTACAGCAATGGTGAAATTGTGCTGTGTCCTCTGTCATGTCACAGGGTGGGTAAGAAAGACCTTACATGAAAGTGCCCTCTAGCATTCCAATTTTCCTAAGCCTACAGATACAGTATATGAAGGTTAATTTGGCATTTCAACTTCATATAGTTAAGGCCACCTCTGAGTCCATATTTCTGCCAGCCAGTTAAACACTGAGAATCTCTGCTTCGTGGGCTCAGTCAATAATCTTGGCCTGATTTAACTTTATATTCCTATCAGCATAATCTTGCCCCTCTTAATATCCATTCTCACGTATACTCCCCAGATTTCTGTCTGTACAAATTAGGAAAACCACACTGTTTTTATGACACGCATCAACCTCTTCATAAATAGCTTACACTTTGAAGCGTGCTGGAACTTGAGTCTATTTATATGTCTAGAAGCAGAGAGGGATGGTGGGGGCAGACCCTTAAGAGAATCGGAAAGTGCCTGGAAAGGAAAATACCTCAGGGAAAGCTATTACAAATGTTTTAGATGAAGGTGGGGTAAACTTTTCATGAAGGAGTAGAAGGAACGCTTCTGTTGGTAGAGAAGCGTTCACAATGTGAAGGTTCATTGGAACCCATTGTGAATTCAGGACCTCATTCATTCATGTGCTGGTCTTTCTGACGACTCTGGGCATTATGATTGGTCCAGTCTGTCACAGGTACCCTCTCTTGTGTTCAGGGAAGTAGGAGCGTTGCCAGAAAAAGGCGAGCGTGAGGTAGGCAGGTAACAATAGTAGCGGCCATATCCTTTCTTTCTACTTTCTGACTGTTCAACACATACACACACTCCTTAAACACACCTCTTAATAAACCCAATTTCAAAACTTCCTGTCTGATACGGAGCTATCATCCTACATACAACTGAAAACACACTCACGGAAAGGACAAAGGCTAAGTCAGATCCAGCTTTTTCATTCATCTCCTAGTCCAGGGAGCCTACACCATCTGTATATTCTTTTTAGTTAGGCTTGGATTTGTCTCAACATAATCACGAAATGTATGGGCTGTATGATCAATTTAACTGTCTGTCCCATAGCCAGTATTTAATAACAGATAGAAAGTTGGGTATCTCGCAAGAAATGGCCCTCTAGGAAAGACTTAGCCATGAAAACAGCACCTAACAGTCACTATATGGGATACTTACCTCCCCTCCCCCAGAGGTCAGGGTATAAAAGAAACGAAGTGCATAGTTTACAGAGAATGGGATGAATAAATGAATGACCTTTAGTAAAGTGTTTCAGATTCCACCAACTGCAAATATTCCCTTTCTCCATTTTCTGCCCACCGAAGACGGCCACTGGGTCTGGAAAGAACGACAGTAAGCAGCAGGCCCTGGGTCCGTTCCCCTCCTGGTTAAGCATTCCGTCAGCAGATAACCCAGCCTAATCCCTTTGGAAACATTTGCCTTTTGGTTTATAGACCGGTGACATTTGTAGCGGGGGAGCAGAGCCCTGGGTTTAGGTGCCCTTATGTTAAATTATGCCAGGATCTCTGGATTTCTGCTTCCTGCCTCCATAAAACTGTCACACAAGTTAGGTGATTATCTGGGTATAACATAACTTCTTTATAAGACACGTGATCCAGGCTGTGTGAGGCAACAGCCCACACACAGGATTCTGAAGAGAACATCAATGACATGGAGACGACGGATCTGAGCATCTGTCACAATGTCCCAGGACTCTCTGGCCTTCCCCGGAACTTCTTTATTGTGTGGATACCTGAGATGATGATGATGATGATGATGATGATGATGATGATGATTTTGATACCTGAGATTATTAATCAAAATCTATCCTAAGATTTTTGATATGAAGGAGTCCAATTACAAAACCCGACCCCTTGCCTGTGAGAGCTGAGAGGCTCTGGCCTCTCCCGGTCTGACTGAGTGGTTCATGGACTGACTGGACGTTTCTGTAGCTGTTGAAGAATCTCAAGATGTTTCTCTTGTAATCCAAGACCCTTAAAATATTGAATGCCTGAGCGTCCACTTCCATGACTGACCAAGGGCACCAGGAAGCCTCTAGAGTCCAACAACTTCAAGTCAGTACCTACGCGGTGTTTGTAGATGCTAGAGTGTCATTAATAACTGGCCGCAGCATTTTGCCACTTTTCCTGGGCTGGGCATATGCCCGACAGAAGCATTCTGCCTCAAGAATGCTATAGATCTTCCTTGCTTTATCTTTTTTCTTCTAGACAGGCCACATTTTATTTCTACTTGTTTCTATCTTGCAGCATTTTTTTTTTTTTTTTACTAAAAGCAGAAAGAAGTAAGCAATCCTTTTCAATCTCCCATCACTTTTTTTTTTCTCTACTCAGCTGAAGAGACTCAGCCTGTATAATGTCCAAGTACCAGGATATCGCAGAGGCATTTTAATGACTGGTTTCTGCCCCGGGACTTGGATTGTTACCATCTGTATTTGTTGCCAGGGCTGCCATAACAAAATACCGCAAACCGTGGCTTACACAACAGAAATTTAATATTTCACAGCTCGGAGAGCTAGAAGTCTAAAATCAAGGTGTCAGCAGGGTTAGTTCCTTTCGAGGGCGATGAGGGAAGATCTGTGCCAAGCCTCTCGTCCTGGTTTGTAGATGACCATCTTCTCTGTATCTCTTCATGTCACCTTTTCTGTGTGTGTGTGTGTGTGTGTGTGTGTGTGTGTGTGTGTCCATGGCCAAATTTCACTTTTTTTATTTTTTTTTTATTTATGATAGTCACACACAGAAAGAGAGAGAGAGAGAGAGGCAGAGACATAGGCAAAGGGAGAAGCAGGCTCCATGCACCGGGAGCCCGATGTGGGATTCGATCCCGGGTCTACAGGATCGCGCCCTGGGCCAAAGGCAGGCGCCAAACCACTGCGCCACCCAGGGATCCCAAATTTCACTTTCTTATACAGACAGGTGTCCTATTGGACTAGGACCCAGCCCAGTGACCTCACCCTAACTTAATACTACATCTGCAATGACCTCATTTGCCAAAAAATTCTCATTCCGACTTCATTCAGACAGCATGTGAATCTTGGGGAGCCATAGTTTGCCCTATAACTCCATCCCAGCTTGTGAGGGAGGGACTCTCCTTCCCAGCCCCTTGATTCGTTATTTTATGGTGGATTCCCCACTCTATGGTTGTCACGGCAAGTGTCTCTCCTCCTGCTTATGCTAGTGAAGCGCCTGATGTACAGAAGCCCGACACACTAATTCAAACAACGTTGGGATTTGTACTGGTTTCTGCTACTGAGTTATGGAGAGGTGGAAGTGGTTTAGAGGTTCATAAAACTTGAATATTGTTGAGACTTTCTCTTTTTTGGTATGTGTTTCTCTCTGCCTGTTGGCTTGATTCTCTCAGGCCAGCTGCTCAGGCAAGATTGAATCCACAACTACAGATAGTTTTAGGCTCATGTCCATGGAGCCTCAGGCATCCAAGAAATGAAAGCAGGCATTTCACTGCCAGTTCCTGAGAGAGCAAATCCAAGGAAGGCTTTTTGTAGCCCTTGCTTTACTGATATGATCGTCCCTGGGCCAATCACTGCGGCTGAAGATGGGTGGGTTTTACAACCCAATGCCACGCGGTTGGGGCTTGTTACCAGGGGTGAAGTGATTTGAAAGAAAAACAGACACAATGCATTTACTTTTATGCTACTACCACATTCTGCACTCTGAAAATGATGTTTAATCCCTTATTTTAGAATTTTTCTTCATTAAAATCATGCAAAGCACACGATGTCTCCATTTGCTTCGGTTCCTTTTATCAATTTTTTTTGGTCATATACCATACTTTCTATCACCTTTTATGCTAGGTTTTGTGTTTTGCTTTTAATTTATTTTAGGAGATTTTCTTAGACATCTACGGATTTGCGTGTGTATGTGTGCGTATGGATGCTTGAGTCTTAGTACCATGCCGGTGGCACGTTGATCTACATCAGAGAAATCAACAGAACTCAGTATCAGGAAGGTGAATTCAAAAGTAGTTACTGCTCTTGTGGGATGGTCTCCCCTCTGGTGCATGGGCTTTCTACCAGGGCACATCATTCTGAATGCTGCTTCTCTTCCTAAATCTATCACCTCCCATGCTAATTAACAAACAGTATGATGGAAATTGTGGTAATGATATTTGAAGTGCTTAAGAGGCCAGGTCTTGAGTGCGCTTTGCTGATTGAGTTGCTTCCACGACCCACGGTCTTCTCTGCTGGAGATTAGAGACCACTTACGCACGCTTCCATAAACCTATTGGTTCTGAAGGATTTTTAAAACAAACTGCTCCACAGACCATGTAGCACCATGTTTGATGGATGGGCAAGGTCAGAGCATCCTGGGCGAGGTCCTGAGGAACCGGGAAATTAAATTCGCAAAAAAATATTTTCTCTGGGTTAGTCAACAGCATCCACAACTCTACTAAAAACCAGCTTACTGTATTTGCTTTTCATTTTCATCCCACTCTTTTCTTCGGATACCAGTGTGACTGGGCTTGACAGCTCTTTCATTTCAACAACCCAGCATGTCAAGAGAGCGAATTATTGCTTTAATGAAACCAGAATCTGGAAAATTTGCACAGACAATTCTACAGCCCTACAAATATTTTACTTGGTGTGGCTGAACTGTTTTTTTTTTTTTTTTTTCTTTTTTTCTTTAGAAACAAGAGACCATGAGTTTAAAAAGGGTGAGCCATTCTGAGTTCCCCTGACCCACTTCCACAGTACTATTACCCGGGTCCTCCACGCTTTTCCAGACCGCATCAAGGTAGTGACTCGACGGGTGCCTGGGTTTAAGGCTCTGAGTAGTTCTCTCCCAGGTGACCACTACATAGCCGGTGCTTTTTGGTTTGGTTTTGTTTCTTCCCGCTCACATCCATATTATTTTGTTTGCATGGGTTGCGAGGGCACGACAGTAGGAATTGTACACTTGGCCCCCCTACATCATGTTTCTCAGACGTCCTCAACAACCCTGTATTGTTTCTGACTTTTCATTTCCATTCGGCATATAATATTTTTCTCGGGCTAAATTTTCTACCTATATTAATATCCACTTAAAGAGAATTGGCCTGAGACTTCTTAGAGGATACATATTTTAGAATTATTTTATTTGGGGATCCCTGGGTGGCGCAGCGGTTTGGCGCCTGCCTTTGGCCCAGGGCGCGATCCTGGAGACCCGGGATCGAATCCCACGTCGGGCTCCCGGTGCATGGAGCCTGCTTCTCCCTCTGCCTGTGTCTCTGCCTCTCTCTCTCTCTGTAACTATCATAAATAAATAAAAATTTAAAAAAAAAAAAAAAAAAGAATTATTTTATTTGGAAAACTATCACTGGACATGAAAATATTATTGGATATTATTGGAAAAATTCTAAAATAAAATATTATTGGATATTAACATTAATAACCTTCCATTAGAGAAAGAATTTAAGGGCACCTGGGTGGCTCGATGGAGCCCCACATCGGGTTCCAGGTCAGTGGGGAGTCAGCCTCTCCCACTCCCTCTGCCTGAACCCCTATTTGTGCTCTGTCTCTGTCTCAAATGAATAAATAATCTTTTTTTTAAGAGAAAGAATTCAGTCCTTTTCCTATAGAAAGCAAATCCGTTGCATATTTTAAGGAGTAATTAACTCCACAGACATTAATCTTCATTGTACTTCTTCAGAATGTACATGTATTGATGTTTCAAATGAATTATTGTCAAGAGTATTTGAATACTTTTTTTTTTTAAGAGAGCATAAGTGGGGAAGGGCAGAGGGAGGAAGAGAGAGAGAATCTCAATGTGAAAACGTTCATCAAAGTAGAGAGCCAGGGGCACCTGGGAGGCTCAGTCGGTTAAGCATCTGACTCTTGATTTCGGATCAGGTCATGATCCCAGGGTGAAGGGGTCCCTGCACCCGGCTCCATGCACAGCACGGCATCTGCTTGAGATGCTTTCCCTCTCTCTCACCTTCTGTCCCTCCCCCTCTCATGCTCACACACTCTCTCTGTCTCGAATAAATAAGCAAAAATAAAAAATAAAGAGAGCCAACAGTTTACAATAAATTTGTAACAGTAACAAAATTCCAGTCAAAATGCCCCAGAACATCTTTGGACAATTGCTCTATCTCCCCTGTCTAGGTGCTATTCCCTGTTGGTATATATGTATATACCATCATGTATGTACAACCATTCTCCATAATTCTTTCACTATGATGTCTGCCTAATTAAACAAATCCAGTCTGTGGTGTTAATAGACAATAATTGTACCTGTTTCTCCATATGGCATATTTGCAAGTCACTTGGGGCTTTTAGTAACTCAAACTAGGAGAGAAGAAAAGAAGGAACATTTCAAGCATCAGTATGAAACCCTAGTGAAGTCGAACAATGTAGCTGAAATAGAATTGTTGGCACACATTAAATGATGTGGATCAATTAAATTATTTTGGTTTCCCCACAAGTTTTAGGCTATCCCGTGATTGATCTGTGGCATGAAATCAGTGCAAGAAGGAGTTGTGGATGAAAGGGGAGAAAAATGATGCATGGGATGGAGTCTGGTGAGGACATTACTACAATGCAGCTTTCAGAAAGGTTAAACTGCACTCCCGGGTATTTTTAGAACGAGGCTGACAAAGTTTATAATGGAAAGTGATAGAACTGGATCGGATCGGCCAGCTATGTTCTAAAGGGCTCTAGCTCAACATTCCTAGGGGGGCATTTAAAGTTTATAATCCTCCGCATTATAGTGGGAATTTGAGAAATAATTGCTGGCATGTGGGGATGTCTTTACTGTTTTTTGCTGAGTTAAGTCGATTAAGTCAAGGTTACCTCAAGAGTTTTCCACCTAAAGTGACAAAACTATTCAGAATTTCTCAAATGACAGTACAATCCTGAAGGCAGAAGTACCTGACAGTGCTATTTTTTATTGTTCAACTGAACTTATGCTTATATTTAAAAATAATCTCAAAGCTTTATTTAAGGGAACATGATTAACTACACGATGTCCCTTAAAAGGCAATATAAGAGCCTAAGTCACATACTATGATTAACATGTCACATCCAATATGTACAATCCAATGCTTAGGGAATTTAGGTTTTCCTCGTTTAAGATGCCAGTATAATGATGTCAAAATCATTATCATGTATTTGGACCAAACCTGGTCACCAAGAGCCAGTTGCAGACATGTATTTATTTTCAAGATACAGTTGAAATAAATGTTTTTGATTATTTTTCTTCTGCCATTTTAAAAAACTGTAGTCCTGTTGTTTATCACCTTCATTGCCAAATCATTTTTGACAATGTTGTTGTTGTTTTGAAAACCTGATGAGAATGTGTTTGAATTATGAAAATATTTTAAGACAATAAATACTTTAAAAATAAATTACTTTAAAAAGTAATGTTTGAGAATGATTGACGTTTTCCTTTATGAAGCTATAACATTGAAATTCGGTGTAGGGGAAAATGGAGCTGGATAAATGAAGTTTTTTTTTTTTTTTCTCCTTTAAATTTCCAGAACACTCAAGGAGAATGGCCTTTCTAGCTAACTTAACACCTCTAAAGTCAATTCTGAATATTTAAATGTCAAGATGCAGTTAACAAGATTTTACAAGTTTGTTTAATCATCCATGATTAATGAAATAAAGAGAAATAATTGAAATCCAAATCTTCAATTTTTAAATACTTCACAATTTTCAAAATTGTCTTATAGTCATTCAATCTCACTCAATTTCCTCAAACTTGAGGATATAGTTAATATCAGAACTAAGTCTCTTCTTATTTTGGTGGCTTGTTCGGTCCAACCGGCTGAGGATGAGAATACACATCAGAATATGCAACCGTCTTACTGTAGCATGATTCATTCTTGGAAAAATGTGGCCATTGCTGAACTTTCCCATGAAATTTCAAAATAGCTTCTCAGTGATATTCTCTCAACAGCTACCTCAATTCTCCAATTCTTCTAGGTCCTTTATGGACCACCCAATTTATCTTTACATTTATCTTTAAATCTCATCTTGATATCTTTTTCTTGGGAAACTCATTGTCTTATTTCGTACAGGAACCCTGCATTATCACTGCTAGTTACATATCTGCTGGTCAGAATATTGAAAGAATGGAAGACTAGATTTCTTAAGTCCATCTCAACTAATGTGTCATATTTAAGGCCAATGTTTCCTTATTGATTTTCTGGGTGATCTCTCCCATGATGAAATGATTGATGAAAATGGGGTATTAAAGTCCCCTTCTATTATTGTATTGCTGTCTATTTCTACCTTTAGGGAAAGCTGAGGACATTTCTTATTCAATTTTACATATTAAATGTAGAGCATAGTTATTGGAAAATACGAGGTATTTAACAAATAAGTGAAATAAAAGAATAAAATCAGAATGTATTAGGGAATATCTCTTTTCTGAATTGAATTTTTAAACCCATAAATTCTTTCCATATTTATATATTTTATTCACTATTGAATTTCTACACCGTACTGTGGATATGCACATTGAAATTTTATTAAAGATGACATGTTAAAAACAAAGAACTTAGCACCATAGAAAGCTTTTAAGAATATTGTAATAAGCATAGCCTAGAAGTTTATATTCTATCAGAAGTGAAAAAATATACCTATTCTAACACTCACAAGCAGGTTTTTTTTTTTTCTAAGAATAATTTAGAGTCTATGTTTGAATAAACATAGGTTGTGACATTCTTTCCTCAGATAGTATCTGTTACTTTATGAAATTGACATTTCAGTTTTTACTTTTGAAAAGATGATTGATGGATGGCTCCCCGATGCTTTTGAAAGGACCTTGCATCCTTTATCTATTGCTGCATAGCAAAGCACCAAAAAAGTTAATGTACTTAAAAAAAATGTACTTTTTCCTGCAATTCTGTGAAATGCCTGATCGGTGCTTCAGGAATCACCTAGAATCACCAGGTCTCACTCATGCAGCTACAGTCAGCGGGCCAATACGCTGGAAGTGGACTCAGCTGGGAGAATTGGGATGGTGGGGCCTCTGTCTCTACTAAGGTCTGTAATCTTAGGCATGACGATCTTAAGACAACATTGTATGAGGGCAAATACCAACGCATTATATTAACCAAGGTCCTGGATTTGAGGTGGGAGTGACCTCGTGGAATATTTTATTGGGGACTGTTAGTGTAAAATTTTATCAGTGACCCCAATATTAGCATTTAAATAGCTTACACAAATGCATATGCTTCATTAAACAAATTGTAATGACTTCACATTGATTAAATATTTATTATTTAATTTAATATCAGGCTTTCTTTTTTTTAAAAAAGATTTTTTAATTTATTTATTCATGAGAGACAGAGAGAGAGAGAGGCAGAGACACAGCAGAAGGAGAAGCAGTGTCCCTGCAGGGAGCCTGATGTGGGACTCCATCCCAGGACTCCAGGACCACACCCTGGGCCGAAGGCAGGCGCTCAACTGCTGAGCCACCCAAGGATCCCTAATATCAGGCTTTCAAGCAGAATGGAAGGTAGTAGAATTTTTGAAACTGTCAAAGCAAGTAAATTACCCATCTAACATTGGCTAACCTAACTAAATGTTTTGATTTTCTAATATTAATTTTCTGAAAACTATGCCAAAATAAGTCATTTTAATAATTTGAATTTTAAAATGCTACTTCCCTTATCAATTTCATATTTTTATGCTCACTTCTTGACGCAGCCATGGAGATGTCCCAGTTGGATCCCCTTTGAAGAATGTAATTGCTGTGCAGATACAGGGAGCGTGGATAGCTGACAGCCCCCAGCTGCATCACCTGCTGGATCAGTCTGAGTTTCAAGCTGAGGCCATTCTCTTCCTGAACAGCTTCCCTTCAAGAATGCACAATGGTGGAGGAATTAGGACAAGTCATTTCTGCCCATTGTAAGGATCTAACATTGATGAGTAGGATGGCCATCTAAATTGCTGGTAGGATGTCTCATAGAAGCCTAGAAAAAGAATGTCCCATGCTGAGGTAAGTTGAAATGCTTGAATTACCGTGACAGATAATGGAAGACTCGACAAAAGACTCAGGAAAATGGCCATACCAGAATGGATACACTATGTGAGTCCAAAAGACCATCAGAAAATTATGCTTCAAAGGAAGACTCAGAAGACACGGCACTCACAGAGGCTATTGGGAGTGTGCTGATAGAGGGTCGCTAGCGTTACTCAGAGGCCTGGTCAGACGTGACTCTAGGAGAGTCTGATAGGGCCTGACGTATTGATAGCCACGGGGATAGCAGGGCATCAAAGCAACAGAGGCCAGTGGCAACCCTCAATGGCAGGGGTGGTCACAAGGACTGTAATGAGGAGTGAGTGGCATTCAAGCAGAAGATAGTTAACATAACAGCATTCCTGAGAACACAACATGTGAGGCTGTCGCTCTGCTGAATATCCATAATCAAAAGAAAGTAAGATTGAAAGAGCAGAAGGCTAAGGGTGGTCATTCTAAATAAAGTCATAACCCTTTTCTCAATGTACAGAATTCCAAGTCAATTTTTTGGCCAAGATGCACGGATTGAGGTGCTCAATTCCCAAATAGAAGCATTCACAATAATTACACAGGGAAACAATTCTCTCAGCATTTCCCCCTTCAGCTGCAGCTGTTTACTAAGGTGATACACTTGGAAATGGGACACTCGAGCATTTCAAGAGCAACTGGACACAGAGTTTGAGTTACGTCTGATACTTATGACACCGAAGCCTCATCATGCCTTCTCTATTAAAACAGGGGTGGCCATGAGGCAAGCGATGATTAAAGTTATGACCAAAGTCTGGTTTGTGGAACCAATGTCCTGAAGACTGACCCATTGGTTAAATCTCCCAGGTTCTGAAGCGTAGTTGAACTTGAAAATCTTGGCAGTTGGAATATACTCAATAGTGAGTCCTTGTTTTACTATTGATTGTATCAAGTTTTTATTTAATTTCTAGTTAGTAAAAAAAAATAAAAATAAATAAATAAATAAATAAATAAATAAATAAATAAATAAATAAATTCTAGTTAGTTAATGTATAGTGTAATACTGGTTTCAGGAGCAGGGATTCATCACTTATGTCGAATCCCCAGGGCACATCCCAACAAGGGCCCTCCTTGACATCCATCACCCATCTAGCCCATGCATCACCCACTCTCCTTCCATTAACCCTCAGCTTGTTCTCTATCATTAAGAATCTATATGGTTTGCTTCCCCCCTTTTCTCCTTCCTCCATGTTTACCTCTTTTGTTTCTTAAGTTCTACATGTGAGTGAAAGCATATAGCATTTGTCTTTCTCTGACTGATTTGTTATGCTTAGCATAATATAGTCTAGCTCCATCCATGTTATTGCAAAAGGCAAGATTCCATTATTTTTTTATGGCTGTGTGTGTGTGTGTGCATGTGTATAAATTATATCACATCATTATCCACTCTCAATGGACAGATGTTTGGGCTTTTTCTGTAATTTGTCCTAATAGTGAGTCCTTGATCTGTGTGGTAAAAGCTATTATGATCATGGGGAGACCACAACCCTCTAGGTCTTCACTTTTACCTTGATAGTGAATCAAAACCAGCATTTTACCTTCAGAGGGGCAAGACGTGGCAGAAATTGGTGCCACTTTTAAAGATCTAGATAATGTAATGCAGTGATTTCTATCATACATCTGTTTAGTTTGGAGAAATTTGAGAGATCTTGGAGAATAAATGCACAGCACCACAGTTTCAATTAAATAGCATATCACTCATAGATGTCATGACAAACACTGTTGTGTGGATAAATGTGTCTACCGGTATATGGTATGTGATCACCAATTTGGAAAATATGTGTTTAATCTAGAGAAATAATCAAAAGGTGTTTTATTTACCTGAAATAGACTAAAATACACATAATTGTATTAACTATTAACCATCTATTCCTTCTGTCTATTAACTATCATTCCTTCTGTCATAATATAGCCAAAAACAATCTGAATTGTCTAGCCATCCTATATATTTACTTCATCCTTGTGTTTTAACCATGATACCTTGGGTGAGGTATGGTGATGGTAGGTGCAGTTCAAAAGAGGAACACTAGAAATAATTTTGCAATTTTGTTATATTTAGAGTTCCACCGGGAGAACACAACATGCCATATGGGACTCAAGGGAAACACTAGGATCTATGATAAGGAAGAGAGTAAGGGTAGCTACGGGCAAAAGCCTTTATTCTGGTTTCTGTGTGAAGAAAAGGGCAAGGCAGGGGAATCAAGCCTAGGATTGGATAACGTGAATAATTCTAGAGGGTTCTAGGTATTCATAGGGGCTGTTCCTCATTTTCAGCCACTTGATCCTGGCGAAATTGCCAGGGTGTATAGTGGCCCAGAGTATGAAAGTCAGAAAGAGAATTAATCGGAGTTGTGTGCTTATTGGCTTACTCAAGAAGGGGAACTAACTAGCTTGCATCTAGGGCTCAGAACTGTGTCAAGACAATGAGCACACATTGGTGTGCATGCACACACACATACAAATATATTACACCATGACACGATTACCAGGCAGGACAAGTAGATATATTTATTCATGCGCAGCAGCAAATGATGTGGTATGGGGACTTGGAACAGAAAGGACTGAAGATTAGAGACAAGGAGGACTAGGATAGAACCATGTGCATGGAAACCCAAGAGAGCACACGTACAAATATATTTGTATCATGTATTAATTCTCAACAGAAATCATCCATCGTGGAAGAGGCATTGAAGAACGGAATAGACAAAATGGCCATCAATTGATGTTTTACTACCTTTGTCTTCACTCAACTCCAGAAATGACACAGCACACACACAAGTGGAGTGGCCATATGCAGACTTATGTGAGTCCAACAGCTTGGGCTCCCTAATGTCAAAGTAATCCAGCTGCTGTATCTCCTGAATCTCTAATCTCTCAGCAACAGCCAACTCTGAAGCACTAGTATGAAGCTATTCCCTGAGGAATTCAATAAGTTATATTGAGGTTCTTCTCTCCTTTCTCATAAATGTAAACAATTATTCCAAGAATGGGTTTGCCTTTCTTGCCCATAAACCTTCAACCACACCAACATCCATGGTAACAGAATGCTTAATTGACAAATATGAATTTCTTTACAAAAGAGTGTCCAACGAAAGAACACCTCTATGGCAAAGGATGTACAGGTGTGGGCCCATGAAAATGTGATCCATTGGTTCTATCCCTTTATGCTCCATCTAGATACAGTGGCTAGATAGATCATTGGAAGGGCCTAAAGGTATGACCAAGGGCATAAGCATGGAGCCAAGAGTCTGTAGAGATGAAGTGCTATTCTCTAGCATTTAACGTAAACACTAAATCAGAGGCCTTGTATAGAGCTGTGTTCCTAATAGAAAAGACACAAGAAACTGGTAACTAATGGTGAATAGTAAGAACAGCTTTGCTTGCTGTCATTCCCATGTCTGCAAAAGTGGGTTTTTCCTGGTTAGAAAGCCTGGTCTCTATGGGTTGTGCACTCTTTCCAGAGGACACAGCAAGGTTTACACTGAACTACAAACTAGTGTTGACAGTTGGGCATTTTGAACTCCATGTGCTCAGGGAGTCAGACAAGAGGAAGAGCCTCTCTTGGAAGGGAAAACTGACCCTGGCCAGCCAGAGGTGGTAGGGATGCTGTTACTTATTGAAGGCAAGGAGGAAAATGTGTGGAAACTCAGACCATCCAGTAGGGCGATTCTTATTACTTCATTACCCAGCTATTTATACACAAGGAGAAGTGCAGTGAAAGTAGCTTGAGAAAGTATGTTTATCAGAGGCTGAGCTCCCTCCGGAGGGAGAATTTGGGTCTTACCAAGTAAGACAGTGGACTCAATAAAGGTGATAGGTTAGGCTGACAAATTGTTAATGGATAGTGTCAAGGTAGGTGATAAGTACCACTTATCACACACACACATGCACACACACACAAATTTTAGTGAAGCTGAATTTATCTTATTAATCTTCTTCTTCTGCATTTTTTTTTTCAAAAAGAAAAGTCTGCTAGAACTAGAACTCTGGAGGAACTGCTCCTTTAACGTGTTTGTAGAACTTGGCCCACATGGCCCAAGGGTGAGAGCATGGCACCCATAGAAACGCATTACCTTGTCCTCCTCACATTAGTGCAGTTAGCTGACAGCCTCCAGCCTCCAGCCTCCAGCCTCCAGCCTCAGAATCTTCAGAATCTTCCTTTGCTTTTGAAAAGAGGTCATGCTCTTTTTGGATTGCCTGAACTGATAAGTGACAATGGTAAGTATACCAAAGACTGGCTATTTCTGTCTAATTCAGGACTCTTCTGACAGATGATCTTTGCTCTACAGTTCCACACTGGAATGATCTTGTCACATCTAGATTGCAGTCTGCTCATCTGACTGCACTATTGTTCATTCTTTCTCATGTGTCAGATATGCACCTTGGTTTTAAGGATTTCCCTGCCCAGTTCTCCTTCTTCCTTCTTTTATCTCTTCACTGGTGTTATCCTCTAATAAACCATGTGGGCTCTTAACTCCATTTCAATATTCGTTTCCCAGAGGATCCAGCTGACACATATCTTCAACTCCCAGGGGATCAAAGTCTTAGTCTCTAACATAATAAACTATAAAGTTGTTGATACTGGGTATCGTGGATTAAATGTTTGTGTCCCTCAAATATTCATATGTTGAAGTGCTAAATTCAGGGTGATACCATTTGGAGATGGGGACTTTGGGAGGTAATTAGTGTTAGATGAGGTCATGAGGTTGATGCCTTTGTCTGATGGGATTAGTACCCTTGCAAGAAGAGGCACCAGAGAGCTGATTTTTCTCTCTCCAAGCAAATAAGAAAAGGTCATATAATCATAGGGCAAGATGGCAGCAGCCTACAAGCCAAGAGCAGAGGCCTCAGAATGAAACTTACCTGTCGGCCCCTTGATCTTAAACTTTCAGCTGCAGAACTGTGAGAAATAAATTTCTGTTCATTAAGTCACTCAGTCTATGGTGTTTTGTTATGCTGACATGAACTGACAGATACACTGTGCCATAATATGGTTTAGAATTTATTATATCAACAAATATATTATAAGCTCTCTCACTTCTCTGTAACTGTATGAATTACAATTCTTCAATTTATAATAACTCTCCTGTTTTTTTAACCTTCTGTCACACAATATAAAACAAAGATATATTACACAAAGAAAAGACCGTATTATATGATCTCAAGGATCTGAACACTTACGGAGAGTATGGGTAACAGAAGTCAGATGAAAGACAGAAGAGACCTCTTATGTGAATGCGATTCACAGCATATTTCTGAAATGAGTAATCTAAAAGCATTTTAGAGGCAGATTTCTGAGACAGTAATTGAAAGAGTTACTCTGGTATTAACCTTTACTCCTGCCAAACTTCCATTTCAAGTAGCACTATGAGTAAGTGTCTTGCAAACAATATATCAGGGCTGTAATACTTTAAAATCAAACTGATTCATCTTTGTTCAGAGCACACAAACTTTCTCAGAAAAATAATTTAAAAAATGGGACTTCCAGTAAGGATAAATGAAAGCCAGCGAACTTTCTTTTTTGAGTAGAAGAAAGCATTGTGCTCTTTATTTCTTTCCATCCTATTTGTTTTGTAAATTGGACAAAATCTATTATAGAGGGTGTTTCTCACAATAAAACAAAATCTATCCAAATGAGGTAAAACAAAGCTCTGTAAAGCAAGTCAAGGTACCGAACACATTACTTCTCTATATCCAAATTACCCTCCTGCTATGACTTGAAATTTTAGAATCTAAAGGACGAACATATAGAGAATGTATTTATGTGCAAAAACAATTCTATAGAAAAGGCTGGAAAGGAAGGCTTCGTTACCTGCCTTAATATAGCACAGCATTTACGTTGACAACAACCTATGGAACATCTCTATTTCCACACTCTTGTGAAAAGCAAGATCTTGAAAGGAGTCATTATCTAATACACAGACAGGAAAACCTAGCAAGATTTGCAATTTTCCCAGCAGAAGTGAAAACCAATGTTTTATGATTTGAAAGAACATAGGCTTTTCTGGGGAAACTATAACAGAAACTATGAGTCTATAGGACAACATTAGAGTCTTAACCAAGAGGAAAAAAGTGTTCACAGTTCAAGAGAATGAGCTGTGCTCAGATAGGAAGTGAGCTGTTTTATAGTAAAGAAGGCCTGTTGACTGCCCAGCTGAAAGCCATTTGACTTTCTGGCAGCGTATTGCTTGCAGAAAGAAACCAAGAGAGGACAAAATTGGGTAGAGCCAGACTTTATAACATGACCAGGTGGCTTGGTCTTTCTAACCCTGTTTTAAAGACTACCCACTCAGTACATTAAAGCTCCTAGGTTTATCTGATTTGGAAAAGTGTTATTTTTTTTCAGACTGGATGAAAACTTGGCAAGGTTCATGAAACAGAATGATTGAAGCTTCCGCTGGAGCTTTGTAAAATAGTACCGGCAAAGAAAAAAACGGGGTGAAGACCCCAAAACCAAAACCAGTTTCTTTTAATTTTGAAACATTATCAGTAAGAAATGATAATGATAATAATCTTTAATGATAATGATAATGATAATAATAATGATAATAATCTTTTTTTGGCCAAAAAAGATTACCAATAAGGATTTTTTAAATATCTGTTCTTAGTACAAATGATGTAATAGGAAACTTCTAACACATTACTGTCGACTTTATTATCTGGACTTATGATACCTGTATATCCATTACATATTAGTAGAAAAGGAGGGATCAAAAATAAAATAGATGTGAGTTTTCGCAATCTGATAGGTTTGCCAAGTGCTGAAATATGGATTGATTGATTGATTGGTTATTTAAATTCTACTGTCTATCAGATAGAATGTAGTCCTGAGTTTAGAATATGAAAAAAAAAATAAGGAAGACAGAGAAGCTTGAAATCATGAAAGCTCAATGAAACTCATTCTTTGCAACAGAGTCTTTTGTTTCAATATTTGCTAGAGAAAAACAAGTTTCTAAATATTAGTGATAAAACAGAAAGCTCAACAGATAAAGTTCTGCTCTTGTAGTATTTACAGTGCAGTGAAGAAGGTTGTTAAATTAGAAAAAAAGGTAACCAATAAATGTCTAATAAATCAAGCAATCATTAGAACTACAGAGAATGGAGCAAGGCTAGTGACAATAGAGCAAAATCCCGGAAGTAGGAGATGATAATGTTTTAGGGGAAATAAATAGGCACGCAAATGAAATCTCCTACTGTGAAAAATATTTGGAAAATGCTAGATTACATAGTGTTAACTTGGTGTCTTTATTGGAGAATCTCTGATAACTGCTGATATTCTAATAGATGTAAAGGCTTCCATTAAGAGAAGAGGCACGGAGTAGTGCACTCAGCTGGTAATGAACAGCTAAGTTTCCAGAACACCTTACAAGACTCTTCAAAATGGTGTTTTTTCCTTTTTTTTTTTTTTTTTTTTCCTTAGGAGGAGAATCGCCTGGTGGCTCTTGGCTAGTAATCAGCCGTTCCTCAAAAACAATAAAGGTAAACGGGCTTCTCCCCTAGAGGAAAGAAAATGCAGATCTCGAAATGTAACTGAAGGTAAGTGGGCCTGGGTTTAGGACACAGAGAATGGTAGAAAGTGATGCAATTCAATGTTCACCACAAGTGTGTATATGTGTGTGTGTGTGTTTACGTTCCCAAGCGTGTATGGATATAATTACACAGATTGCATACTGTCGACCTAATAAAATTAACCAAATATTAGTATTCATGATAGATTTATTCAGTTGACTGAGTGTAAGACTGACAGTATTCATTGCTCTTTCTTGACTTCAGGAATAAGCAATAAAGAAGGCATAAGCCATCTTATTAAAAATATGACTAAAGAACATAGTAGATATTGGAGATAATATACCCAGGTAGAAAGATACCAGATTTACTCCTGATAATCCTTACATCCTACTTATTAAAAACGTACATTTTCTGTGAATATATATATTTTTTTATTCTGTGGAGAATAAGTACCTAGTTTATACTGGGTATGGTAAGATAATTTTCTTTCGTATTCTCTCTATTGAGCCTCAGTTTTACAAATGAAATAAAGAATTAAAAAATAATGTTTATATTTTATTTCAGACCTTTTTCTTTGTGCCATGAATTTAGGGTATATTCTCAAACGTCAATAAGGAGATCAAACTCTGGTATCAATTAACGTAAAATGAATGCGCTTATGAAATGAACTCTGTAGAAGTTATTTTGGATGTTCTTCAATGGGGTTGAACGGACACATCTGTCTAAAAGAAAGCATCTGTTAATTCTTTGACTGTGACCTGAAAGGCTGCCCGTGGGAAGGAAGAAAAAATTATTTAAAAAATATTTTGAGGTTTTCCAATACCTATGGCTCTGCCATAGACACTGTATGAAATTTTTGTCTCTTTTGAGATGATCAGTGTAGAAACATGGGAATCATTAGCTGCTCATCTCTTCGACTGGGCTGTGGGCTACCACTCCATAATCATACCTCGAGAATGTGCACTGCAAGCGGAATAGAGCTCGAGCTGAGAACTTCATGACAAATCCATCCTGTGTAGATAGGTCTGCTTGATGTTGTTGATGGCATTTGGGGACTGACTGAAGAATTAATCCAGTTTCAGAATAAAAAAATATATTATGATGCATATTATAAGAACTAAGATCAGAAGTGTTAGAGACCATCTTTAATCATCTCAAAGATACTTGGTGCATTTTGTACACCAAAAGGTGTACTCCTTGGATAAGGAATCAGAAAAAAAAAAAAAAGTTATTTGCCACTAGATTTACTTTTCTTTTTTTAAAGATTTTATTTACTTATTCATGAGAGACACAGGGAGAGAGGCAGAGACATAGGCAGAGAGAGAAGCAGGCTCCATGCAGGGAGCTCAATGTGGAACTCGATCCCAGGACCCCAGGGTCACATCCTGAGCCAAAGGCAGACGCTGAACCCCTGAGCCACCCAGGTGTCCCTAGACTTACTTTTTTAAACTGAAATTTAATTAACAGACAGCATTATATTAGTTTCAGGTGTACACCACACTGCCTCAGCAATTCCTCAGTGCTCACCACAATTAAGTGCAGTCATGATCTGTCAAAAAACGGTGTTATTACAATATTATTGACTATATTCACTCTGCTGTAGTTTCATCTCATGACATTTATTTTATTACTGGAAGTTTGTACCCCTTACTCCTCTTTATGTACTTTAGAATCACTTTTTGTTATACTTGCAAGGTTAGAGTACTTATTTTTGCTCTAGTTTTGTTTCCCTTCCCCACCCCACATCCAATGCAAAATGGATCAATGAAATATGGCCTAAATGGTTGTAGATAAAAGTCTCTGTAGTCTTCTACTGAGTCTTCTGGGTCAATATTTGCTTCAGACAGGAGGAGTTGCATAACTACCTTCCTTATGAAGGAAGAGACAGTCCTAAAGATTTGTCATGTGCAATTAAATTTTATTTTAATTTCCATCTCTTATCCTCTACAGTTAGACTGTACATGTAGAGGGATGAATTGAATGTCATTAAAATGTTATTTGTATTTCACATTAAATGATTGCCATTGTGAAACATTTCATATACATAATCATATATAAAATTATATATAAATATATATTTTATATATATACAAAGTTTTATAGCTATTTCTCAAGATACGCTGTATATCTTTTATATCAGATGTCTGACAGCAGCACACTGCAAAAGGTCATGTCAAGATCCCACAGTCTGCCATAGAGCTTTCACGTTCCCAGAAAATTAGTCATATCAATGATTATTGCTTTCTTACAAAGATGGAAAAAAGCTGCTCTTCTCTCAACCTAGTTTCTGAAGCACATATGTCTGGCACAGCCCTACCAGAGTCCTAAGCAGAGGAGCTGTGGATATAGAAACCCTGTGTTTTTCTTGACAAGTCACTTATAAAAGCTCCCATGTGGTATGCATGGCATTACAATTTAAGATCATGCTTTGCTAATCAACCATACTTGTGATTAATACTGGGTTTATCATCTACACTATTAAAAATCATATTTTTGGTGGATAATTCCTTTAGAAGTTGAAGAGGTAACATGTTGACCTGTAAGAAATAGACTGTTAATTTTGTTAAGGGACGAGATTGATGATAAGTAAGTTTCCATACAACGTGAAACTTCTATGATTCAGTGGAAGATAATTCATGAATAGATTTTTAAAAATAATTAATTTTGTATAATCACCACATGTAAAGTGTTGACTAATGGGATTAGTATCTTGCATGAAAAAAAATTAAGTATAATTTTAGTGTAATCCCTTAAGCTTATTGGGAAATGATTGTTGTTTAAAGAATCCTGAGTGTTAAGGATGAATCAAATCTCATACTCTCTCCCTTTGAAGCCCACATGCAAGAAGCATGACTGTGTCATGACCTACCAACAGGGAAACAAATTAGGCCCAGTTAGCATGTTGTGGCAGTTGAACATATTTTCATATATCAACAGGACATTAATATTTTAAGTGGATTTTTGGTTTTAGAGTTTTCAGGATTTGTCAATTCATTTGTAAGCATTAATGTATTTTGTATATGTATAGACTTGTGCTCAAATAACCTTCTCAAGTGTAAGAATGTATGTCGGAAAAAATCTTATGTTTTATTTTAAGACTTTCAAAGTCTCAATATTTTTATCTGAAATGATGATCCATTATGTATCCATTTTGTATGCATTGAGTTATGAATCCAGATGTCTACTCATTTCTCCTAACAACGTTATTTGAAATGCATGCTAATTTTCCTACTCATTGCTATCAAATTCTGTGGTTTAAAATTTATAAAGAAATCACCTGAGGAAGGCTTTAAATTACGGATGCCTAAGCTGTATCCCAGAATAATTAATTCAGAGTCTTCGAGGATAAGATTCAGACATCAGTCACGTTTAAAGCCTAGATAATCTAGTATACCAGCACATCTGAGGGTCTGTGCTTAGAACTACCTATAAATGTTGTTCATTCACTTTGGTACACCTAGGAAAAAGATAACAATATTTTCCAGCATTTTCTTCTTTCTACAATTTAATGATTTTCTGTTTCCATACTGCTAAAGTCCCTAAATATATGCTATATTCTTTAGTATTAATACGCATAGTTTCTGAATTTTTAGTAATTCTCAGTTGTTTGCAGATTGGAAATCTCTAGGAGGCTTTTAACAATTCAGATATTCAGGTGAATTTGATGCATTTGAAACAAAACTGAAAAACCTTTCCTTGGATCTATATGAATGTGCAAATCATGCTTTGTCATTTCTTTAACCCGTTCAAATAAAAAAAAAATATATTTTATCACTTTATTTGACTGGATTTAATCTTTGAGAATTTTTGTTTGTTTTTGCTAAGAAAAATGGAACTATGGCTTACACATATTATATAGCTATCAATTACACAATCATAATTAGAAGTATGGCTGGTTTAAACACCTTTGGGAAGTTCAGATTTTTTTAGACTATTTATTTATTTATTTATTTATTTATTTATTTATTTATTTATTTCAGAGAGAGAGAGTGAGAGAATGAGCAGGATGAGGGGCAGAGGGAGAAGCAGACTCCTCACTGTGCAGGGAGCCCCACGTGGGGCTCCATGTGGGTCTAGGTCTCGGAACTCCTAGATCATAACCTGAGCCAAAGGCAGACACTTAACTGATTGAGTCACCAGGCTCCCTGGAAGTTTAGATTTTTAAAAATATTCGTCATACTCTATGTGGCTTTATAGGTACTGATCCACAAACTTCTAACCCTAAATAGTGCACTGCACTACTTTTAGCCAGCCATTTTTTTTTAATATTGTGTACGTTTAAGATGTACAACATGTTGACTTGATATTCTTCTATATTGCAATATAACTACCACCATAACATTAGTGATCATATCTACTATGTCACACAATTATCGTTTCTTTTTGTGGTGAGAACATTTCAGATCCACTCTTTTAGCAGTTATGTACGCAATTCAGTATTGCTAACTATGATCACAATGCCATGCGTTAGGTAGAACTTACTCATGTTCTAACTCCAAGTTTGTATATTTTGACCAAGATTTTCCCAGTCCTTTTCCTCTCCATCCCCGCCCCCCCCGGTAAATACCACTCTACTCTATTTCTATAAGTTTGACTTTTTAGATCCCACATATATATCATACAGTAATTGTCTTTCTCTGACTTACCTCACTTAGCATAATGCCCTCGTGAACAGCTGCTTATTTTTTAACAGAATTCTACACTTAGGAAAGAGTTACACACTTAGGGTGCCTAGTAGAGGCTTAAATATGCCCTGGGCTTTGCCCTATAGTTGAATATGAATTGTATATCATAGAACTTCTGGCCTAGACTCTTTTAAAGACTAATATATATGACCACTGGTCTAATTATATATGTCTAGTGTACACTATACATGACTATACATGTATAGTCTAGATCGTGGTCCTAAAAGTGTGCTCCCTGGGCCAGTAAGAATTTGTCAGAAAAGCACATTATTGGGTGCCATTCCAGATACTTTGTGAGGGGGGCCCAGCAATCTGCATTTTAGTAAGCTCTTCAGTTATTAGGTATGTTAAAGTTTGAGAACCACTGGTCTAGACCATTGTGCCCAAATATTCTGTAGCCATACATCATCTTGCATAAGTTTTGCTAACGTTCATGAGTCATGCATATTCAGTCTTTGAGATTTTTCTATCTAGACTATCCCTTTGTAAACATTTGCAAATTATACCCTCAAGTTCCTGTAGCCGTGCTTTGTTCTCAGCACAGTTCAAGAGATATCAGAAACATGATGACAGGATAGTTGTGTGTAGGTAAATAATTTATTGCATTCATTTAACCACATTTTATATAAATACTTGTATGTGATGGTAACTGACACTATTTCTTTATAGAGTGCATGCCACACAAGCAGCCAAATAGTTTTAAGTACTTGTGAGTTTAAATAAAAATAGTGCTCGGCAGTAACTTTTTGTATGTTACTAACAACTGGAAAAAGTTAATACACTTGGCAAAAATAATGAGAACAAATAGTGGTAAATCAAGGATGAAAATCTAGATTTCAAGATTCCTATCCCCCCCCCCCCTTATGAATTCTTTAGGAACAATAGAATTCAACGTCTTCAATAAGTGTGACTGAAAATAGCTTTATAAGTAAAGCCGTGCTCTTTTCTACTTTCAGCTCTACGCATAGAAATTGGAGCTATGTCTTGCAAATAGCAGATGACCAAGTATTCATTAGATTAAAAAGTGAAATAAAGAGATAAACTCCATTCAAGAGGCACTTATGTAAAATGGTAGCATACAAATGAAATCTGAACCATATAGTTTCTCCCTCCCTCACCCCTATACTCAAAGGGAATCGGTTTTACTTTGGAATTTGAATAACTTTCAATTAAATTTGAGTAATCCTAGAGCGTTAGAACCGAAGCTCAATCAGTATTGGTGAGTCACACTTAGTTGGACACTAGTTTCTAAGATGTGCACACAATCCTAGGTCATGGGTTGAGGGACAGACAGCTTTACTTATTGACTGCTGTATATTTCCTCCATTGGAAATAATTGGGAGGCTGGTTGGCAGCCTAACGTTTAGGCCCGAAAAGAACATTTTTCTGGACTTAGAAGTCCCTTTTCATTCTTTCTAGTTAACTTAACTCCATTAGAGAAGATGCATATTCCTCTGACCAACTGACTTCTCCTTATTAACCTTGGCCTTTCTTGGCTGTTTTCTTAAATAATCAAATACTCATATATTATGAAATTATTATCCTGACATTGCTTCTCTGAAGTAGAAATGCTCTTGCATTAATGCAAATGAGTACTTTGCTAAATCAATAATATAAATAGCATTGTTGTCACATTAACTGTGTCCCTCCACACGTTTACAAAAATATACGAGTTCGCGTTTCGAATTATGGTCTGCTTGGTTGCCTCTCTTGACCTCATCCCTCCATCCAAACATCACTGCACTAATCATGGATTTACAGCACAGCTACCGCTGACATTTTAAAAGAAGTTTTTTAGGAAACCTGAAAACCTTTAGATTAGAGCAGAGTGGATGCCTACAGCCTATTGTTGGCAATTTTCTGATGTGGCAGTTTAATTGTGTGATATCTTGGAAAAACAATTTCTGTGAATTTTTTGGAACCCATTCAAATGATTCCTCCTCACAGGACAGCCTCTTTTGAGACAGTTATTTTGAGACTGTTATTTTCTTCCCTGCTGAAGAAAAAAATAGGTTAAGCCATTGTTTTCCTCCTCTAGACACTGAAGTGGAAATAGCATCAGTACTGCTCTGAGATTGAATTTATTGTGAAAAAAATTAGATCAGAGGCAAAAAAAAAAGATGTTTGTATCTTTATAAAACAAAACAAAATAACCCAAAACCAATAATCCTGATGAGATCATTTGAACTTTCCCAGCTTAGAAAATGACTGCTTTAGTGCTCTTCCAGGACACACAGGATGAGATTTATGGTTCTTCTTTAGGCTTTAAACAAGGGTTACATGATACTAACTATGATATTTTCTTGCAGAAAACTACTATATTCACATGCTCTGAACTTGGAAAATGAGTTGAACATGTGATCTTCACCGCAAAAGATCCTCAGTGCTGCATAAACAGAGAGGCTTGAGGTGTGTTCCCAAAGCTTTACACTTTATTTCATAAAATTTATTTTTCATCATGACATATGTGAAGTGAAAGGAATTTCAGTAGGTGGATGAAACTAAGGTTTTCTACAGAAAGAAAATTCTGTTTTAATGTGGCTACATAAGTGACCTAAATGACTATCTGCCTCAATCTACTCATTTTTTAAAATTTTATTCATTCATTCATTCATTCATTCATTCGAGAAAAAGAGAAAAGGAGAGCACAAGCAAGAGCACCAGTGGGTGAGGGGCATAGGGAGAGAGAAAAGCAGACTCCCAGCTGAGCAGAGAGCCAGATGCTATGCAGGCGCTCCCATCCCAGGATGGTTGGACTCTGGGATCATGACCTGAGTCGAAGGCAGATGCTTAACTGACTGAGCCATCTCAGGTAACCCTCAATCTGCTGTTTATTTTTTTTTTAATATTTTATTTATTTACTCATGAGAGACACAGGCAGAGGGAGAAGCAGGCTCCATGCAGGGACCCCGACGTGGGACTTGATTCCGGGACTCCAGGATCACACACTGGCCCAAAGGCAGACGCTCAACCGCTGAGCCACCCGGGCATCCCAATCTGCTCGTTTTTAAAATAAGAATATTACTTTGACCTCAAGTAGAACAGTTTGAAAAACTGATGGAGCTTAATGCACATGGTGCACCGAGCATGATATGCATAAAAAAATAAAATATCAAAAGGCCAAGAATATTTAAATAATCAATTTATATCTGTCAGGGTTATTTCATTCACAAGTAATATAAATGTAACTCAGAGTAGATTAAACAACAAGACTACAGTGTTTTATCTTTTAAATTTATAGATCTGGTGACCATGGTAGGATTTTAGGAGTCGGAATGCCAACAGGATGCTACTCTCTGGATCTGTCAGCAGGAGCTCCCTATTTGCTAGCTTCTTTTTCAGTAAAATTGTCTGTAGCTTACGGAAAATGTCTTGACTGCTTCTTCAGGCTCGCATGTTTCTCACAGATTCTGGAGCACAGGCATCCCCACTAGCTCTAGCAACATTCTGCTAAAGAGCTCTGGCCGGCCTTACCAGCGTCAGGTCTCAAACCTGACCATTCCAGTGGTCAGAAATTGATTGTTCTCTTACTTGGTATGCAGGACCAAATGCTTTACTTTAATGGCAGGAGAGTGGAAAGTAAACCTATTTAAGCTATAGACTAGAATTTCTGTTACAGGAGAGGGGATGGCTAAGTATGTCAGGAAGAAAAGTATCTTTCTTTCTTTCCACACATCCATCTACCATCCATCCCCTATTTCTTTATCAATTTAGCAATCACAATCTTCTATTTCAATCATTTTGAGATCGTCAGTATTTTAAGGTTATGAAAAGGCATTCTGAAGACAAAAGTGATGCTAGACAGAAAGAAAATTGCTGCTAGATAATCTACCATAGTAATTATTTAAACGGAAAATTTTAAAACACAAAACATACCCAAGTGCATATCCCGTGACCTGCCTGAATGATAATATCAGCACGTTTGCCCTGGGAAACTCAGCTGATAATATGAGAGCCAGAAGACAAAGTAATGGCATTGTGAATGAGTTTTGACCTCACAGAAACTCTCAAAGTGTCTAGGGGACCCCTAAGGGTTTATACCCCTAAGTGGGCTACACTTTGAAAACCGCTACTGTATCCCATCATCGTACCATAAAGGAGAAGCCTGTGTCCTATTTCCATACAGGACTCTGCTGCTGTGGAAGCTGTTTAGAAGTAGCAGACTCTGGCCAACCATTGCAATTCTAATTGTTATTCGGCCATCAGGAAGCTCTCTCCAGTATTCAAATCTAAAAGTCATACGTTGGTTCAACATATTGAATGAGTTTCTATTTCTGCACTTAAAAAAATCCAAAAAGCCCAAACAAAGCAAAAGAAAACAAAAACCCTATTGTGTATGGTATAGATTCTTCACGATCCAGGCATTGCCTCATTCCTTTCTTTGTTGTATTCCATAATGGAGCGACCCTAAAGAACATGGTCCCAACAATGCTTTCAAGCTCTTTTACATGAGATAATCCTCTACGATCTCCTAGAATTCATTTCACTATCCTTCAGCACGAAATTTGCTGTAATAAAAGTTTCCAATTTATGATATTCTACTTGCTTCCAGGAGGTAGGTTTACTCACAAGTTCTACATACCCCATCTTACTTTCAACTTGGAATCAAACTCTAAATTTAGTGTGAAAAACACTAAAGGGAAATCGAGTCAAAAGTACTTGTCCTAAGAGATTGCCCTAGAGCTTGGCCAATTTGTGAAGTGGGATCATGAATTAAACATGAAATGCATGTGTGGCTTTTTGGAGGACTTTCCGTAAAAACTGTCAAAACAATGCTGGTTAATCCAATTCTGGATAGTGTGCTTTGTTTTGTTTTTTCATTTCACGTTAGGATAAATAATTCAATTTTTATATTTGTATCACAATACCTTAATACTTGTATTACTAAATTTTAGTGGAATTTTCTATGATTATTTCTATCTGCACACAGCATATCTATGAGCTTGTAAATTGTGATGCAAATTATAAACGGGATGGGGGATTTCATATAAGTGTAAACAACTGCATGTGTTCCATACAGGCAAAGGCCTTTGTAGTAAATTGTATGTGCGGCTGTGCCAGTGAATTATTTGCAGTTTGAAACTGGCATTTTTAAATGCCATTGAAAAAAAAAAAATGCCATTGATTTTTTTTTTTTAAGAAGAGGATCACATTCATTGCAACATTTTATATGATTTTCTTATAATGTATTTTGCTTTTATGTCTCCTTCTGTTAGAGTTTAAGCTCCCTGAGGGCAGACCATTGATGGAAATGCCTCAAGCACATAAAACACAGTAAGCATAAAACAGGTATTGTGAAATTGCTAAATGCAGCAAACAAAGTAGACAACAGACTAGGCCATCATTATATGGAATATCACTCATATTCGGAATGTTTAAGGAACACATAGATTCTCAAAGGCTAATTTTTAATGATGTTAAAAAATGTCACATGTATGTCAGTTTAAAAAGTTCTCCAGGTGACCCGGGATCGAGTCCCATGTCGGTCTCCTGGTGCATGGAGCCTGCTTCTCCCTCTGCCTGTGTCTCTCCCTCTCTCTCTCTCTCTCTCTCTCTCTCTCTCTGTGTGACTATCATAAATAAATTAAAAAAAAAAAAAAAGTTCTCCAGGTGAAGGGGAGGGGAAGTAGGGGAATGGATTAAGTAGGTGATGGGCATTAAGGGGGTCACTTGTGATGAGCACCCAGCATTGTACTGAAGTGCCAATCACTAAATCCTACACCTGACTTAATTTTGTACCATGTGTTAACCACCTGGAATTTAAAAAAAAAAATTGAAAACAACCAGTTCTCCAGGTGAATCTGATGTGTATCATTTTGCCTCTATCACTAATAGAAAATATAAACATTAATTGTCATTAAGAAGTCATCCTTGTGCACCTGGGTGGCTCAATGGTTGAGGGTCTGCCTTCAGCTCAGGTCGTGATCCCGGGGTCCTAGGATAGAGTTCTGCACTGGACTCCCTGCATGGAGCCTGCTTCTCCCTCTGACTGTATCTCTGCCTCTCCCTCTGTGTGTCTCATGAATAAATAAATAAAATCTTAAAAAAAAAAAAAAAAAAAGAAGTCACTCTCGATGGAAACAATATGTGAGTAGCAGCTCTGAGGGAAATACCAATACCAAAGAGGAAAAAGAAAAAAAAAAAAAAGAAATATTATTACTTAGGAAACCAAATTGTTATTCTGGAACAGAAAAAAAATTATGACACAGCTAATGACTGATTAAAAACATCTTTGCTTTCAGCATAGGTATTCTTGAGACGCCTCCTTTCAGTGGGAGCAATGTTTTATTAAACTGAAAGAACGTGAGCTAATAAAAAAGCCTCCTAAGATGTGATGACACAGACATTCATTAATGAGCTGTAGACAATTCTGCTTATGACAGCGCTCAAGATGGTGATCATAAATGAATGCCATCAAGTGGCACCTAATTAGTGTGATTAGCCAACTTCAGTATTCACCAGAGAATGCATTGGATCAATGCATTCTTTTATACATGGAAAATGTTTTACATCTGGGATCAATGCCTTATATCTAAAGCACCCATTAATAGAGCTCTTTCCTTGTTTTCACTCTCATATATCCGATTGGTCTGTTATCAGGCAGCCTGCCTGTTAGATAAGCTTGAGTGACCTTGGAAATAATGAGGCACATCGTGAAGAATTTGATAGGAGTCTTCAGAGTGAATTTGATGAAACTGACTGTGGGAAATCCTAGCACGGGGTTTGAGACTCCAGCCTTATTCACTTCTTAAATAGCCTTAAACAAATTAAGTAAACTTGATAATCTGGGTAATTTGCGAGAGCGAATGCATACACCATATCAGTAGGAAAGTTTCTCTGCGGGAAAAGTCTACATGGCAAATAAAATAATATCAAGAACATTTGGAATCCCATTGTATAGTTCTGTGTTGCCATTTGCAGAAGCAACTTTGCATAATGGATTGAGGCAATTTATGTGAAATCAAGTTCCATAAAATCGTATGATAGTATTCTGAAAATGATGAGTTATAGTCATATGTATATCTCTGGAGTTTATCTTAAGTATAATGTAAAACATTTATGCGTCCAAATTTCAGAAATTCATGTAAAAGGAGGTTTGCATCTCTTTATCCTCAATATCCACACACAACATCATCTTTTGTAAAGTTACTATGATATTTATTTAACATTGGAGTATAAATGTAAATCATAATTGAAGAATTGAATTAGAATTTATAAATATTAGCACAAGTTGAAGCTAGAAAAATAAAAATAAAACAATGATCCTGATCTCGCCCTGCCTAGGCTCATTTTCTCTAGGAAATCAGAGTCTATGTCTCTTTGTCATTAGGGTTATTCTGGGTGTCAATTCAGGCCATGTATACTCATGTTATCTTTTATTTTATGAGGTATAATGCATTTACTTATCTTGTGAGATAAAAAAAAAATAAGCTTGAGTTTAAAAAAAATAAGAAAAACTAAATTATATGTAGTCCCCACTGTTGGTGATATAAAATTCTTATATTTATATTTCCTGAATTTAAATTTTTTGTCTTTCCAGAGATTATTTACATTCTAGAAAATTGGGACTTTATTTTCCCAAATTTTGAAAATATTTTCCTCCAGGGACACAATGTATCTGAAGAGAAAGAGTCAGAGAATTGTAGTAAAGCAGTAAAATGACCTCACAACTTGCTTTCTCTGCAACAATATGACCATTTCCCAATCTATATATTGGGAATAATAATGTCTACAACAAAATTTTTCTTTTAGATACTAGGAAGATCAACAATTAAATATCTAATATGTTAAATATCATATGGCTTCAATATGAATAAGATTAAATCTGTCTACAGTGTTCCTGGAGCTAATAACATGAGTCTTTGACTAAATAACATGACTCTATGAGTTGCCAGGCCAAGAATCTAGAAATCCTTTCTGACTCTCTTCTTACTTTCATATTCCAAGCTTTATAAAATCAATCATGGAGTCTTATAAATATGATTTGCACCCACCAGATGTCTCCACGCAACTTCTGACACTCCTTAACCTGCATTCTCCCCCTTTCTCCATATAAGCTGTAACCATGCCTTTCATACTGGACTCTCCTAAATGATCCCTCTCTCTTCTACTTTGATGAGCTCCTCTCTAGTCTTCATAACGCAGACACAGTTAGCCAAGTTAATGCAAACATGGCCATGACATCCCCTTTACCTGCACAACAATAGTTGGAACTCAACTTCCATGTCATTTCCTCTAATAAATGGAGGTTCCAAACTTTAGCGTCATTTTGCTGAAGTATTAGTGGCAGCATAGTTGATTTTATATTTTCTGCTCATGGAAAGCAGGAAGCTAAATCAAAGTTACATCCTATCACCTGTTTCTCTCCCCCATCAAGCTTCCGTAAAAAAAATCTTTGTTCACAGAAATTTTATTCAAACTTCTTTCCTCAGATTTAGTCTTTCCAAACTACAACTCAGTTAATTATTCCCTCGCCACACTGTGTGGTTATTTATTTAATTCTACTTACACAATCCCCAGATAACATGCTGGTTTTCAAATACCAACCCGAAGTTCTTGAGAGGAGAATGGGACTTGAAAAATATCTCCTCTGATAAAACATATAAGGTTGACTCTGTGGGAGGAAAAGTATGTGTGCGTAACAGCTTCATGCCCCCTTTATCTGTATAAATATAGCACGCTGTCATCTCACCCCACGACGACACAGAGATTATCAATGGAACACCTTTCTGCCAGAGTTCCAAGTGAAAAGTGTTGGACCAATAACTTTCTTAACTACGACCTAATTGAATAACTCTGTTCTTAAATTATTTTTAACTATTTTATTTTTATGCATTTTGACAGATCCCACTTACATATTTGAGAGAGAGAGGGAGAACTAGTGGGAGGAGGAAGAGGCACAAGCGGACTCACACTGAGTGGGGAACTGATGTGGGGCTCAATCCCAGGACCCTGATATCATGACCTGAGCTGAAACCAAGAGTCCATCACTCAACCAAGTGAGCCACCCAGGCGCCCCTATGTTTAATTACTTTAATTTTTTTCTTTTTTCGTTACAATAGAAGACTTCCTTATTTTCATTTTCTTTGCTGTGAGAGCTTCACTTATATCATATCCTCTTTTTACTAGTGGAATTATATTATTATATTATACATATTTTTACCAGTGGAATTATATTACTAGTGGATTATATAATAATTTCTGAGTGATTTTACTGTCAAAGCAAGGTTGCACCAGACAAAATTAAAGAGTCAAGGAACATTTTATTCAAGGCTACTGCAACAAGATGAGCGGCTAGAGCACAGCCTGAGCTCAGTCTGAAACAAAGGTTGGAGAGTTGTTAAGAACTGGGATGGTGGATTTACTTACAGGAACAGAGAATTCTTTTCTTATCTTCCTAACAGAAGGTAGTTTTACAACTTGGAGCAAGTACCCTGAGAAGTTAGAGTTCTACTGTCCCATACAAAGTGAGAGGAAGAGGCACTATTTTACTTGATGATGACAGTTCATAGGGATAATTCTCAGGTTTTGAGAAAGACCTCCCTGCGGTTTGTCAAAACTAGCAGAAAGGTTTTGCCAAGATTTACATCTCAAAGGGGCAGAGGAAAATTTTATAACTACCAGTTTTCTGAAGCAAATTCTCTTAGAAAAGGGAGGTCTGGATTCTAGAGTCAGGAAGAAGCATATCTATAATAGTCATAAGAAGGCCCTTTTGGTCACCATCAATCATGGCTTTTGATATATAAAGAAAATGAGAAATTTAGAAAGTATGTAAGTTTGCCTGTCTCTCAGCAAACTTTTCCTTTCATATCATGCAGTAAAGCCAGGAAAAAAGTCTTTCTTTTCTCTGTGTTTTATTACATTACCAATACAATTTCAAAGACAATGAGCAGGTGGAGGGAGAGAAATAAGACAAAAAGAAATGCAAACAGAGAGAAGAAGGAGAAAAAGAAAGAGGAAGAAGAAGAGAAAGGATAGCACAATTTTATAGTTTAAAAGAATTATCTACTTACAGAAGTTATTAAGATTTTTCCACACTACTTATTGTAATGACTTGTTCAGTAACTTCTCTTCTAAATTTGATGGTAAACTCTCTAAGAGCCTGGTCTGTTTTGTCCATCATTTCTCAACTAACCCAGTGTCTGAAATATAGCAGCAGCTTCATAAATGTTAATGAACAAATGAGGAAATCAATGAGCTAGTAGAGAACTCCTGGGGGAGAATATAATATTAGATACCTATTTTAGACGTATATTAATACTCAAAAGCTTTATTGCCTCTCAGCCTACTTTTTTTTCAAATACTGTTTGAATACTAGGCTTCATTTTGATTAATATTTTGCATCTGAAACACCAGGATTCTCACAGTTTTATCCATTTATCTTTGAATGTAATTTGTTCTTAACCCCACTTCATGACAGATTGTTTGACCATATTTTTGACAGAGTTGAAGAACTTAATAATCCCACAGTTCCAAACACCTAGCTTTTGTGAGAATAGTGTGTCTTTCTTTTTTTCTGAATTTTGAATGTCTCACAGCACATTTATGAAGTTTGAAAAAGAAGAAACCCTGCCTTTTTCTGCCTTGAATAGCTGATTCTGAGACAGCAACTTGAAAAAGCAAAATCAAAACAACACTAACAACAAATTGTATACCTAACAGGTATACTGTGGCAAGGATGGAATATTTTAATTAGACATGTTGAAGAGATTGTATTTCTACAGGGAAACTTCCATGTAAATATGAAGAAATTCTAAATACTCTCTTAGGATTAAGATAGTAGGTTTTACAAATAAAAATATGGATGCCTAGTTACGTTTATTTTTCTGATGAATAACAAATATGCTGATGTAAGTACATTTCATGTAATTTTTGAGATACTTGAACTTTAAAATATTCTTTTTATCTGAAATCCAAATTTACCTGGATGTTTTGTATTTTATCTGATAACACTACTTAGGATGGATATTCAGATAACCAGTCTTCTGTGAAGTTATTCAGGGAGGAGATTAAAATTTTGAGATGCAGGCTCTTACAGGACAACTTAACCCAGTAAATGGAAAAGAATCAGCTTGCAAATTTAATCAAGAAAGAGAAGAATTTAAAATATATATATATATTTTTTATTTTTCTGATAATAAATGTTTCCAGGAATATTACTTATCCATCATTTTTCATTTTGACTGAATTCAATTTAAAAGGGCTCTGGATGGTGTTGGATTATACAGCATAGTCTTGAAATCGCTGCTGTTTTATTCTGATTCATGCAATACACAGTTGATCAATCCTCCATAAGAAATGAATTCCCCAGTATCTTTTTTCATCCCCTGTCCTGTATTTTTAATATATTCTTGAGATAAGTAATATTTCATGGTAATGACATTATTTGCTTCATAGAAATGTGCATTTTTCATTAGAAGAATAAAACACATGAAAACCATTAAAAATACACTTCTGATAATTTACTTTTTTTCCTTATTTTTAACTTATTTAATTCAATTGATTTAGTTAAGAATTGAGTACCTGAAGGATATAATGCCATTTGATAAGAAAGATGATGATTATATTCTTTCTAATGTTGAGATATATGTATAAATGTTAAAGTGCTTCTCATACGAGCCTAACACCAGCTGATTATCCTTAGATTCTACAACGTGGATATATGGGTATAATAGTGACCAAGAGACACACTAAATTAATGAATACTTTACAGTGAAGTTAGCTAATTTCACTTTTGTATGCTCTTCAGAACAGGTAACATTTAGATTTTTCTTTGAATTTCTGATAATATAAGCTGTGATGCCATCCAGAATGAAGCATACCCTTCCCTTCAGTGTTCCCCTCAGTGTTTAGATAATGGAAGTTTATGCATATTCCACAAGGAAGTGATCTTCTATCATGTATTTCCAGGTCCAAGAATGCACAAAGCACCGGAGTGATCTGCCAAAATTAATGTCTGACTATATATATTCATTTCTGCACTGTTTCCTCAGGGGCACTAGGGAATCCTGCTTTCACGAAGTATCTTTCTGTTGTCTTGTATAGCACCATTAATTCCTTTGTGCTCAGAATGACTCTCTAAGGAAAATTCAATTTAAAATACAAATATCTTCTAAGCATAGTAGTTAATGTTTTAATACTTTGAAAATAACTATGAATTCCTACATCTCTGGAGAATTTGAGATAATTTATGCAGTTGGAGCCCTTAGGACTTGCTAAAGGAAATGAAGAAAGGGCACAAGAGTGACTCCAGTAATTATGATTTAATCAAATATGCCGTCATGATGGCATTTGATGGGGAGAAGACTGGGAGAAAGCACATTAAGAACAAGCAGAATCAGGGATTCTGTTTTAGCAACATTCCTTTTGAGATATCTGTTAAACATCTGGTAGGATATATTCTTGCATTTTTGCTTGATCCCCACCAAAAGTTTAATTAAGTTCCCTCTCCTCCCCATAGTGAATTACTCCTCCAAAATTTTCTTCTGCTCTTTGGCAAGATATTTTCTAGTATCATTTGTTACCTTAATGCATAACTTAGGTTTCTTAGATCAGTTACTTGTAAAATATTCCTATAGAAGGCAAGATTCAAGAGTGATTTATTATGTTTTATCTAGGTGTCACAATATGAAGATTTACTTTCCAGTTTCCTCAAAGACAAAACTATTTCCATGTGTCTTTTATCTTCAAATTTCAACATAGGCTTGTCTTGTCTTTGTCAATTTAATCAAAACAGCAGGATCAAAAAGATAAGTGTGGTTGCTAGTCTGATATTGGGTTCTCAACACTGAAATTTCTCTGAGGTGGTTTTTCTCCTCTCCTGCATACGTCTTATGTAAATGCAATTGCCTTTGACAATCCTAATACATATTTTATAGCACTTTTCCTAATTTTGTCCACAATGGGTTCTCTAGTTGGTTCTCTATTTTCTTATAAACTTTGGATATTTTTCTGGAGAAAAGGGAAAATTATTTGATATAGACTCTGTTCATAGAGAATGTATGCGTACATTTCTACATATATAATATTGCAAATAAAAATGCAGCCTATGTAAATACTTTACTGATAAATATGATCTAAGCATAATTTGATATTTAAAAAATGTATATTAGTAGTTATTTTCATTAAAATTATAAAGTATACCATATGGGTTTTGAAAACACAACAATAATGTCATACATTGATGAACACAATTAAGTGTAAAAACCAAATTAGAATTCTGTTACTTTTGAGATAATATGCCCCCTCCTTACCTTACAGAACTCATTGGTGGTGACTGATAGTGAGAAGGCTTCAACACATGGAAACTAGATCCTTTATCTCTCTAAAGACTCACAGCTAAAGTACACATGCAGCCAATCTGATGTCCTTGCTCAGGGTTTTGAATGTTGAAGTTGTGTTGTAAAATTCGGAGAAAGATTTGAAGTTTTCTATTAGCTCTGACAGCTTTTGGCTTTAGTGCAGAAGTGCTGGTGTATTTTTTTCAGCCTGTGTTTTGCAGTGCTGTAATCCTCTACATAATTTTCTTTTTTTTTCAAGATTATTTATTTATTTATTCATGAGAGACACAGAGAGAGAGGCAAAGACATAGACAGAGGGAGAAGCAGGCTCCTTGTGGGGACCCCAATGCAGGACTCAATCCCAGGACCCCGGGATCATGCCCTGAGCCAAAGGCAGATGCTCAGCCACTGAGCCATGCAGGTATCCCTACAAAATTTTCATTTACTTTCTCTCTTCCCCTGTCAAAGTAGATTTTTTCTTAACAGAAACTCAGATTTCCACATAAAATAAGAAGAGACAATGGCACAGTAAATATAATAGTTTCAACTAAGAAAATGTAGGAGTGACATCACTAAGATGGTGACATAGATTGTTTCTGACTTCACTCCCTCATAGGAAGAACAACTAACAACTATTCAAGAATAAAATATTATTGACAGAATTGTAGAACATGACTGGGTGAGGCTAGAGCACCTCCTCTATGCCACAAAGACTAAGAGAAATTACGTAAGTGACTACCCATTAAAGGCATTGCCCATCTTCCAGGCCAGAACAGCACCACATGGAGAGGTCTCCCCTTAGCCTCTGGTTCCTCTAGTGGTGAGGAGAACCCTAGGGGGATGATAAGCTCCCTTTAGCATTGGGGTTGTTTTATGAGAGTCTCTATTCAGGGAAATCTATGAGGCTTAACCACAGGGAATCTGACTTATGATGGAGAAGTGGAAAGTGGATTGTAATAATCAGCATGTATTTCTTAGCAGACTGAGTTCATACCTGTAGTGTCCAAGTGATAATCCCATCCAGTGGCTTTGGTCATTTCCAGAACAGAAGATATATTTAAAACAATTATTACTGAAAACTTCCTGAACTTGGGAAGAGAAATAAACATCAAGATCCATGAGGCTCAAAGGATTGCAAAAGGCTGAATTTGAATAGTTCTATACCGAGGAACAATATTATTAAATTGCCAAAAATCAAAGATAAAGAAAAAAAATTTAAGAGCAGCAAAAGAAAAAAGGGATGTTGAATATAAGAGAATCCTCATAAGATGATTGGTGGATTTCTTTTGTTTTTTTAAGATTTTATTTATTTATTCATGAGAGACACAGAGAGAGAGAGGCAGAGGCATAAGCAGAGGGAGAAGCAGGCTCCCTCTAGGGAGCCCCATGTGGGACTTGATCCCAGGACCCCAGGGTCACGCCCTGAGCCAAAGGCAGATGCTCAACCCCTGAGCCACCCAAGTGCCCCATTGGTGGATTTCTCAACAGAAACTGACGACCAGGAGAAAAGGAAATGACATGTTCAAAATATTGAAGAAAAATAACTGTAAATCAAAAATTCAATACCCAGGAATGCCTCAGTGGCTTAGTTGGTTAAGCATCCTACTCTTGATTCAGCCCTGCTCTTGATCTCAGGGTTATCAGTTCAAGCCCATGTTGGGATCCACACTGGGTGTAGAGCCTATTTAAAAAATATATATATACTAGTGTAGTTGTCCTTCAGAAACAAAAGGTAAAAACGTGTCCAAACAAAAGCTGAGAGAATTAATTATGATCAGACCTGTCCTACAAGAAATGATAAAACGAATTATTTTACATGGAAGTAAAGAACACTAATTAACGTCATAAAAATATTAAAAGGAATTTTAAATCTTACCGATAATGGCAAAAAGATATATAGTCAGAGACTCAGCAATATGGCAACAGTAGTACATAATTCACAACTCTAGGTTAAAAGTAAAAAAATAAAAACAATAAAAAATAAAAAAAGTAAAAAAATAAAAATAAAAATAAATAATAATGTAGTGAAATTAACCTCAGTTATAATTATCTATTTTTTGTCACACAATATTTAAAAATCTTGTAAATTGTAATACTAGTTACTTAAAATGTGAGGGGGAGTAGTACAGTATAAAGTTTATGAATTCTAGGGTGGCCCCAGTGGTGCAGTGGCTTAGCACCGCCTGCAGCCTGAGGTGTGATCCTGGAGACCCGGGATCGAGTCCCATGTTGAGCTCCCTGCATGGAGCCTGCTTCTCCCTCTACCTGTGTCTCTGCCTCTTTCTCTCTGTGTCTCTCATGAATAAATAAATAAAATCTTTTAAAAAAAAGTTTATGAATTCTATTGAAGTGACATTATTATAGTTTAAAATAAGTTTTGTAAGTTTAAGATATTTTCGTAAGCCTCATAATACTAACAGAAAAATCCCGTAGTGATTACACAATAAAGAAGTCAAAACATTCTAATACCAAGTAACACTGAAACATGAAAAAAGGTATCAGAATAAGAAACAAGTATCACGGATCTACGAACCAACAAAAAAGATTAAGAAAATGGCAAGAGTATGTCCTTACCTACCAATAATTACTTTAATGTAAACATGTTAAATTTTCCAATTAAAAGCCTTAGGATGCCTGAATGTAAACAAACAAACAAAAAGAGCTAACAATATACTGACTCACTGTAGGCTTAAAGACACATATAGGGTGAGACTAAAAGGATAGGAAATATATATCTGGAAAAAAAAACAAAAGGATAGCTATACTTAGACAAAACAGGCTTTACACTAAAAATAGTAAAAAGAGACAAAGTAGGTCAATATATAATAATAAAGGGGTCAAGGTGCCTGGGTGGCTCAGTCATGCCTCATCTCAGATCATGATCTCAGGGTCTTGGGATCCAGCCAGGTGTTGGGCTTCCTGCTCAGCAGGAATTGGAGTGTGCTTCTCCCTCTGTCTCTGCTCCTCCCTTCTGCTTGTCCTCTCTCTCTCTCTCTCTCTCTCAAACAAACAAACAATCAAACCTTAAAAAAATAAAGAGGTCAATACATCAAGATTAACAATTATAAATACTTATGAACCAAACATCAAAGCATCTAAATATATAAAGCTAAAAATAAAAGAACTAAAAGGAAAAAAAACTGTAATATAATAATAGGTAGGGACTTTAATACCTCACTCTCAACAATGGATAGATAATCTAGATGAGAATCAACAAGGAAACAGATTTAAACAACACTGTAGACCTAATGGTCCTATACATATAGGAGACACATACAGAACATTCTACTCAACAACAGAACATTCATTTTTTTCTCAAGTGCATATGGACTATTTTTGTACCAAGTATCTTTATAAAACTAGAAACCAACAAGAGAAAAGCTAGACAATTCACAAATATGTGGGAATTAGATGACACTCTCTGAAAATTTGATGGATAAAGTAAGAAATTAAAGGGAAAATTAAAAGATTTCTTGAAACAAGCAAACACAGAAACACAAAATACCAGATCTTATGAGATGCAAAAAATGCAGTTCTAAAAGTAAAGTTCACAGCCATAAACACCTATACTAAGAAACAAGAAAAGTCCCAAATAAATAATCTAATTCTACAGCTTAAGCAACTAGAGAAAGAACTGGTTGAGCTGAAAATTAACAAAAGGCAGGGAATAATAAAGATTAGAGCAGAAATAAATGAAGTAAAGAACAGAAAAAAAGAAAAGATTAGCCAAATTAAGAATTGTTTCTTTGAAAGATACATAACACTGCCAAACTCTTAGCTAGCCCAAATAAAGAAAGAGAAAAAAATAATTAAAATTATAAATGAAATAGAGAGATTACAACTGACACCAGAATTCTAAAGGACAATCAGAGGGTATTATGAACATATGTCAACAAACTGAGCAATCTAGAATAAATTGAAAAAAATTTAGAACCATACAAATTAAATAAGCCAAAATCAGAAAGTAACAGAAAATCTGAAAATATCAATTACATTAAGGAGATTGAATTGGTAATCAAAAATCTCCCAAAGAAAAAAAGCCCAGGACAAGATGACTTCATTGGTAAATTTTTCCAAACATCAAACATTTTAAGAATTAATACCAGTCCTCTCAAACTCTTTCAAAATATCACAAAGGAGGGAGTGCTCCCAAACTCATTTTATGAGGCCAGTTTTATCCTGATACCAAAACCAAAAAAGGACAGTAATAGAAAAGAAAACCATAGGTCAATATCTCTAATGAATATGGATACAAAGATTCTCAGTAAGATACTAGCAAGCTGAATTGAGCAGCCCATCAAAAGGATCATTCAGCAAGATCAAGAGGGATTTATCCCTGAGATACAAGGATGCTGCAACTTAGGCAAATCTATCAGTATGATACATTATATGAATGGGATGAAAGAAAATTGTCTGATGATCTCAATGCAGAAAAAGCAACTGAAAAAATTGACATTCATTCATGATAAAAACTTAGCAAATTAGGCATGGAAGTGACATCTCAATATATCAGAGGCCATGTATAATAACGAACCCACTGCAAACATCATATCAATGGTAAAAGGATAAAATCTTTTCCTCTAAAGTCAGGAACAAGACAAGGGTGCCCATTCTCACCATTCCTGTTCAATATACTACTAAAAGTCCTAGTTAGAACAGTCAGACAAGAAAAACAAATAAAAGGTAAGAGAATTGAAAAAAAAAAAGTAAAATTGTCTCTATTCATAGATGTCATGATTTTATATAGAGAAAATCATAAAGATGCAACCAAAAAGCTGCTAGATTTAATCAATGACTTCAGTAAGGTTGGAAGGTATGAGATTAACATACAAAAATCAGTAGCATTTCTACATAGTAACATTTAATATTCCAAAAAAGATATAAAGAAAATATATAATGATATAGATATACCATTTTCATATAATGAAAAGGTATAATGATCCCACTTATAATAGCACTAAAAACAATAAGATACTTAGGAATAAATTTAACCAAGGATGTCTAAGATCTCTACTCTGAAAACTACAAGACATTGCTGAAAGGAATCCAAAAAGACATAAGAAATGGAAAGATATCCCATGTTTATAGATTGGAAGAATTAATACAGTTAAAATATCAGTATGAACAAAAGCCATCTATAGATTCAATGCGATCTATATGAAAATTCCAATGGCATACTTCACAGAAGTAAGAGAATCACTCTTAAAGTTTATGTAGAACCAGAAAAGATTCTGAATAGCTAAATAAATCTTGAGAAAGAAGAACAAAACATGAGGCATCACACTTCCTGATTGCGAGCTATATTACAAAAGCTTTAGTGATCAAAATAGTATGGTATTGGCATCAAAACAGATAAACAGAGTGATGGAACTGGATCCAGAGACCAGAAATAAACCCAAGCATATAGGTCAACTAATATTTGATAAAGGAGCTCAGAATATTCGATGAGAAAGACTGTCTCTTCAAAAAAACGATGCTGAGATAATTGGATATCTACACATAAAAGAATGAAGCCAGATCCATATCTAATACCACTCACAAAAATTAACTCAAAATAGATTAAATACTTAACAATTGGACCTGAATCCATAAAGCTCCAAGAAGAAAATATAGGAGTAAACTTTTTGTTATGGATTTTGGTAATAAATTTTTTAATATGACCCCTAAAGCACAAGCAACAAAGTAAAAAATAAACAAGTGGGACTACATCAAATCAAAAAGCTTCTTCTTAGAAAATAAACTATCAACAAAGTGAAAAGACAACCTACAGATGGGGCACCTAACCGGCTCAGTCAGTTAAGCTTCCGATTCCTGGTTTCAGCTCAGGTCATGATCTCATCTTCCTAGGAGCCCTGTAACAGGCTCCACGATCAATGGAGAGTCTGCTTGTGACTCTCTCTCTTTTCCTTTGCCCCTCCCCTTGCTCACCTGTGCTCTCTCTCTCTCTCTAAAATGAATAAATAAAATCTTAAAAAAGAAAAGATAACCTATAGAATGGGAAAATATTTGCAAAACATACATTTGCTAAAGAGTTCACATCCAACATATATAAAGAGTTCATACAACTCAATGGAAAAAATAAAATAAAATTACCCAACCAAAATGTCCAAAAGACTTGAATGGACATTTATCCAAAGAAAATATAGGAAAGGCCAAACAGATACATGGAAAAATGTTCAATGTCACTCACAGTAGGGAGATGCAAGTTAAAACCACAAGGAGATATTATCTCATCCCTGTTGGAATAACCATCATCAAAAACACAAGAAATAACAAATGTCGGCATGAATGTGAAGAAAAGGGCACACTTGTGCATTGTTGGTAAAATTGTAAATTGGCACAACCACTATGGAAAACAGCTTGGAGAATCCTCAAAAAATGATAAAAATTCAACTACCATATGAGCCAGCAATTGTACTTCTGGGAATATAGTCCAAGGAAACAAAAACGCTAGCTCAAAAATACATCTGCGCCTCCTTGTTCGTAGCAGCTGTTACAATTACAAAGGCATAAAAACAACCCGAGAGTCAACTGGTGGAGGAACAGATACGTTGCATTATCCATTTGTAATGGAATACTACTCAGCTATAACAGAGAGGAAACGTCACCTCTGTGACAACATGGATGGATCTTGAAGGCATTGTGCTCCATGAAATAAATCAGACAGAGAAAGACAAACATTGCATGGTCTCGTTTATAAATGGAATCCAAAAAAAGAAGGAAAGAAGGCAGAAAAAGAGGTCAGGCTTATCGTTCGCAGTGATATAAGATCAATAAATCCTAGGGATGTGATGTACAACTTGCTGACAGTAGCTAACACTGACGTATAACGTATAGGAGAGTTGTTAGGAGAACAGATCCTGAGTTCTCATCACAAGGACAATTTGTTCTTCCTTTTTTCTTTTCTTCTTATTGTATCCATACAAGATACTGGATGTTAGCTGAACCCGTCATGGTCATTGTTTCATAATATGTGCAAACCAAACCATCACGCTGTCTGCCTTAAACAGTCACGTGTCTGTTATTTCTTAATAGAATTGGGAGGGAAATAAAAGAAATTGTAAAGTGTACACATGCATACGTATCCACAAAACAAATTTCAATAGTGAGACATTCTATCAGCAATGTGGTTTGCATCCTGGTTTCAATTATTATTTTTTAAGATGTATTTATTTATTTTAGAGAGAGAGTGAGCACGAGCAGGAAGGGGAGTGGGAAAGGGGAAAAGAATTTCCAGCAGCCTCCATGCTGACTAGAGGACTTCACATGGGGCTTGATCTCATGATCCTGAGTTCACCACCTGAGCTGAAACCAAGAGTCAGGCACAACTGGCTACACGATGCAGGAGCCCCTTTGGTTTTATCTTTTTTTAATAAACATTTTATTTATTTATTTATTTGACAGAGAAAGAGAGATAAAGAGAGAGAGACAGCATGAGCAGGGTGGGGAGATCAGGAGCATCAGGCATCAGGGAGCATCAGGCAGAGAGAGAGGGCGAAGCTGACTCCTCGCCAAGCTGGGAGCCCGACATGGGGCTGGATCTCAAGACCCTGAGATCATGACCTGAGTTGAAGACAGATGCCCAACCGACTGAGCCACCCAGGCGTCCCCTGGTTTTACTTTTAACAGTTGTTTGACTTACGTAAGCAACGTAGGCTTAAAGGTCAAAATGGTCTTAAGGGCTAAACCAGAATCATATATTTTGTATTAAAGACAGACTCACTTGAATATAATATAACATTATTATATCAAAATGACATTGATGAGGGATAATCAACATCATCTATCTAAACCTTAAAGATACATTCCTTATATATCTGTGATCCACCAGTTTTGCTTCATGGAATCTGTCCGAGAGAAGCGACCAAAAAGAAAGCATGTGATGATAATAATAGTGATATATTTGGAGTAAACTGTCAATGAGGCAATCATACTATGGAACTATGGAACACAATTATAAAAAATGCACCAAACTCATGTATCATGTATATACATATCATATTACATATAGTTTATTTATATATTTTATTTATGTTTGTACATATATATCGATGTCAATATATTTCCAAAGCAGATTGCTCAGTGTTGTCAAAGTTCTAAAAATATTGTGTATCAAACATTCAGGCAAATAAAAATAAGTCAAGCAATGCTTTATATTTTTTATGGATTAAACCACATGTTTGTACAAGTAGAGAAAATATCTGGAACCACATGCTTTAAAATAATCATTGTTTTCTTTCATGAGATTGAAAGGTCATTTTCAATGGAGCAGCTTGTCTTATCTTGAATAGCAAGCTTATTTAGAGACTAAGATATATTTATTACCTGCACTGCTAAAAACTAACTTTAATGAAGGGGAATGCTAATTATGTGAAGATCATATTTTGTTGAATGTGGGTGGAGAAAGATATTATTGCTTTGTATGCAAACCAAGCCATTAAAAAAAAAAAAAAACAACTTTAGCTATTTAAATATATCTGATTTAAAGCTAACCTCTTAAAAAAATAAAGCTAACATCTTTGGTGTCAGATATCCTCTATATATGGAACATGTTTTCTTGATTTTATGGGAAAGTAATTAATCTGTTAAAAGTGTAAGCAAAAGAAAACCAGTTAGTTGAAGAGGAGGCTCCTATTTATTAATGACTATATTATGGAAGATACTTTACAGCAGTCGTATTCGTCGTGATTGTCAGAATTTTCACTTTTCTCAGTTCAATCAATTTAGTCATTATATAATGACTTCTAATATCCGACAGGTTCCAGGATAGTCAATTTTCAGTTATGGATTAATTAATTTTTGTTTGTTTTAGGGGCACCTGGGTGGCTCAGTCGTTTTAAGCGTCTGCCTTCGGCTGGTGTCATGATCCCAGGGTCTCCCCATTGAGCCCCACGTGGGGCTCCTTGCTTGGTGGGGAGCCTTCTTCTTCCTCTCCCTCTACTCCTCCCCCTGCTCCTGCTCTATCACAGGAGTGCTCACTTTATCTCACAAATAAATAAATAAAATCTTTAAAAAATTGTTTTTGTTTTAATTTGGTCAGGAAGTGTCACATCATTATGTCAGTTTATTTTCTTGTTTTCTGGCATCAGGTCAAATGATCCACAGTGACCACCAGTATGTGAGAACAGAGCCCCATCCTTGTGGATTGTCCCTTATTCTCAATAGATAATGGAGGTGCCCGTGGGAGTAATGCTGGCATTCAGCCATTGCTTCAGATACTGCATTCAGGAGGTTCAATATTATTGTTAGTTCTTGCCTTTTTCCCTATACTTTCTTATTAGTTTTATTACATAATGATTTCCCTTCTTCAGATGTATGCAAACATCTGAATTCTTAACATGGAGAGCGTTTCTGGGAGAACAGTAGAAGGGCCTCCACCATGGGTGTATGAAGGGGTTCTTCACATTTTTCATCATTCTAAAATAGCAGTTCTGAAAGCGTGCAGTAGACGCCCATATAACTCAGACTCATTAAGCAGTCTGCATATTAAAATTATTTTTGAAACAATGCTGAGGGGTTTTGCTTTGTTTCTTTTGTACATGTTCATTTCACTGATGACAACAAAGCACTTGTGGGTAACACTATCAGTGACTTCACATAAATCACAACACCAACACCAGTGGACGTAGCAGTCATTGTGTTCCTCTCTTGACATCCCTCCTCCCTTTTTATTTTTTATTTTTTTGGAAGAAAAGGACAAAGAAAAAGTAGCAGCAGTAGCAGCAATGGCTGGTCTCAACTAGGGATTTCTTTTACTTAGCAGAAAAGAAACCTCAACTCTTAGGCAGACACAATTTTCACATATTGACAGATGATATAGAACGTATCCAGAACAGTTTCCACCACAAATGAAGGTATAATGGTCTCTCAAGAAAAATACACGTCTGAGATTGTGTGCACTGCAAATGGAAATAGCTGCTTTTTTTTCTCCCCCATGGGACACCATTTTTATTTGAAGAATGACTGATAAACTATGTTCATCTGGATTTCTGTTTTTGGTTGCATTTTCTTGCAAATAGAGCAAGTGAGCATGTAGGAAAACTACAGACAGTACTTGTCAATAATAACGTTTGGCTTCCCAAATAAAAATCGAAATTTGCAATGGTGACAAATGGTAAACTTTTCAATATGTGTTCAACAGCTTCTCAAAATAAGGATTTGCTAATCAAATCAGTGGAGAGAATAGGATTTTAATGAAAAAAAACATTTAATGCAATCAGTCAGCATTTAAAAGATTTGTAGAATTCAAAGTCATCATTTTCAAAATGAACAAGGATATGATGATACAAAATCACATATGGGTGGAACAGCTACTAAAAATGCAAGACAGAACAATGTTCCAGAATTACGGTTTGAAAAGTTTGTTGATGTTTCCACATTCCACATTGTAACTGATTTCTAATAAATTAACACTCATTGGATTTTGATACAGTATTAAAAAGGAATATTCAAAAAAAATAAATAAATAAAACGGAATATTCACAATTATCTAATAAGATTATTATAACCCCTCCTACCATTTCCAGGTACATATCCATGTGAGGCTGGATTATCTGTATGTTGCACATACCACCAGTGTGCTAGGACAAGCTGTGTAACAAACATCACCTCCATTTTTCTCATGTATCCTGGATGTAACCATCATGCTTGGAGAAAAAGTACTTTTTAGTTTTGATCATTTAACATAAATAGAGATGGCACACCTCATATGCCCATTAGCTGTTAATATCATTAATAAATGCAATGGGGGGTTTCAGCTATTATTACTATTAATAAATATGATCCACCACAATGATATGGTTTTAAACAAAAGAATATCATTATTTGAAAAACATCAGTTAATATTAAAATACTAAAACGTCATTTTAAAAAACGATCATTCTGGCTCCTATGCAGGGAAATGGTGGTGGGGCATGGGATGTCCCATGAGGCATGATGATGGGCATAGACTTTTGGCAGAAATAAGGGTGATTAAATACTTAGATTTAGGAGATATATTCAATGACAAAGCCTCCTGTTGATAAAAAGCACAATTTTATATCTACTTCTATGGACTCATTTGTTGGCTTTTTGTTTGTTTGTTTATTGAGCTTTATTTTTCTTGCTGAATTCCATCTCTAGTTGATTAGCCTATTATTTTCTTTGGATAATTTTTTAAAACTTTATTTATTTATTTTAGAAATAGAGATTGAACAAATGCATGTGAGTAGGGGAGGAGCAGAGGGAGAGTGACACATAGATTTGGGACTGAGCACAGAGCCTGATATGGGACTCGATCCCAGGACCCCAAGATCATGACCTAAACCAAAATCAAGAGTCGGGCAGTTAATTGACTTTTAAAAGATTTTTTTTTTTTTAGGTAATCTCCATCCAACATGGGGCTCAAACTCACAACCCCAAGATCAAGAGACTTATGCTCTGACTGAGCCACCCAAGTGCCCCTATTTTCTTTAGATAATTGACTTTAAGTGTATTATTTATCTTTCCAAAACTCTTAGATCTAATGTCAAACTATTCATTGATTATTTTTAATTTTTATGCTAGCATTCTGTTTCAAAATATTTAGTAATCAAGTAAGTTTTAGTTGTCTAAATCATATGTGTCGCCTTTCTTTGTCACTTGTATGCTTATTTCCCCTGAAATAAATTGACCTCTCTGGCCAGTATATACTCTGAGCTTTATATTATCTAGGATCACATTTCCTGGGACAACTACCCAGTCTGTGTGGCAATACTCATCTGCTTCATTCTCATTTGTGCTTTTTCAACTTTTATGTGCATAGAAAACACCTGGATATCTTGTTCAATGGCAGATTATGATTCCATAGTTCTGGAAGGGGTGGCGGGGGCGGGGAGCGGGGGGCTTTCCAATTCTAACAAGTTCCTATGTTTTATTGTTGCTGCTGATCCGTAGAACAGACTTTGGGGAGCAATGCTCTAAATGACTCCTAAACATTTAATGGCTTCTTAAAGTATCAAAGTCATCTGTGCTGACTTCATTTACATAGGCTTTCATTCATGTGTTCAAAGTTAGCTAATTAATACACAAATCTCTCCCGATAAATAAGGAAGTCCAGAACAGCAAAATGCCCTTCATGTGTATGTTTCTACAGAATTTGCACTTTTTTAAGTGAATTTTAATGCCTGTATACTTTGTCGATGAAAGAGTCTTGGCAGAAAAATTTCAGCGCTGGAAGGAAAGAGACAGATTGTCTAAATAGAGTAGCAAAATTATTATTTTTTCAAAATTATTTTTTTTGATGACTGAGCATTTCACTGACTCTCCTGAGAATGAGACATATATCAGTCTAATAGAAGATATTGAAACATTGAGCATCACATTTAAATCATGACACAGGACACACTACAGACTTTCAAATTATGTTTCCTCTGAGTTTCTTTAAATGTCAGCAACCCTTTTAATACAGCAGATATATATACATACATCAAAACCCTCATATATACAATTATGTGACTTAAAGTTAGAAAAGTTTGCATTGTTTTCAAAATTAAATGACTACCTAGTTTTTTATTGACCCACAATAGTAAAATATACTAAAAGGAAATTGAGTCAGTTTTTTGAAGTTTCAGTAGATAAAGCCAAGTATACCTTTATACCTATTGAAGCGGAATATCATTCATGTATCTTTTCTTCCATTCTCTTCTTTCATCAGGTTCAAACAATCTCTAGGCCATTGCTGTAAATGCCAATGTTTCATGATGCTGCTAATGCCCCGAATATCTGCAGAACTACCGTGGGCATCAGCATCACCATCAGCATCACCAAAGCAATAACAAAAGGAAATAAAAAAGAAAAATTTAATGCTAAAGGAGACCAAAAGATGTTAAACTTTATGTAGTCAAATGACATTACCACAGTCTTTTATTAGCTTCTACTAAACCATTTAGTTTGAGGTACATGTAATCTAAATGATGTCAAGGAGAAATAATGTAATTGAAGTGATTCATGTAGCATATTTAAATTTAGCATCTGATTTTTCAGTTATGATCAAGACTATGGAATTCAATGAAATGTAGTTATATGTACTTCCAATTTTGTATTATGCTGTCCAAGTTACAAACTTATCTATTTTATGCTACCATAATTATAAATTGAATCCAAAATAGAAACTACAAAACACTAGAAATATCGTAAATATAATGAAAGATTCATTTTCATTATAATTAATGAGGGTCACACAGAGCATTATTTAAAAGATTAAAAAGTATGCATCATGCTAATAATCCCTGGTGTAATCAGGTATTTTGGAATATGTGCAATATACGAACATATGCTTGTGCTGTGCACATATGTGTGAATAGGTACATAACACAGCAAATGGAAAATTTACATAGGTTTTATCCTAAGCCAAAAGTTACTATTGATTGGTAACTGAATATGAGTTAACAACTATTTTTTCTCAGCTATAATGTTGGGAATGAGCAGAAGGGTGGGATGGAGCTATATTTGAAGGTACACATGGACAGCAAGGTCACAGGAAAACAGTCTAAAAACAAAAAAACAAAAAAACAAAAAACAAAAAACAAAAAACAAAATAAAACAAAACCCCTCTCTGGCCAGAGGAGGAAAATACAATTGAGATAGACAAACACTCATAGAAGATGGAGAAATTTTACCCAGAAATTTGGTAAGCAAATGTTTTAAAATACTCAAGCACAGATTAACCTATAATTAGAGTTTTGGGGACTTCAATATACCCCTATTAGTCACACAACTGTTTGAATCACCAGATCAGAAATCAGCAGAATATAGACATGGTCAACATAATTAGTATAATTAACATGTACAGAAAACTTTACTCAAAATGGAAAAATACACATTTTTAGACCTTTTAGATTGAATGATACTGACTGCATCTTGAGTGTTAAAACTCAAAATTTCAAAACACTGAAATCATACAGAGTTGCTTATCTGACCATTATAGACTCAAACTAGAAATCAAAAAAAAAAAGAGAGAGAGACAATAGAAAACTATCTAAATACTTGAAATTTACCAGATACTTAAGAATTAATAACACCAAGTTTCACACAACTTCTTCCATAAAATAGAACACAGAGGAACACTACTCACTCATTTTATGAAGACATCATTAATTACCTTAGTGCCGAATCACACAAAGACTGCCAAAAATAAGAAAAATAAAATAAAATAAATCAAAACCATGTTTGCACATTAGCAGATGAAAGTCAGAAAAAGAGATTTCCGTTTCTATGAAAGGTAAATCCATGGTGTATATTAGGTATACAACCATGCTCCTTTTTTAGAGGGAAAAACAATTATAAAACATATGGTCACCATCAAATAAGAATACAATTAAGATTTATTTTTTAGTCCAAAAAATAGTAATTACTTCCTTATTTCTTTTACCATTTGATTTGTTCCAGATGGTTCCAATATGTTTACTTTGAGATACTTGAAATCTCATTTTGATGGAACAATATAGTCCTGCCACAAACATTTTTCCAATTTCGTTCCTTTATCCATGTTTTTAACTAAAATCCTTTGGTTTTCATGTATGGTAGCTAATCATTTTGAAGGCAAAAAAAATAAAATATTTCCCATTAAGAAGTTTACATTTAAGTGTATGTTGATCTATGAAATGCATACTCAGATCAACACAGTGAAATTAAAACTTCAGTAGTCTAGACACATATCAGAATCCCAGTGATTGCTGTATTTGGCTGGAAGGATTAAAAGTAAATATTTTCTATCATCTATACTTCAATTTCCCCCAGCTTTATACATGTTTTACTCTAATAATATTAACAATGAAATTACTACTAATAAAATCATTATTAATCCTCTTATCAATACAAATATTATTGTTATTATTACTATTATCATTACAGATTATGGCAGGTACTTTGAATAGAATATACCAGAGGGTTGATGTAATAAAGAAGTGTAAGAAGGCTGCTCCATCTGACTCCTCGTTTAAGGGGAAGCCTGTAGGTCTTACTATAAGAAGACATCAAGTGCATTAAGAACTACCCAGGCAACAGGGTCCTCAAGTATAAAATCTATAAGCAGGAGCATTCTTGATAACTTCTGAGAATAGCACAACAATGAGTATGTAGAGAGTTGGGGGGAGAGATCCAAATTTGATGCTCTGATTTAAGGTTGATGCTCACATTTTAATGTGAATTTTAGTTATATGTAGATAGTATTAGAGCCAGAATTGTGAATGACATCACCTAGGGATAGATCACAGAGCAAAAAGGAAGAGGACCAAGCATGATGCTCGGAGAGCTCCCTAATGTGAAAAAAGAGAACAGACTCGAGAAGCAAACTGAGAGCAAAGGGCAGAAAAGAAGAAAAAATGTACAGAACAGGATGTGTCATAGAAGTCAACAGCATTGGTGATTTTTGGAATGGAGGAATTGGTAGCATCACAGGTAGCTGAAATATCAAGTACCATAGGTAGAGATGTTCTGGATTTAGAGCTATGGATATTATGATTTCCCTCAGCAAGAAAGTTTTGTTGAGTGATGAAACCAGATTCCAGAATAAAACGGGTTAAGGAAAGAGAGACAAAAGTGGAGGAAATCTTTTGAAATGAAACATGATGGGAAGGAGAGTCTATTATTTTAGCTAGTGGTACATGAGAAGTTGAGTGAAGATTTTCCGGTATGTTTGTATTTGTTATGTGGGAACACGTTGAAAAGTTACTGAGAAATATTGATCTGAGAAGGGGTGGTGGAGTGAGGAAGTGAGAAGAGAGGAGAGTAGTGGTCCGTTCTTCATAAGGCAGGAGGGAAAGATATTGAAAGCAGGTTATTTAGAGTGGAAGGAGCTGCGGCGTTGTTAATAGGAGAAAAGGATTATAGGATAGTTTTCAGATATAGGTGGGTGATCAGAAGATGAAACATTTCTCATTGGATCTTAATATTTTCTAAATGAAAATAATAGGTCAAATCAAAGGCTAAGAATAAGGAATTTAGGGTTTGGAGACACTTTGTGTAATTATGTACACAACAGAACAGAAAAGAAAGAGTGGATATTCCAGGAAGGCACATTTCTGGTTGTGTTGCCATGAGTTTATAGAATTACAAAAAGGAAATGTTTCTCATTGAGAAGTTTACTTTTAAGCATCTGCCCATCCCATTCCCTCCTGGGAAACTTGATTTAAGAGAGTTTAGATCTTTTGTGATAGTGGTGGATACTGTCATAAATTAGTCGTACCCAGGATTGGATTATTTTAATGAATAAAGTGAAAAAGGTCTAAGGGATTCAGTGGATGACTTTATTCAACATTCATTTGGTCAATAACTAATAATTAAACATCTAATATGTGCCAGTAACACTTCTGGGTGACATTGATGTATCAGTGAAAATACAGACGTTTCTTACAGAACTCAGCTTCTGATGGATTGAGTCAGAAGATACATAATTGTTTTACCTGTTTAGGCAGAAATAAATTTTGTAAAAAAGATAAAATAGAATAGGAACTAATGAATGGTTAGAATTATGTTTTACAGAGTGTTTATCAATGGACTCTGTTAAGTGATGTTTGAGCAGAAAATTGAATTGAGCATGAGAACAACCATGCATATAAAGGAAGGAAAAGGGGAACGTTAGAATAGGGACAAAATCCTGAGATTAGATATATGTGATTTGTCCAAGTTGAAGCAAGAGAGGGGCCCCCGGGTGGCTTTGTTGGTCAAGCGTTTGCCTTCTTCGATTCAGGTCCTGGGATTGAGCTCCACCACCCCCTTCCTGTTCATCGTGGAGCCTGCTTTTCCCTCTCCCTTTCCTGATGAGTTCTCTCTCTCTCTCTCTGTCAAAAAAAAAAATATATATATATATATATTTCTAAAATTAATTAATTAATTTTAAAAAGGAAGAAGATGCAAGAAAGCTAGCTAGTATGGCTTAAGGGAATGAGCCAGAGAGAGGGAGGAAACAGATGACATAAAAGAATTAAGGCACAGATCTTTTAGGATCTACTAGGAAATTGGAACAATTGGGGATTTTAATTGGATGGAATTGAAAGATTTCTAGAGAGTTTTAAGCAGAATGGCCTGAGGCATACATGCCTGATGCTTCATCTTGGCTTTTATGTGAAGAACGCATTTTTATGGCCAAGACTGTGTACATGAGGACAATTAAGGAGGCTGTGGCAATAATTAAGGCAAGACTAAATTAGTAGTGACAAGGATAGTATTGAAATAGCAGCCCCCAGATTCTTAAAGAAAGGGCATGGGCAGAAGCCAAGGGAAAAGAGAAAGATAAATGTAGAACCTCTTACTAGTAACTCAGAAGATTCTGGGGTGGAAATCCCAGCTTCCCTCCTGCATAATTGCTGCGAAGATTCTTGCATACTCTCTGTCCCAGGGGTTCTTGCGTCAAATGGGGCCAGCAAATAAATAAACCTTAGGTCACCTTACGTACCTGGAGTGGATTATTGCCCAGGAGGCATGTTGAGCCGCAGTCAGCAGGTAATAATTGTGCAGTCTATGTTTTTCACCATTGTTGGGATTCATTTTCTCATAATGAGAGAGAAGGCTGGTTAATCAGCTGGAGGTTCTGCTGAGATGAAACGCTGGCCAGAACATGGGTGACTGGAAAAGCATTTTGATGCAGGAGTAAGGTCCTTGTTAGACACTGGGATGGTGTGTGAATTCATGATTTTGTGTTGTAGAAGTTTGGGATGGGAGTTGGCTCCCTGGAGTAGAAGCAGGGCGGTTCTCTTGGTTTTAGCTATTCGCTTTTTTTGACTCTCCCATAGACAGTTTTTTGCACCTTTTCAGGGATAATAGAACTAGTCCGACTGCATGCCCTACTCAGAGGTCAGAGTGCCAGCTCTTAGGAGCTCACTCCTCCAAGTTTCTAAGCTGCTGTAGTTACTGTTTCACCCCCATGGTTAGTGGTGCCGGCTACTTGTCCTTACTACCCCTCCCTGGATTATCTCAATGTTCCTTTTATTGTTGTTTTTATGAGCCCTTCACATTCTATGCAAGTGATTCCCTAGGTTAAGACCTTCCTGTGAAATACCTATTGTTCTCTATTGTTCTGACTAGATTCTCTTTGATATACCACAGCCTGGGTTCTTTCTCATTTATTTATACATATAAACAGATATATCGATGGGACTAAAGCTTTAAATGCATGAAGCCATGTCACACTAGGGGGAATTTTTTTTTATTCGTTTTTATTTTCCTTTTCCTTTTTGCTTGGTAATTCAAATCTGGTCTCTCTTTTTTCCAAATGGCCCTCTCAACTCTTAACATACATATGCAAATGTAGTTTATGGTAATATACTGGAATGTATTGTTCCATAATTTTTTTTTTTTTTTACTTTGGTAAAATCATTTTGTCTAGTGAGCACTAAAATACATACAGTTGGTCAAATTTCAGGGAAGCTTAGAAGTTGTATTGCTCATTGAAAATAAGTACATACAAGGAATTACAAGGAATTTAGAATTCAGTGAATTTCAGTTGGCTTTCATTGACCCATCGTCAGCTCTTAGTGAAGAAGACAGAATCATATCTTCTATTAAGGGATCTAAATATTGTAGAAGATGCTTAAATCAATGCTCTGACCCTTCTATAATAGTTCATAAAGGAAACATCTCAGCTTTAAGTACCTTATTAAAAATGTGGATGAGAAATTCATTTTAAAAAATGGACAGGAAACTAACATATTATGTAATAATAAATATTTCTACAGATAAGTTGTTAGGACAAAATAAAAATACTAATAATGGTAACATAATTTATATAATTTAATATATACTCCACAGTTTGAAAGAAATGAAATGCTTGGTTACGATGTTGGAATCATTATGTTACTATCATCATTCTTAGCTTTTTTCTTCTAATTTCATTTTCGCTTGAGGTTTCCTTATCAGGCTTGCAGGGGCACGTCTAACACAAGATAAAAACAGGGAGACTACTTCCTAAAATAGAATAAAACCTGAAAAGTGAGTAATGTCTTTGGTAAGGAGTAAAATGTGTAAATTTGGAAGGTAACATGGAGGTGGTTAAAATAAATTTATGAGAACCAAGATTCCAAGGTGTTACAGTGTATTATACTGTTTAGAGCTGAAGTGCCCCTGTTAAAAAGGTTCAGTGATTTAACATAGACGTTTAGAGGATCATAAGGGAGCATTAGTATTATAAAGTTCATGACTGATGTGCATTTATGAATGATATACTATAATTAAATGTTGGAAGGTACAAGCATGGGTGCCTGGGTGGCTCAGGCGGTCATGCCTCTGACCTGGGCTCAGGTCATGATCTTGGGGTCCTGGGATCTGCCTGCTTCAATGGGGAATCTGCTTGTCCCTCTCCCTCTGCCCTTCCCCATGTTCATGCACTTGCAATCTCTCTCTCTCTCTCTCTCTCAAATAAATCAATGAAGTCTTAAAAAAATAAAGTACAACATTTAAAGAAATATAATTTTCAAAAACCAGCCATGACTATATTTTCTTAGAGATGAAGTCTCAATGATACTACATGTGATCCAAATTAGATGACTATGTTCAAATACTAAGGAGTTAATCATTAGGTAGCATGCCTGAAAACATAATAATTTGTAAAATGAAAGACTACATAATGTAATAAATTATTGAAAAATTTTGTCTGTGGTGTCCAACAGCTGATGTAAATCATTTATTATTTCTGTGTGTATAATTTGGGCACATATGTGCATATCCATACTCTCTCTACATAATCAAACTACAAATAACAGGCAAAAATACTGTATTACAAATTTGTCAATATCTTTCCTCTTCTTCCTTTATAGCAGATATTCTCATGATTCTTTCAGATGTTTACAAGATTTAAGATTAATGCTATTTTAGAAGATGTGTTTCAAATTATGACCGTTTTCCTACTGCTCCCCTTCCTCCATTTTTTTCTCCTCTTCCTTTTTCATTATTTTTCAAGAGCCCATTCTTCAGATCCCCTTTTTATTAAGGTTCACTGGCCACATTTCCTTTTAAATCTTACCAAATGTCTTTGATGTATCTTATTTGGAGATTCAATGACTGATGAATTACAGGGTACTATACTTTTTTACTTATCATAGCTTATCTCACATGCATACACACATTATATATATATTTTTTCCAAGTTTTTCTTATGTATCCCTGATTGTCTTCACAATAAATTGAACATTAACTTTATAAATTTCATTTTCTATTTTTTATACACTTGAAAAACAGAGTACAGTCCAATATTTTTTTAAAATATCTCCAGCAATTCCTTCACTTTTACATTTTATTTTTATTTTTTTTTAAGATTTTATTAATTTATACATGAGAGACACAAGAGAGAGGCAGAGACACAGGCAGAGGGAGAAGCAGGCTCCCATGTAGGGAACCTGATGTGGGATTCAATCCTGGGACTCCGGGATCATGCCTTGAGCCAGAGGCAGACGCTCAACCACAGAGCCACCCAGGGATCCTGCACTTTTACATTTTAAAGTAGGCAAATAAAATGTATTGGTCATCGTGGGTTGACATTTCCTCCATTTGAACAGAGTTGTAGTCACAAAGAAACTAATTATTGTCTCCAAAATAGAAGGATAATAGAAGCATATTATGATAAGTAAACTGTACCTGATTAAAGAGTCTCCAAAATCACATTAGAAATGATTTTTTTTAATATTGATGAGCAAATCATCAACCCCATGATAGACGGACTGCTAATTTCACTTCTCAAGAAAACTCTTGAAATATAAATATCTTAGCTCCTAGCCATATTTTTTCTATTTTTTTTTTTTTACTTTTTTCAATTAGTTGTTATCTCTCTACCATATCTCTTTATTATGGATAGTATCCAAGAGACAGAAGAGTCTCTGTCATCACCCAGTTTCAATAATTATCAATATATGACTAATCATGTTGCACTTATACCATCTTCTGCTTTCTGGATTATTTTTAAGTAAACCATAGGCTCACATAATTCACTTGTACATACAACAATAGAACAATTTTAAAAGCTATTTTATTTATTTATTTATTTATTTTTAAAAGCTAACTATTTTAACATTAAAATATGCCACCGCTACACCTCAAATTTAGCAACAATTCTTTTAATAATCGTTAAATATTCTCCCATTTATCCTGTGAAAACCTTTTATAAATAGTTTCCCAGAAGCTCTGGATTGTAACAGGGTCCAAATAATTGTTTTTTGATTGATATGTTTTATATGTATCTTTGAATCTGGAGGACTTTCACATTCATTTCTTTTCCCCAGGTATTTGCTAAAGTGGGTCAGCTATCAGGTGGATATGTCCACATTCTGATTTTTGCTGATTAATCTATGCAGTGCCTTTAAGCACTTTTTAATATTTTCCCAGAATACTCTTTACTTGGTGTTATTTTCATATTATTTTGAGAGACACATTCAGTCTCATGATCTTTTATTTTTTTGTGATGTGAAAATTCATCACCAGGGCCAGGTACTATGAGCCTGATCCATCTTTACCAATCCCTCCATTAGGTGCTCATTTAAGGATTTAGCAGGCATTTATGGTAATTATTTAAATCCAGAATTTCGTTAGGAATTACAAAATGGTAATATTCTATTTCTATTGTGTTTTATTTATTAGATGGAATGGTTGCACAAACAAAAATCTTTCTTCATAAGCCATTTGGTTACTATCTAAAGTAAACTATTTTAAAAGAAAAGGAGTATAAAAGCTGGCTATGTGCCCTTTCTTTGCCAAAGTTCAATAAAACAGATCAGTATGGGTAACCTCTAGAATTAATTTTTTTGTTGTAGTTGTTATTTTTTTCCTTGTCTTTCCTTTCTTTTAGTTTTAGTTTTAGTGTCTTTATGAACCCCTAGATTATGTATGTATTTTATATGTTTAAATCTGTCCTGGACATTATTATTTTTGAATCTTGTACTGTCCCAGTTTGGGCTGCTGAGATTCTCTTCCAGTTGACATTTGTGTATTTTTTTTTTCTTTCTTTCTTTCTTTCTTTCTTTCTTTCTTTCTTCCTTTCTTTCTTTCTTTCTTTCTTCTTTCTTCTTTCTTTTCTTTCTCTTTCTTTTTCTTTCTTTCTTTCTTTCTTTCTTTCTTTCTTTCTTTCTTTCTTTCTTCTTTCTTTCTTTCTTTTCTTTCTTCTTTCTCTTTCTTTCTTTCTTTCTTTCTTTCTTTCTTTCTTTCTTTCTTCTTTCTTTCTTCTTTCTCTTTCTTCTTTTCTTTTCTTTCTTTCTTTCTTTCTTTCTTTCTTTCTTTCTTTCTTCTTTCTTTCTTCTTTCTTTCTTTCTTTCTTCTTTCTTCTTTCTTTTTTTCTTTTCTTTCTTTTCTTTTTTTCTTTTCTTTTCTTTTCTTTTCTTTTCTTTTCTTTTCTTTCTTTCTTTTCTTTCTTTTCTTTTTAAGATTTTATTTACTTATTTAAGAGAGAGCAAGAGCTGGAGCAGGGGGAGGAGCACAAGGAGGGAGAGAAGCAGGCTCCCCGCTGAGCAGGGAGCCCAATGTGGGGCTCGATCCCAGGACCGAGATCACCACTCAAGCTGAAGGCAGACACTTAACCACCTGAGCCACCCAGGTGCCCCCACACTTGTGCATTTTTATGTAAGCCCATGTTCTTTAATACTTTCTTGTTTTCTAGCTTAAAAATTATTACAGGGTCATATTTTTTATGTCTTGCCCTAGATCTACAATTAGTCATTCCTCCAAAAAGAATCCTGACTTCTTTTATTAGGAAATGGTATTCAAAGACTGAATTCTGAGGGCTAGTGTTATTTCTGCTAATGGTGAGTCAATCTTTTTAGGTTGTTTCAGTTTCTAGCCAGGGAGAAAAAAATATATTCTTTATGAAAATTAAACATGGATTATAAATTCATCCTGCAGTTTTCAATTCAAATGCTATTGCAGGATTTTTACATAATTTGCTTAGTTTTATATTTGTTTCTACTTTTAAAATGAAAACTCTTATTTTCAAAACACAATAACATTACTTATTTCTTTTATCCTACACAAAGATCTAATAAGTTCAAAATAACAATAATAATGTTCATCCAAATAATATAAATGCTCATTTAACAAACTTTAAGGTCTATCTGCAATTCTACTCTGTGCTTATGATATGTCACATTCGCTATGATACTATTGATGTCTGGGTAGAGCCTATATGATATAGCAGTAACAGGGAATAAATGAGTGAATAAATAAATACTTATATATTAAATGCTGTGAAAGAAAGGTATTGAATGAGAAAGGTGTTGTTCTGTTTGGCGTACTAAATCAGAGAACGTCTCACTGAGGAAATGCTATTTGAAGAGAGATCTAAATTATGAAGGAACACTACCCAAAGTCAAGTAGAAAAGAGGATTCTTGGTAGAGGGAACAGAGAAGCTCTAATTCTGAGAAAGCACTAGGTTTAGCATATTTTAGTAAAAGGAAGAAGACCAGTGCAGTCAGTCTAGTGAATCATGAGTCTAGTCTCAACTAATGGTTGGAATTGTAGACAAGGTCTAGAGCAGAATCTTGTAGATGATAGGGAAATAGAGACATGTAGAGAGCTTGAAGTTGCAAAGGAATGTGATAGGAGTGTAATTTATAAAACTTTGCCTGGATTTTTGAAAATAGATGGTAGTGGACAATATGAAAGTGAGGAAATCAAATGCTATTTAAGTAATGATGTTATGGTTCTGGTGTCACTGCAGAGGTAAAAAGTGTGAAGAATCAAATATGACATTCAAGAATATGGTGGAGAGGAACCTGAGTGGCTGGGTTTTGTGTCGGTTATGTGTCTGAATCTTGATCTTGGCTCAGGTCATGACCTCAGGGGAGTTTGCTTGAGATTCTCTCTCTCCTTCTCCTTTTATTCTTCCCTGTGCTCTTTCTCTCTCTCTTAAATAAATAAATGAAGCTTTTTAAAAAAATATTTTATTTATTTATTCATGAGAGAGAGAGAGAGAGAGAGAGAAAGAGATAGAGGCACAGGCAGAGGGAGAAGCAGGCTCCATGCAGGAAGCCTGATGTGGGACTTGATCCCGGGTCTCCAGGATCACACCCTGGGCTGAAGGCAGACCCTAAACTGCCAAGCCACCCAGGGATTCCCTAAATGAATCTTTAAAAAAATTATGGTTGAAATATTTGTAGGTAGATTTAACATGTTGGATCCTTTTCTTTTCTTTTTCAAAATTATCTTTCTCCTTGGAATTTCTGGCCTTTTGATTTTTATTTTGTTTATGCTTTTCCCCCAACTCTCTTCTTATTCATTCCCAGATCTGTTAGAATGCTCTGCTTCTGAATCTTACATACCTATATTTTTTAGGAATTGCAAAATAGTTTTGGGCATAAACCCCTATATTTTTTGAGCATATACCCCAGTCCTTATTATAAGTCCTTCTATAAGTCCTTATTATAATAGTCCTTATTATAAACCTCCAGCTGGCAGATCTCATTAATTTTCTATACTAATATTTTCATCTAAAGTTTTGTTGACTTTTACATTTGTATCTCTAGCCTAGACCTTTACATTCATGGTTTTACAGGCAATTTTTATTTGCTTTGCATGCCTATTATTCTGATTTTCTTGCAAGTTGTATTTATTCTTAGTGTATTATCTTACTAAGTGGCACTGCCCCCTGTCAGCGAACCCAGGTCTGAACCCTAAGAAGTTTGTTTGGTAATCACCAAAGCCTTTTATATTTCAGCTTTTAATTATATTAACACTGTATTAATTTGTCTGCTTCTTGATTGTCATGTCATGGGATCCCTATATAGTCCAATATCTAGTGGGTCTGGATCCATAGTTGTCTTTCCTCAAGTCTTTATCCAATGTGTTCAGAATTATTTCTCAGAAAGAAAAAAAAATGTGGTCTTGTTGATATGTTGCTTAAATTTCATCAGTAACTTTTCATTGCTCTTAGTGTTAAGTCAAACTTCTTCCACATATGTTTTGGCCTGAATTGTGCCTCCGTGCCCCCCACATCCATATGTTGAAGTCCTAACTTTAAGTATTTCAGAATGTGACTGTGCTGGAGGTAGGGCTATATTTATCATGGTCCCTACACCATGTCAGGGACTGTCTCATGGTGTCCATGGTTATCTGCATTTTGCTTCTTAACATATATTATATTTTACTATTTTTTTTTAAGTCCACTCCATGAGTGGTTGGCATTTGTTCTTCTCTTGTTCACCAGAATTCTCTTCCTTAGATTTGAAGAGTACTGGCCATTTAGTAGATGAAGTATTTGCTGAACAAGGATGTATGTACCTTCCTGTTTGGTTTCCCATAAATAATTATCAATGTAGCTGGATTTTTATTCCATATCGTATAAGGATGTCACTATTTATGTTAACATGTGAGATTCTTCTGTGTTGATCAAATTGACTTGATATGTTAAAATTGACCATTTAGCTCTTAAATTCTTTGTTTTTGTGCTCTTTTTTATTTCAGGTTTCTGTTTTCTATTAACAACTTGTTGCAGATTATTATTAGGTGATAACATAGTTTTAAAATATTCACTTTCTCAGATATGTTATGTACAGTTTATGTTTTATATTGATCTTTTTAGTTAATTGGAGAGTCTTAACTGTTGGCCAAGTGGTGACTGGGTGGCTCAGTTAATGTGACCTGCCTTTGGCTCAGGTCATGATCTTGGGGTCCTGGGATTGAGTCCTGCATCCAGCTCTGTGCTCATTGAGGAGTCTGCTTCTCCCTCTTCCTCTACTCCTCGCCCTGCTCAGGCTCTCTCTCTTTATCATTCTCTCAAATAAATAAATAAACAATCTAAAAAAACTTAAATTATTGGCCAAGTAATGCCATGAAATGTTCTACATTAAATTTCTCATGTTGAAAAAAGTAAATGTTTAACACAGGGCTTTGTTGACCAAAGGTCAACAAAATATTCCAAAGTGAAAAAATAAAATAAATGTATTCTTCTTTGTCTGTCTTGTATTTCTGAAATTACTGAGGGAGAAAATGGTAAACATTTTTTTTTTTTCTCCTGGAGATGCCATACCAGAAGGTATATCTGTGTGGTAATGCACATTTGAGTTATTGATTAGGGATTATTTTGATCATTCCAAGAATTCTCACAGATATTTGGCCCTGTTTTCTTTTAATTGTTTGTCCTATTCCCACCCCCATTTTGAAAAGTAAGCACAGTGTATAATGCTAAGCAAAACAAGTCAGTTGAAAAAAGACAAATACCGTATGATTTCACTCATATGTGGGACTTAAGAAACAAAACAGATGAATGTAGGGGAAGGGGGAAAAATAAACAGGGAGGCAAACCCAAAAAATCTTCTAACTATAGAGAATAAGCTGAGGTTGATGGAGGGAGGTGGACGGGATATGGGCTAAATGGTGATGGGTGTCAAGGTGGGCACTTGTGATTATGAGGACTGGGTGTTGTATGTCAGTGATGAATCACTGAACTCTATTCCTGAATCCAGTATTATGCTATATGCTAACTAACCAGAATTTTAAAAAATACATGAAAAAAAAAAGTAAGTGCAGATTCTTGAAATGCCATGTATCTATTATCTAAAGACTAGCCTAATGTCATCATTTCCACCACTTTTGGTTTAGAGGAACTTACGATCCTGAGACTTTTTTCTTCAGTATTTTCCTGAGTTTAAAACAAAAGAAAGAATGAGGGGAATAAGGGTCATGACACGCTTCTTGCTTTAACCACGGTTTTCTTATTTATGAGCTACCACATAAAAGCTTGCAAATTGAAATGTGCACCAAAAAGAAAATTTCACATATGTTGGGGGATGTTAGGAGCTATAATTCTTCATTCAGCAATTCAAACCGAGCCAGAAGCCATTCTGAAAAAGAATATGCATTTGAAAATTCTCTATGACTGGGAGTCTCTCTGTTTACAAATATAGTCCCGATTGAATAGGACTTTCTTTGAAGCAGATTACACCGTAAGTTATTTTTGCTTTCTTCATTCTGTTCCAGTGATTTCGAAGCACTAATTCTGGAATAGATGTTAAAGAAAAATATACTTTTAATTCCCATCATTTAAAGTGAAAAAAAAAGTGCTTATGCTTTCATCATCTTATTTCAGGACTTCCGTATATATAATTGTGAAATTACAGATCTCTTTGCATTTGAGTTTCAGTTTTTGAACATTGGTTAATTCCCTAGTTATTTAGATGTAAATTATTATAGGTCCAAATAAAGTTACTCTATTTTTCTCCAATTTCTTATATTGAAAATGACACATGCACACAGTTCTTAAGATATTTCTGGTACAGAATGTGGTCAGAGGTCATTTCATCAAAGGTTTTGGGGTTTTTGTTTGTTTGTTTTTGTTTTTGTTTTTGTTTTAAACTTTTCAGTGTCCAAGCTATCTGTTAAACACAGAAGAATATTTGCCATGTTTAAGCAGTAATTGCCAACAAGGACTAATCGTACCAAATAAACAGTCTAATTTTTTTGTAAAGGAAGTTAAGTAGAACTTCCTTCTTGAAACTTGAGCTGAAATGCTGATTTTGGCCATATATCTTATCAAAAAATTGTATCTATAATATTTTAACAGTTTTATTGAGGTATAATTTACTTACCATAAAATTAACCCATATTATGTACCCAATTCATTTTTGTAAATTCACAAAAATTTATAGTATTTTTGTATATTTGTAGAATTATGCAGCCATCACCACATCCAGTTTTAGAATATCTCCATAAACACTAAAAGTTCCAACATGATTGTTGACTGCTACTTTCTGCTCACTCTTCCAGATGTAGGCAATGACAATCTGCTTTCCATCTTTAAAATTTTGCATTTTATGAACATTTCATACAATTAGAATCATATAATATGTTGTCTTTCATATCTGCTTTTTTTTTTCACTTAGCATAACATCTTTGAGGCACTTCCATACTGTAGCATGTACTCTATTCCTTTATGATGCTGCACTATATTTTATGGCTTAGATATACCCCTTTTGTTGGTCAACTCACAAGCTGATGGACATTTGGGTTATTTCCAGTTGAAGGCTATAGTGAAGAACACTGTTACAGATATTTGCATCTATGTGTTTCTTGTGAACGTATGCTTTCATTTGTCTTGAATTATTTGTCATTGGAATTATTGGTTAAATGCTGAGTATATGTTTAACTTTTAAAGAAACTGCTATTTTCCAGATTAGTTGTATCATTTTTCTTCCTCATCAGCCAAATTTGAGTATTCTGGTTTTTTTAATGCCTTTGCCAAAATTTGCTATTGTCTTTTTTATTATAGCTATTTAAGTTGGTGTGTCTTCATATCTCATTGTGTGCTTATTTTGAATTATGCAGGTCTATTAGCAAGTATCTTGAGATATTTCAGATTTCCTTATTGATTTCTAATTTATTATCATTTGGTCAAGGTTGTAATGTTTATAATTTCAACCCTTTTAAATGTATTGAGACTTGGGGCATAGGATAAGGTCTATTTTAAAAATATTTCCAGGTGTACTTGCTGGGGATGTGTATTCTATAATCTCTGGATAGTGTTCTCTTAATTCAGCTAGGTTGATTTCATTAATACTTTTACTTGAATTTCTATAACCTTTCTGATTTTTCCATCTAGAAATACTATCAATTACTTAGAATGAGGTATTAAAATATTCTACACTACTATGGTTGAATTGTATATTTCTCCTTTCAAAACTGTTAGCTTTCGTCACATAATTTGTGGAATCTGCCTTATGGATTAACACTTTTATTGTTGTGAAATATCCCTTTTGTTTCAACTAATATTCCTTGATTTAAAGTCTATATTGTCTAATCTTGGTGTATGCTAACATATTTACTGGTTACATTATTTTTATCATTATTTTGCTCCTTATGATATGTTTCTTGGAATCTAAGGTGGATCACTTTTGTTTTGTTATGGCTAACAAACAAGCTTATGGCTAAGTCATTGTGGTTTGATTTGCATTTCCCTGATGATTGCTGATGTTGAGCTTCCATTAATATGCCTGTGGCCCATTAGTATGTCTTCTTTAGAGAAATTACTTAAGTGCTTTGCCCAATTTTTAAATGGATTGTTTGCTTTTTCTTTTTTCTTTTCTTTTCTTTTCTTTTCTTTTCTTTTCTTCTTTTCTTTTCTTTCTTTTCTTTTCTTTTCTTTTCTTTTCTTTTCTTTCTTTTCTTTTCTTTTTCTTTTCTTTTTTCTTTTCTTCTTTTCTTTTTTTCTTTTTCTTTTCTTTCTTCTTTCTTTCTTTCTTTCTTTCTTTCTTTCTTTCTTTTCTTTCTTTTCTTTTTTTTTCTTTTGCTATTGAGTTGTAGAAGATCTTTATATTTTGGATATTAAGCCTTAGTTGATAGGTCTAGTCTTAGGCTTTTCTTTTATGGGAAGTTTATGATTATTGATTCTATCTCATTACTTGTTTACTTGTTATTTGTTTCTTCAGGTTTTCCCATGATTCAGTTTTTTGTAGGTTGTAGTTTCTAAAAAATTATCTGTTTCTTCTGGGTTATCCAATGTGTTGGCATATAGTTGTTCCTGGTGGTGTCTTATGATCCTTTTTATTTTCATCACATCAGTTGTAATACCATCTCTTTCATTTCTAATTCTATTTGAGTCATGTGGCCTCCTCTCTTTTTTTCTTAATTAGTCTAGCTAAAGCTTTGACAATTTTGCTGATCTTACTGAGAAAAAAAAAAAAAAAACTCTTGATTTAATTGTGTTTTTTTTAAATTTCTTTTCTACTCTATATTTCTTTTATATCTGCTTTATTCTTTATTATTCTCTTTCTTCTGCTCCCTTTGGGCTTTGTTCCTGTTTTTCAAGTTCCTTGAGTTGTAAATTTAGGTTATTTGTGATCTTCCTTTTTTCTAATACACTATCACTATAAATCTCTCTCCAAGAACTGCTTTTTCATAAATATTGCCATTCCCCATAAGTTTTGGTATGTTATATTATCATTTTCTTTGTCTAAACATATTTTCTAATTTCCCTTTTGGTTTCTTTTTCAAATCTGGAATACATAAAGGTAATCAATCTATTCTTGTTAACAACAAATTTACTGTACAAGGAAAGCTAATTGAATCATCATTGAATTTGTGAAAAGATGTCAAATATTACACCAATCATCAATAGCTTGAAATGTTTGGACTATTTTATAAAATATAAGTATAATAGTAGCATATAAGTATATGGAAAGACTAGTATAATAAGGTCATGAAAGTCATCTGGTCTTCATCAGGCCATTTTTGGAGTGAGGTAAATCTTACCTTCAATAAAACTAAAGGATATCTTCTTAGAGTTCTACCAGGAAACATACATGCTTTAATTGGGCAATTTGTTATGAGTTAATAAATTGACTGCTTACAGACACATGAATAGTTTTTAGAAATTAAGTGATGATGAAATATCCTTAAAGGAAAAAGAGGGAATCTATTAATGTAGTTTATTCACAGTACTCATGACAAAGAAAGATAGAAATTGGATTTGAGGGACAAATCTAAGACATTTAGGACCAATGCCTACTTGGCTTTTTATTTTACTTTTTAGCATAAAAAATGTCATACTGGTTAATATTTTTAAAAGCTCCCCCTCTATGATGCTGTACAATTATACTCTGACCCTAAGTAGATTTATTCCATGTTTTCTCTGGAGTTTCCTCATTGTCTAGGTAAGAAATTATTCATGTTACCAAATTTCTTTTTGAAACATTTTAGATGTGTTTTATAATCAGATATTTTTGTCCCATTGTAGGCTTATCAGTTACTATGATAAAGGCAGTAAATGACAGATGATATAATCAGGATTTGTTTTGTAGTAAGATAAATACAATTATCCCAAAAATTATAACCCACAGAGCTAAAAGAATAATGAAAGAATTCTACAATATGCAATAAATTGATCAAGAGAGAAGGAAAATGATTCTCCATAGCAAGATTTAATGTGACAAAGTGGTTACTAAAAAGCACTGCACATATTTTAAGTATTTATATTCAAATCCATTTTTATATATTTTGCTTTCATAAATGTGTCCAAAAACTATTACATGTAAAATATTGCTGGCTAAAATTTCAAACTTGGTCTATCTTTTTTTTTTTTATTCAATAATCCATTTGCTCATTTATATACTGAACTAACTCTCCACAAGTATTTGTCAAGTCCCTTCTATGTGTCAAGGAATTTTTTTAGGTACTCACAAAAAAAACAAAAAACAAAAAACAAAAACAAACAAACAAAAAAAACATCAGATTTCCACCTCTGAGGAACTCATTTATTTTCAAAATTTTCAAAGGCAACTGACTATCAGCTTAATAATGCTTTTAAACATGTTATACATTATATTGTGTAAATTATTGCAAACTGTAAACTTTCATTGCATTTTCAAATTTATTTTCTTGATTTCTCTATGAGGTTCAAAGATTGGCCCCTAAAAATAGTTTATAGGGGATTTCCTCTAAGGTGTTGTGGTTGCCAAACAAATTGGGAGAGGGGCAAGAAGGGGAGGGAAAGAGACAGAGATAGACAGGAAGAGAGAGAGATAGAGAACCAGAGAACATTTGGGTAGAGAGATACCTTAGGGTATTAGGTCTAATTATTTTCATATTGGTTTTAGGCAATTCCATAAAAATGTATTTTGTAATGTTATTAATTTATAACTGGCTAACACATTGCTTACTGATGAATTTACTCAGTATTATATACACATGATTGCCTCTATTAATCCTTAAAATTAGAAGAGTATGAGAATTAAGTAACACTGGACAATGCCCAGAAGGAAAAAGAAAAAAATAATTATTTCAGGAAATTTTATTCAAAATTAATACTTATACTCACCTCCAAAATTTCTTCTTTCAATCTAGCTACAAGGCTCTGGTAATCTCAATAGACCATTTAAATTAAAAAAAATAAATAGTAATGTACCTTTGGGGTAGATTTCCATATTGAGGTACTTCAATATCCTCTAAACAGGGATTGGATACTTCTTTGTGCTTTCAGAATAAAGTCTGAAGGTTGAAATAATAACTATCTTTTTTTTTTTTTCCTAATCATGCAGGTCTTCAAAAGTAGAAACTATTATAGGAAAATGCTTTCTAAGAGGAGGTTGTCATGCATAAATAGTAATCTAACATAAAGAAACCAATTTTAAAGCCAACATATTGTTTAGATGCCTGGGAGGCTCAGTCACTTAAGTGTCTATCTCTTGATTTTGGCTCAGGTCATGATCTTAGGGTCATGAGATCAAGACCCATGTTGGACTCCATTCTGGATGTGGAGCCTGCTTGGGATTCTCTCTCTCTCTCTCCTCTGCCACTTCACTTACTCTCTCTCTCTCTAAAAGTAAAATAATAAAAAAAACATATTGTGCAAATATGTCAGGAGCTCCAGACATGATTTTTGTTTATTTCTTCTAGGACTATAATGACCATTCCTCCTTTTCAATCCCTCTCTCATGTAGCTCATTTCTGAGAAGAATGAAGTGCAGTGCTCACATTCCCCCCAAAACGATGCAAACACTTGCTGATACGATACACATGTGTTGTTTCCTTGAAGTGTCCTTGTTTTACTTAAATTAATAGCCACAGGCTAACATTGTCTGAAAACATCCTGTGTCCAAATGTCAGACCAAGTGGCTTTGTTTGGAGCCAACTTGTCTTTGGAACAAAAAGAGTTTCGCTTTATTCTTCTGGTTGGCATGTTGTGCCACAATACAGTTTTTATTCAAATTAGAGTCTTGAGGTCCCAGATGTAACTGTGTACATGGAACAAGAAAGAGGTATCATAGTGGAGAGCATCACTGTGTGACTTCTGAAGTCTCAATGACCCAGCTGGAATCCTGGCTACAGTACTCGATTGTAATGGGAGCCACTGTGCTTCAAAATTCTTTCCTCAAAAAATGAATATAATAAGTCTAACCATTTCATAAAGCTACTATAATGTCTGAATGAGTGAAAGCCTATCAAATGCTTAGAGTAGTGCCTAACAAACCAAAATGACTGTCAGCGTTTTTGTAGTTACTTCTATCGTTATTTCTTAGATGATTAATTTTTGAGAAATTTAGGAAGACTTCCATATAGTTCAAATTAGTTTATCAAAATTTTCCATTTGGATTTGAATCCTAAATTCCAGCTTGTTTTTAATTACTATTTCTCTTAATTTGTTCTTGTACATTAACTTCCCTCTATGACCTAAAATAATCTAAATAATTAGCAGTATATCTAGTGACATATTTATCTAGCTATCACTCAATTAATATAAATAAGGATCTGAGGTGAATGAAATGTTCTTCATATTCATGGAGATATGTATTACTGGGTTATATTGCTAAATTACACATACTTTTTAGGAGTTTGCATGGTTTTTCTACATTAGGACAATTTATTTATTTGCCCTGTTCTTTAATACAGTAGACCTTACTATTCAGGATTCCTACCACCTAATATATACATCCCCCCCACCGCCACCCCCTTACCTGAAGTTTCATTTTTCATAGTTTCAATTATGACTGTGGTCAACTGCAGCCCAGAAACAGTTGATTCTTCTTCTGACCTCTGTTAAGAAGGTCAATGGTAGCCTAGAGCTCTGTCACAATGCCAACATCATTCACTTCAATTCATCTCATCCTGTAGGCATTTTATCATCTCATACCATCACAAGCAGAAAAGTGAATACAATACAGTAAGATATTTTGAGAAAGATGGTATTTACATAATTTTAATACAGCATGTTATAATTGTTTCATTTTATTATTAGTTATTGTAGTTAATCTCTTGCTGTCCTATTTTTTAAAAATATTTTATTTATTCATGAGAGACACAGAGAGGCAGAGACACAGATGGAGGGAGGGAGAGGCAGGCTTCCTGCAGGCAGCCAGATATGGACCTCGATCCTGGGACCCCAGGATCACACCCTAAGCCAAAGGCAAATCCACCACTGAGCCACCCAAGCATCCCTGCTGTACCTAATTTATAAATTAACCTTTATCATAGGTAAGTATAGGAAAAAACATAGTGTGTATGGGGCTTGGTACCATTTGTAGTTTCAGGCATCCACTTGGGATCTTGAATATGGGGGATGATGGGGGGCCATTATACTATATTATATAGCTTTGTGTTTACATATAATATACATACAAAGTACACATATTGCAGGTATTTTAAAAAACTGAATATGCTTTGGAACTTGGAACTAAATCGAGAAACTGATGATAAACAAACCTGCGAAGCCCCCTATTCTTAATTCCAGTCACTAAACTCACCCCAAGGGAAACCACTGTCCTCATCTCTGACAAGATAGACCAGTTTCATCTGACTTTCTATGTGGCTAGGACTATACTCTTTCTTCTCTGTAAGTGAAATCTTTGCAAGATTTTTCATTTAATGATGTTTTTGAGACTCAACTATGTTGTAGCATGTAGTTATGGGATTTTTTTCTTATTTATCTAGACTCAGGAATATTTTGCTCTATGAATATACCATAATTTACCATTTTAGTATAGATGGTCAATTGAGTAATGTCCAGTTTGGGGCTTTTATAAAAACAAAAATGCTGCTAAGATTTAGTATGCTTTAGTACTCAGCATATTTCTAGAAGTGAAATTACTATAGGATTCTAAACCTTGGCACTATTGATACTTTGGGGATGGATAAGGCTTTCATTGCAGAGGTTGTTCACTGTTCTTCAGTAGGATGTTCTGCAGCACCTCTGACCTCTACCCAGTAGATTTCAGCAACACTTCTCCCTTCAGCTAGGACAATAAAATTTTTTCTCCAGAGATAACCAAATGTTCTCTGGTGGACAAGTTGCTCCCAGTTGGAAAACACTGAATCATTGGATCATAGAATGTGCATGAGTTTAGATGCAGTAGAGAGAATTCGATAATTCTCCAAATTATTGTATCAATCCCCAACCCATTAAGAGTGTATGAGTGTTCTATTTGCTCTAAAATCTTGCCAAATCCAGTGCTTTCCATTTATTTTTATGTAATTTTAGCTGTACAAGTGGACATGTGTGATGTATTATTTTGGGTTTGATTTGTATTTCTGGATGACAAATGAAGCTGAACATCTTTTGAGATGTTTCTTAGCCATGATTTACCAATTTTGCAAAGTGTCTTTTGGAGTATTTATCCTCTTTTCATGTTGAGACAGCTGCCATTTCCTTACAGATTTGTAGAAATTATTGAAGCGTTTGGAAGTTAGGCAATAAAAAATAAAATAATAAAAATCAGTCTGCAATATGCTTTTACCCTTTCTTTGTAGTATCTTTTGTTGAATAGATAGTTTTAATTTTAATACAGTTTGTTTTAGCAGTTTTTCTGTAATGGTAAAATTTTTTTTTTCTCTTGTTTAAGATATACTGCCTGTATGGTCCTGGGATTGGGACCTGTGTTGGGATCCCTGACCAACGGGGAGCCTGCTTCTCCTTTTCTGTCTCTCTCTGCTTCTCCCCCTGCTTGTGCTCTCTCTCTCTCAAATAAATAAATAAAATTGTTAAAAAATTAAAAAGTGAATATATTGTAATTTTTTTGAGAAATGTACTCTCTTTGCTCAAATTTATTTTGTAAAATTCAACTTAGAATTCCCCTCTTCTTTTTGCTGTCTGTAGAGTATATATAGTGATGACTACTTTTTTTTGTTACTGATTACTGAGAATGGTAGCTCTTTTTAAATTAATATGTTTTCCCAATAGCTAATATATTTTATTAATCTTTCAAGGAATCATGTCTGATTTTGTTAATTTTCTGTATCATGTGCTTATTTTCCTTTTATGAAAGCATAACTTACTCAAATACACACAAAGCAAGATGTCAAAATCATAAATATGCAGTTTAATGAATTATGTGTATACACATCTAGATCAAAACATATTCAAGATACAGCCCTTTTCTATTTGTGGTGTAAATGTATTTTCCAACCATGTGACTTGTTTAGCAATTTTTTTTCAATTTCTATGCTATTGAGATGTAGTTTGCTTATAAAAAATGCACTGAACTTTTTAAATTTATTTAAATTTCAGTTAACATACAGTGTAATATTAGTTTCAGGTGTATAGTATAGTGATTCAAAACTTCCATACAACACCTGGTGCTCATCACAAGTGTACCCTTCATCCCCATCATCTATTTAAGCCATCCCCCCACCCTCTTCCTCTCTGTTAACCCTCAGTTCTACATATTAAGAGTCTATTTCTTGGTTCACCTCTCTCTCTCTCTCTCTCCCTTTGCTCATTTGTTTTACATATGCGTGAAGTATGCTCTAGCTCCATCATGGATTAGAAGAACAAATATTGTCAAAATGTCTATACTAACCCAATGTCTATATTAATCTACACATTTAATGCAATCTCTTTCAAAATATCAACAGCATTTTTCACAAATCTGGAATAAACAATTCTAAAATTTTGCAGAACGACAAAAAACTCGAAATAGCTAAAAACAAACGAACAAAAAAAACCCCCAAAAACCTTAAAAAAAGAAGAGGAAAGCTGGAGGCATCACAATTCTGGATGTCAAGTTATATTAAAAAACTGTAGTGATCTAAACTACATGGTTCTGGCACAAAAACAGACACAAAGGTCAATGGAACAGAATAGGGAACCCAGAAATGAACCCACAACTATATGGTCAATTAATCTTTGACGAAGTATGGCAGGTTTTTTTATTACTCTTATATCCTATAGTTTTGCTAAATTTGCTTACAGAGTCTTTGCTTTTCTTTTATATTCCTTATAAATATCTACACATGCAATGATGCAATGTAGTATATATAAAGGCAATGTCATATCATCCTTTTTAATTATTATGCCCTTCATTTAATTATATTATCTCTTGTACTGTGTAAGATCTCCTATTATTAACATAATAATAAACTCATACAGTGAAAATAGATATTCTTGCTCTTCTTAGGTTCCATTATTAGGGAAACTATTCTGTCTTTCGACATAAAGTATGATGGTGACTGAAATTTTCTATTTGTTTGCTTTTTTAGAGAAATCCTTTTCATATTGAAGAAATATTCTTCTTTTCTTACTTTTATAATCGATAGATTTTAAAAGGTTGATATTTCTAAGACTATGTTCTCTGATCATAATGAGACAAAGCTAGGAATGAATATGTATATATCTATGTATAAACAAGTATTTTTAAAAAGCTTGCACAGAAATTAAAAAAGTATATAATTCTAAGTTATTCATAGCTTAAAGAATTAAGTGGAAATCATAAAAGAATCTGCAAAAGAACAATGAAGTTATGACATACAAATCTTGACAGATGCAAATAAAACAATGCTTCTAGGGAAATCAATAGCCTTAAATACATGTTAGAAACAACCAAACAAAGAAAAAATATGGCTGAAAATCAGTGATTTAAACTTCAGTATAAGGGCACTTGAGAGGCTCAGTGGTTGAATGTCTGCCGTTGGCTCAGGTTGTGATGCCGGAGTCCTGGGATCAAGTCTTGTATCGGGCTCCCACAGGGACCCTGCTTCTCCCTCTGCTGTGTCTCTGCCTCTCTCTCTGAATCTTTCATGAATAAATAAATAAAATCTCTTGAAAAATAAAAAGTGAACTTCAATATCAAGAATATAGAAAATGGGGATCCCTGGGTGGCGCAGCGGTTTGGCGCCTGCCTTTGGCCTAGGGCGCGATCCTGGAGACCCAGGATCGATTCCCACGTCGGGCTCCCGGTGCAAGGAGCCTGCTTCTCTCTGCCTGTGTCTCTGCCTCTCTTTCTCTCTCTGTGACTATCATAAATAAATAAAAATTAAAAAAAAAACTTTAAAAAAATATAGAAAATGAAATAAAAGTAACAGTGAAATAAAATAGAAGAAAAAATACATTTATATAGTATATAAATATAATTTAAAACAAATGGATTTTCCCAATCTAACCAGCTAAAGAAGCTGATTCTGCACATATCCTACCCCTATCCACAATGATGAATCTGGAAAATGTATCCATATGGAACACGTAACAGTACAGGGCTACAGTCCTTGAGAGGAGGGAAGTGCTCATATTGAACACCTCTTTCAAGATGGATTCTTCCTTGGAAGCATTTTCCAAACTGTTGATGAGACCTAGAGAATCCATGATTTAAGTAGCAGCCACCTGGTAGAGGAAATAGAAATTCAAATTCGGGAATCCTAATACAACTGGGATTTGAAGACTAGCATACAATAAGCAAAGGCATCGAGGACAGCCTGGCTGTCATGATTCAGGGTCATCTGAGATGTCCCTTCACTCTTCCATCTGGACCCCAGTGTTCAGTTCCCCAAGATGTCTCTCAGCCCCGACCCCCCTCCCTCAGCCTTGGAGAATTATGCCCAGAGTGCTCAGAGGGGTTTTCTTTCTCTCTTGCACTTTCCTCAACCTTCTTCATGCCCATCTCTCTGTGCCATGCTGTGGCTCTTCCATTTCTCCTCCAGCCATTGGCTCTTTTTCTAAGTTTCTCCTGGATTTTTGGCTCATTTTGGTCTCCAGAAGGACATGCCTCTAGAAGGTCTAGCCTCAGCAGGACCTTGCCGGCTCTCCAGGCCTGCCACAAACTTCCATGAGAGTACGTGGTGAAGGCTAGAGGTTGGAAACTCATACACATTTTATTTGCATCTGGGGATTCTTAGGATTCTGAAACGTCATGCCGGAACACGCTTGACCATTAAAAATGTATAGGAAGTTTAGCTGGGTTTTCTTTAGTTTCTGGAGTCTCTCTCTTCTATGGGCTGTTCAGCCATGAAAGCAAACATGTTTTCATCCCTTTTCTTACTCTCTGGACATGAATTTAGTTTGGATTCTCTGCATCTTCAGGCCTACTATGGAGTTCAAAAGGCAATGCTTTCTGAGTTATCCTGCTTGTTCTCAATTGTTAAATACAGAGCAACATTTTCTTATAAGTTCTAAGTTGAAACAAAAGTTCTCAGTGTACTTTTAAGGTTTCTTTTCCCTTTGGCTTTGGTAGTGAGCAGTTTGGGGTTTGTTTGGTTTGGTTTTATTTTATATGCGCAGGTACGATTCTATTTGCATTTACTTTGGTTAGACTTTTTCTGCCTTGTTTATCCATTGAGTTTATGTTTGTGAATTACTGGTTTTCTTCACTTTTGTAGACGTCACAGCCATTATTCTTTTGAATCCTACACCTGCCCACGTACTCTGCCCTGCTATTTCTGGGATTCCACTTATCTGTGTGCTAGAACTTCTTAACATGTCTAGGATATTTCTTACCCCATCCTGTTTTCCATTTTCCCCTCTGTCATCTTTCTCTCTGTGCTTCACTTTGGATATTTTCTGTCAACCTATCATTATGACCCATCATTTTGTGTTCCAGGGTATACAAACTGCTGCTAAAGCTATTCACTTTATATTTAACTTCAGACATTTTATGGTTAGTCTTTCATTCATTTTTGTAGATTACAAATCTCTGTTAAAAGTCTTAATGATTTCTTCTATAAAGCCCATTTTTCATGTTTTTTAACACACTACAAAAAGACCTTGCATTTAATTTTGTCTACTAATTCCAGTATCTCTATTATCTGTGGGTCATCCGTTCTTTAGCTTCTCTCTTGATATTGGTCACATTTCTTTTGTCTTTGTACACTTAATGTTTTTATCCATGTCAGATATCATTATAAAAGAATGACAGGTGTCTCTTGATGATGTCATGCCGCCAGAAATAGTTCCCATTTTCTTTGTTAAATAGGGTGAAGAGCAGGTAACTTCAATTCAACCAGAAATTGTGTGTTAACAGTTTCCTTTGAAACTGTTTCCTGTTCTTAAAGTTTATCTCTCATTAAGCTCCAATGGAGATCCTGTTGCATATCTATCTTTTTAGTTCTGAAAATAGTGATGATTAATTGGCACTTTATAGTTTCCTGCCAAGTTTTCTAGCTGACTTTATCATGGGGTTTCCAAATTTTGTAGCTATATAATTAGAGAGAATAACAACATACCTAATGCAGTGATGGTTTACTAAGCCCTCAAAGATTATGGGATATTTCACTCATTTTTAGATTAAGATTTTGGTCTAATTTTCTTTGCAGTGCTAGAATAAAACAAATATTCTAGAGCCATAGCCAGTTATGCCTTTGGTATCACTTAATTTAAAATTTTGCCATGTCAAGTTTTGAGACCACTGACATCTTTATCTGTTCATAACAGAGGCATATAAGTTTTATCTTAAAATTACTTGCCCTTCTTGGGGATTTAGTTCTCTCCACACTTTTTGATTCTATATTTTTCTGTTGTGCCCTAAACATATATTTTTATACATAAGTGCCTATTTATAAATGGCTCTATTCATTTGTTAGAGCATCAGTGTTACCTTTTTTTGTTTTAAGTCAATTTCCATTACTGTAAAATGTAGTAGCCATATTGCTGTAATTATATAGTTTGGTAATTTTTGTAAGCTATACATATAGCTTTGAGGTAGAAAGTTTTCTATATATAAAATAAAATGTTTATTCAAAATGTGTTCAAATGCTATCTTACATGGTTAGTAGTTAACTGTTCTGACTGTTCCAAATATCCTATAGAGTCATATACATAACAGAAATTTAAAAGCCTATATTTAAAAATAATGTTATTCTATGTTTTATGAAAAATAATTCCTGCCTTTTAGGGAAAAACACAAATTAATAATCAATATGAAAGAAATATCCTGCATAGAAAATAAGCTATCAAAATTGAGTCTCAAGTAGGGCAGTCCTCTATATTTCACATTCAAAAGAGGTATACAAACGTATCTAAGCTGTCTTAACATTTACAATGGATATAAGCTTAAAAAGTTATGACACCATAAATGAAAACTTAATGGCCTGATGAGCTCTCACATTGTCTACATGTCATAGTGCTGTTGTTCAATACTTGAACATATGGCAAGTGTAGCCCTCCAATGCACTTCAGTTTGCTAGTAACTATGTTTTAATCATTACGTTGGTCTTTTTATTTTTATAAGATTTTATTTATTTATTTGAGAGAGAGAGAGAGAGAGAGCATCAGGGGGGAAAAGGACCGAGGGAAAGGGAGAAGCAGACTTCCCACCTAAGTAGGGAGCCGAGCGTGGGGCTAGATTTGAGGACCCTGAGATCATGACCTGAGCCAAAGGCAGATGCTTAACCAAATGAGCCACCCAGGTGTTCCACCATCACATCTGTCTTGCGTCTGGTTTTATATTTTTCTTTGTTTGTGAGATGTGAAGTTTTTCAATAAAAAAGTTTAAAGTTTGGGACACCTGGGTGGCTCAAAGGTTGAGCATATGCCTTTGGCTCAGGGTGTGATCTTGGAGTCCTCGGATCAAGTCCCACATCGGGCTCCCTTCATGGAGCCTGCTTCTTTCTCTGTCTCTCTCTCTCTGTGTCTCGCATGAATAAATAAAGTCTTTAAAAAATTAGCCTTTAAAAAAGTTCAAAGTTCATGCAACATAATAAACATGGACGCATGTCCTTTGAAGAACTTTTCAGTTTATATCCAAGACATTTTGTCATATCATTTTCTTCTTAAAAACCTTCTTAATAAATTAAACATTTCAACTGATCATGAGAAGGAATATTAATGAACACCAGACTCCCGTTTATTTTCCCCATCAGGAATTTACCACATTGCCCAATAACTTTACCATAGATATCTCAAATTAAAGCATATATTATGTATATCTCATAATACCTTTAAGAGTTAGAGACAGAAGACATCTACACTCAAAAAGTGGTGAGATATGTAACAGTTGCCTTTTCCCCGCAATATGAGAAGATATAAATCTTTAGTTTTGCTTCCAATAAACTTATTATTGCTTCCAAACAATGTTTCTTTCAAATACGATTTAGACCTTGATAGGAAGGAATGAAAATTCAATGAAATATGAAAACTCAGACTACCACTTTCTAGTCTATATATGTGTAATATTTTTTGTGACCTTCATGAAGATTAGTATCTATAAACTCTGAATAGAACCTATGTCCTTTCTGTGTCTGACTGATATTTCCTTTGATGGATTGAATGTAACTTCTCGCTCCTCTTGATCTTGTCTCCCTTTCTCTCTCTTCCTCTCTCTCTCTGTCTCTTCCTGTATGTGTGTATGTGTATGTGTGTGTGTCTGTCTGTCTGTCACTCCTCTCCCAGGTAAGGGCACAGGAAGGAGGCAGCTGTTGCAAATCAGGAAGAGAGTTCTCATCAAAACCTGAGCCCTATAAAAACTTGATCTTGAACTCTCCAGGTTCCATAATTAGGAGACAATAAATTCAAGTCACCCAGTCTATGGCATTTTGCTATGACAGCTCAGGCAGACAGACAATCTAGGACTGTGTTGGAAAGAGACTGAGTTGCGGCCTTGGTAAGGGTTGGCTCTTATTCACCACAAATACTTCACTGTTTCATCTAGGAGCCTGATACACAACCATGGGATTTCTGTATGTTGTGGGGTCTTCAACTCTAGCCTTTTTTTCACAAAATTGTAAAGATCCACATTTTTTTTTAAGAGCCTGTGCACATTGGTTTTTAGTTTCCGGCCCCACATAGGCCCAACGATAAATAAACCTCCTGAGTGGAAACGTGTCTGAGGCCCCCGGGTTTCTATCACAGGCTATTTTGGGTTCTCTGATGGTCACTTATTCTCCCCACAGTCCTTGTAAGTTTTGTGCAGTGCTTTAGGGTACGCTCAGCCTCCTGCCTGCACTCAAAATTAGCAAATGCACCCAGAAAAAAGTGGTTACAGAACCCAGCTCACTTCTTTGAACATCTTGTTTCCCTAGACTCAGTCTCTCTCTGCTTTGACATGACTCTAATGCTATCATATGGACAATTAGGATTTGTCTACCTGTTTGTTGCTGTTGTTTTTGTTTTTATCATTTCACAGACAGAAATATTGATCAGATACTTAATTTATCAAGAAGTGAAACCAGTTCAGATACTTTAAATATTGTTTTTTTTACCTTAGATTATTGAAATAAATTTGGTTTTGTATTTAATTTTTTAAATCAAATCTTCCTTAACTGTAGCTCTTACTATGCCAAATATAAAAAGTACTGATATAGATTTTTTTTGTTCAAATACCACTTGTACTTATATCCATGAATATTATACATTTAACTCAAAATTTAGAGTTAAAAGCAACATTTTATTTAATTTTTAAAAAGATTTTGTTTATTTATTTGAGAGAGAGAGAGAGAGCATGAACAGGGTGGATGTGCAGAGGGAGAGGGGGAAGCAGACTTCCCCCTGAGCAGGGAGACCAATGTGAGGCTCGATTCCAGAACCCTGAGATCATGACCTGAGCTGAAGGCAGATGCTTCAGTGACTGAGTCACTCAGGTGCCCCTAAAAGCAACTTTTTAATTTGCATTTCAATCACAGATCTGTGTTTGGGAACATATTGTCAAAAGTAAAACAGAAACTTTTTAAGTTTCAAAACAGGAGCTGTTTTAATTCTATGTTAATAGTGTGGGGGCCATTTAAATGGTTATATGGTGAGTGGTCTTAGGAGAGACCCTTGAAACATATCTTCCTGAATTCTAATAATACCACTTTCCTACTTTCTGTGACTGCCTAACTGTACCCCTCTCTACCTCGTTCTTCTGACCTATAAAGTTGGAAAAATAATTTTCCCTACTTCCTAGATTATTGTGAAAATTAAGAAAGTTAATTTGTTTAACTTTAATACATTTATATGCCAAAGCCTTAAACCTCATATGATAATATTTAGATATTGGGGCCTTTGAAATATAAGTAGGTTTAGATGTGGTTATAAGAGTGAGACCTTCATGACAGGATTAGTGCCCTTATAAGAAGAGACACCAGAGCTCACTCCCTTTCTTTCTCTCTCTCTCTCTCTCTTTTATTCTCTCTCTTTCTCTTGTCCTCCCACTTCCCCTTTTCTCCCTCTTTTCCCCAGCCACGTGAGAACACAGTGCGAAAGTGACAGTCTATAAACCTAGAAGAGTGGCCTCCTCAGAAACCAACCATTCTGGAAACTGATATAGGACTTCTAGCCTTCAGAACTGTAAGGAAATAAATTTCTGTCACAAGTCAGTGTTATATTGCGGGAACACAGGTTAGATAGTGTCCTGCCTGTAGTAACATTTCATGTAATCACATTCTCCAGTTCATAAGAATCACGGTAAGATTCAGTGGAACGAAAGTATATTAGTTAGTTTTCAAAGTGTGTCTTCTAAACTTGTGGATAACTTATGAGTGCAAAAAATATAGCTTCATTATAACATTTTACTTTATACAGAATTTCTTGTTTTAACTTGGATTTTAATTTCAAAGTAAAACCAATTTCTGTAAAGAGCATAAATTTATCATTGTCCTTTGACATTATTGCATAACTCATTGATCCATATCCTCCTCTTCAGCCATAGAAATCTCTGCTCTTAAGCTGAGGTGACTTTTCTGGAACATGAAAAAAATGTAGAACTTTCAGACCTGATTTAATTTGCTCATATCTTGAGAACCTAACTTATTCTATACTACTCTTCAGGGGCCAGGTATTTACCGGGTGCATTCACTTTTTAAAGGTTGATTACTAGATTTTATTCCTGTTACAATTTGAACATCAGGGGAAGACAATTTGATGACAGGATATAATCTACAGAATGAGTAGATTTTTCATAATTTTACATAAAATACATTTGGCTATATAGTTAAGATCTCAATGGTATTGAGAATAACATTCCCATAGAGTATTTTTAAAGTAATAATTAATACTTAAGCTCTGGAATACTTAAGAGGACATGTTATCATTATTTGGATATATAATTAAAAAGAAACATGTTGATAATCAGCTTGGGTCACACCACAGAATTATTGGACAGTTAAGCATAGAAAACAAGTTTTCACTGAAATTCCAATGATGACATAAACTCAAGTTCCAGGGTTAAATTGCTTAGGAAATACATTTTAAAAATCAACAAAAATTGAATTAAGAAAATCTATAAGGTAGAAGGGAAAGTTGTGCGTGTGTGTGTGTGTGTGTGACAAACAAAATAATACATATTTGAAAAATGAGTTATCTAGAGTATCCAAAGTATAAGTTCTTTATATTTCACATTCAGTTACTATCTTTTCTTTCTTGATGGAGACTAATGGTCAGTCTGTATGCAGCACCTTGTGAAATTGTGGTGAATATATTATGAGCCAGCAAAAACTGATGTTGAGACACAGGTACAAACAAAAAGACATGGTGACCACCAAATTTTTTATTGACAATAAATTTTATTGTTTTCTTGTGTGTGTGTGTGTGTGTGTGTGAGAGAGAGAGAGAGAGAGAGAGAGAGAGGGAGAGACCTTAATTTCTTTATTGGAAAATTAATTTTTCCTTTTATGTGAATATTTATTTTTCTTTTAAAAAGATCTGAATTTTTTTTGCATAAGTAAATAGGCATTAAAATTCTACTAACGGAAGTTGTGAATTAATATATACCTTACACCCAGTAACTTGAAGAAAAGTTGACTTTGTAGCCAAATAAGTTAGGTAAGGATTAATTTTATTTTTACAAGAGTGACAAACTTTACACAGGGAAGAAGCTAACATACACTTTACACTTCCTTTTGCCATTAAATAGTCTTGGTTCAAATATTAATATTTATGTGAGGATTTGTTTCTGAGCTCTTGATTCGGTCCCATTGATCTATGGGTCTCTTTTTATGCCAGTGACATACTGTTTTGATTACCATAAGTTTGTAGGATAGTTATCTTGTTGATTGTTCAGCAGCCATTTACATTCATACTATTTCTCTTTGAAAAGTTCCAAAGTTGAAAAAATTCATAATTCATATCTTACACAAGACATGCCACATTAGATTTCACATATTCCAGTTTGATTTTTCATTTCATTCAATGAAAAATCAACTAATTGTTGATTGTTAATATTTTCTCTTCTCTTAGTTCCACTAGGATATTTTAGAATGTCTGGAATCTTAAGCCACAACATATAAGAAAGTTGCTAGAAAACAGGGGAGACAGTGGAGCCACTTAGGAATTTTGTACAAGTCATAATCGTCTACCTCTGTTTAGGGCCACTGTAGCTATTAAAATACAATAAGGCTATTATTATACAAGAGCTTTGCTCTGATCTTATCACATTTTAACCTATAAACTTCACACAGGTTATGTATTCTTATTAAGTCTTGGGGCAATCATTTATAAAGTTCAAATAAAAATATATCTCCTGGAATGAATCTAAGTATATGATTTCTTTTTTTTTAAGTATATGATTTCAAATGAATTTATAACACTATAAATTAGAAATATAGATGAAAAGTAAAATACTGTATTACTCAGCAGATGTACCCAATGCTCCCACTTGTCTTTATACGTATTACTCTCTCTGGCATGGGGTTTTATTTTTCACACTCTTCTGAAACTTAAAGAAAAAAGTATTGACCCATAAGATAGATGGGAATAATGGAGGTTGTGCATTATCTCAATGTAGAATGATAAAATCCTTCAAATATATGACCTTAATAGGAATTTTCTTAATTCCTTGTAGGTACTATATTGTTCCATGCTTTCTTGCCTCTATCATGTGGTTTCTATTTATGGCACTGTTTTCTCCAGTCTCTATCTCTAGTTAATTCATAGCCAATAATTCTCAAATGTTACTAAAGTACTGAGTCATTTAGGAAGACTTCAAGTAGTTATTGCATCATATTATTTTACAATTATATTTACCTATTTTAATAAGGACAATCTCTTTAAAGTGTGAATTTCTACTTACCCGCAACTTAAGAAATATGAATAACTCAATGTGGGTATTTGGGAAACTCATGAAACTGGACTGTTGCCTTAGCATATTTCAGTACTTTCTCATCACTGTTGTCAAGATACATTTCAAAGTCAATAACATACAGGACAAATACCATTTGGACAATTTTTTTTTCCATTCAACATTCCTGTTATGTGTGTGTGTATGTGTGTGTGTGTTGATTAGATTAGGGAGTAAGATTTCTGAAATAATCCGGAGACATAGGTAGGATTTGAATCAGAGGGTGTGTTACAGAAATTTTTATTATCTTTTAATTCTCGTTATATAGCAGCAAGCAGAGTCATCTAAATAGTTCACTTAAGGTTTAGAATCTCATTAAGAAATTTTTCATACTGTGAGGAAGAAGAATCATTGATTCGCTTTATATTTTAAATATGACTTTTAAAGTTTTTACAGATTCTTTTCTTCCTCTGAGGAGAAAGGTATAACTCTGATAATTACACTGTTTTTCACAAATTATCAGAAGGACGTAAAATGTATTTACTGACATTAAAAAAGTTACTCTATTGGCATCATTATTTGCTAATGAGCTTGTTTTGGAATGTTTGCAAGCTTATGTGACAGGCTGACATTTTATTATATGAATAAGGTCAGCCCTGTTACTTAGTCTATGAAAGAAAAAAAAAACTCTTCTTGAAAGGTGAAGCTATTAAATGCATTTGACCCAAAACTAGCTTTAAAATCAAGAAATGGCACCTCAGATTCATGTAGCTACTCTAACCTATGAGGTGGAGTTTCAGCAATTATCAGGTAATGTCAGCAGGTAGATTGAGGATTGAGATCACCCATGTTAAAGGTTATGTTCAAACTAATTTTTGAATGGCACAATGGCTATTATTTTAGAGACAGGCATACAGAGTTATAAGTGGAAATGTAAAGGCTACTCAGTCTTCTTTGCAGCCCTCTTGCCTTCATCACCCATTGTCATTAAAGATATCTAGATTGCTATAAGCAGGAGCTCTAGGGAGTAATTACACACTATTTTTAGGGGTCTCAGGTGCCAGAAAGAGAACTTGGAGTTTGGTCTTTAAGACATGAGGAGATTTAGGAGAGTTCAAATAGATCTCTGAGATGGTGAGATTTATTTATTTTTACTAATGTTGGTCTTATGACAGTAGAATAAATTGGAATGGAAAAAAAGTACATTTAAAAAGCATTACTCAGTAAAAAGGCAATTTTAGAGTCCTCAATTATGAAGTTATCCCTTTCTGCCAAATGCATTAATCCCATTATAATAATTTGCAAGTTGATGAAGTTGATTATTATGATACCATCTAATTGCTATAATACAATTTGGTATATGAGAAGACGGAAAGAAAGTAGCCTTTTTTCACTAGTGATTCAAGAAAAGGATTGTGGGATGGGTATAATATAAGCATTATCTCACAGGATCAGCAGTATTTGGAGAGAGAGAAATGCAGTATTATGCTTTAACCCTCTAATTGGAGGCACCCAGTTGGATCCTTGTATGCCTCCCTTGCATGCTTTGAGAATGGTAAGCGCTCAGGGAGAGTGGACTTTATTCTCATGCATCAGCTCTTCCTTCATTAACGAAGCCAACACATTTTTGGTGTATTTGGGTACAATACAGTAGTTGAGAACCTCAACCTCAATATACAAGACACACAAACTACAAGAAATAATATAATAGTCAAAAGGAGATTTAGCCTCTATGCAGGTGTGATTGATAACCTCAGACCAGATTTTCTTTTCTTTGGCTGGTATGAATTGCAACTCATGTAGGCTGAGATGAAGATCAAGGATATAAGAGAGAACACAATGAAACCAGGAGAGCCAGTGGGAATGCAGACTACTTGAGTGTATTAGAAGCATCGGGAAGATAAGCAACAAGGACTATCAAACTCCTCAGTCATTTGATTCTTTGTTCACATTATCTTCTCAAACTGGATATTTTTTTTTTTTTTGGCAGGTAGGAATTGTAGCTCACCACGTTCAAGAGGAGGTGCCATATAAGGAGTATGGAAGGTGAAAAAGCTTGGCAAAAAGATTACTGATCTCCCAGGGAAAAAGCAGGATGCTTGATGTGTGGAGGAGACTTGAGATAGCACAGCAATGCTCAGTGGGACTCGATAGAGGAGGAGAAATCAGAGACCTGTGGCAGCATGGACTGGAAGTGGTAAGGATAGCAATTTAAAGATCAGAGCCAATTGAAAGGACCCTCAAGATCACCATTGGTACACTCAGAAAATGTTCTTCTTTTGGCCAATATTGGGGCATTTTCTTTCTGACACTGGACAAGGGAAGAATGAATGAGGGGAATGGATTTAGAATCTGCTATCATTTTTTTTTGGTAATATTTCCATAGTCACATTTATTTTAATTAATATGTCTGTTGTACTATGTGTACATGTCTGGAAAGTACAGAACATGTTGGAGAAAAAACGTTTGCTTTTGATCTTAGCCTCATATTTTGAATGAGTGTTTGAGATGTGGATTATAGTTCATTGATATAAAGATAAGTATTAACAAAATCTTGAGTATTTTAATTAGGAGGCTTGGGAACACATAAATAAGCAAAGCAAGAAAAAAGAAAACAATAAAGCCCGCTGGAGTACATGTCTCTAATTTCTCAAACATGAGTAAAGTCCACGACTGATATCTGATAAACATTAATAGATTCTACTGGGGATAGGGATAATTTTTTATATGATTTTAGTAACTGTGGACCAAATTATGTCTTCCGGACTTTATAGAATCAGAGTGTTACATGATTAGAGCATGGAAAGTAGTTGTGTAGTTCTGTCCCTGAAAATAGTGTTATAAAATAGTGTCTTCAAATTTTAGTTCCTGTTGATAATTTTTTAAATTAAATTAACTCTTATTTTTTAAATAAAAATCGTTGTATTTAAGTTGTACAGCATGATGATTTGATATAAATGTATATAGTCAATGATTACTACAGTCAAGCTAATTAACATCTTTTCCTCACATAATAAGCTTTTTTTTTTTTTCTTTTTGTGATCATAGCACCTGAAATCTACACTACAATATTCACAGGAAGTGTTGATGAGTTGTTTCCTAATTCTTTGCTGTATGTGAATGTCATAAATTATTAGATCATGTAAATCTCTTAGAATAATGTAATAAGTCTCTTACAATAAATATTTTCACAGTGTTACTATTACATACAAATTCTGAATATATCTGCCTTAAGTAGAATTACTACTGTATATTAAAAATTGTTTCATTTTTTAAGTGCAGGTGCTAATTCGATATCATACTTAAAAGCCTGTTTATTCATCATGCTTATACGGTAATTCTAACAAAAATTGTATATTTCTATTAAGTGAATACAAATCTTTCCACTATGTGCTCCAAAGTGTTCTCAGGGCTATCTATATATCCTTAATCTTACCACTTTAGTTAGTTGTCTTGGCCTCAGATTTTTATCTTTAAAATCAATTCCCTGAACTGATTAAATTCTACATCCTTTCAAATCTAGAAATCTATTATACTGAAAGCAGGTGATGATTGTTTCTCTTTATGTGTGAATTTTGTATTGTTTGGTGATAAATATTGTCTCTGAGTGGAGAGCTACAGATTCAGTGTAAGAAAAACAACAGATGGATATAAAATGAGCAAACCACAATCAAGAAAAAGATTACCTTTGAGGCTAACAGAAATCTAACTCATTGTTTGACTTATTTATCCTTCTATCTACAAAGCTTTAGCATGATGACAAACGTAACAGTTCAGCAATTGGTTGTTGTGAAGAAATTTATGCTACTTAAATTTTTAACTAAATAATGGCCTTTATTTTGTTATGATTTTGTTTACTTATTCATGAGAGACACAGTGAGAGGCAGAGACACAGGCAGAGGGAGAAGCAGGCTCCCTGTGGGGAGCCCCATGCAGGACTTGATCCCAGGAACCCGGGGTCATGCCCTGGGCCAAAGGCAGATGCTCAACCACTGAGCCACTCAGGTGCCCCACTAATGGCCTTTCTAAAATAATTTTTGTTGCCAATATTTATCCTAAACACAATGTTATTTCCTAATTTTTAATCATATTAATAAATTCACATCATCAATATTCAATGGTATTAAGAAGTCACAAAAATAGCCACATCTTAACTGATCACATTCCACTTCCCAGCCCTGCTTCTTTGAGGCAATTACTTCAACACATACTTCTATTTTTCTTTCGGGATTCCCACCATTTTTTAAATGTATGTTTTATGACCATTTCATAATTTACTGATTTTGAGCAATTTTTTAAATCAATTGACTTATGTGATAGTAAATGAAGAATTGACTACATAATAGTTTTCTCATTCATTCCCTTATCCCACTAGCATTATTACATGGTCATCTTTGATTAATCATCAATGATTTAATGTTTATGAATGTATAAATAGATCAGATAGCTGATCCAGAAAGTATTCTTTCTTATGCAACTTAAAATATTTTCCTTTAAAAGAAAAACTTTCCTTGAGGTTCATAATATGCTTTTCTTAGATATGTTTTCTTATGTTTCCATTTTTAAATTTCCTTAAATATTCCAACAGATCTATAAACACCAAGATATTTCCTAAGAGCTTCAGAAATCTGGACATTCCATTAGTTCCATTTATTCTCACATAGATCTAACTCCTGGACTGGTTTCTCCCCAGGACTATTGTAAAATACTCACATAAGGACTCCCCCTTCCTTCCAGTTCCAAAGGTATTTATTTTCTGTTCTTGAATCTGATGTCTTTCAATTTTCCCTTCTTCCAGGAGTTTAAGAAGGAAGCAGGGGCAAATTTTGGAGAATCTAAATGTTTGAAAGGAGCTTTGTTTCCTAAACTTCTATTGAATGGATAGTTTGAATATAGAAATTGAGATTGGAAATCACTCTTCCTTAGAAGTTTGAAGGCATCGCTCATTTTTTCCTCCTGACTTTCTACTTTCCTGCTTAGGACTGATTCCATTTCAATTTTTGATCCTATGTATTTAAGCCATTTGTTTCCCCACCCACACACAAGATCGGAGGACCTCTCTGTTTTCTCACTAAGAAATGTTAGTAAAGGGACACCTGGGTCGCTCAGTTGGTTAAGCATCTGCCTTAGACTCAGGTCATGGCCTCAGAGTTCTAGGCTCCCTGCTCAGTGGGGAACTCTCTCCCTCTGCCTGCTGCTTGTGCTGCTTGTGCTGCCTACTTGTGCTCTCTCTGTCTTTCTGTCTCTCTATGCCAAATAAATAAAGTCTTAAAAAATATATTGGATTTGTCTTGTCTCGTCTTCTGTGTCTGAAAATGTTCTCCACATTATCTAAATCTGGTTTCTCATTTTGCAACCTCCACTGTTTGGATATTGGACATTCTAGCACATTCCTTATTTTGTCTTATATTTTTTCTGGTATGTTCTTCTTTTTTGTTTTTATTATATTTTCTGAGAAAGTCCCTAAAATCACCCTCCATGTCATAAAGAATGTCTATATATTTGAGATCTTTCTTATTTCCATTTATGTTATATATTGTTCTTGCTGTCTGGCTAGAATTTTTCTTTTAACTCTCTGAGAAATATTATGTGTTTTCTCTTCAAAAGTTTTCTTTTTCATCCCCGGATTGTCCATTTCCTCCAATTCCCCAGACTTTCCTAGACCTTTATCTTGATTGTCAGTTTTGGTTCCTCTAATATTAAAATATTTCCTCAAACATATCACATCCTTGACTGTATATTTTTATATTCAAACAATAAGAAGTCAATTGACAGTAGTGTCTGTGGTGTGTGTGTGTGTGTGTGTGTGTGTGTGTGTGCATACCTCACTGAAGAGTGATCAGTTAGACGGGATGCCTGGATTTTTATTTATTTTTTAGTGTCTTTGTAAGTAGATGGATTTTTTTTCTGGGATTTCCCATATTCTCCATGGAAAGGCTTTCTAGGCTCCTATTTCATAAAGGTGGGTAGGTATGCAGAAGCCCTCAAAAATAGGAATCTATTATTTTCCAAAATTTCTGACAGCTAAATACGGAGATTGAATTTGAGGTTTAAATAATTTTTATGTAGATCTTGTTTCAGGACGTGGGTTTCATTCTCATTTTCTACTCTGCCTGGCATTTCCTGGTACTGAACCTCTTACAATTCTTAAAGGTTACTTTTGATTCATAACAGAAATGTTTGTTCCCCCAACATCTACTGTGATTTTTAAACACTCTGGTTCACACATAGGTTGTTTCATAATATTAGATATCTTCTATCATCAGAGTCTTCTCTTTTTAGAGAATAAGACTTCTTTCCCATTTTTTGTGGAGCTTGATAGCAGAGTGATATTGTTTCAGCTAGAACTCCTCCATGAAGCAGATACCACACTTGACTGCAGTAATATGGGGAGAGTTGGAAACAAGTTCTCTCTTCAAAGGTAAGAGTAGGATATCAGGCAACCACAAGAGTCCTTGCAGGGGGCACTTTGGTGGCTCAATAGTTGAGAATCTGCCTTTGACTCAGGTCATGAATCCAGCATCCTGAGATCAAGTCCCACGTCGGGCTCCCCACAGGGAGCCTGTTTCTCCCTCTGCCTGTGTCTCTGCCTTTCACTCTCTCTGTGTTTCTCATGAATAAATAAATAAAATCTTAAAAAAAAATTCCTGCAGTACTCTAGTGACATGGACTCTGTACACATTCCCATTTTATGAAACCATAGAGAACACAAGAGCTTTGAGGCACAGGCCAAGGGACAGAAGCTATACCTGTCAGTCAAAGAATAGAGTCAGTCCAGAGTACTTCAAAGACAGAGAAGAATAGATAGATAGAGAGAGCATTTATCTCCAAAATGAAGGGAACCGATCTCTTTATTTCCTCTGGTCTCTTATTAAAACTTTCTATTGGCAACATTTGAAAGGAATTGAGATGGCTAAAGAATGTATTGATATGTTCGCACATTTTTCATGTTCCTGGGATAAAAAGTAGACGAATAAAGTAGAGAGTGAATTGAAAGGGTCAATCAAAAATTCAAAATGTTGCTTATTAAAATATAAGAAACACAATAGCACCAAGTTCAATGTGTTAAAAGATGCAGCAGAGACAGACCACGTTAGAGTGAATGTAACCATAGAGATGCTGAAGACTGTTGACCGGGATGTCCATGCCAACTCATACCAGTTAAGAATCAGACTTTCTATTTCAGATAGGGATATTTAACACCCCTCTGTGGGATTGCACTTGGTCAGTGAAAATTTTGAGTTAGTTACTGTAGAAGGCTGAATAGTAAGTAGCCTCCAAAATGAGGTAGCCATACTCTAAGTCCTGGAATACATGAATTTTACCTTATTTGAAAGAAAGATCATTGCAGATGAAATGTAAGGATCTCGAGATAAGGTGACCATCCTGAAGTATCTAAGTGGGCCCTAAATCCAAAAACAAGTGTCCTTATAAGAGGCACACAAAGATAAGGAGAAGAGGAGAAGATGATATGATCGTGAAGGCAGAGATTGGAGTGACAGCCACAAGCCAAGGAACTCCTGGAGCCACTCAGAGATGGAAGAGATAAGGGACAGCTCTCCCCCAGCACCTGTGGGGAGAGTGCAGTCATTCGGATACCTTGATTTTTGGGCCCTTTCTTATTTCTCAATTGTCACCTCAATGGTTTCAGGTCTGTGCACTTTCCCTCCCATTTGGGACATTACAACCAACAAAGGCCCTTCCTGGCACCAAGGGATGTAACTACTAAACACCAAAAAATTGGCTCTTGATCAACAATGCTCTTGAGGAAAGATTTTAAACAAAAAGGAAAATTGAAAGTAAAGGAAATCTCATTTAAAAATGGAGCTAAGAAGCTCTGAAGGGGGAGGGCTCACGCACTACCACTCAGGCCCCAGACAGGAGGACGTGTAGTTTACACTCCTCAACAGGAAGAAGGGAGAATTTCTCTTTGTCCAGCAATGGCTCAGTCAATGAGAAGCCGCCCCACTGGGCCAATGTGAAGCCATCACCACCTGAACTCCTTGAACAGCCTCTTGTCCTGTCTTCCTTTCCTCCAAAAAAAAGCAAAACCCTCTCCTCTGTTCTAGACTTGTCTATGGTTTGTCATAGTTTGTCCAAAATTGCAATTCTCTGCTATTCCTAAAGAAACTTATTTGCTGGCTCTTTTTTTTTTTTTTTCCTGTTAAGCTCAAAAAGACACCTCTCCTTTTATTGTTATTCATATTCGGTTTTATCAGAAGTATGGACCTGAACTGCACAGCTTCTATCACTTTTGACACGATTATTTTTTATCTATTCTATTCCCTGCCTTCTAGGCATCATGCCCATGGCTGAGATCCAGGGCAGAGTTCGTTTGGAGTTTTTCAAGTACCAGAGACATTTACCTCTACCACTCAGTTTTGACTGGCGTAGCTGAGCACACTTACTCACTCATTCTCAGTTTTCCTACTATGTTTGTTAATTTACTTTTTTTAAGCTTTTGTTTAGTTTTCCTACCACTAGTGTCCTTTTAGCCCCCTTTTGCACACCATCTGACTTCAGTGAGGAATTTCCATTTGAGAGACATATCACATACATCTAAACCACAACTCTGCACTTTGTTTAATTTATTGAGATCTTTGACCATGTAAACCAGATGAATGTCACTGGGGAACTGCATCCATGTTTTCCCAAAAATATGATTATGAAGGAATTTTTGCCTGTTCATAATATTCACAGGTGTTCTGAAGACGTGGTTTCTAATTTTACGTTGTTTACTTGGACACAGTTTTACTTCTTTTTTTACTTTGACCTAGATGACATGTATCTCTATTTTTACTCTAATTAAGGGCTGACATAATCTGTTTTCTTCCACAAAATTATCATAATTTTAACATTCTAAAAAAGAAAAATATAGTCACTGTAGATCCACTAATAAAATAATCATCAAATGCTAAACTTTGGGTATTTGCAATTCCTTTTAACAATTTTTTTTTGGGGAAAAATAGTTGTTTTCATGTTGATTATGGAATTTTGATTATTTCCCTAAAATTTTGTATCACTGTGATTTCCTTTGCTTTCTCATTGTCATTACAGAATCTTTCAAACACAATTTTAATGGCTATATAATCTCATCATGTAGCTATCTTAATGTATTTAATTGTTTCTTCTTGTTCAGAGAACAAGCCATGTTGATATCTGGAGAATGGACATTCCAAAAAAAGAAAAGAAAATATAGACTCCTTCCGGCTAGAGATCATTTTGGAGATTTTACAGGAAGAGCAGTGTAGCCAGCTGATGCAACAAAAGTGTAATGAGTTTGGAAATGAAGAGTTAATGAGTTCGAATGATAATAGGGACTATTGTGCATAGTAGGCTTTTACTCACAGTGAGTGGAAGTTCTCTAGATGGCTTTGAGCAAACACATGAGACAACTGGATTTATATGTAATAGTTCAGAGGGGAAAAAAAAATGAAGAGATGCAAGAATAGAAACAAGGAGACTAGGAGGCCAATGCGCTAGTCAGGGCCATGATACTGGTAGCTAATATGAATATTAAAAGTGAGGCAATGAAATATAGGTGATACTAGATGCATTTTGAAATGTTCTGAATTGGGGCACCTGGGGAGCTCAGTGGTTGAGCATCCACTTTAGCTCAGGGCATCACCCCAGGGTCCTGGGATCGAGTCCCACATTGGGCTCCCCGCAGGGAGCCTGATTCTCCCTCTGTGTCTCTGCCTCTCTTTGTGTCTCTCATGAATAAATAAATAATAAATAATCTAAAAAAAAAAGAAGTGTTCTGAATAGTTGATATGGAGAAAAAGAGGAATCAAAGACAATTCCAAGTTTTTGTCCAAAGATCTCAGAGAAATAACATTACAAGTACTGCATTTTGACCTGGGTGGCTCAGTTGGTTGTGTCCAACTCTTGGTTTCAATTCAGGTCATGATCTCAGGTTTGTGAGATTTAGTCCCGGGTCAGGCTTGGTGCTGTGCATAGAGCCCACTTAAGATTCTCTCTCTCTCCTTCTCCCTTTGCTCTCCCTGCCTCCCAGCACACATGCTCTGTCTCTGTCTAAGAAAAAAAATAGCATATCTTACATTTTTATTTATTTGATTCCAGCTGATATTAAATCATTGCCTTTATGGTTCATATGTGTCCAATTTAATCAATGTCCTAGTGACTTTCTTAACCATTTACTCTTTGGAGGAATTCTTAACCATATCTCTTTAAGACATGGGCTGATTTTCCCCCTGTTCTATCACTAAACAGCCTTGTGATATTTACCTTAATCCTTGTATATAAGATTAAACATAAATTAGATAGTCCTTATTACCATGAGTAGTTGCTGTACTCTGTGATTTTAAGACCCCCCTGTCTTACTTGGAATCTCTTAACGTTGGTATATAGAAAAGCGTTTTTATATGTGTGGAGATATGAAGAATGATATTGGTTATGTTACAAATTCTTCATAATAATTTCTTTTTCAAATTGTTAACTCACCAAATATAGCGACCAAGTCTTTATTTCACTGAGTCATGATTCGACGCTTAGAAGGAACACTCAAGTACCTGAGCATTTAAATGCATCATACAGTTTTCATGGGAAACTGAAATATTTAGAACATTATCTTCTTGTTCATCTTATAATTAAAGCATTCAAGGGACTTCTTATTTATTTTCCCAAAGTAAATGCTAGTGACATAGTCACTGGTTGAACAAAGGTTTTCTTTTCTTTTTTTTTTTAATAATAAATTTATTTTTTATCGGTGTTCAATTTGCCAACATACAGAATAACACCCAGTGCTCATCCCATCAAGTGCCCACCTCAGTGCTCGTCACCCATTCACCCCTACCCCCTACCCTCCTCCCCTTCCACCACCCCTAGTTCGTTTCTGAACTTAGGTTTTCTAATACCAGTTGGGATAGGCAGGATCCCAAAGCTGTCCCCAAACACACCTGCTCCTGGTGGGCATGCTCTGTGCAGTATGAGTACATAAAGAACTGGTGAACATCATGGGATATCATCCTTGTGATTTGGTTCTAGAGGATTGACTTTTAGTCAAAATGGAAGCTATCCAGGTGGACTTGACTTGACCAGGTGAGCTCTTACACAGGGTAAGACCCTACCAATTTGCTGCTGGCCTTGAAGACACAACTAGACATTCCACAGCGGCATGCAAAGAAATGAATTCGCAAACAGCCATAGACACTCGTAAAAGGTCCTGACCCCAAAATAAAATGCCAACCCTCATCAGATGTCTTGATTTAATCTTGGTGAGACCTTAAAGAGAGGATCTAGGAATCAATGCCTGGAATCTCTTCGCCAAGAAACCCTGCTAATAAATTTATATTGTTTGAAGTTTCTAAGTTTGTGGCAATTTGTTAGTAATAGAAAACTGATACATAACTCTAGATAGCTTTCAGTCTACTCAGTTTCGGTGCTTCCTAGAGGGGTCATTCTTTGTAAATATTAAATTCCCCTTATCTAAATTTTTATGCAGTGATGAAAGATAATTTTTCCATAGTTAATCAGTTTTCAATTACTTGGATTGCACGTAACATGTTTAGACATAAAATGTGTCCCAACTCATTCATTTTAAAAGTGAAAAGTCCCTCTCTCTACGACCCTTTCACCTATAATTTGGAGGCACAGTCTGTCAGTTTTCTACCAGTGACATTTTGTTTCTATGTAAAAGTGTATGATGATAAATATAGACCTAAAAAAATATTCATTATATTTTCTCAAAAGGTATATTTTATGGTATGCATATGTATATACACACATATATGTTCAACTATACATTAACAAACATTCCTGAGCACAATAATAAATGAAATCAGATTATATAAATACAAATTCTATGAGGCTTTATTCTGTAGCTTGACTTCTAACAAAACACCACCCACCATGAAAGCCACTGAAGTGTGATAGAAGGCTAAAATTTTATTGAAGTAAAGAGGGCTAAAAATAGACCACTTTTAGATTTTCATTGATCCCATCGTAAGACAGGAAATATTTTCTGTATGTTTTCATTTAACACACAATTACTAGTAGGGACAAATCAAGTTACTAAAACTTTTCCGGGAAAAAAAAAAAAAAACTGAATTCAAATTCATGTGCAGATCTAAAAAAGGGAAAAAACCTATTTCAGCAAAGGAGAAAAAAAATCCTTAAGGCAAATAGTATGAAGGAGAAAGGAGAGAAGCAAAATATTAGGATACTTTTAAACATTGATTTGAACACACGGTTTTATACAATATTTATTGAATATTTATTAAAATATTACCACATCTAAAAGAAAGAGACTTTCAGGGATTGATTTTTTCCTTTGTTGTTGGTCCTTATTAACTGCATCTTGACACAACTTGCACTGTTCAAGTTAGTCTGAGCACAAAGTGTCTGAAGAATATTAAATATTGAATGGGGAGTGCTTTTAACTTTTTTATTTCAACTTATGAACAAATTTAACTGTACAGAAAATCTGAAAGAATTATACAGTACATTCCACGATACTGTTCACCTGTTGTTAATATATTTTCTCATTTGTCCTCTGTTTTTCCACATACAGATGAAGGTTTATACTCTGAATGATTTAAAAATAAGTTGCAATCATTGTAGCCCATTCCCTCAAACCATTACAGCATGCAATTTTTATGAACAGTGGCATTATTCTTCATAACCATGATACCATTAGTATATATCTATTATTTATCATTAATATGTAATATTAACTTTCCTTGTTTTGTGTTTCAGATCATTGACATATTTGAGTAATCTGGGCTATTTGTTAACAGGTTTATTCCATTACTGGGACTTACTTAATTGCTTCCACTTGATTTTATTCAGCTTAAGATTTTTGTGGGGGTGGGGAGGTAGGAGGATTGCAGAGCTTAGGTTGCTTAATTTCCATTGTATGAATCAATGGCTAAAGATTGTCGTTTTTCACTTGATTTGGAGGCTTTCTGTGAAAATTCTTTGTTGTAAAGGTACTTATTTTCTTTGATAAATGAGAAGCACTAACTGGTATGAATGCTATGGACCTCTAGGCCTCTAGATCCTCTTCCCTAACAAACTTAAACCAGTTACTTTAGCATGAATTAATGATCCTTGTCAAAATCAATTACTTAATTGAAAATCCCAAATTTTTATTTCCTACTCTATCATTTCTTTTATATTTATTGAGAACTGATGTGGTGCAAAAGATCTTTATTTACTTTCATTCTCTCCCTCTCCCTTTATCTCTCTCTCCTCTTTTCCATTTTGGAAAATCCATGAATGTAATTCACCATATTAGTACATAAAAAAAAATAAATAATATGATCATCCCAGTAGTTGGCGAAGAGTCAATACCCATTACCAAGTAAGATAAGGATTACTGAATACTTTGCTACCATGACATCGTATGTTAAACTAGGAAAGACATAGAAGGGTGCACATAGGAGATTTGGCTTTAGAGTCAGGGGGCTCTGAATTTGCACCAGTTCCAAAATGTACTTGTTTTGTGACTTTGGGAAATACAGAAAACTTCTGTTTCTGAATGACTTATTCAGGAGATGAGTTAATAGATCCTTACATTTGATCCAGTGCATGGCACATAGGTAATGTTCAGTAAATATTAGCCAATATTATTACTATTATTATTATTACTATTATTATAACTTCTCCAGAGCTTATCTCAAAAGAAGGCATGATTAAAAGTAATGAATTAAATTAGTCATATGTTTTATATAAAAAGTATTTGAGCCAATGATGATTAAATTCTTTCTGAAATGTAGCAGTAAACAATGTATTGAGGGATTTCAAATTCCCTCCAAACCCTCTATGAACAGGAAAGACTTGACTTTTCTTTGAAAGACAGGAACTGGGAAATGCAACAGCAAAATACTAGACCTGGACTGGATGCTGATGCTACGGTCCAATCACACTGCCAGGCTGTGGCCTTCAAACCTGACCCTGAACCATTAACCTGGACGGTAAATGGGGACAAAGAGTGCTACAGTGTTCAAGGAAGAGAAATAGACGCTATGACACCATGGAAAATAGTTATGTAGTTAGAGTAAGAGCTCCAGGACCTCTGAGACAAAGGACCTTGTGGCAGAGGTTGAGGGGGCACAAGAAAATTATTACAGCGATTGGGACGATACCTTTTTTTTTTTTTTTGTCATCCATGCAAAGATGGAGTCTTATTTCTTACATAGAAGCTTCATGCTACAATATTAAAAGAGTAAAATATACAGAAGCAGCCTAAAGGTCTATCAACAGATGAACGGATACAAAAAAACATGGAATGCATATACAATTGAACATTATTCGGTCTCAAAATAGAATGAAACCTGCCATATATAACAACATAGAGGAATCTGGAGGATATCATGCTAAGTAAAATAAGCCAGTCACAAAAGGGTAAATGCTGCATGATGCCACATACATGAAATCTCTAAAACAGCCAAACAGGGAGAGCAATGGTGGATACCAGGGGCTGGGGAAGGGGAAATTATATGTTTTCAATGGATATAAAGTTTCATCTGTACAATATGAGCACATTCTAGATATCTGCTGTACAGCTTAGTACCTATGTTTTATATTGTATTGTCCACTTGAAAATTTGTTAAGGATAGATCTCATGCTAAGTATTCTTACCAAAATACTGTAACAATAATAATAAATTAAAATAAGTAGATAAATTCTATCTTGTTATCTTGTAAATCCTTGGGAAGCTTTTCTGTCTTATTCCGAGTAATACATCTGGCTCTGAGAACCTAACTTTTGTAAAGGTCCAATAGATGTTTTTTGAATTAAAAAAATTGATTGAATCTTTTTTGCTTAGGATTCCTTAGAATTGGTTCCGTGTGCATATTATTTGAATTTTAAAAGAATTATATCACTTACATACGTACACATTTTCTACATTCTCAAATATATGCAAAATTGTACTATTAAAACATAAAAATATTCTAAAAATAAATAGAATATTAAGCCCAGTGACCAATAGTTGGTAGAATATGAATAAGTTTGCTTCAGTATTGCACTTTTTACTTTTCCTCTGATCTTGTATTTGTTTAATAAATGCACATATATATGCAAGTATGTAGTAAATACACATATATTTGTATGCTTTTAAGGTACATATATTGTACTGAATAAACAGATCATTAGAGTGAAAATGTTTACAATAACCCAAATTCTTCTAAAAATGATGCAAACTTTTTAAATAATACCTGTCTAGTTCTCAAAAAAATTACTATGGAATATATGGTTTAAATTATAATAGAGATCATATATATCAGCTGCCCCTCTCAATTCATTTGTAAATCATGCCACTGGTTATAATTACCTACAAGATACAAAGATTATAATAAACTTAGTGTGCACTTATACTATATAGGAAATACAACATAGTCATTAAATATATGGATCATAAGTTAATAAGGACTTGTGAAAATATTTGTTACCGAAACCACATCATTTGCATCCACAAATAATGCTTATATAAGAAGTAATACAAGACTGGAAAATGACCTTGTTATGAGGTGTTACATACCCTAATGGCCTTTATTAGGTTAGGATTCTATCTGTAATTTACTGAAGGGTCACTTGTTATGTGGGTGAGCAATTTCAGCCCTTCAAATTATGAACCTCATTCTAAATCTATGCCTATTCAGTTGATGGTAGAGCAATTCTTGTTGAAGTCCAAAAATAACACTCAGATGAATGCACATGGTTTGGATGAACTATATGGGGTATAACTGGCAGAGATTCAGGAGAATCAATTGCTCTGATTTCACCACTCAGTAAATGGACCGAAGCTGATGGTCTAAATTGAAAGCAATAGTTGGAATGTTCTACAGTGGCTCAGCTCCAGAGCGTGTAAGACCACTTCACTGAACGGTTTAAGCACCAGACAATTACATCTCAAAATTCGGTTAATATCTTCCTGAACTATCTCTGTACTTTATTTAACGCATCTCCACAACATAAATGCATTGAGTTACACTTTGTTTAGCTAATTGAACCATTGTTATTAGTACTTTGTCAAAAATGCTATAATGATTGGGAAAAAAAAGCTTCAGAAAAATAATTACTACACTAACTATAGCCTGATATAATAACAATCTCTTCCATTTTACATCTTCATATTTAGACTCCCAATTGTCCTATATGTTTGCCATTCTAATGTTAGTTGATATACATCAACAAATAGGGAGGCAACAAGGACACTTCTTTGTATAGTTTTATTTTTATATATAGTTACTGAGGTATTTAATATAACCATGAATTTCTGTTTGACTAATGTGATAAATAGAAGTTAAATGACCCATAATTTATAGTTAGTAACCATTTCTCTTTCAATTTACATGTGAAATTAATTATGCAGGATTTCTTAGAGTTATTTTTTCTTCTTTCAATCATTATGTAGAGACTTTTTTGTATGATGTGTACATATATTGTATAATAAATTTCTCCAAATCCAACAAAGTCAAGTGTTGTGGGTTTTTTTTTTTTTTTCACTTTACCATTTGGAAAAAGAGCATATATTTTCCAAACAGTATTCATGTAAGTGGTTGTTTTCATAAATCTGTACTTAAGTTGGTGAGCACCAAATTCAATAAAGAGTGCTTTAGAATCAAGAGATCAGGCTACACTTGAGGACATAGAAGTGCATATGTAAGAAATAGTATATAAGCCACAGAGATCTAACGCACAATGTAATAAATATGGACAACAATATTGCGTTATAATCATGTAATGTAATGAATGTCACTACAATGGCAATCATATTAAAATATAATTGTATCAAATTACCACCCTAATTTATACAAGGTTTCATGTCAAATTTATCTAATAAATTTTCATCTTCCAGGTATCATATACTTCTTGGTCTTTTCTGCGTACTCAGTACTTATCCATGTCTAGGAGGACATCCAATAGGTGTTTTTAGAATGCGGGAGAATGAAAGAAAAAAGAAGAAAGAAGGGATCCCTGGGTGGCGCAGCAGTTTGGCGCCTGCCTTTGGCCCAGGGTGCGATCCTGGAGACCCGGAATCGAATCCCATGTCGGGCTCCCGGTGCATGGAGCCTGCTTCTCCCTCTGCCTGTGTCTCTGCCTCTCTCTCTTTCTCTCTCTGTGACTATCATAAATAAATAAAAATTTAAAAAAAATTTTTTTAAAAGAAAAAAGAAGAGAGAAAAGAAAGAAAGAAAGAAAGAAGAAAGAGAGAAAGAAAGAAAGAAAGAAAGAAAGAAAGAAAGAAAGAAGAAAGAAGAAAGAAAGAAAGAGGAAAAAGAAAGAAGAAAAGAAAGAAAGAAAGAAAGAAAGAAAGAAAGAAAGAAAGAAAGAGAAAGAAAGAAAGAGAGAGAGAGAGAAAGAAAGAAAGAAAGAAAGAAAGAAAGAAAGAAAGAAAGAAAGAAAGAAAGAAAGAAAGAAAGAAAGAAGAAATAACTTTTGTAATATTTCAAAGATAGAAAAAATGATATTAAAAAGTTCCACAGGACAGGACTAGTCTTATTTATTTAAGCAAGTAGTATTTGATTACTGCTTGGGAGTGAGACTGTTAAAGGTGAAGATGGACTAAATAAAGGATCTTCAATTTAATAATCAAGACAAGTATTTACAAAAAATAATTATGGTAAAATTTGCATAGATTTATAATATTCTAGCTACTACTGACAAACATTCTTAAAAGCAGAGTATGTTTGAACAAGACAATATCAAAATTCCTTTGCAACTTAACAACTTGAATTTTATCATTCCTCTAAACATCTGCAATACCTTTTGAAAATATATATAACAGGTCTTATGCCAAATTTTCTAGGGAGATTTTATTATTTTATTAATAAGCACTTTGGTGGCAATCAAAGAAAATTACAGTATCAATGGACTCTGTAAAGTCATAAAATTTCCATGAAAAGTTTGCCAAAATGTTAACTGGGTGAACTAATGGATATGGTAATTAGTTTAATTGTGGTAATTAGTTTAATTGTGGTGATTACTTCACAACGTGTACATATATGAAAACATCAAATTGTTCAGCTTAAAGATATATATATATATAATTTTTATTTGTCAAATTTACTTCAATAAAATTGAAAAAATCAAGTTAAATCCTTTATAATGTTATAATTTTATTGGCCTTTTAATATATCTTTTTTTGGAGAAAAGTCTTGCAAAGTCCTCTCTTGATTTTTTTTTTATTTGGATTGTTTATGGGTTTTTTTGTTGTTGTAGAATTGTAGAAGTTCCTTATATATTCTGGATATTAATCCCTTATAGGTATGTGATTAGCAAATAAGTCTCCATGTGCATAAGATATTTTAATTATAAACAAGTTTTAGATAAGTATAATTTCTAACTCTGAGAACATTGAAACTATTTGCTACTATCAAGATGCTGAAATTAAGAGAGAAATAGTTCTTCCTCAGCTTTCAATGTATACAATATCATGTATAAATTAACATTGCTATTGAACACTGTCTGTCATAGACAGTATCCTAAGATGGCCTCTCCAAGGATGCTCTTACGGAATACCATGTCTTTGAATTTGGGATGCTCTAGTAACTTGCTTTTAACTAATAGAATATAACCAATGTAATTAGATGTCCCTTTTGTGACTGAGTTAAAAAAGATTGCAACTTCTGTCTTGCAAGTGAACTCTTTCCACTGTTCTTTCTGTTTGTGTGGTTTGATTAAGCAAGCTGCCTTTTTTGGAGACCCATTTGTCAGGGAAATAAAGGCAAAGCAAACTTTGGTTTGATGATATTGATGAATCAAGTTCCAGCAACAACCCTGTGAACTCAGAAATCTCCAGTTACGTCTTCAGATGAGATCCCAGTCTGGGTTGGCACCTCAATTTCAGCCTTGTGAGAGATCCTAATGCAGAGAAAATTGGTCAAAATTGATCAAAATTCTTGACCAATAGAGATTGAGAGAAAATAAATATGCATTGTGTTAAGGCATTAAGTTTGTGGTAATTTTTTTATGTAGCAACAGATAATGCTTTCTCCTAATAAAATTTTCTATATGTGTTGAAACGATCAGGAAATAAATAAGTCTATGAAATCAACTTTAGAATAGCAGATACTTAGTATTAAATAACACAAATAGCTCTATTTATGTGTATAATAAAAAGAATCTATACTAAATGAAGGTTAGGGAGGATTCTAAAGTGCATCTATAAACGAAAAACAATAATATGGAAATGCATGGGTGGAAGAGAATAAATACTCTTTCCAAAAACTATGGAAAATAAGTTAGCCAATGATTCATAAAGACGTAGCATATGAATCTCAAAAAATACATATTTAACTCATTCAGCATTAAAAGATTTTTAAAAGTCAGTTTTACATGATAAAAATGTGGGCAAAGAAGCAAGAGAAGAGGTAGTTTCCTCTATTGCTTCTGGCCTTGGGGAATGCATTATATAGTAACCACAATATGAGTTTGTTCTTGCCCAGCCTGTAATCTCATTAGAATAGTTAAGTATAGGGCAATCCTGGTGGTTTAGGGGTTTAGCGCCGCCTTCAGCCCAGGGAGTGATCCTGGGGACCCGGGATCGAGTCCCACCTCAGGCTCCCTGCAGGGAACCTGCTTCTCCCTCTGCCTGTTTCTCTCTCTCTCTCAAATAAATAAATAAATAAATAATCTTAAAAAAAAAAAGAATAGTTAAGTACAGCCATGTTCCTATTAAGGATAATGGGCCAATGTTTTGTTTTGTTTGTTTTGTTTTGTTTTGTTTTGTTTTGTTTCGTTAAAAGAGACCGTACCAATCCATATTCTGGAAAGAACCAATGGAATTCTATTGCTGGATAATTTTAATTTAGAGCTGTAAGAATGAAATTACAAGGTAAGAGAGTGGTGGATTCAGGAGTAGAAAGAAAATAAATGTAGCAAAGAAAGGGAAAGACATAAAAAAAAAAAAAAAACAAAAACAACAACAAAAATAAAACAGCAAATGCCATTGTTGTCCAGTGGTATCTGTTCTAAATAAGGAAGAGAGGAGCCTAAAAGGCAAAAGAATCATATCTAGAACCACAATATGAGAGAGGGAAAGAAAACTCCAGAAGTGAGACTCTCCTGATGCATTTCCCTTAGACATGGGCCCAGGTGTTACTGTTCATAAATTAACCTCTATTTCCTTTTTCTAAGTATCATTTTTTAATAGATTTTATTTATTTATTCATAATCTTTTAAAAAAGATTTTATTTATTTATTCACAGAGAGAAAGAGTGGCAGAGACACAAGCCAAGGGAGAAGCAGGCTCCATGCAGGGAGCCTGATGTGGGACTCGAACCCGAGACTCCAGGATCATGCCCTGAGCCAAAGGCAGATGCTCAACTGCTGAGTCACCCAGGAATCTCTTAAGCATCCTTTTTAATTTTTTTAACTTGATGGATCCTCTTCTTTAATTAATCTAAATTAATTTTTCTTAGTCAAATCCTTTTCTAAGAATCAGTCTTAATGGCAAAAATCTATATTTGGTAATATATGATGAATCAAAGCACTTGAAACAAACTAAATTGCTACCAAATTGGATAAACACATTGAAATATTTTCAGTGAGGGTATAATGTAATGTTTCATGAGATTACTATCTATCATGGGTATGATACGTGATTGAGACAAAATATAAAGGAAATAAAAAATATTGAGAGAAAAAAGATTTAAAGTTTAAAAAATAAAGGTAACCATTTAAATCCTGTTTAGGTACCTTACATATTATTGTTCTATTATTATAGTTTATATTTTATTTTATTTTCAAATTCACATGAACTCCAGAATGTACTAAAATGCCTTCAACTTTATGTAAGAAGATATTTCTTTACACTGGATATAACAGGTTGCAAAGGGAGAGGGATTTGAATTTTGAATGAAAGGAATGAGTTTATACACCAAAAGCAATCAATATGACCAGATATGGCACGTATATCTTCTACCTGTGCTTTGTTTATAGAACTAATGGTCTCTAATCATTACCCAATCATTTCTAGAAAACACTTACAATTTATGTAAAGCAGGAATTATGAAATTGATTATTTAAGGAAAGTCAAGTGTCAAAATATTCTCATATGGATTAAAGATGAAGTTTTAAAGATGCATTAATGATCTCTCTTGAAGATATACCAAATTATCTTTGAGATATCTTCAGTCAGCTGCGAGTAAAGATAAAGCTGGCCAAATCTGATGTTGTCAGTATGAACAAAAATCGTCTTACATAAGTCAAACTAAGTAATTAGCATGTGACATACTAAAGCATGTAGGATAGAACTACCTGATACACTCACTAGCTTTCCATAATGAAATAATGCAACCACAAAAATAATGCTTTTCACTGTCTAGAAACTGAAGTGACTTTCGAATAGTTAATTTAGAATTCAAATAATAGGATTTCCCATTTGGAATGATTTTATAAAGAGGAAAAAGAAAAAATATGCTTTAAACATGTCAAGATCAATATAATCACATCTGTAATTATAAGCTAAGTAAGATATTAAGTCAAATTATGTTCTGAAATAAATTCACAAAATCTAGATGATTTATTAACATAATAAGCGTGGCCTGTGGATTGAGACTTAATGGTGATATGATTTAAAACATATAGGAAGTCTTACATAAATATACTTCGCAAACTCCTATTTCCATTGTGTCACAAATTAAATATTTAAGGAGAAAGAGACATAAATGTAGATTATGAATATTTCAGAATGTCATTAATCTTGTGAATAAAAATAATACTAGAAAAGAACTTATATGATCACTGATTTTGATTTCAAGTAGCTTTCATTGCAAAGCATTTGGGGTTGTTTAAATTGGACAAATACCGGTCATCAAAGACCTCCAGCCAAAGGCGACCAGGAGCACACCTACAGTCGGAGAAGTTGGATTTATTACTATTTGCAGGAAAGGAAAATTCACAGCATAGAGATCCAGTGGAACCTTTCAGTAAGAGGATGCTAGAAAAGCCTATTATATGATTTGAACTTTGATTGGGTAATTCTTGGGAAAGTCAGAGGAAGGCAGGCTTTACTCGTGATTGGATATTGTCAGGAAAAAGGGATAATTTTAAGATTGAGAATCTCAGTAAATATTACTAGAGGAAGGGCAAACTAGGTAAAGAAGCAGCTCTCGTTTATCTTAGCAGAAAGGGAGGTTTGATGCCTGATGGGTTGTACAGTGACCTCGTCTTGTCTGACGTTGTCATTCACTCAGAGTTGACCTGATCTTGGCATGTTCTGTGAGACTGTCTATGTTCACGAGGATGATGACACGGTCTGGCTGTAAGCATCACCCAGTTTGTAATATCACCGAGCCCTCCCCTACAGCACGTCTAAGCATCAGACCAGTTCCAGAATGTCAGGGGCTGTTTGCTTTATCAGAATTTATTGCACCAGCTACCAGCTCTTTAATTCCAAACAAGGTTTTGGGATGCCTGGGTGGCTCAAGGTGTGATCCTGGGGTCCCGGGATCGAGTCCTCCATCGGGCTCCCCACTTGAAGCCTGCTTCCCCCTCTGCCTGTATCTCTGCCTCTCTCTCTCTCTCTCTCTCTGTGTGTCTCTCATGAATACATGAATAATTTTTTTTAAAGTCAGACAAAACACAAGGTTTCATAACATTATTTAGCGACAGTCCTGAAAACGATGCTGATTCTGTTGGATAATTCTTCTATGTTTCAGATGACTACATTAAGTCTCAAAGAGTTTAAGGGGATAGTTGATGGATACTTACTGATTCTGGACGGGATGGGGAAGCAAACCTATTTTGACACCAGCATGGCATGATATCTCCTACACCAGCTTACTCTTTCATCTGACATGCTATACCAAGTTTTATTTCTAGCTTTATTGAGGTATAATTGACCAATAAAAAGTATATATATTTAATGTGTACAAGTTGACATTTTGATATATGTATACCATGTAAAATAATCACCAATATCAAGCTCATTAACATATCCATCACCTTACATAGTTAAAATTTGCTTTTTTGGGGTGGAGGTGGGGATGAGAACACTTCAAATCTGCCCATTTAGCAAATTCCAAATACATAATCCCGTAGACTTAATTATAGTCACATTGTGACTTTAGATCTCTAGAACTTATTTATCTTCCGTAACTGAAACATCGTACTCTGACCAACATCTCCCCACTAACCCCTGCCTCGTTGCTGGCAGTCACCATTCTACTGTCCTCCCACCTTCTCCCCCCACCTTATTAGACCCCATGGACTGTCATTCTAAGACAATGGTGCCTAGCACTCTCTAATATTTTCTTTTGTAACTCCTTGTCCTTTCCACTCTGAGACCTACTTTCCTGGTCAATGTCAAATTGTGGAGAATCCACCCACTCACAGGCTGCACCTCTACCCCATGCACCTCCAGGAAGCTGGTGTAAGCAATTGCAGAAGGTCAATGAACTTCAGGGCAACATGACCACCCATACAAACGGTCCCTATTGCTACTTGGGGATTCTCATACCTTTGGTGTTTAGGATGCTTTCCTATTCTTAGGGAAAGTATGTAATTATTCTGGAGACACAATTAGCATTGTGTCCTAACCCGCTGTGAGTAAGTGTGCATAATGTGTGTGGCAGACAGAATCACCTTTCATATCTCGAAACAAACTGAAAACGAAAAAGGCTGCTCTGCTCTGACTAGCCCCAACCTTCACAATAGGTGAGACCTTTTGCCCTTTCCCCACAACTTACACAGACCCTAGTAAAACACCTTAATCTCTGACTTTTGCAAAAGTGAGGACCAGTAAAAAAAAAAAAAAAAAAAAAAAAAAAAAAAAAAAAAAGTGATGCACTATCCCTAAAAAAAAATAGGAGGATTGTGAGAAAGATCTGGTGGTTTCTACCATGAACAAACGAGCCATATGGCAGATGCTTTTGATGCATGTGTCTTTTCTCCGTGGCCTGCTGTTGAATGCAGCTGTGTCCACGTATGTGGTCGGCACCATACCATGTACTCACCTCAGACAATTTTATTGCTTTCCACTTTGGGAATTCCCTATACTGGCTCAGCTCCTAGGAGCCACAGCCCCAAATTAACACTTTTGAGGGTCCCTCTTAACCAGTTTGGTGTATGAACAAAGATATAAATATTCTGGTCTTCCAGTCTTCGAAATTAATAACTTCAGCAAAGCTTCTTAAGCTTTTAGCAATTCCCAGTAGCATCAGCTTCTATTACGTAGAATGACATCCTCAGTATTTCACCCAATATTTGGCTTTTTCTTAGTCTTTATGTGTTTCAATAGATTTGTTTGATACTTTTGGTTTAAAAAGAGTTCCACTGGAATAAATTAATTACATGATCTCAAAATACTTCCCTACAAGTTGCTAGTGAATGACACAGAGGAATATAGTAGATTCACATTGGAAAGAGATTTACTGGTGCACACGCTTTACGCAAGTGATCGGCATTGGCATCTCCATTGTTGGTATGAATTGCTCTCAGGTACCTCCTGTTACAACGCACCAAGAAGAACACAGCATTATTTCCTGGGGTGCATAAGCTAAATCTGAATCATGGCTAAAATAAGGAAAAATTAAAATATTTAGACGCATTTGATAAAATGATGGCCTGTACTCTTCCATACTCTGGTACTACAAAATGTCAAAGTGAAGAAAAGCAAAGTTGAGAAAGCTTTGCAAAATAAAGGAAATTCCAGAGATATGACAACTAAATGAATGCACGACCCCACTGAAACTCTACTTGGGAAAAGTAAATAGCTAGAAGGACACTTTTGGAACAGTTGACAAAATCTGAATATGGATGTGGATTAAACACCAGCCAACACTAGATCACTCCAACACACAGCCAACCCCTCAGCACATGAATGAATCAAGCCAAGATGAAATCACCCAGCCAAATCCCACATACTTAGTAAATACATCAGATGCCTCTGAGTTTGTGGGTTTTTAAATTTCTCTAACTTAAAAAAAAAAAAATTAGCATTGTTGTGTTGACAAAAAGAAAAAAAAACTAATGGATTAGCATTGTTAATAAATACAAGGGGAAAAGCATTAATCTAGTCTAATCCTGAATTTAACAGAATTTTCCAATTCTTAAAAATGGAAATAAATTGTTCATTAAGTTGTATCTTTCCCCAAGTGACTTCAGGTGAAAAAAATTCTTGAACTATTAACATAGATCATAAACCGACATCAATGAAAAAGAAACGATGGCATATATCAGTTGACCTTGTCCACAGAATACATTTTTAAAAGATTATATATTATACAAAGTGCATTTGGTTGGTGTGCTTGCATTTTCATAGGTTTGGTAAGCATATGCCAGTTCCATTTCTGGTTCAGAGATAGAAAAAAAATCACAAGGGACCATTGCCCTCATTCAAAGAACCAAAATATATGGAGGGAGTGAGCTAAAAATTATACTTTAAAGGAGCTAAGAGAGTTAAATACAATCCCAATAACCTAACTTTCAGAAAATGGCAACCCTTTCATGCAAGTGAAGAGACCCAAGGCTTCTATAATCCCTGAGAAACTTATGTTAGGAGAAGGAATTTATCTTATCTGGAAGAATGGAATCCAAAAGAAGGGATGGATGAGAGACTTAGGCCCGATCATGTAAATAACAATGAGCCCGTCTTGGCCTCCATGAAACCTCATCGTTCTGGTGAAAACCATCTTTAAATGATCTTACCTACAGATGAGAATGATAACGTCATATCAAGAATGTAGGTCTAGCCCCGTAAATAAACCGTTGGCCCTTCTACAGCAGAAGTAACCAATTTAGTTAACTCACCATCAAATGGGTAGTTTGTCTACTGGAGAAGTGGTTGCATTTCGTGGGCTGTTTTTGACTTGGTCATTCACAGATTGAACCACTGACAGTGGCAGCACCTCAGTCATCGTGATAAGTGAGCGTCAGAGTTTTGGGGCCCATATCTAGCCGTCACAGTTGCTACCATGTTCATCAGTCCAGCCTTGGGCTGGCTGATGTAACTGGATGGATCAATGTATTTACTTGATTTATTGTTAGTAACTCTGCCATGTGGATTATCTCTCATGCGACCCAGAGATCTTTAGGCTTTCTCTCCCCACTCCCATACTTCTATCCACAGGCCTCAAGCTCACATCTTTGTCTCCTATCTTCCAGTCCTCTGCCTCACATGCTCTGCACCTGCTGGCCAGGTCATTTCCCACTACCCATAAATCTGTATATATTTTGATATCAAGCCATATCTTTATCCACAAAATGACTGCTCCCATTTCTGCTAATAGAGTAGATTTTTCCTCACCACTGTCTTTCAAGGTCACTCATGAGTGCAGGTATAGCACATCTGTTATTCATTTTGCACTTGCAGGCAGGTAACAAAGAGACATATTTTTTTTTAATTTTACTTTTTAAAAGATTTTATTTATCTATTTCATACAGAGAAAGAGAGAGAAAGAAAAGGAGAGAATGAGAGAAAGAGAGAGAAAGAGAGAGAGAGAGAGAAGAAGCAGGGGGAGACAAAGAGGGAGAAGAAGGCTCCTCACCAAGCAGGAAGCCTGATGGAGGCTTGATCCCAGGTCTCAGGACCCTGGGATCATGACCTGAGCCAAAGGCAGATGCTTAATCAACTGAGCCTTCCAGGTTCCCCAAAGAGACATATCTTTACATTTAGTTCAGGCTGTGTCTCATACCTCATGATTTTATAAGATCCCTCATACTGGGGGAACACCTGGGTGTTCAGCGGTTAAGCATCTGCCTTTGGCTCAGGGTGTGATCTCGGGGTCCAAGAATCAAGTCCCACATCAGGCTCCCTGCATGGAGCCTGCTTCTCTCACTTTGCCTGTGTTTCTGCCTCTCTCTCTCTCTCTCTCTTTGTGTGTCTCTCATGAATAAATAAATAAAATCTTAAAAAAAAAAAAAAAAAGATCCCTCACACCTGGAAGGCCATCAGTACAACCATGGGTGTCATGTGGTTCTTGGCTGTCTGCCCAGAGACCTTGCTTGTGCCCTGTGATGTGCTTGATCCCGGCTGTAACATTCCCACCAGTGATGGAGTTGCTATCCCTGTCTGATCTAATGACTTGTGAAACTAAGAGGAGGCTGCCTGTGATTGGCAATTCTAGTCACTTGTTGTTCTGAGATCGGATGTTCTCTCTCTACGAGGGCCCCTTTGCAAGCTGGGATTTGTCAGCTGGCATATTTTTCTCTACTGCAGAAGCATCACACTCCCAGGGAGACAAGAGAAGATTGTGATTCATTCATTCACTTGCCACAAATGCTATATGTCTAGTATTCCCACCGATACCTCCGACGTCACTGGTTGTGATTTGTGTGATCTGGAAAGCAAGGCTGCTTGCATTGCAGCCGACATTTCCTGCAGAGTGCTTTGCTACTCTGGGGTGCAGTCAACTCGGGGGGCCTTTTGAGTCACTTTGCGTTAACAACTGACTCCTAGATGCAGATTATGCTGTCTCTGGAACTTGAAGAGGCTACTAGACACCGTGCTGCCTTCTTCATGGTAGGCATTATATGGTACAAGTATATTACTATATTACGCACTTAAGATACATATGGCACATGAGGTAGAGCCACTCAAGCACATCTACTTTCCTACGATTTGTTTGCTTCATCTTTTACTTCATGGTAATTTGAGCATTTCAACCTCACTTTGCATGGGTTGTCATTTTTTCCATGATTCTAAGAATCAACCAGAATCAACTGCACTATGAAGTGGGGACATTGCCAAGATAGCAAATTCTCTATCTACAAAGCGATGCTTCTGGGCTGCTTGGGTGGCTCAGTCTGTTATGCATGTGACTCTTGATTTCAGCTCAGATCATGATCTCAGGGTTGTGAGACTGAGCCCCCCAACTGGCCCTGCACTGAGCATGCAAACTGCTCATGTCTCTCTCTCTCTCTCTCTCTCTCTCTCTCTCTCTCCCTCTGCCTCTACTCCCCACCCCCTCTGGTGTGCATGCTCTGTATCTCTCTCTCTCTCAAGTAAGTAAATAATTAAGTAAATAAATACAGAGTGATGATTCTAATCAATAAACCCAATTCGTATCAAATCTTAAGTTCAAATTCTGAACCTCTTGATTTGAAAACAAAACAAAACAAAACAAAATTTAAAATACAGTCCCCCACATTTTTTCCTGGTTCTTGACCTCACATATTGATTAAGTCATGCAACTACTGTGCATAAACACTCTTTCTTCCCATATCAGGTCCTGTTGAGTTATGGTATGACTTAATTCTAAGTTTAGAGGTAATGCATAGGAACAGAGAGGGAGACTTTTTGTCTTGTAGGGAAGAGTATTGCCTTCCAGTATTGGAGATGTTCTATCTAGCATTTTGAAGAAGTAAGCCATTTTAACAAACATAAAGGTTTAGAAGAGGCTTCCAAAATTTTGTGGTTCCCTGCCCAGAATTCTCCAACCCATATGTCAGGTTCTCTTCTTATGTTTTCCCAGCTTTCACACAAAATAACTGCCTGGGTTGAATTTTCAATGCCTTTTTGACACTGATGATTAGGTCTTCGATTTGGTCTGCCACTTTCTTTGTCCTGCTGCAGCAGGGGATGAGAGATTTTGTTTTATGCAGCCAACTCACCAGCAGTAGTGTGGTCCTCGTTGCCAGGAGGATAGTCAAAAATCTAATTCTAAAACCCATCTCACCATCTTTTTGCTCAGATCATTCCAAACAAGAGCTGTCAAAGAATGGGCTCTCCAGAGGCAGACATGGAGATTGAATTTGTTGTATGAGATTTGTGTTCAGCACCAAGATCTGTGGAGGGAAAAGGAGGATGAGTATTGTGCAGAAAAAGAATTCTAAGTGCTCTGAATGCCCCATAACGCATGAACCAAACTCATGAGGGTCTGTGGTTAGGGTTGTTAATTAGAGCTCTTCAAATTAGGCTCAGATGGTCAGGTCTTTCTACTCCTATCTTACTCACTTGAGGTTTGGAGCCAGGTCAGAAGAAGACCATGATCTGAGGCAAAGTTCTAAATGCAGCTGAAGCAAACCCTGGAGTGCTGACCTCAAAGAGAGGGGTCTCTGTGCTACATCCTACTGTTTGCTACATGTTCCCCTCACATATGATTAGGAAGAAATGTCAACCAGATGATTCAACCAGCATTTATACACAAGATCTGCAATACACATTATAAAAAATAATGATAATAATAATAATAATAATAATAATAATAATAATAATATTCCTTATGGAAAGTTGTCCTTTAGAAAGTGACCTCTGTAGTCTGTGTAAGTCAGCACATCAAAGAGAAACTGAAGAAAAATATTAACCAGTCACAAAGGTAGAAGAAAACCATCACATATTCTCCAGAGCACAACAGGCATAAAAACATACCCTGAATAAAGTGAAAGTGAATATAATAGCTGAAAAGAAAGGTAATGAATTAATTATCTTCAACTGGATTTAGATTTAACTGGAATTTACTAGTAAGGCCATGACTTTTACAGAACAGTTTTAACCAGGAAGCTGGTTTATAATATTAACTTACATTCAGCAGTTTTTGGAATAGTCCTAATATTGAAGATAAATTTTTCCTTTCCAAAGATTTCAAAGCTATATAGCAGTATTTATTTGATAAAATATCTTAGCGTGTGGCAGTGAATTTGGAGCCACACTAAATGTCAGCTTTAGTTCAGGTAATAAGAAGATGGTGAAGATAATAGAAACATCATCCTAATGGGAAGAAAAGATGCATAGTGGTTGTAATTTTAAATGTCCTTTACAAAATGGAATCTGCTTCTCTTTTTTCTATATATTCAAGCTCGTGAATAAGTAGGGCAGATGATAGTGTCTAAATATCCCAGAATATAAAATGTTTCCACCATCTTGGATTTTCAAAGGGGCAGGCATGACGAGGTAGTTTATCTTTCCATTGTATAAAGCCAATTAATTAATGCAGAAGATCGTCTCGATTACCAGGTGAATGTGGGATGAACTACATGTGACAGATTGTGTTGCTAAATAATCTTAATTGAAGGTTAATTATTGTTCATCTTGAGAGCCTGCATGTCATGGATTTATCTGCCTGGTGACATAAAAGGGTGAGATTTCTTCCTTTTTCTGCAATTTCTTGGAGTATTGTCTGTGATGTGAATCGCATTGTGGTTTAATGCTAACTCAATAATAAAATGATTTCTTTCTCCGCTATTTTGATGGAGAGGTTTTCTAGGTTGAGAAAAGTTTCCCTTTTTAATTATATTTCTCCAGGATTCATTCTGCAGTTGGGTTTTGTGGTTATATGTTATCCATCCTTTACTCTTTTATCAGATTTGTGCTTCAGACAATTTTGCCGATAGCTCATTGATTTATTTGGATGCAAGCTGGACATGCTTCCCTCTCTCTTGCTCTCTCTCTTGCCCGCTGCTCTCTCACTCTCCCCCTCTCTCCCTCCTCTTCCCCCCCCTTTCTCTCATACACACACACACTGACAATGGCTTACACAGCAAAGACATTTAATCATCATATATAAGAATAAATCTGGAGGGAGGCTTCTCCAGGCCTCACTTCAGGACTCACCAAAGTCTAGACGCTAAGCAGACCTCTGTGTACATATATCAGCTGTAACAGGGCTGCCAATGCTCCACACATCGATTCTTAACACAAGAGTCTCTAAAGTAGGAAGACACGGAGCAGCGACACCAAGAGGCTCTTCCCTTGTGCAGCCCTTCACCTTGATAAAGACAAGGATTTTGTAGGTTCCAGTGGAATGCATGATAGTTTTGATGGCTTACCTCCATATAATCTGTCCCAAACTAGATCAACTAATACTGGTTGAAGTCAGATTATCCCTTAGAGCTGGGAGAGACATTCCAGAATCTGCTACCATCGTGGTTTGTGAACATAAGGCAGGTTTGATTCACAAAGAGGAAAGATGGTGTGCTGAGGCCTATTTGTCACAGCACTTTGGAAAATGGTCTCTCCTTGCATTCCCCAACAATCCTCATTTATAGTTTTCTTAAATCCTTTGACCCTTCCAATTTTTCTCAAGGACTTCTTATTCTTCTTCCAATTCTATTGTCTTAGATTCTTTCGTCTTATATATCTTTTCTCTTGTATCTCCCAGCTCTTTTCTCCTGTATTCCATAGACTCAATTTCATCTATATATACTGATGGCTTCCGAAAATGGGTCATGTGCCCAGATCTTTTTCTTGAGATGCATGCAGATCATTATGCTCAGTGCTTACTGAATGGGTCACTCTGTGCTTCAACTACATCTCACATTTCCAACTCTCCATAATGAACCTAAACTCTTCGGCCTAACACTATGAGTAACTGATAATCAGACTTTGCCTAACCTGTCCAGCCACCTCTGCTGTGGTCACCACCCATTCATCCCCAGCCACACACTTTTGTCCATTCATACCCTATAGTTCTCTAAGAAACCTTGGCAAGTCCTTTCTATTCTCCAAACTTTGAATAGATTCCATTGGGAATAAAATGTTCTCATCAGACTCCTCCTGACTGATTTTTCAGCAGTTAAATTGTGTCTCCTCCCTTCCCCAACTCCACAGCTTCAGGAAAGCTCCCAGGTTTCCTTTGACCGAGCTGATGTGTGTTTCCTTTGTGCTTTCTTAATATTTAGTTCATTAAACTTTGTTTTAGTTTCTATCACAGCTTGTTGCAATTTTTTTTAATTTGTCTCCTCCATTAGGCAGTAAGACTTGAATTATTTAATCAAGCCATTAATCTCTTAGAACCCATTTCAGCCTTAGCATTTAGTAACTTATCTTTTGAATTTAAGAGGGTAGTATACAAGTGTTTGTAATTTCCTTTTCAATGTGATATAAATGATATATGTATGGTTTTTAATAAGATGTCGCATAATACCTGTTTTGATTTGCATTAATAAATGTTAGGGACAAAGTAAATTTAATTTGAATTAAGATCATTTTAATAGTGTGTTAATTTCTATGAGAGAGGTATGAGAGAGGTTTAAATAATATCAAACTGGTATTTATGAGAAAATAGAATTCCCGGTAAGTAGCATAGATGCCTTGACAGTAGCAAATGAGGCAGATTATGAAAGTGAGTAGGGCTCATCTAAGATAAAGTAAAATGATTCAGCTGTTTGTCACAGAGTAATTGCCAGGCGAGCCAGTGGAGTACTTTCCCCAGGCAAGTACTTAATAAAAGATGTACAAATGAGTTGATCCAATTCGTGTTCTACATGCAACTGCAAAGTGCGTAGGCAGATGCTATAAAACATCAACATTAATGAGAAACCCAAAAAGCTATATTCTCGGTAAGAAAAGGAAAAATATAAATTCTACCTCTAGCATCATGAAGTAGGAAAAAGTTGTCTAGCCCCATTGAACAAGCATTGTGGAATTTCAAATATAAAGATTTTATATATAGAGAGAGAATAAATCAGACCACTTTGTATAGATAAAGTTTCTTAATTATAAATATTACTATGACTCTCCTGTAAGGAAACGCGGATGTATATTTGTATATGGTCATGAAGTGAGAGAGCTGGGTTCTAGTCTCACGGAGTTGAAGAATGAATCTTGCAGATAATGGGGAGTGAGTAAAGGGATAGATTTTTTATTAAGCAAGGATATGATAAAAGCTCTTGGAAGTGAACCGACAGGGTTGCCAAGAAGGGCCTTCACTGACAGTCTTATTTAGAACCGACCAGGGAGCTTGTGGCCTTAACAATTCTTGTAATGTCTTAGTTTGAGTAAGTACTGATGATAAAACGTCCTTAATGGACTACTTCTTTGGGGTCTGGTTATTCTTTGTTACAGAAGTCACAGGTGACTTATTAAAAAAAAAAAAAAAAAGACCCTCCTCTGAAGGGGCAGGTTCTTCTGGTTTGTTCCCTTATCTCTGGTTTTCTTATATCTCTGCATTTTGGGGATTTCTGTGAGCCTGATCACATAGCCCCCTACCTATCTCTCCCTCCTTGGCCCACCTGTCCCTTACTCTGTTATGAGTTATCAAAAATCAGATTCTTCTTGTTAACTGTCACAGAAATAAAGCTAGATACTATAAGATTCAAGGTCCGTCCTCCCGAAGTAGTAGAGGATTCTTAGTTATTGATGAAACCAACTGGGCAAATAGAAAAAAAAGAAAGGAAGAAAGGAAGAAAAGAAAAGAAAGAAAAGAAAGGAAAAGAAAAGAAAAGAAAAGAAAAGAAAAGAAAAGAAAGAAAAGAAAAAAGAAAAGAAAAGAAAAAAAAGAAAGAAAAGAAAAAGAAAAGAAACGAAAAGAAAAGAAAAGAAAGGAAAAGAAAAAAGAAAAGAAAAGAAAAAAGAAAAGACAGGAAAGAAGAAAGGAAAGAAGGAAAGGAAAGGAAAGGAAAGGAAAGGAAAGGAAAGGAAAGGAAAGGAAAGGAAAGGAAAGAAAGGAAAAGAAGTATTGCCCAATTTTCAGGATCTTCTTTCCAAGATTCACTTTGTGTTAACATGGTGCATTCCCAGGTCCACCATGGTGGGTTTCAAAGAAACTGGCCATGTTGGATTTTGACAGACTCGTGTAGGGAAAAAAAATGAGGTAGGTGGTCAGATAAATTTGAGAAATTATGAGTTAAACTAATGCAACCTTTTCACCTTTCCTTTATTTCTCACTGCCTTTAATATGAAAGTGTTTCTCTGCATTACCAAAGAAGGCTTAAAGTTTGCAGAACTATTATAATTTTGGTTCTTGGAACATTGCTCTGACACCGCATTTTGGGAAACAATGGTGTGGTGAACTGAACATAATTTTGCACAGATGACATCCACGATTTATAAAGAACATAACTGAAGGAAAAATTACTTACCTTTGCCAGTTGTTAGTTTTGTCACCTGTAAGAATGTTGCAATGAGATAATGACTTCATGCTCTGTAACCTTGGACTTCAAACAATAATAATGATAATAACAATAATTGAACGAGGACTCCAACTGCTTCCATTTTGATCTCATTCTGTACTATCTAACTGATTAAATTCTTTTCAGCTTATGTCTTAACTCAGGCAGAAACAAGATCCCGTGGGCAAAACATCCCCTGATGGGAATGGAAACTATCCCCTCAAGCAATAGGACAGCCTGATGCCAGCAAGACCCCACATGACTGACCCCCGGACCATGATAGACCTGATCTTTACTGCCCATCTGCCCATACCCACCAAGCTTTGTCCCTCATTTTCCTTATACACATCAGCACTTTGGAGACAGTCTTTGAGACATTACTCTACTGCTTCCTGGTGTTGGCCTCACTGAAGTAAACCCTTCTCTCATTTCCCCAGCATCTGTTTCTTTGTCTTTGGGTTTTATCAGAGGTGAGTGGCCGAACATGGTCTGTCTGGGCCCCTGGAGCCAGGTGTTCTTGTACCCGTGCCCTGGGTACACAATCATGTGTTCTGACATAATATATAATCTGGAAGTCAAAAGGAAATAATAATCTCAGGGCAGTTAGTGGGCTGATCATTATTCCAGCAACTAAATCTGTGTTGTTTAAAATATTACTTTTCTTTCCATATTTCATTTTTAAACATTTTCCCCTTGATGTGAGTTGTCTTTTCCAAAGTGACTAGATCATTCAAGGCAAAGGAACAATCAAAGCTAGCTTGCTTCAGGCTATTTGCATTTGATGTCACTTGAATTTAAGCCACAAAGGCATTTCAAAGAGAAAATATTTTCATCTTCTAATATGTGACCCAGGAGGTAGGAAATCATGGCATCCCCAGGGAAACACCTTTCAGTTATGTCAACTTGACAAGTTGCATCTGCTTTTCAAATGAATAAAGAAAAGGATTTGGATATGACAGTCTAAACATCATGTTTTCTTAAAATTTTACCATCAATGCTGTGTAAATGAAACATCCCTGCTCTTTAAAACGCTATTAAAGGCTATTTAGCTCTCTCACTATCACTTTGGCAAGATGAAAATAAAATGCTTTATGATTTCTGTAGCTAGGACTCATGCTTAGGTTCCCAGTAATGTAATGTAAAAAGTATTTTAGGAATGGTCTCTCTTCTCATTGCTTCACATCTGTCTTTTGCTCAACATGAGGGATAATCAGCAAGATCAGTATGTTTACATCAAAAAAAGTTAACTAAAGACTATTGCTACCACTTGAAGCAAAAACTTACATATTTACCAAGTTACACGTCCTTTTGTCTTGACATAAAATCCTTGGTTATATAAAGGCAACCATGGAAATATCATACTTTTTTAAAAAGAACAATTATTTTGAAGTTTCTTCAAATACATTTTATGGTAAATATTCTTTTCTTATGTACTTAAGACATTTATTTAATCAACCATCTTCATTAAAAACAAACAAAAAAACTCATGAATGACTAGCATATGTCTCTGAAACACATAAAGAAAAAGAAAAAGAAATAAAGCAATGAGACCTGGCATTCCCTTTCAAGGAGCCGATACTCTGGTGAGGATGGGCAAATGCAAACACAAGTAAATAAAATTGATTCAGGGATTAATTTCTGAAGAAGTTAACTAAGGGTTTATATAGGACATATTATTTTTGGTAGGAAAAAATAAAAATGTATATTTTTGTATGGAAGACAAAAATGAGTTAGATGTTTTACATGGGAGGAAAAGAACCTACAAAGTATAAGGGCACAGATACATAAATCAGGATTTTTTTAAGAGGAAGTAATAGCAGATTTTTAGCAGAATAGAAAATAAAGTACCAGAATTCAAAGCCTTCTCCTCTCCCAAATGTATACAACTTTCAACACACACGTTTAATTTCTTTAAGACAAATTGCTAAGACTTCTGATCATGATAGGGAGAAAAAAAATCAGAAATATTCCATTTACATATTGTGAATCATCTGGAAGAAACTTGAAGTTCAGAAATAAGAACATGAACTTAAATTTTTAATAAAATTGGAGCCAATATCGTCTTTAGACTTTAAAATACATGGAAAGGCTACCAAAGTACCAGTAAAAGTGGATAAAATATCTGTGGGAGGAAGCAGAAAGGACAGGCCACAGATAGTGGAGTCTACAGGAGATCCACAGCATTTATTACACACACACACACACACACACACGCACTTGCTTGCACTCACGCATGCAAGCAAGCAAACAAGCAAGGAAACAACAGACCTGCAGAGGGCACACTCTGCTATGGGCACTGAGACCGCTTCGAGGAGGTCTTGTGGGCTAAAAGGGGTTCAGAAACTCAAGGAAGTGGGCATAAATGAACATTCTCACAAAAAGGAAATATGAGAAGGAATTAATATGTGACTTGAAGAACAGAAACAGAAGAAGGTTTTGTGCAATTCGATAAACTGGTGAGGAAAACCATCTTCTCCCCAACACTATAAAAGGGAACATATTGCACTTAGCTGTTTCATAGAGAATCTGTCTCAATCAATAATGAATGATAGAAAGGGAACATTCCTATCATTTATACAGAAATGAACCAAGAAAAAATTTGGAATGAAATAGCCAAACATTCTCACAGTGGAGACTATTTTCCAGCAACTGTGCTGCCATAGAACAAGGAAACAATCATGTTTTTCCCAAACATTTAAATTTAGGGGAAAAAAATGATATCTCTGGAAGACAAAACAGTCATTTTTTACAGAAGTCAAGGGAGAAAAAAATTTGAGGAAAACAAGTACTAAAAATGTATTTTTACAGAGCAGTTGGGTGGCTCAGTTGTTTAAGCACATAATCTTTGGTTTCAACACAGGTCATGATCTCAGGGTCCTGAGATTGAGCCCAGCATCAGGCTCCGTGCTCAGCTGGAGTCTATCTGTCCCTCACCTGCTGCTCCTCTCCCTCTTTCATAAATAAATAAAAAATATTTTTAAAATGTATTTTTACCAGCAAATTACTGTATTGATATTGGACATTGACAAACTGAATCTGCAGTTTATGCAGAGAGGGGGGCACCTGGGTGGACCAGTTGGTTAAGCATCTGACTCTTGATCTCAGCTCAGGTCATGATCTCAGGGTTGTGAAATCAAGCCCCACCTCAGGCTCCATTCTGGGTATGGGGTCTGCTTAGGATTCTCTCTCTCCCTCGGCCCCTCCCTCCCTCTCTCTAAAAACTAACAAAACCAAAAAATAACTGAAAAAACATTGTATAATTTATGTGGAAAGACACAGAATAGACAACACAGCATTAAAGAACAAAGTTGGAGAGCTGACCCTACTTGACTTTTAGACTTATTATAAAGCTAAAGTAATCAAGACATTGTGGTGAAGCAGAAGAATAGACATATAGATAAGTGGGGAAAAATAGCTCAGAAATAGTCATGTAAATTTAGCCAGCTGATATTTGACCAAGAATCAAAAGCAATAATACAATGGAGAAAAGATATTCTCTTAAACAAATGGTGCTGGGACAACTGGATATTCACATGAAAAATGAAATGAATCTAGACCTCAATCTCAGACCTTTGACAAAAAACAACTCAAATTGGATCATAGACAAAATACAAAATGCAAATATAAAATTTTCAGAAGATAACACAAGAGAAAATCTAGGTGACCCTAGAATGCTGATGACTTTTTACATAAAACACGGAGAAATAGTACATGAAAAAAATAACTGATGAGCTGAACTGTCTTAAAGTTCAAAGCTACTCAGAGAAAGACAATAGCAAGAGAATTAGAAAATAAGCCACAGGCCAGGAAAATATCGTTGTAGAAGTCATATCTGCTGTAGGACTGTTAGTCAAAAGATATGAAAAACTCTTAAAATTTAGCTTTAACTAAACAAACAACCCAATTAAAATATAAGCAGACCTTGCCAGACACTTGAAGATGCAAATAAGCATATGACAAGATGCTCCACAGCATATGTGAATACAGATTAAAACGAGGATACCGCTAGCCTCCAATCAGAAAGGCTGAAATTCAGACCACTGACAACACCAAATGTAAGTGCAGGGTGAAGAAATAGGATCTCATATATTTTGGTGCAAATGCAAAGGGTACAAACAGTTTGGTATTTAATTGCAAAACTAAAGGTATTCACACTATATGACCCAGCAGTCATATTTCTAGGTATTTACTCAAATGAGCTGAAAACTAATGGCCACACCGAAACTTGCACACAGATGTTTCTAGAAACTTTATTAATAATTGCCCAAACTTAGAAGAAAAACGATGTCTTTCAGTAAATGTTTGGCTACATAAACTGGGGTACATCCCGACGAAGAAATGCTAACAAGAAATGAGCTATCAAGCCATGGAGGAACCATCAATGCGTAACTAAATAAATTTTATCAGGGGAAATTGATTCCAATGAGCAGACTTTGGGGTTCTGACATCAATAATGCAGCTTCAATATTATTTACTAATCGAGAGGCAAAATGAATGCGTGCAACACTTCATTGTTCTCACTATATTTGGTTTGGGCAATAGATGAAAATAAGGAGAAATGTAGCATCTTAAAAAAAATTGTGTGTTGAAGTATAAATAACCATTTGCTACTTAAATTTCATCACTTTAATTTTTACTTGTAAAGTTATTTAAATAAATACTTGAATTTTGATGAAGGCTGGGGGATAAATAGCTGTTCGTCTCCAGATTATTTTTGCATGCCCTGTTTGTTGTGACAGCAAGGTGTCCAATTTATAACACTAGGGGTGACCGAAATTTCTCTGCTTTCCTTACTGTGAATAATCAACCAGTAAGCAAATCCTGATTACAGAAATCTTCCCCATAGTGTGTGCGTATGGGTGTGTGTGTGTGTGTGTCTCTGTGCATGTATTAATTTATTAAAATATTAAGTGGATTTATAGACTTTTCCCTGTTCTCCCAAGACTGTCTGCTCATTAATGTAGCACGCCATCGTGTGTATGCCATTGCACACAGCTCTCGCTTGCGATGCTTGCAAGCTTCTTATGAGAAGGGGCTGTGGGTTTCCATCACTGTGGGCTTGGCACCATAGCGAGTGAGTGGCAACAACAGCTTGGTGAATAAATGCACTGATATAGGATCTGTCTCATCATGCAAACGAACGCACTATGAATATTAGGATAATCCTCTTGAAACTTCTGATTGTGACTCTCCTTTTTCTGTTTTTTTTTGGGGGGGGGTCGGTACAATTCTTCCTTTTCTAACAATGTCACAGAAACGACTAAGCATCTAGTCTAACATGGTTATTTCATATCTGTTACCCCACAGCAAGGGGTACTTTAAGGCCCATATTTTCAAACACTCTGTAATTACATACCCTTCACTGTTGAGTTCAAATGGAGAAATGGGCGTCTTTCACGGACACAGTCCTTGTCATTGCCTCGGTGCTGCCACCGGTGACAATTAAAGCTCTTTACATCAAAAGCTGGTTTTCATTTTCAGTTAAAGGTGCTAATGAGGCAAAGTATTAATTCAAGTACTTTTCTTTTTTTTTTTTTTTCTTACATTCACGGATTTGTTGAGATGGTTGCTAGAAGCAGGTAAAATACCGCCCATAATAGAGATAGAGGAAGCTCAGAGAAGGAGGGACACATAGTGTGTTAGGGCAAAGGGAACATCTCATCTCTGCCATTCCCGTGTACCCCATGAACCTCGGACTCAAGCCTCATTCACATGAACTGATTGATGCTAAATGCACCTAAATTATAAAACATTTCCAGTTCATCCTCCTCCAAATCTAAAACCTACAGCACCTGAACTATACTCTGTGTACCTAGTTCCCTTCACTTGAACGTATGTGCAACTCTGAAAAATGACAAGGAATGAACTTCAACCTTTGCTCTTCGATCAAGCTATTTGAGCATATCATTTAAAATTCCGAGCAATTTCAATAACAAAAATGTCGTAAACTCAGATATTGTGGCACAGTGCTTTCTGACTACCCCTTCTTTGGTTATTTGAATACAAGTCTTTTAAAAATAATGAAAATAATTATGATACACATCTAAACACATTCTTTAAAAATTGTTTACCATGTATCTGGCACTTTGTTTAAAAATGTATGAAAATCATCTAATTTAATCCAAGTAGTTACTATTATCATCCTTTTTTAAAGGGAAGGACATAAACATCCGTTTTATTACCTTTCGTTGTTGCTCAAACTAATTGCCATCAAGTTGGCACCCCAACACTGCAATCAAAGAAAAACTTAGCTGTCAATGTCACAAATAACTTCAACTTGGAAAATCCAATGGATATTTCTAATTCACTTCCTACTTGACTTCTCTGCGGCACTGATCACATACTCCTTCCAGAAACTGTTATTTCAGGAACTCCCTCTGTTCTCTCTCTTGTCTCTCACTTGGAGTCCTTTCTGACTTTGTGAGTTCGTCATCATGTCTCCAATCACTCAACTTTAAAAGGCTTCTAGTTTAGTTGGGAATCACTTTTATTCTTTTTTAAAAAATCTTTTTTAAAAAATTATTTAATTTTATTTTAGATTGTCACTGTTGTTCTTGATCCATATTCATTGCATGGTTACTAAACCTTGTTCCGTGGCTTTCAGTGTCATGTAAATGAGGAAGACCCTAAAACAAGAGCACCAGTCTAGACCACTCCCTGAAATTCCAGGCTCATATTTTTAACTAACTCTCCGGCTTTTCTATTTAAACATCCAATAGACAATCTCAACACGCCCCAATTTGCACTGCTGACCTTTCATACTTCAATCACCCCTTCAAAATCTGCCTTTACCACAGTGTTCCATATTTCATAAAACAGTTACATAAAATATGTACGAGGAACCTCTGTCGTTCTACTGGTATGGAACAAAACACATGAATTTTCCTCAAATCTTGTTTCTCCCATGCCATGTGTTGAACACAACAGAAATCCCAGTTAGCACTATCCTCAAAATGCATCCACAGTATGACTACTGTGTGTGTCCAGCACTACTTCTCACCTGTCAACAGCATCCCTATCAGTTTCCCTGCCTCTGGTTCTGACATCCCCAACATTCAACACAGGAGCCGCTGTCATCCTTTTCAAACATAAATGAAAACAGATAGCTCCTCTGCTCTGTGATTTCTCCTCTCACTCAGAAAGCACATGCACCATTATTTGTGGACCAACTGCATAATCTTTGAAAATAAAGGTTTATATTTTATTTTATTTTATTTTAATTTTATATTTTATTTTAATTTTATATTTTATTTTATTTTATTATTTTATTTTATTTTATTTTATTTTATTTTATTTTATTTTATTATTTTATTTTATATATATACCTGTATTTTATCCATTTCAATCTTTTGTCCCTTCAAATACCTATTTTTAGTTGGTACGAACCTCAGATCACTACAGAATCTTCAGCATTCAGAAACAAATGAATTATTACAATAAATAACATTTTGAAATAAAGAAAGAAAGGCTTCTGATGAAGTCTGCCAGTTTTAGAAAATTTGCCTGTAATCTTATTCTCACAGTATTGGAACCCCCTCAGTTTCTTTTTAGGCAGTTGTCTTCTGTCATCTTCTCACCACAAAAAAGTTCCCCTCAAGGTATGCTTTTTTTTTTTCAGGTTATATTCTCATAAAGGTAAGCAATGGAATTTACAAACGCTTGAAAATTTACCTTCTCCATTTTATTATTTAACAAGAGCAAGCAAAACAAAAATACTTTAATAATCTTGTACTTCATACGTTGTTTAGAGAAAGAAGGAATACTTTTGCAGCCACTCCTGCTACATTATCAGGAATTTTTTTAATACTAATCTTTAAAATTCATATTCAAATACTCATAAAATCGAATCTTTATTTTAAAGATTTATTTATTTACTATTTGAAAGAGAGAAGGGGGGTCAGAGGAAGAGAATCTCAAGCAGACTCCTTGCTGAGTGTGGAGCCTATGTGGGGCTTGATCTCATGACCCTGAGATCATGACCTGAGCAGAAGCCAAGAGTCCGATGCTTGATCAACTGAGCCATCCAAGTGCCCCAAACACCTAATCCCTTTGAAAATGTGTTTTTCCAGTAGAAACGCAAAAGGTCATTATAATATGGGAATGTAATTGAATCTGCCAAAATAATACAGCCGACTAATGAATATAATCGCCTACACATATTAAACAGTTGATACATGAATGGCACTGATTTAAGTATTTATATGTATTATCTTATTTGATTGCCACAGAAATTATTAGTCAGTAATTAGATCCACTTTTCTGATTCTGCAAACAACGATCTTAACCATTATGCAATCATCCTAAAATGCTATCATTTTCAATGATGAATTTGTGTCCTTGGGCAATTTATAAAATGACTCTGTCCCTCGATTTCCCCATCTGTCATATGTGCATGTCCATTGTAGTACACGATTGCACAGGGAACAGATGAGTTAATAGATGAAATATCTTGGTATTTATGGATGGAGAATATAAAAGGAAAGTAAATGTTGAGAAAAAGAGAAGGAAAAAGATCCACTAAACATCATATTTTTTAAATTTTAACTTAAGCATGCATATGTTTATAAAGCAGGAGGGTAGATAGGTTTACTAATAATTAAGTGCCTTTACTTAGAAATGTTAGGATGGATTGTTTTTCTTAAAGAATTACAATACATTTTAACTTGTGAGGAGAGATAACCTTATTTAGGAATACTGTTAAAAAACTTGTTTTTGGTCATTAAGAAGGGAAATTGACAAAAAAAAAAAAAAAAAAAAAAAAAACCAGAAAGGAACAAAGAAAGAAAAGGCAAGAGTATTCAGTTAACTCCAACAAGCAGTTTTTAAAATATTTAATTATCAGCATTTATGTATCTATTTTGAACAGATGCCTCTCTGATTAATGTTACACAAAGAAAAACCTGGATAATTAACAAAAATACTCTCTATTATAATTATTTTTTCCTTTTTTCAGGTCAGGCAAGCACTGGCAGATTAGTGTGTATCCAAGATTTAATGCCACTGTCAATCTAGATCCTTTAGCTAGAAAAGGCAAATCTGATTTACATTAACCTGAACACCTTAATAACTAATTAAAATCTCAGCCTCTGGCCAAGTTCTGAGACATTCATTTTATTTAACTCAGCAACAAAATATTGTTAGTCACTTTCTTCTGAGAAAGGTGGCTTTAATTTATTGGAACTATTAGGGCATTTTATAATCTGCAACCTAACTAGCCTTAACAAAAGATTTTGTACTCAGCATGGCTCAAATATTTTGCTCAATGACTTACTGAGAAATATGGCCTTCCACTGCATTTCTGCCTTAATTTACTACACTGATATTGTACTTGCACATATTTATTCGTTTTATATGTTACAGATTGAAAAATGCAAAATAAAGAGTGCGTATGTATTATGACACAAATCCCCAAAATTTGCTCACGTAGATTAAATAACTAAGTAGATTATAGGTTAGCATTATGTCTAAATTGAAATGGATTAAAAGATATGTGAAGTCACTTCATCCTACTATTTATTATTCTTATTAGATGTATGAATTAAGCCTCTGAGAACATGAAGGCTTTATAAAGCACATAGGTCAGGTGTAGAATAATTTTCTCATATTTCAACGTATAAGACTGAAGAGAAAGACTGAAATTCTGTTACCTAAGTTGTTTGGATTTCTACTAGATTTGGTAGGTACATAGTACCTGTGATAATGTTAAAGTACTTAATAATCACTCATTATCTTTAACTGATTTTTCTTACACCTCTCCACAGTATTTGCAAAATTAATAGAGCTTACTTTAAAAATTAGTGAGTATCCTTAAAATACACAATAAATTGATGTCCTCCTACCTTAGTTCACCCATTTTCCCAAAACAACTATTTGAAAATTATTAAAATCAAGAGAAGAGATCATTTATGAAAGGAAGTATAGGATACCCAGATCCAATGCTGCTGAGAGACCAAGTTACAATTTTTCTTGTATATAAACTCTTAGAAATCATGGGTTTGATTGTGTGTCATTTCAGCAGACTGAAGGGGTCAAAACCAGTTGGATACAATAGGGCAGTTGGCTGACAAATTTGTTGGTTCTTTTTTTTTTTTTTTTTTCAATTTATAAGTTAGGTGGCTCCCATAGTTCTTTATTCATATATTCACATTATTCTATTTTTTAGCCAATTTTCCTGGAATGACATTTACAGTGGTGAGTAAAGGTAGATATAGGGAGCATAACATCTCACACAGAAGAGTGCCATCAACACAGAATTTTCTCAATTTGTAATTATAATTGTGTTGAGAGTTAGATACAGGGATGAGATCATTTATACCAGGGTTGTTGTGTTACCATATTTACCAAAGTTTCCTCTGAAGAAGTAGATATTTTAGAGAGATTTAAGAAATCATATGTGAGGTTATCTGGTTAAAGGTAAATATTTGGGAAAAGTGAAAGCAAGTGTCAAGGATAAGCCCTCAGTTGTTATTTCAAAAACAAGATAGATGTTGGCATCAATCATTGAAAAAGAAAATATCAGAAAATTGACCACATTTGTAGAAGACAGTAAGTTTAGATTTGATTAAGCAGTTATGAAAGTCTTCTGGTATAAACAAGAATGAGGCAAACTTGAGATATATGGGTCTGAAGTTCAGTGGGTTTCTGGCTTTAGAAATCAATTGGAGATTCGTCTGCATATAAGTGGAAATTGAATCTTTGAATATAAAGGAGTTCCTGTGGGAGAGAAAATATCTTGGGAAGACAGTAGGGTGTAGGGCCAGTATTGAAGAACTTCAATGGGGAAAGAGAAAAGGTTTGGAGAGATAATAGGAAAAACAAAAACAGAAACTGTTTGAAATACAAAGGTCCAGGGGAGGAAAAGTTTGGAGAAGGTGTAGTTATCAGTGTTAAATGCTGGTGAGAGGCCCAGTTAAATAAGGACTAAGGTTCATTGTTGACAATGATGATGTATGACATGGTTTTGATGGAATGACCTTGGAGAGAGTCTTTTCAGCAGAGCAAAGTCAAAGCCAATTCAGAGTGTAGCAAATGAGAAGTGAGAAAATGAACACAGTGGGTTTGAAAAACATTTCAAAAAGTTTGATGATGGGAACTATAACCAAGTAATATATGGAGCAGTATCCTGGAAAGCGAAATAGGGCTCTAAAAATTGCTTTCCTTTTAATGGATAAAACTATTTTTAAAACTTGATGGAAATTATTATTTGAATAGGAAAAAAGTTAAATCGACACAATGGAGAGAAGATGTATTTGATAATGTAAATTTGAGAATGATCTGGACTTCATGGTACAGATGAAATAATTTGTATTTAATCCATACAAGAAATAGGTGCTCTGTTGTACCAAAAGTAAGGGTAATTTGAAAATGTTTGGTTTTGGGCAGCCCGGGTGGCTCAGCAATTTAATGCCACCTTCAGCCCGGGGTGTGATCCTGGAGACCCGGGATCAAGTCCCACATCAGGCTCCCTACATGGAGCCTGCTTCTCCCTCTGCCTGTGTCTCTGCTGCTCTTTCTCTGTGTCTCATGAATAAAATAAATAAATAAATAAATAAATAAATAAATAAATAAATAATCTTAAAGAAAATGTTTGGTTTTAAGTTTAGTATTTGAAATACGTACCCATAGGTGGGGTGACCGGCACTGAGGGGGGGTACTTGATGGGATGAGCACTGGGTGTTATTCTGTATGTTGGCAAATTGAACACCAATAAAAATATATTTATTATTAAAAAAATAAAATAAAAGTTTTTAAACTGAAAAGAAAGAAATATGTACCCATTAAAATATTAAATTACTGAATTTTTCTGAAATATCTATTGAGTATGTGTTTGATAGTGGTGGTAGAAAGGAGAGACTCTAATAATATTTGAGGAAAGTGGAGAATAATTAATACTGTCATTATAGGGAATGGAAGAGGGAAAAGATCAAAGAAACACTGGGATTCTTAGGTAGTTCTGTGAGTGATTTTTTTTGAGATTGGTGATCAATTATGGCAATCAGTGCAACATATAATATGATACCCTGAGTCAGAAGCACTAAGTAATAAAGTAGTATCAAGGATATAGAGAGTAATGAAAGACAAATATAAGACATTTTTCTATGATGATAGTTATTTAGAACTTAGAACTTTTTCTAATATAAAAGTTTGATATATAAAAACACATATCTATATCTAAATTGAGTTTTAGTCAACCCAAACTGTAATAGCATTTATTATTGAGTCAAACGGTACAACTATAATTATATTTCCTTTTTAAAAATATATTTTATAATTTATTTGACAGAAAGAGAGAGAGAGAGAGAACAAGCAGAGGGAGCAGGAGAGGGAGAAGCAGGCTCGATCTCAGGACCCTGGGTTCATGACCTGAGCAAAGGGCAGATGCTTAACCGACTGAGCCACCCAGGTGCCCCCAATTATATTTCCTTTTAATTAAAAGTGTTCCTTTAGGTTTTTTAGAGTTGATATTTGCTCTGTATTTCCATTTGCTTTGGTGTGTTCAAACATACAGTCAAATTTCCTTTCTTCCACTACATCTATAAAGTTCCCCTTAATTTTGTCTTCTAAATGGCCAAATATAATGTTTGTGTTTCATTGCAGCAACCTTCTCCTAGCCTTTCCTCACCTTAATTTAATCAGAATGCTACTTATGACTTTTGATATATTGACCATTCTACTGCCCTTCTCTTGTTGGATCCCTACTTTGTGGATCCATTACTTTTTTTCTTTTCTTTTTTCCTTTTCTTTCTTTTCTTTTCTTTCTTTCTTTTATTTTGTTTTTTTTTTTTTTTTTTTTGCTTACTCCCTTATTTTGTTGATGTATTAATTAATTATATATTAATTATGTATCATATTGGGATATAAGTAACTTCATCAGAAAAGATGTATCTAAGAAAAATAATTTGGATCTGCTGTACTGAAGCTACTAAAACAATCAACTGAATATTCCATTGATTCAGGGGCTTTGTTGTCAATGCTTCCTCAAGAGAAAGGAAATGTGCGTGCAGGTTAGCCATGTAATGTAGTTCTATTCCTAGAGCCTCTGATGTGTTCCATTGATCTATTTATCAATCCTTACTTAAATCTCACACTGTCTTTATGTTGTAAAACGTATACTGTAAGCCTTTCATATATTACTTCCCTTATGCTGTTACTATTCTGTATTCCACAGACATCTTAGAATCAGCTTGTCAATTTATACAAGAAAAACCCTTCTGGGATTATGATTGAAATTATTCTGTCTATAGGTCGAGTTAGGGAACTTCAAGAAAAAATAAATATTCCCAGGCTGAAATTTAAGAGATGTCCAACATTTGCTGAGGTGGATTTCAGAATTTCCATGGAAAGTCTATAAAAATACCTTCCATTTCCACTTTGTGAGCTAGAATTTCTATGGCAGTTAGGTATGCATTTCCTAATATTGTAGGTTGGGTATAAATAGGGCAGATAATGTCTTTTTAATCTCACAGATCTAAAATTGGAGAAGAGTATATTCAAGGAAGTTAGCCAGAAAGAAAGTCTTCACCCAAACTAACCCCCAATAATTCATGCCTCTCTCATTCTTGAAATATACTCCCTCCCTCCCATTTCCCCCAAATCCTGCCCAATTACAGTATCAGCTCAAAGTCTGTTTTTTTTTTCTAGTTTCTTTGATTATATAAAAGGAGTTAAATTGTATTTATTTTTTTATTTTTATTTTTATTTATTTTTAAAGATTGTATTTATTTATTCATGAGAGACACAGAGAGAGACAGAGACTATAAGCAGAGGAGAAGCAGGCACCCGGCCAGGAGCCTGATGCAGGACTCGATCCCAGGACTCTGGGATCAGAACCTGAGTTGAAGGCAGACACTCAACCACTGACCCACCCAGGCACCCCAAAGAAGTTAGAGTTTAAAATTAGAGTTTATTTCCTCATAAAAATATTATTGAATTGAAAGCTATAACTATTCTGAAAGTATGTGTGGATTACATGACCACTAGAAGAGCTTGGTTTTATGCTAAGTCAATCTCTTGTGCAATCAATGGCATAGATTGATTCATCCCCAATATGAAGATGAATATTGAAAACCTTGTTTATACTTTCCTTTTTAAAATGAATATTTTCTATGATTTTTTTTGTTATTTTATGATACCTATGTTTTGGCTCATTTTTATGAAGATTATGGTTTCTGTTTCTATTATGTCATTCAAATATTTTCGTGGCATTTTCTTACTAATGTAAATAGAGCTTAGGGATGGAAATATATAACCTAAATAATGCCATTAAAACTATTTTCTTATGCCTATGCTATGATACTAGCACAAAGAGCCTCAAAAAAAAAAAAAAAAGTCCTATAGTAATCATTGTTATTCCCAGATAGTCACAGTTTTTATCTTTATTTTATTTTTTTTAGTTTTTATTTTTAATTTCAAGTAAAATAATAATTTTTAAATACTTATTGCAATGAAATAATTAAAACTAAGAATTAATGAATAAATGAAAAAGAATAATTACGTTCTCTTAAGAGAAACCTAATGTAGTCTCATAATACATTCATGAAATTGGAAAGCAAACATATTAATGAATAATACAAAGATATATTCATCTGTTAGGATAACTTTGATTTTTATTTAAAAAATTAAATTTACTGGTTCTTAAAATAAAAAACACAAATTAAAATATGCCTTTGATATTGAGTTTTTCTTTACAAAATTAAATTTGTATTCGAAAATTGACCTTATCTATATTAATGGAATTATATTGGGTTTTCAAAGATTCATTTTGAAGAAATTGAAAATGAGGAATGTATTTGACTATTAATTTGCCTAAGGATAAATTCTTGATTTTCCTTTATTATAAAAAGAAAAAATCTGTTGTGTATTTATCTCTAAAGTTCCAAAAACAATTTCAAAATTAAGTTTATGTTTTTCTGCTCCAGGCTTGTAAAAAGCAATGAAAACCCTAGCTGTTTTATAAGAAAATGATTTAAGAGTTAAGAAGCTGCAGGCCACTTAAAATGCATCATTTAAATATTTCGAAGACACTCAGTTAACATAGCTCTAATACTACATGAATTTCTCTTTAGAACTTAACAGTTGTTGGTATAAATGAGTAGCAAAAAATCAACACAAGGGAAATAACTTTAATGGAAAAAAGGAACCTTCCTCCCTAAGGTTTAGAAAAACTTATACCATTCATTCTCTAGGTTTTCTTAGGGCAAATTCCCTCCAAAATGAAAGGAAGTTCCAGGTCTTTCTTATAATACTACACAGAGAACAAAAACAGCAATTTGAAAACTCTGAAACTGAAAGTGAACTTAATACACTGAATTCTCCACTTTAATACACGAAGCCATGTAGGGGATACTTTGATTTACCTATTCTTTCTTATACTGTGCCTTTTTCTGCATCTATGTTCAATAACAGTCATACCAAACACTTTGTTTTTAGTACATTTCCTCTTGGTTCTCCCTACTATGCCTTTGAAAATGAAGAATTATCTTGGTTCCACTTTTTCCTGGTAAAATTCCAAAATTTCAATATGTCTTATATGGATAAAAGTAAGTCCATGAATGAGCATGGAATACTTCATGGATTTCTTAAAAAAATATATATTAAGTTTTACATATATGCTTAGAAATATTTCTCTCAAGAAAGTTTTTTCAAGCTTCTTTAAGTTGTTAGAGGTCCAAATACACAAAATCAATATCATTAACTTTTATTTGTTAACTCAGGTCCAATTTCTGTACAATGTATATTGCTTATTAAACACTTTTTGGACTAACATAAATATGTAATCTTCACCATATTATTCCCAGTTTGGTATATCACATAATACGCGGAAATCATTAGTAAAGTTGAACAAAAAACCCATGAGATAAATTTAACAGATTGGAAGGCTGAAGCATAACGAGGTTAACTCAGTTGCTCAAGGTCACTTAGCCAGTATGTGCGCGTTGAGAGATATACCTCCGGTCTCTCTGCTAGCATCTCCAAGTGGGGATGTTTAATGTTCCAACCTAGCAAAAGGCATCCTTGGGACTACATAACATGATATATTACAATTTGCAGTGATGTGATGGCAGCTCAGCTCTGCAAAGACATAAATACTCCTACCGGGGCTGATTTGCAGCTACCGAAATGATGTTACAGGATACAGATTTCAGGAAAAACATGAACGTGATTGGTTTACTTCTGCTGGTCATGGCTGGCTCTGCACGTCAGTGCAGGCTTCTTAATTATCCCCAATGGACTGGTATGTCTTTATTCTCCAATGGACTAGTACTTTATTTAGTCCAAAATAGGTATGTCCTACTTGGATGAAAGTATGAAGCAGGTAAATTTTTCTCAGATTTCAAGCATAATAGGAAGAACCAAGAACAAATAAGAAAGCATGTGAGAACACTTCGCCTTTGAAGATGAGGATTCTGTGTGTGTGGTGGAGAGGCTTAGTTCTAAAGATGCCCCAATTCCTGACTTCTGCTTATTCAATCAGAGACAACTCAACTCTACATACTCCTGTGAAGGGACTTTGAGGATGAAAAGATGGAATTAATGTTCCTAATTAGATGACATTAAAAAGGGGGGATATTAGGGTACCTGGGTGGCTCAGTCAGTTAAGTGTCTGCCTTTGGCTCAGGTCATGACTCTGGGGTCCTGGGATCCCTCCCCTCCCTGTTCTGTGGGGAGTCTGCTTCTACCCTCTCCCTTTACACTTCCCTTTCTGCCAACCCCACTCACTCATTTTTTTCTCTTTCTTTCTCAAACAAATAGATAAAATATTGTTTAAAAAGGAAGGAGGGGCCCCTGGGTGGCTCAGTGTTTGAGCACCTGCCTTTGGCTCAGGGCGTGACCCCGAGGTCCTGGGATGGAGTCCACATCGGCTCCCTACAGGGAGCCTGCTTCTCCCTCTGCCTGTGTATCTGACTCTCTTTGTGTCTCTTGTGAATAAATATATAATCTGTTAAAAAAAAGTGGGGGGAAGATTATCCTGGATTATCCAGATGGGCCCAAAGACAACAGGAGGACCTGTAAAAGCAGTAAGGGAAAATAGAGGAGTCGGTCAGAGAGATAGAAAGCATGAGATGGAACTGGCCAGCCACTGGTCCTCTTGAATGTGAACCAGCCAAGGAATGCAGGTGGCATCTAGAGGTTAAGAATGATTCCTTTCCAAAGGCCAACAAAGAAATGAGGACCTCATCTGACAACCCCATGAAATGGAACCTGCCAACCACCTCAATGACACTACAAGTGGATTGTCCCCCAGAGGACCTCTGTCCCAAATAAGAGCCCAGGGCGACTGACACCAGAGTGCTTACCCACAAAGCCGTGGGACACTAAGTGGGTGTTGTTTCAAGCTGCTAAATGTATGGCCGTTAGTTGCAGCAGTAATCGAAAATAACACAATGAGTGTGCAGAGAAAAGGGTTGGGGCCACACCTCTGAGAGTGATTTAGAGAAATGAAAAGGAAACTCCCCATACAGGAGGTCGGCTGAGGCTGGCAATCCAAGACTTGAGCATCAGGAGGAGCAGCAGCACATAAAACCTTACTTCCTCTTCTCCACGCTGGGAGCCATCCTGAGTCATTTACACATATGGGCAGAGATAAAGGATCACGCTCTTAGAAAAACAAATCTTTTGCTTTTGCCAATTTAACAGGTTGCACCTCTCACCAACTCATTTCGTTTTTTTAGGAAAATATTTTTTCAACTCTGATTTCCGTCATTTGCAATTTTTTTTTTTAAGATTTTATTTATTTACTTGAGAGAGAGAGAGCACATTGGGAGAGAGAGAAGCAGATTTCCCACAGAACAGAGAGCTCAATCCCAGGACCCCAGGATCAGGACCTGAGCCTAAGGCAGAGGCTGAACTGGAGGGTATGATGCTGAGTGAAATAAGTCAATCAGAGAAGGACAAACATTATATGGTCTCATTCATTTGGGGAATATAAAAAATAGTGAAAGGGAATAAAGGGGAAAGGAGAGAAAATGAGTGGGAAATATCAGAAAGGGAGACAGAACACGAAAGACTCCTAACTCTGGGAAACGAACTAGGGGTGATGGAAGGGGAGGAGGGCGGGAGGTGGGGGTGACTGGGTGACGGGCACTGAGGGGGGCACTTGACGGGATGAGCACTGGGTGTTATTCTATATGTTGGCAAATTGAACACCAATAAAAAATAAATTTAAAAGAAAAAAAAAAAAGAAGCTGAACTCATTGAGCCACCCAGGTGCCCCTTCATTCGCAAATTAAATTTACCTTTCAATTTAGCTTATTTAAGGGATGGTTGCTAAATTTTCTGTTGAGTCCACTGTTCCTAGATTACAACTAAGTAAGGTAAGAAAAATAGCAAAATGAGCAATCAAGAAACTTGGAGACAATTATTTCAAAATGGGTTGGGGAAGGAGTATTTATCTTCACGTGATGTTTTAAAATGGTATGTGTAATTTACTTTGAGATTATTAATGTGTGTGTGTTGTGTATCAAGGCAGATAAATTTAGGTAAGAATTGTTTATGGAAAGGCACATACATATTTCAAACCTTTAAAGACAAGACCTTAAATCTCTTATAAATTCACTGCCTACTTGACACCTGCAATTACTTTGTGGCGAACAAAACTTTTATACTCCAATTAGGACGGTTAAAATGGAAATATAACTGGGAGAGAATGCACACTAGAGTATAAACCAATTATTTTTTCAAAGAAATAAATTCATGAAGTGGCTTGGGGACAGACTATCCTAGAATCAGAATGTCAGGTGCTTGCATTATGTCATATTCTAGGAACATTTATACACAAATATATTTTGACTAATAGATAAACAAGTTGTTACTTGGATTTCTACACAAGCCGGCTACTGAAGAAATTAAAAAAGAAGTATTAGATTTAGTTCCTCTTCTCAATAACGTTACAATTTAATTAAAGAGCGATGACTAATGCACAGGAGATAATTAGCAAATAATGAAAAACAGTATGAAATTTATGTGACCCAACTTTTAGTTCCAGCGCGTAGCTCTACTTTTTTTTTATCTTATACACTAATATAAACCCTCTGTGAACAAAACAAAACAAACCAAAACAAAACAAGTGGCCAAAAGGAAAAAAGTCTGCACACATAATTTCAGATCTTCCCGATACTTATGAGGGGGTTACATCCCAATAAACACATCAGGCATTGAAAAATTTGAGTAGATTGAGAATATATTTGATACAGCCAACCCACCCACCCTTATTGCTCAGTGTGGCCTAAATCAAATGAGAAAATGAGAGTGATTTAGTGATTTAGTGCTCAGAACACTTCCATCAGCCTATAGTTAGGCAGAATCATCTAACATAAAGCCTATTTTATTAAAAAAAAAAGTGTTGACCGTCTCGTAATTGACTGAATGCAGGACTGAACGTGGGGAACAGAATGGTTGCCCGGAGCCAGGGGGGTTGTTAGTGGCCTGGCTGCTGATCCTCATGGTTGCATGGGTCCCTGGGAGCCACCCCTGCTGCCCCTTGACCAGCCACCAGAGAGCTTCGGCCCACACAGCCAGAGACAAGTGCATACTGGGAAAAGGTCAAAATAGAAAATTCAAAGTATGGTCTCTACCAAATGCCTAGTACTCTTGCTCCATTGCCTGAAAAATCCTAAGTCAAATCACCGGAAGCCGGGGACCCTCTAGTTTTCGATGTTTACTAAAATGGGTCCTTACAGTAGCTTCTTCCTATGGCTTTCAAGAATCTGAGCGTCTTCCATTAGAACTGGAATCACAATAATTAATATTTTTCTTCTCCGTGCCCTCTTGTTCTGATTGTTCACATGGCTCTTCAGGCTTCTGTTTATATAACATTTTATTCTCCCCGAGAAAAGAAAGGTTTCATTACTGAAAAGAAACCATGTCATCATTAAGTTCTCAGATAAAGACGGTTCAACTTTGTTCCCGTGTTTTCAACCAATTAATCAGTTTCCACTCAGAGGGAGAAGCCTTCATTATTCACATACTATTAGAGCAAGTAGAATTATAATGTGACTCTGAAAAGAAACCCACGCTTATCTTTCAGATTAGAAAAAATGTACAGCAGGCTTGGATGCTTATTATGATGAATCAAAGTTCCAGGCAATAGTTTTTCTTTTAATTTTTGCTTCATGAAATGATGAATGGCTGGTAGGTAATGTAACATTCATTTTGAAATAACAGGGATAAAATATAACAATATTTTAAGTTAGTGTTTTAAGTAATAAAGAAAATTTAATAACTGTCATCCTCACTTTGTGGGTTTTTTTTTCCCCTCTCCAACTACTTCTTCTTCTTTTTTTTTTTTTTTTTTCCCAACTACTTCTTTTTGATTGACTCAAGAACTAGGTCTATCAAAGACAAGTGCCAGTTACATTCCTATTTTGGTCTGATTGCATTTTAATTACCTCTGGATTCCCCATTTACCATGAAATCTGTGGATTATAATTTGGCATGTCATTTAGTGTTCTCTCTAGGGAGAAAACATGCTGACCCCAGGAAGTATATATTTTGTCCTGCTGGCAGCTGAATTTCTTATCACAACTCCCCTAATTAACTTTCTGGCACACAAGTCATCTATCTTGAACTGAGTTTATGCAAGATATTATTATCAACTTTATTCAATCTTGGGAATTGGAATATAGTATGTTTCAATTCCATAAATGTAGGAAATATTTAAATGTAATTAAGGATTTAATTCCAGGGACACCTGGGAGGCTCCGTGGTTGAGCATCTGCCTTTGCCTCAGGGTGTGACCCCAGGGTCCCAGGATCGAGTCCCGCATGGGGCTCCCCATAGGGAGCCTGCATCTCCGTCTGCCTGTGTCTCTACCTCTCTCTGTGTCTCTCATGAATAAATAAACAAAATCTTTAAAAACAAACAAACAAAAAAATCAAAAGGATTTAATTCCACTCTTGGCAAATGGGGGAAAAAAACCGACTCTCTTTTGAGGGCATCCTGTTTCCCTGAAGTCACATTTTAAAATAAAATGCAAACTTTTGTTTTATCCTCTAAACCCGCAATACCCCCTCCACCACCCCCAGTCGCTATTTTAGGAAAATTACCACCATTTTCCTTTGATCCTTAGAGTAGAAATAATGGTTAACTTGATTCATATATTTTATTTAGACTGTACCCAATTTATTAGTTTTGTCAGTTATAACCTCATAATTTAGCATCGATGTGTCCATGTTTGTTCATCTATATTGCCATGTGCTAATTCAGGCCATAAGTGTCTTTCGACTGAAGACTGTAATGTCTGTCTTTTGCACATGCCCACATTCATTCCTTATTCAATTCAAAAATGTTCTTTTAAAAGTGAAAAACTTCAAATGGGACACTCCTGATTAAATATTTTCAAATAGATTTCTCACTTGGAGTTAGAATAAAACCCATCCTGCTGAGAGCCCCCTACAACAATCCTTGCCTAACTTTCACTTTCCAAATATATCACCTTCTTGCTTAACCTGCATCAGTGCCACGGGACGTTTCAGTTTTTTAGATTGTCAAAGATTTTTATATTAGCAGGGCCTTTGTAACATTCCGTCTGTCTGGAAGACATTTTTCCTACAATATTTATCTCTTTAGTTCAAATGAATAAAATATGATCTGTGCTTTCAGTAGCTTACAACGACCAGACATCAGACATACTCAAGGATGGAAGGAAATCATAAAGTTAGAGGCATGAAAAGGTCACTCTAGAAACGCAGGGTTGCCTATGCCATGCAGGCCGGGGAAGATATCGTCAATAGTTGCAATTATACCAGTATAAACAGTTGTATTTTGAGAATTGATAATTCGTTAAACTCTGGGCTAAAGACTGTATCCTCTTCTCCAAGACCTGCTTCCAGGTAGTCAGTGTCAGTCCAGATGGAGCTGGGTGAGACCTCGAAGAAGATGTGTTAGGTAGTAATAAAATTAGAAAGAACTCCGCTTTCTCCTGCGTCAGGCAATCAGGAAGTGTGGAGAGACAAGCGTATAAGCCAAGCAGAGCTCTGTAGGGGGAATTTTGAAATCAATATGATATCCCGACGGACCTAGATGAAAATTGATGTCATTGTAACAAAGAGAAATCCAGAGAGAGTTGACTGCGTTGGAAATGTTGAAAGTATTTGAAAATGACCTCAATAGCTAGCACTCTTGGCTTTTTGAATGAAACACCACGTGTTAGGTTTTTGGACAATTAGAGAGGTAGAAGGAAGAAGAACCTAGATGTTAGGTATGCTGCAATGAACAGAGAAAAGGGCCTTTCATTTGCATTTTCCTGATGATTCTATGTATCAAATATTTGATTTTTTTTCTTTTTTGCTAGTACTCTAACTGCTCTGTTACTGGGGGTTTTTCAATATTATTCATCTTTTCAAAGAATCAGCTCTTGATTTTGTTGATTTTTCTCTTGATTTCCTGCTTCCAATTTTATTGATGTCTGTTCTAATTCCTTTTACGTTTTATTCCACTTTTCATAGTTTTATTCTTTCTTCCTAAATTTGACAATGTTATATAATAATTTTCAATTCAAATAGTGTTTTCCTTGACATCCAGGTGGCTCAGTGGTTGAACATCTGCTTTCAGCCCAAGTCGTGACCCAGGGTCCTGGGATCGCGTCCCGCATTGGGCTCCTGCCAGGCAGCCTGCTTCTCCCTCTGCCTGTGTCTCTGCCTCTCTCTGTGTGTCTCTCATGAATAAATAAATAAATCTTTTTTTAAAAAAATCAAATAAAAAAATAAAAAATCAAATAATGTTTTCATTAATTCAAATAGTGTAATCATTCAGTGATTAATAAAGTTGTCTTCTGAACTGAGCTTTCTAAATAATAGCCTTAGGTAGTATTTTATTTAGATAAAGTTACTAAGTTTCATTCTATGCTTAAGATTAGAATGGAAAGATGTGAATTTACATTTTTGTCACTCTAGTCTGTGTAAAATTGTCAGGAGCAGTAATGTGATCTAAGAGCTTTCAGTGTTTTAACCCCTCTAAAGAGGTTGGTACCTGGCTTTTTGGGGACAAATTCTCTGTATTACAGTCATTGTAACTAAAATTGATTATTAGCTGCTTCACTTGAGAATGTCATTGGCCCATTTCCTGCTGTAGAAATAAAAGAAAAAGAGGAGCTCATTTTTAGACCTATCTTGTTCTTAAAATAACAACCAAATGATGGATATTTTTCCAAGGTCATGAGTACCTGTTTAGGTTTCATTTAAGGTTATTTTATTTAATGGTGGCATCAATTTATCCAATCTAGTTTTCATTAGAAAAAAAAAGTTTTATTAAAAGAAAAAGAAGCTTCTTCTTCATGAACAAAGTTGACCACATGGGGAAAAATAATTATCCTATTCATTCTCTTTGTAGTTTGAGGTAAGCCAAGTATAGGGGAATGCTAAACATATAGAGAAAATGTGAATGTAAATTTAACCTACAAACAGTGTGAAATGATTCCCTTTTTTTCTGCATCCTTGGAAACACCTGTTGTTTCTTATTGTTAATTTTAGCCATTTTGACAGGTGTGAGGTGATACATCATTGTAGTTTTGATTTGCATTTCTCTGATGATGAGTGGTGTTGAGCATCTGTTTCTGTTAGTTGTCTGTCTTCTTTGGAAAAAAAAATATCTATTCATGTCTTTTACCCATTTTTTAACTGGATTATTTGGATTTTTTGGGTGTTGAGTTTTGTAACTTCTTTATTTATTGTGGATATTAACCCTTTATGGGATATGCCATTTACAGATATTGTGCCCCATTCCATAGGTTGTCTTTTAGTTTTAGTGTTTCTTTTGCTGTGCAGAAGCTTTTTATCTTGATGAGGTCCCAATAGTTTATTTTTGTTTTTGTTTCCCTTGCTTCAGGAAACATATCTAGTAAGAAGATGCTACAGCCAATGTCAAAGAGGTTACACCTGTGCTCACCTCTAGGATTTTGATGGTTTCCTGTCTCACAATTCCAGACCTCAAGATACATTACAAAGCTGTAGTGATCAAGACAGTATAGTACTGGCACAAAAAACAGACACAGAGATCAATGCAATAGAATGAAAAATGCAGAAATGAACTCACAGCTATACGGGTAATTAACCTTTGCCAAAGCAGGAAAGAATATCCATTAGGAAAAAGACAGTTTCTTCAATAAGTGTTGGGGAATCTGGACAGCAACATGGAAAGAATGAAACTGGACTACTTTATACACCATACACAAAAATAAATTCAAAGAGTCCATCTATACTGTAAAATAAGAAGAATTTGAATACAATCTAGGTTGGTAAGTTATATTAAGGAATTATTGGTAACTTTTAGGAGATATAGTTGAATTATATGTAGGTAGGAAAATATTCCTCATTTTTAAAAATGCCTAAGGAAACATCAACAGATAAAATAGTTAATGTTTTCCTTTAAATTACATCTATTAGGGATGCCTGGGTGGCTCAGTGGGTAAGTGTCTGCCTTCGGCTCAGGTTGTGATCCTGGGGTCCCGGGATCGAGTCCCACATCAGGTTCCCTGAATGGAGCCTGCTTCTCTCTCTGCCTGTGTCTCAGCCTCTCTGTGTCTCCCATGAATAAATACATAAATAAATAAATAATATAAATAAATAAATAAATAAATAACACCAATTAAGAAAAAAAATGATGTGAAACAATTATGATAAAATACTAATTATTAAATATGGGCAGTTTGGCTGCCTTATATTTTTTCCCTACATTTTATATATTTGAAACTTTCCATAACAAAACTGATTTTTGAAAATTCTAGAACATAAATGCCAGTCCTGACGTATTGAAATAATTTCATAACTTTTTGATGAATTGAAGTATGTGGTAAAAATAAAAATCCTAATATCCCAATAATTCAGTTGTGGGATTGAATTTCTTCCTGTAAACTTCTTTTTGCTTCATCCATTCTTTTCTATTATCATCAATGAAAGTAAATGTCCTACGTTTGGAGGCATCATATATTTTTTTTTTAGTAGTACAATTCCAATCTTAATTGTATTTATTCTTGAGACCATTAGGAAGTAGTGTGCATCTGTGATTAATAATTATATTTCAGATTTCAAATTATATGTGTATGTACATCATCCTTTTGGAAAAAAAAAAAAACTTTTTCAAATGATTCCTCAGGGTATACTAGGCCATATATATATCACTACTAAAAATTGTGCCTTAGATTCTTGAAGTTATATTTATAATGAGAATCATAATGTGAATAAGAAAAAGAAACTTTAATGATGCTTTAAAGTATAGAACATTCTTCAAATAATTTTGAAGTGCAGAATAAAAGTGCAAGTAAAACATAATTTTACGCAACACATTACAGGAAACATGGTATAATGTCTCCTCAAATTGAAGGAGATGCTGTAGTTGATTTGGGGGATCCATCTTCATAGATTCCTATTAACCTGTCATGCGTTGAATCAGCGTGGCTGCCACTTGGTAAGGGCAATTCTCGTGAGGCACATGTTCTAAGAACCTAAGCCAATATCACCGATTTTAGGGTTTTTTTTTTTAAGATTTTATTTATTTATTCATGAGAGACACAGAGAGAGAGAGAGAGAGAGAGAGGCAGAGACACAGGCAGAGGGAGAAGCAGGCTCCATGTGGGGAGCCTGATGCGGGACTCAATCCTGGGACTCCAGGATCACGCCCTGGGCTGAAGGCAGGTGCTAAACTGCTGAGACACCCGGGCTGCCCATATTTAGGTTGTTAAGGTGACTTCTTACTTCTGTGATAAAAAAAACTTACTGGCCAACGTTGGCAGTATCTACAGTCATCTGAAGGATCAACTAGACCTAATATCCAAAATAATTAACTCCTATAAATGGCAGTAGATGCTGCCTTTCAGCAAGGAGCTCAACTGGGGTTTTCAATAGGAGAACCTGTATAATCACTCCCATGTGTCTTGGGCTTCTCAAATCATAGTGATTTGTTCCCATAAGTTTCTAAAGAGCAAGAATTCCAGGAGTAGTGACAGGAATTTACAAAGTTTTATATGGTTAATTATTGTAAGCTCCAAAACATCTTAACTCCTTCACATTCCAATAATTAAAGAAATCCATTGATTCAAGGGAAGGGATTTATACTCCGTATTTGATATGGGGAACAGCATACTTACATGGGAGAGAATTGATGGTGGCATCTTTGATTACTGATTTTACCCACTTTGCTTCATCTCCGAGGTCAACTTACTAATACTATTGCTTTTTCTTTACCTTCCTTTCTTTTCTTCCTTCTATTCATGTAAGAGCACGTAGTATGAGGTCTACCCTGTGGATAGAATTTAAAGTATACAATACAGGGACACCTGGGTGGTTCAGTGGTTAAGCACCTGCCTTCAGCCCAGGGCGTGATCCTGGAGTCCTGGGATCGAGTCCCACGTCGGGCTCCCTGCATGGAGCCTGCTTCTCCCTCTGCCTATGTCTCTGCTCTCTCTCTTTCTTTCTCTCTCTCTGTCTCTATGTATCTTTCATGAATAAATAAAATATTTCTAAATAAAGTATAAAATACAGTATTATTAACTATATGCAAAATATTGTACAAAAGATCTCTAGGATTGATTCATTTTGCCTAAGTGAAATTTTAGTTGCAGTTGAACACCAACTACCTACATTCTCCCTCCTTCCAGTCTCTGGTAAGCACCATTTTACTCCTTCTATGAGTTTGACTAATTTAGATATCTCATATGAACGGAATCATGTAGTATTTGTTCTTCTGTGGCTTACTTATTTCACTTAGTATAATATGGCCCACATTCATCCATGTTGTCACATATATCAGATTTCCTTTGTTTCTAAGGCCAGATAATATTCTGTATATATAAACCATATTTTTAATCCATTCATCTGTCAGAGAATGTTGAGATTATCTCTCTTATTTTGGCTGTTGAGAAAAATGCTATAGTGACCATCAAAGTGCATTTATCCTTGGGATCCTGTTGGTAAATATTGTGTCCATATCTTAGCTTCATACCATTTGCTAACACATTTACTCTGATTTTTACTTCATCTTTCAAAAATCTGTATTTGGATTATGGACTATGATCAATTTTACAAGTAGAGTTTGAAATTTGTTGAGTCTTCCTTTTGATCCAGTGCATAGTTACATATTTAAATAGTATGTGGATGTTGGGGGAAAAAGTCTATGTAATGTTTCTTAAATGTAAACTTCTATAGCTACCTTAAAGTACTAGAAGCAATTTATGCTTAAAGATATTAAACTTTCGGTTGTGTTATGACTGATTTAGCTAGTTCTGTTTCACCATTTTTCCCTTTGAATTTGGATTTGACTTATATTTTCCCTCATATGTATTTTTATATAGTTGCATTTATCATTTTCTGAAAATTTTATGATTTTCTAGATTTTGAGTCAAAGAAAGAACTTTCCCATTACAAATTTATGAATAATGTGGCAATATTGTATAGTATTTATGCTTTTATATTTGACTTTGGTGAAGTTTGGAGATGGTGGTTGTTGTTTTTGAGATATTTTTTCACCTTGAAAATCCCTGTATCCATTACCTGCTATTCCCATCTCCATCCCCAGTATTTTGCAACCAATAATCTACTTCTTGTTTCCAAAGATTTGTTTATTCTAGATGTTTCATTTAAATTGAATCATACAGTTTATGGCCTTTTTCACTTAGCATAATGTTCTCAAGGTTATCCGTGTTGTACCATATAACTCTACTAATTCCAATCTGTGGTCTTCCTAGAATAGTTTGTATGGATTTTTCACCCCAAGGCCATACTTTATGGCTCCTTTACATTTCTATATATGTTGTTTTGTTAGAAAATAATATTTTAAATAATATTATGTGACAATTCTAGAAAACAGGTTCTACTCCATCCTCAGATTTTTTGTTTTATTCTGGAGCTGTTTGCTGCTGATGTTTTTGCTTGCTTATATAATATTTTTATGAAACAATCCTGAAAATTCTGTTTTCTTTGTCATTTATAGCCACTGACATCTCTTGAGTCAGCTTAGTGGTCAGCTAATGAAAGGACAGAGATTCCTAAAATGCCTGGAATCAATAACTTTTCCTTATTTTGCTGAGCGTCATTGTGCACATTGTGTTATGTCTTCAACACTCAGCGAGGCAGATTACAACTCTGCCTTAGCCTTCACTTCCTGCTTGTATAGACTCTCAAGGCTAGCCAGGGTGTAGGGCCTTCCCAGTTATTTTCTGAACATACATGCAGCCCTGGGCATTAGAACAGCCTTGTGCAAGACCCAAATTATCCAAAAATATTGAAATACTGGTGATTTTCATATTTCTCTATGGTTATTTTATCCTTCAAGTTTTTGTTTTAGACTTTTTGGTTAGGCTGTTGCTTGCCCCAATTCTTATCTACTGTCTCAGGAAGCAAATATGGTGTTAACTGTTTTTTGTTTTTTGTTTTGTTTTGTTTTTGTTTTTAATACCCAACTGGGTTAACTCTATATCAGAATAAATAAAGACAGTGCTGGAAGTGAGGTCTACCAGGGAATTACCAGACAGGTTAAATAATGGAGGCTCTTCAATCATGTTCTGCTTCAGCCAGGGGCTGTGAGGCTGCTAGTCTTCACTATAATTGTGGGCTGTTGGGTTTCAAGGCTACCATGGAGCTAAAATGTAGGATGGCATAGGACAAATGAAAATGCACAAGACTTTTTTTTTTTAACAAGATTTATTCCCTTCTTGAATAAAACTACCTAGATGATTGTAATGTTTGCTTAATTTCCAGAGTACAGTGTTGATTCTGACAGTTTTTGCCAGAGTTCTCATTGCTTTTATGAAACAGTTTTTTCATAGGTCCTACTCCGCCATTTTTGTTATTATTTATTTATTTATTTATTTCCAGATTTAATATGTTTTTTATTGATTTTATTGAAGATGTCCACCCAGCACAACATGCTCAATATGCCCCCAAATACACATTTATAATTGTTTATGTCACTGATATGTAGCAATAATTCTAATTTCTATGTGTCACAGTTAGGGATACTTGAAGTCTTCTGTGAACTTTCACTTTAGCCTTTGTTTTTTTCTTACTATGGGTAGAAATCCTGGACTCAATATATTACAATAATTATGTCTTTATTGCCTCCATTCTTTTATTTTAAGTTTCTATTTAAATTCCAGTTAGTTAACATACATTGTAATATTAATTTCACATATACAACTTATTAATTCATCACTTACATACAATACAGAGTACTCATCACAAGTACATTCCTTACTCCCCATCACCTATTTCACCCATCCCCTTACCCACCTCACCTCTGGTAACCATCAGTTTATTCTCTATAGTTAAGAGTTTGTTTCTTATTTGCCTCTCTCACCCCCTTTTCCCTTTTTTTCATTTGTTTTGTTTTTTATTTATTTATTTATTTATTTATTTATTTATTTATTTATTTTTTTTGTTGAGATATTAGCTTTATTGCAGTGGTCTGGAACTGAATCTGCAGTATCTTTGAGGTATGCCTGTATAGTTAATTGATTTTTATTTTTTATTTTTTTTTTTTATTGGTGTTCAATTTACTAACATACAGAATAAATTCCCCGTATGTCTGAAATGGTATTTGTCTTTCTCTGACTAATTTTGCTTAGCATAATACTCTCTAGCTTCATCCATGTCATTGGAAGTGGCAAGATTTCATTCTTTTCTAATATTGAATAATATTCCATTATATATGTAATGGAAATATATATATATACCACATCTTCCTTATTCATTTGTCAGTTAATGGACACTTGGTCTGTTTCCAAAATTTGGCTATTGTAGATAATACTACTATAAACATCAAGGTGCACATATCCTTTGAATTTGCATTTTTGTATTCTTTGGGTGAATACCTAATAGTGCAATTGCTGGATGTAGGGTAGTTCCTATTTTTTAACTGAATAATTTGGGGTTTGGGGGGAGGTTAGTTTTATAAGTTTTTTATATATTTTGAATATTAATCCTAAATGATGAAGTCCCAATAGTTTATTTTTGCTTTTCTTTCCTTTACCTCAGGAGACATATCTAGAAAGAAGTTGCTACAGCCAGTGTCAAAGAAGTCACTACCGTTGTTCTCCTGTAAGATTTTTATGGTTTCAGGTCTCATATTTAGGTCTTTATTTCATTTTGAATTTATTTTTGTGTTTGGTGTGGGAGAGTGTCCCACTTTAATTCTTTTACACGTTGCTGTCCAGTTTATTCAAGGAACAAAACAGCAATGTCCACTCTCACCAACAAATCTCCTAAAAAAAGAAAGCAAGTGGTAAAAAAAAAGCAAAATTAAATAATGAATGCTAAGTCAAACAAATGAATTACCAAGCAAACATGCTTCATATATTAAATGTATAATAAATTCAATATAAATAAATTAAATATAAAATGCACAGTCATTTCAAACACTTAAGGCATATTTTTTGTATAAATGTATTAAAATAGGGCAGCCCTGGTGGTTCAGCAGTTTAGTGCAGCCTTCAGCCCAGGTCATGATCCTGGAGACCCAGGACCGAGTCCCAGGTCTGGCTCCCTGAATGGAGTCTGCTTCTCTCTCTGCCTGTGTCTCTGCCTCTCTTTCTCTCTCTGTGTCTCTCATGAATAAATAAATAAAATCTTTTAAAAAGTATTAAAATAATCTCAATTCACTTTAAAAATAAAAATTGACATGAAATATTTCCTGCTTATAATGCCATATTATTTGTAAATAGGAATAAGCTATGTATAATGTACCTAATTGTGTTAAACATATATTTTTCCTGTCCTATTTCTTGGTTTTGGACTGTGAAATAAAAAAATACCATCATTCCTGTAATCTATATATCTATCATCTATATTTAGATGCATGCCAGGTGCGGGGTGTGTTTGTGTGTGTGTGTGTGTGTGTGCGCAAATCGAAAGCAAATACATTCAGATGTAATAAACACTTTAAGAAATTGATAATTCTTTGCAACTTATGAGACCTACAAAACGTATTGGAAAATAATCCACAAAGGCTTCAGTTTCATTAAAACTATAGTAACAGCATATGTACTGACTGTGTGTAAATTTGCATGGATTTGTCAAAATCAGTACCTATTTTTTGTTTACACCAATAGAGAGTGATAAAATAAAATAAACATATTACTATTTGCATATATTATTGCAGTAACCAATGCAAATGCATGTGTAAGAAAACATTCTAAGTTTGGATATTTACAGTCAGGCAAGGAAAACATGGTAGAAATTCAGAGTGATATGCAGTGTTTTGAGATACCTATTATAAAGTATTTCGGGATCTGAAAATGCTTTTTTAGTAATTCGATTCAGAATCCACATTAAATATATGCTTCCCACTATGGGCTCTAATTCTAAAAATAGTTTTGATAAATTCAAGGTATCAAGGGAAACATGTACAAAATGAAGATGGTGAAGTTATTAATATTTATAGGAGGCATTCTATCACTTTTGCCAAGCTGAAGCAGTGCCATGTTTAGTTGTTGTAATAATAAATGTTCCATGAAATAGAGCTATATTACTGTGAGCCGGGATGCTCTAGCTGCCTTCAACACAGCCATTGACCTCTATGCTTAAAGATTTCTTCCTCCCACATCACACATTTTCTGTGAAGGTAATCCAGAATTAGACTATCCAAACTTAAAACAAAACAATACAAAACAAAAACCAAAAAAACAAGCAAATAAATACAGTCTAGGAGAGAAACTTCCTAGGATAAAATTTAAAGGCAAAGAACAAAACAAATGTTTTTAAAGTATTCAAAAGTAACATAGAAGGGGCGTGAGGGCTGTGGTCATGCATCTTTTATTTATCTTCTTGGACTCAATGCAGTTTATATGCATTTGCTATTAATACACGACTATTGTTTGCAAGTACATGCAATTTGGATTAATTCCTTAGACTACTACTAGTAAAATATCTTTTTATATTTCATCTAATAATATCCATAAAATATTATTTGATTCTCATTAAGAATAGTAAGACCAGTTCAGAAATTGGCTTCGGGATGACAAAATACTGCTTTATTCTTAGATTTAAAAAATTATGTAGCCTTTGCTAAGATGCCTATTTGTGATATATTCTTTTCCATACTATTCTATTCTTCCTCTCAGTGACTGAACTTCAATAACATCTAAGTCAGCATTAGTATTTTATAAATGAGGAATTTTTGTTTTAAAGTTTAATTATGTAGCTTGAAAAACAATTTATGTTTGCAAATTATGATTTGGCACAATTAAACATAAATGCAAGCAGATGGTAAAATGTAGTAATTTAAATTTTCTTGTTATTATTTTGTTTTTAAATTTTGGATGTTAATGGAAGGTTTTGATAGTTTAATTTCAATAGTTCCCACCATTTAAAAATATATCGCATTTTAAGTATATTAAGAGGGTTCTCCAAATGGCATGCATTTGTCAAATATTTGACACAAGATCTTCCAAAGCTACACTAACAATTATTTAAAAAATAAGCCTTTCTGTAATTTAGATACGTTAGAAAGGTCTACATTTATAGTAATTCATGGGTAGAGTATATTTACAAATATTTCTGAAAAATACACTCTGAACAGCCTGACCTACATTCTCAATTGCATGAAGATAAGAGGAATATGCAAGATGAAATTCAGAAGAATGAAATAACCTGCCGGATTAATGGAGTAGATCGCGACACAGGGTCTCCAAAAAGAGGCAAAAGCCCTAGACCCTAAGCTTGTGTCACCCAGGGTCCTAATGATCCAGCACCATTGTTCTTCAGATTATCAGAACAGACATGAGTGGCCTCAAGTACTGCCACAGCTTCTGCTACGACCTGCACATTTGTGTCCTCTCAAAATCCTGTGTCAAAATCACAACCCCCTCTCCCCCATGACCGCTTTTAGAGATGAGACCTCTAAGGAGGTATTGAAGGTTAAATGAGGTCATAAGAGTGGGGTTCTTATCTGACAGGATTGGTGTTTTTAAAACAAACATCAGAAAGCCCATCTGTGGGAGGTGTCAGCATAGGTGCAGATGAAGGTTCCCACGAGATCCAGGGAAGGGGGGGGGGCATCTGCATGCCAGGGAGGGAGCACTTATCAGGAGTGCAATCAGCTCTCATCTTCAGGTGGAACTTCCAGCCTCCAGGCTTGGGAGAAAATACATTTCAGATGGTGGAGACCCCCAGTCTGTAGTAGGTTGTATGGCAGCCCAAGCAGACCAGTATGTCTTCCAAGTAAAATTTAAGACAAGGGTTAGGCAATGGAAGCCAGAGGAAGTAGGTGTTGTTAAGGAATATTCAGCTCTATTTCCTCAAGTCAAAGAGGAAATCAAGAAGGTGTGCTCACTTGCATATGTGGAAAAGTAAAAACTTATGGCACCTAATAATAATAATAATAATAATAATAATAATAATAAAGCAAATGGCACTAAAAACGTAAAACATGATACAGCACTAAAGCAAAAAGGAATATAATATGAAGAGAAAAATCCACTTCCATTCCAGAGCCAAGGATATCAAGATAATCTCTGGTTGACACATACTAGTCATTGAGGCATGGGACACAAAAGAGCATAGAGGACTGTATCTTAGCTCTTAAAGCATCTTCTTGAATGTGACAAATAGTTACATGACTGACTGACTGAATGAGCAACAGTAATATGAGCTAGATGGCAGGAAACTGATCACTTCCAAAGGCTGTGGCTTGCTCAACTACTGAGTAGGCGAAGCCGAGACTCCCTGCATCTTCTGATTCCAAGGCAAGTGCTTGCTAGCAGTATCTACTTTATTAATCTGTAACTATTTTGTTACCCCCAATTTAGGAGCATTTGTGATCCCCACCCCCCCAAAAAAAGTATGCTGTCCTTGCACTGGAGAAGGGAGAGGCGCTAGTTATGCTGCTTCCATTAGACAGTCCTTCCAAAGGCTTTCCTCCAGCGCCATTACCAAATCCAGAAAACCCTCCTCCTCCAGAAGGTACAAACCTTTAACACCTTTAAAGGCCCCTCCACTATCAGATTCAAATCCAACATTTCTACGCTTTGCTTTCTTTATGGCTCTATTCTTCAAGACTTCCTCACTGGCCACTGAGAATGTTCCCACCTCTTCTGCTTCATCTTCTTGATCCCAATCCCTATCTGTCAATTCCTTCTCAGCAATTCTTTGGCCATATTTTCAAATCTGCCGGGCGCCGGCATTGTTGTGCTCACAATTAATTTGTTCCACCACGTCAAAAGTCCAGACCAGATGTCTAGGGATTTGGGGCATGTAGCCTCAAACTCCTGCCATTACATCCCTTCAAGGGCTCTGCATATAATAAAATCATTGCCCGTGTCTTTTTTACAGTTTTGCTGTAGCTTTTTTTTTTAAGTTTTAGTTTTTGAATTTTGTCACCATCCTCACATTTGCAGTAGTTTGGTGCTATAGTTGATTCATATTGCCATGTTATATTAGATTTTTCTTCTATTTAGACTATGTTAGAGCACTTCTTTTTTTTGCTGCAAGTTTTGATTTTCATAGTCTATGTTATTTCATTACCTTTGAATGGATATGAGGTTTGGTTTAGACGTGTTTCTGTTTTCTCTTTTTATATTCATGATTATTTGTTTTCGGAGACCTACAATATAAGGTAATCGTATGGGGAGAAGGAATAAAAGAGGCTTATTTGGTTTCTTAGTTCAAGATTGTTTTCATCAGTTGCCACATTAAAACACAGTTTCCATAACAAACTACATGTTGTGTTTGAGGAGGAGAGTCTGTCTTCCACTGATTTATTGATACTAACTTCTTTTCGAGTTCCTGCCTGGAAACACTTTTAGTCTTTTTTTTCCCCCGTAGCTTCACTAAGTTTCCAAAGGATACCTTCTCTTCTCAAATTTTGTTCAACCCCAGAAACAAATATTTCCCAACATTCACATTTTATCCTCTGGTTTTCCACCTTTCTTCCTTTCAACATGGCAACGGCCAGTTCTCTTATGCACCAGGTCTCAAAATTACTTTCAGAAGCTCCACACTGAGGGTTTGGGACTCTCCTTCTAGGGGTGATGAGAACACAGAATGTAATTTACTCTTTTATAGACTTGGCAGGCTCTCAGCAAAGGGGAACTTCCTGTGCACGGTACTTAGGAAAACGCAATGTGAAATTATAGGGGTAGAGAATATAATTGGTGACAGTTTTATGATTCAAAGAGAGAGCTCCAATTATTGGCAGGATTAGGATGTGATTTTAAAGGTGATGAGATTTCTGGTTACCTTAATAAAGGTCTCGTATTTAGAATTTTAAAAAAGTTAATAGGGATGTATAGCCACATAACTAAGTGCCAAGCAATACCTTTGAATCACTTAGAATTCAACCTGAAAAATGTAACCAGGAAGATAATGGACATGAACTTATTGGAAACACGGTATAACATGCAGCCTACTGGTACTGAGACTACCTGGCGTGAAAGTGAAAGTGGGCTTCTCCATTACTGCAAATCCTTATCAAGTAGCTGAAAGGAGATGGCAGTGTGACCTGCTTTACTGAAAGTTAGATTATGAAAGGTGACCTCATAACTTTCTTCAAAGTCTAGAGTTAGTGATTTGTAAGAGGAGAACCTTTTGTAAATGTAACTATTTCTTCTTGGAAAATCTCTCTATGCACTGTATATCTCTCTGTCATCTCTATCTATCATCTATCATCTATCTATCATCTATATAAATGTCCTAAAATAAATTTTAAGCCTCCAATATATCAGTGAAAACATCAAGAATTAATATATTTATGTATGTTTGCAATAAACAGTTATGACAATGAACACGTAGAGACACCAGTCATGATCTGAAAGAGCACTATATTTGTTTTGATAACTATTTAATTAATCCTTGATAATTTTCTTCCTCCAGGAACCTGAAACACTTCCTTGGTAAAGTGGAAATAATAATATGCAACATCCTTATAGGAGAGGATCTATAATTACGTTTCTGCTCTTTTCCATGAGTTTGGTGTATACTTTTTGCTTTAACAGGTATATTTTGTTAAGTTTCTTCTATATTTGGATAATACAGATAAAATAGTGCACAGATAAAAAAAACATAGTAATTTAAACAATGTTTTTAGAGAAAATGAACATTATGAATAGAGAAAGACGAAACATCAGATCAATATTCTGTTTCCTGATGGACTTATATTGCTAATTTGAAGAATAGAATGGATATCAGAGCTCCCTTGTATGTCTTTGTACAGTGAAATATTAGAGTCACACTAAAAACAGAATTCTGTTATTTTGGATAAATAATTTTTAAAAGATTTTTAAAAATCTACCCTGATATAGTACAGGGCTTTATAGACACACTTGGTGGCAAAATCATCTCTAAAAGGAAATCCACTGCTAGGAGTAACAAAATAAGACAAAATGACATGTATTTCATAATTGCAGGTATATATGGGTTGGAAGTAATTTTAATACCTGGGTTTTTTGTATTATTTTTAATGCCAGATTAAGAATTTGTGCACACCCAGAAGTTCTTTCTATAATGGAAAAATAAAGTCCAACTGAATGGCTAAATTACTTTGCTGGGAGTTAATTTTCTTCTTACATTTTTAACCAACATCTTGTATCCCAAATTACTCAGTGGAAAAGTAAATTGATGGCATGAAATTAATTTCCACTTTTTTTAATCTACATGGATATAAATCACTGCAACTTGGGGGAGGTTGAAAAATGACTGTATTAACAAAACTTCATGTTCAACAGACAAATAAACATCCTCACAAATCCAAATCACCACTGTGTATTTACCCATCATTAGCCATAATCTACTTGAGATGATGATGATAAATGAACCAAGAAACTGGATCCCCAAACAGTACCTATTTAATGATAACAAACAACCCAAAACACAGAAAGACTCACCTTCCATGAAATTGGTGTCTAGCCTGATGGGGACCTAACTCAATCTCTGGTGTCACAGGTTTCTGTTATCAAGAGCGCTCTTCCCATAATCTCACAGCTTTGCTTCCATTTGAATACTAATATTTTCATTAATGTAGTTGATGTTGATACACAGTGATAAACTTTCTCAAGGTAAATCCACTAACTCTTATATTTAGATGGATAGGTGAAAGGTAGATATAGATAGATGATAGATAATGATGATAGATTGGTAGATCGATAGATGATAAATAGACTGACCCACCATAAGGAAATATTTAAGATGTTTTTAGTTTTTCATAAAAAAACTGGTACTTTGGCAATTTTAACAATATTTCCAAAGTTCTCAAAGGTTCTCTCTTCAATCTTCTAAGCTATAGCTGTAAGATTAAGCTTGAACAATTTTATGTTTTATGCTATGACTTTCAAGACCTAAGATGAAGTCTTTTGGGACACTAGGTATCCAAATAACAAGTGCCCTTTGCTTTGTGACTCTGGTAAATTCATGTTATCATAGTTCATAGTTATGAGGTCTAAACTCAAGAGTGAGGAGGTGGGGCTTAAATTGTCTTTCCAGCGTCTCACGGTCACCCTTTCACTCTTTCTGTCTGTAGGCACAAACCTGCCCATTTACACCAACATAGAACTCAATTCTGCTGATTCTATGGAATGGGTTGATTAGATTAACATCTGACCTATTTTTAAATCTTGACATATTTTCTCTGGATGTTGATTATACTGTTTTTATTGCTATAAATTATTTTATCAACCTTGGCCTTTCTTTTTCCTTATCAAGAATTTATGAGTACCTCTTAATCACATCAGCAAGGTAAAGAACCAATCATCACAATAAAGGCAATCTATTCTCCTTATACGACTTGAATTTAGGGAGAGATTCTCTTATGAGATATTTCTGAGACTTCTTTGTATATTATTATTAGAGATGCATCTCAATGTTTTTTTCTTAATAGCTGTTGTTAAAATTAAAAAAAAAATAAGCAGAAATAACTCAGATCAAAATGGAACTACGAAAACAAAATCTATCCAGGAAAATAAATTCAAAAGATAAACAACAAACTGTTAATTGCACTTCTATCACAGACAAATCCTGCTGTCCCTACATCTAGAAGACAAATTCAGATGAAGGAAAAATGGCAATTCTATTAACCTATGACCAAGTGAATTGAAGAGTACAAATGATATATGCTATAGGAGTTTAAATAGACACACTTCATACTGTCTGGTTAATATAGAATAGAAATTGGAACCGGAGCTTAATCTTGGGATCAAAAAGTGAATTTTACTGTTGCGTGTGAGAAAGAAAAGTAGACGGGTGTGGAAGAGAATTGCAGACAGACAAAGATATTACAGAGATTAGTATTAGTATTAGTGATGAGTCTTCTAGGTAAGAACTGAAAACGTTAAGACATGATCAAATTTTCCTACAAGGGTGGATAGAACATGATTTTCTAAAGGATTCGTAGAAAGTATTAGAATGGCAGCTGTATTTGTTTTCTATTGGTGCTATAATAAATTACTGCCGACCCAGTGGCTTAGAACAATAGAAGTGTATCCTGTTACACTTCCAGAGGTCAGAAGTCTGACATGTATTTCATTGGCTACGATCAAGGGGACTGTGAGAGCTGCACATCACCTGGAGACTTCAGTTCCCTCAGGCTGGCGTCTTGAAAATGTTGCTCCTACAGGTTGTAGAAGGTCTTGGTGGATTTGTGTCCATTGCTGATTTTTCCTTCCCCTAGTGCCCGTGAGTGTCCGGGCATGCCCTCACACCACAGATTTGGATGAGACAACCTCCTCAATTAAGCCTTTTAATCCTTAGGAGAGTTCGGAGAGAAGGCTGTGGGTGCACTTTGGGCAGAGGTTGTGATTCCAGGACCCAGACCATCCCCTGCAAGGAAGTTGTTTTTAGGACTTAGTCGGACCTTCCCTGTGAGTATCTGGTGATATTTGTCAAGCAAAAGCCTGCAAAGGGAGTAAATTCTAGCATGCCTGATACCCCCCTTGGTTTTATTTTATTTTTTATTTTGTTTTTTTCCCCCTTGGTTTTACACTCTCACTAGCCTATACTTAGCTTTAAGAAACTGTTAAAATATTCTAGCTTATTCTTATTTATAAATCATTTGGTGATTTCTGTCCCAGGTAAGCAAATACTCAGCCCCAGTTTCTCCCTACAGCTTTCTGTGTCGCTCAATATTTCTGAGTAGTTTTTTGCCCTGTGACCTCAGTTCCCTGATAGTTTCAAGAAAAGTCATTATGTGCAGTTTGTCCAACTATTCTCTTGTGGCAGGTAGAAGACTGGCCTCTTTCCAGTTTTCTGTATCTCTTTATTAGATATAGTGGCATTGAGTGACTCTTCAGTAAGCTTTCATGATTTATATCCTTTAAAGAATTTGTCCATTATCTAAATTTTTAAATGTATTGCCATAGGTTTGTTCATAATATCCTATTATTTATCAATCTGTAGAATCAGCAATAATGTCACCTTGCCATTTCCAATATTGGAAATTTCTGTTCTCTTTCTTTTTTTTCTCCCTCATCAATCCAACTATAAGTTCATAACTATTGTTGATTCTGTCCAGAACCCACTACGGATTACATCAATTTTCTTTATTGCTTTGTTATGTTTTCCGTCTCATTAATGTATGCTCTCACTTTTATTGTTTCCTTTGTTTACTTTTAGTTTAAAATGCTCTTCTTCTTTTTTTTTTTTTTCAAAATGCTCTTCTTTTTCTAGTTGCTTATGGTAGAATCTGAAGTCAATGATTTAAAACATTTCTTCTTAATCTATGTAGTTACTACTGGAAATGTCTCATCTTTATAGCTACATTCTACAAACTGAAATGGTGTGCTATGTTTCTCCAGAAAAAAAATTCTTTCTAATTTCCCCCTTGATTGTTTCTTTGATTCACATTATTTTGAAGTACAGGATTAAGTTTACATGTATTTGGATATTTTTCAGGTCATCGATTTAATGATTTCTAGTTTAATTCTAATGTCTTTGGAGAATATCCTATTTAATACTAGAATCCTTTTACATTTATTGAAATTTTTATTAATTATAATAAGATCCATCTTGATAAATATATTTTGTACATTTACAATATGTATACTACTGTCCTTGTATGGTGTATATTTTAAGTGTCAGTTGAGTCAACTTCTTGGATAATCTTCAAGTTTTTCACATTTTAAAACTTTCACTTTTTAAAATAGCAAGAAAATGTCATTGAAATCTGATTATCACAGATCTGCCTATTTTTTCTTGCAGTTTTATTGGTTTTTGCTTTATATGTTTTGCAGCTCTGATACTAAGTACATGGGTGCTTAGAATCCTTGTGCCATTTTACTGGATTGACCCCTTTAGCATTATGAAATGACCCTGGTAATATTTTTGCTCAAAAACCTACATCACAAAACTAATTTAGTCACTAATGTTTTTGATTAGGATGAGCACAGGATAGTGTTTTAAGTTATTTTTATTTCAACTTGCTTGTGTATTTATTTTTTAAAGTAGATTGCTTCTAAACAGGGCTGAGATTTTTACCTTACTTATGTTTGGTCTAGTGGGGTAAATGTAGGAGCTAAAAGCAGAGTAACTGCCACTGAAATAATTTTATAAGCTAACAAGTTGGTCTGCCATTGTTCCATGAATTCCAACAGAGGACATGAGTCGGCTAAGTCAGAGAGAAATGACTTTAATACAACAGCAACAATAGCATCAACATGTTGCCCTGGTTTCCTGAGCACCAAAACTCATAGGGTGACTCAGAGGGACAGGAGACCCTCACAGGTCCACTAGAACAGGCACTGTTCTTTTATGTTGTCTTAGTCTATTCAGACTACTACAGCAAAGACCACAACTGGGTTGCCTGTAAATAACAGCAATTGATTTTTCAAGGTCTTGGAGGCTGAAAAGTATAAAATCATGGTGCCAGCAGTCTCATTCTGATGAGGGCCTTCTTTCTGGTTCATAGCCAGCACCTTCTCCCTATATCCTCACATGATGGAACAGATTAGGAGACTGTATGGGGTCTCCTTTACAAGGACATCAATCTTGTTCAAGATGGCTCCACCCTCATGAACAAATTTCCTTCCAAAATGTCTACCTATCAATACTATTTCAACATACAAATTTTGGGAAGATATTAAGATCATAGTACATCTTTATTCTCATAAGAAAATATGAATTAAGTACAACATAGGGAACATAGTCAATAACATTATAATAATGGAGGATGACAGATGGTAACTCCACTTATGATGAGCATTGTGTGACGTATGAAACTGTTAAATCACTATGGCGTACACCTGAAACTAATATAATATTGTAGGTCAACCAAACTTCAATTAAGATTTGAAGAAAACATTAATTTAAAACAAGAAAATTTGACCTCTCAGCTATGTAATTATATGGCATTTTATGGAAATATTTAAAGCAAATATTTATGTGAATTAATGTTTTTCTGTTTCATTTTTTTTTTTTAGGATTTTATTTATTTATTCATAAGAGACACAAACAGAGAGAGAGGCAGAGAACAGGCAGAGGGAGAAGGAGGCTCCATGCAGGGAGCCCGATGTGGGACTCAATCCCAGGACTCCAGGATCACACCCTGGGCTGAAGGCGGTGCTAAACCTCTGAGCCACCCAGGGATCCCCTTTCTGTTTCATTCCTGTAGAAAAGTAATAAATTAAAAATTAGTCATTTTGAGAATGATTCAGGAAATATCACTGATATGGAAAAATCATATTTTAAAGGATAGAAGCCATTTAAACATCTTATATCTTCATTTTTCCTTTGAGTATAAACATTGATTTTGATTTATTTGTATTTCTAGATCTGACTATTTTCTTTTCCTCATTCCATTTTTTTCTCATTCCATTTATTTCTGAGTAGTTAAGATTTTTCTCATTAAAAGTAAGCCCATTGTAGTTTCAACTTTGGCTAGTTCTATTACAATGAGAAAAAAAAATGTTATAAAATCAGTCAATCATGGTTCTGGAGGGGTTTTTGAGTGAAACCATACTAAGTTTTATAAAAGTAATATTAATAGAAACCTAAACTCAAAATGGTTCTAAAGAAAAATATTCTCTCTGGGATGCCTGGGTGGCTTAGTGGTTGAGCATCTGCCTCAGCTCAGTGTGTGATCCCAGAGTCCTGGGATCGAGTCCCACATCGGGCTCCCTGCATGGAGTCTGCTTCTCCCTCTGCCTGTGTCTCTGTCTCTCTCTCTGTGTGTCATTCACGAATAAATAAATAAAATATTAAAAAATAAGAAAGATATTCTCTCTCTCAAGGAAAATAGAATTTAAAATTCTAAATCAAATTAAATTTTAGGGTTCTGTTGGAAGAGGAAATCCATGATTACTTTTTTTTTTAAATTTATTTATTTATGATAGTCACACACACACAGAGAGAGAGAGAAAGAGAGAGGCAGAGACACAGGCAGAGGGAGAAGCAGGCTCCATGCACCGGGAGCCCGACGTGGGATTCGATCCCGGGTCTCCAGGATCGCGCCCTGGGCCAAAAGCAGGCGCCAAACCGCTGCGCCACCCAGGGATCCCGATTACTTTTATTATAATTTCAAAATGTTGTTAACACTTTTGAGGGTATTTTAAAAATAAAATGCACATATCAGCATTTCCAAGGACAGAATAATTTCATATTGTCTTTCTTTTCCTATGCATATTACCAGAGTAATATTTTCACATCTTAAGATTGTAACATACAATATATTAACTATTCTTTCATCTGATTTGTCATATTTAATTATATTTAGTATAGAATTTTAAGATTTCTTATTTACCAAAAAGAAAGAAAGAAAGAAAGAAAGAAAGAAAGAAAGAAAGAAAGAAAAAAGAAAGAAAGAAAGTAAAGAAGAAAGAGAAAATGCAAAAGAGAAAGCAAATGAGTAAAATAAAGAAAAACTGGAATGGAGGCAAGATGGGAAAAAGTAAGAAAAGGAGTTAAAAAAGAAGAAATGATGGATAAAGATTTTAAAAAGGCTAGACAAAAGAGAGTAAGAAAGAAACCCCACTCACCTAAGATTGAGGGGTGGAAAATAATTCATAGCTCATGAAATGTACATTTAAAAAGTACAGATAAAAACAAAGACTGCTATATGAATTTTATATGGAAAGTCAAAGTCCTAACTATAAAATATAAAAGAATACACAGGACACTTCAAGTTTAAATGTGTCACTCTTGTCTCTCATTACAAAAGTTAAAATTCATTATATTAAAATTCAAATAAGTAGTCGTTCCTTCTGTATTATCAGTTGACTATGACAAAGAGTTCTACACGTAAGCAACATTTTTTTCCTCTTGTTTCAGGTATGGATAGCCCCTTCAGTATCCTGTATTTATTCAAGGGAAGTCTTTTGTATGGTAGTACTCCTTACAAAGCTTCCTACCTCGATTCCAGTTCTCCAAAGAATAATTTTCTGTGAACAGATCAGTGTCTAGGCAATAATTAATCTTAATCAAACAAAGAAGAAATATGTTGAGGCAGCCTAGGAATAATTAATTTATCTTCAGGGATTAAAAAAAAACTATGATGAAGAGACCACATTACAAGAAAGCCTCGACTTGTCAAAGGCAGAAAAGCTGATCTTTAAGTACAGAGAATCTTTGCCATTTTTGCATTCACTAGTACACTTAATTAATATTTTGCATGAATTTGTTCAAATTAGTCCACCAGGGAGTTGGGTCTCATCTGGAATATAATAAAGCCAAGTAGAGATACTGACCTAAGGTCAGTTAGCAGTTAATCAAATGGGCATCCAAGCTATTAATTTTCTTTTAGACTTGGAAATAAAAGAACATTGATAAAAGGAAATATAATTTAATTAATTATATTAAATGAACTCTTTGTATAAATAGAATGTTTTCCAAAAACATTTTTTTGTTTTTTTTCCAAAATTCTACAAATATCTTTAATAAGTATTTTTTGTAAAACTTCCTCCTGCTTCAAATGTCAGTGAAAATATTATAAAACATGAGTGAAGGATTCATTTATATTTTACTTTTATAATGTTTTACAGTAATATTTATAGTTACATAATTCAATTTGTTATTTTAATGGCTTAACTAGTTGAAATTAAAATATCAGAAAGTGGGATCCCTGGGTGGCTCAGTGGTTGAGTTTCTGCCTTCAGCCCAGAGCGTGATCCTGGGGACCCAGGATCGAGTCCCACATCGGGCTCCCTGCATGGAGCCTGCTTCTCCCTCTGCCTGTGTCTCTGCCTCTCCCTGTGTCTCTCATGAATAAGTAAATAAAATCTTAAAAAAAAAAAAAGAATAGCAGAAAGCATTGTCTTTCAAACAGGACTTCCAAATCCAATGTCATCACTGCCTGTCATTAGCCATATAATCTTGATTATGTTATTTAAATTCTTTTACCTGATTTATTTTCCTAATTGATAAAATGAAAGTCACGAGATAACTTACATAACTAACATAGGGAGATCACATTAGGAGAAGGAAAATTACAGAGCAAGTTTCCAGCAACTGTTAGTTTCTTTTAATATCATAATTATCGTTGTATTCAGTAAACGGCACTGAGCTGTTGTCTAAGATAACCATGCAGCAAATGAGAATGAAAATATCAATCAGTATTCTAAAATTTTTTAAAAACCCACTGTTTTTAGATAAGCTTTTGTATGAATTGGGAGTTATAGATAAATAAAACCCAGGAAAAATGGAAGTTAAATTATTACTTATACTATGTGATAGAACATAAATTGGAAAACTATGTGAAAAAAACTATTTTCTGAAAAGTCAAGATATCATGGGTTCTTTACATTCATTGCATGAATTTGAATTTGAAGTATGTTATAAATTCACTCAAGTAATGCAGTCATCACTTGGTGGGGAATTTGACATCATGGATCTTTCAACCAGAATGCCTCAAGGAAACTTTTCATATAGAGTTAGTGAATTCAAAATATTGTTCCTCATCAATCATGGATTGACACCTTTCTTGGGAATCAGCAAATTTGTAAGTTGGATATTCAAGTTAGTGACTTATGTTCTATCTTCTTCGCTCTAAACTTTTATATACCCAGAAAATAAAACACCTCTGATTTTGTGTGTTAGTGTGTGTGCACGCACATGCCTTGCACTTAAACTTATTTTGCGTTTGATCTTTGACTTTTGCAATTCCCTAGAGCAGAGGTGGAGGAAAAAAAAATGAAAATGATTTCCTCTATGACCTCTCAGATATAGAGATAAAGTTCTCAAAATAGTGGGCTCCGTCCTTATAGATAAAAGAAGCTGCAAAATTGCTAAACACGCCTTAGAAACAAACATGCAAATACAGCAAAAGTAGCAAAATCTATAGAGGATTAGCACTGTTCTTTTACTTTATCATTTCTATTTTTTTTTTATTTTATTTTCAGGAATGCTGTGAAAAGCAACTATTTTTAACTGTTTTCCTTAACACGTGGAATGCTCTAGAACTAATGTAAAGGATGTATGCAAAAAATACACAAAGTGATATTTACAATGATAAAAAAGGGCATTTTGCTTCCCAGCTATCTAAATATTTTATAGCAAGGGGCCTTCCAAGTCTTAGAGGGTCAAATGTATTGGATTTGTTATTTCCACTTGAGAGTACTACATTATGAGTATGAACCAAAAAATTGAAAATCCATTTTTCAAAAAGGAAAATGTTAGATTTTGTCTGACTGGAAAAGAATATGGTAGATGATAGCAAGGGCAGAAACTTTTACTTATCCAATATAACCTACTCTCTTCCACAGAAATTGGATTGTTATGTATAATTACGGGACCAAAGGTCCATAAACAAGGGTTCGTGTACCATTTCTGAATATGAGAATAAAGATGAAACCTCTCCTTTCCCATTCTCCCTTTGAAAAGGGACTGGATTCCATTGTCAGTGAACCAGCTTTGACCCTGCTGGTGAGACTGGCAGGTTTTTATCTCCTCCCTGGGGAGTAACTGTCGGCATATCCAGTCTGCTACTCAGAGGTTTTAGCTTAGCCCCATGACCAACCTTCCTGCACAGTTTCAGAATTCCCCAAATACCTTGAGAAGGAAAATGTCCCTGTCTGTGCATCTGGACTGCATCCAGAGCTTTATGCACCCTCTAATAAATCATTTTAGGCTTTTCTAGATGTTCCAAGGCAAGCTGCGACTTACTACAGAAGTTTATTTGATGTTTGAAAAATGCCTTTTTAGATTTTCATATTCCAGTACGTTTCCCATCTTTCCCATCCTCATGAAATGCTGAAGTTTCTTATTGACTTGGGGAATTCTGTGTGAATGATAAATATTAATATTTTTATTTTATAGAAACATCATCTATTTTACTCTAGTATGCACTTTTTCTTAAATGTTGTTACTGTCGTTTCTTATTTTATCAAGGTTGACATTTTAATTTAGTCTGAGTATCAATTGACCGTTTTACCTTTGCTTTCCTGTCCACTTTAACCATATACTTCTTATTCTAATTTCAAAAACATATTTTTTACATTTTGATACCTTTTCAGTTATATATCAGTGCTATATCTTTTCTTTATTGACACATGTGAGGGACCAGGAGATGGGACTCTGAATCAGGACTGTGCTCTGAATTCCATCACCATGGGTTCATGGAAGCGAGCTTTTCACTGGCTGTTCCCAGCCAAGGATGGAGTATACACGGTACAGGAGCCTGTGTAAGGGGCTGAGTCACAACCCCAATATAGGACCCGTCTAAGACTTGTAAGGGCTCTTGCTATGATATATTTAGGTAGCCAGGAGGCAAAACATCCTTCGTTTATCATTATAAATATCATTTCAGTTATTTTTGCATATGCCCTTTATACGAGATCTTCAGAACTATTTTTCAAGTTTCATGAAAAGTCTAGGGTCTCGATTATAATTATGTGGGTTTTATGGATCTATCCGATTTCTATTACTATGTCCTGCAGCCAAATGGCAAATTTTTCTCAATATTGGTCACATGCATGTCTTTTTTATTTACAGTCATATATATCTTAAGTATCCTTGCAATTTGAATGTTAGCTGAGTGACATCCATCATCACAGCTACAATTCCTCAGTGTACATTTTATAACGGAGTAAATATATTTATAAATATAAGGGATAAAGCAAATATTTTTTTACAATAAATTAAATGTCTTTAAAGAAAGATAATCAAATACATGTTTAAAGGTTTTTTTTTTTTTAAGTGATAAACTAACATGTAAATATATACCATCAGGAGTATTTTTAAAGGCTAAAGATAGAGCACTTTCCTGGTTTCCAATAAAAAAATGATTTTTTCCAGGTACCCACTGACTATACTGTCCACTGTTGGATCTGCCAGGATGAGAGTGTAGGCCTAGAGTGAAGATCTCAAATTCTTAGTGTGTTTAGCCTCACTGGATAGACTAAGTAGGTGTGGATCGCCTAGCCCTGCCTATTTCCTTTAAGGAGCAAATCTATTCACTGGGAGAACAGGTTTGTCTTTTCTTCATCATGGTTTCTGTGACCTGGATAGACTTTTCTTCCATATGGGGAAACTTGTTTGTGACCAGCAAAATATGTCCCTGAATTAGTAAGTCGTATTCTGAGATTCAGATAGAAATTCCTATTGAACATCACACAGTTATGTCCCCCTATCTCAACTCTATCATGATAAAATTGACATTTGTCCTGCTATCAATGTTGTTTGTGATGGGGTAGGAACAATTAGGTAGGAAGCATTCTGTTTCCTAAGAAAGGATGGAGATCTTCTTACATTTCTGTAAATAAATGTTTGCCATTTAATTACAATATAGTCATGAACTCGTGTAATTTTAAAAATCATAAAAACTAAATTTGATGTATAAAGTCTACAATTTCAAAATCTTTTGTTCCTAGCAAAGGCTTTCAATCTGTGTTCCAAGCAGATAAAATGAGAAGAAATAAAGAGAAGGGCAAATATCAAAACCCTAGATCCTTGATACTCTTAAGATGATCCAAATATAAACTCCTTAAATATCTTTTTTTTGTATTTTTAGTATTTCTAATATTTTAGTATTTAGTATTTTTAGACATGAATGTTATCGCACAAGAAACTCCACAGAATCCAGGAAGCGTGAGGAGTAGAGGAATAGGTTATGAGGGAATTTGAGGTAACCAATCCACAGTGCCTGATACAAAGTACCTAGGAAATCTGTAAATTTAGTGAAAAAGTGACATAAATGTAGGCTCTCTGAGTCTTAAAATAGAGGAATTTCACAGAGTTCTTCTACTTTTGTTTCTAACCTAGTTTTAATCAATTTTTTTTTCCTGGAAATTGCAGATATGAAACCTGATATAAGAATGAGAAAAAAAAACAGATATAAATGTAAAATCAGGGGCTGAATGCTTCCAACATTTAGGATAGAAATCTGATCATTAGCACAGTAGATAATTTGATTTTAAGGACTTTATATAAGTAATTTTGTTCTGCAATATGTTACATAAGGCACTGTGATAGTCTCTAAGAAGATGTAAAAGTTTAAAATCTACATTTAAATTCCAACACATGCAAATTTAACCTATGCAAATGAGATTATTAGATTAGAGTTAGGAAAAATTTAAATTTCTATTTAACTTTATAAGTCCTATTAAGATAAAGGTTTGGAGGATACCTGCGCTTTGATGTTAGCTCTGAGAACAACCTGTTTGAAATTCAGTGTTGGCTCCTGGGCATGTGTTACAGGAAATTGTGAAGGTTGTAGTTTGATATTTCTTTGCTGCTACCATATATCCTTTTTAATCTATCACTTCCCAATATTGCTTCAGTGTCAATGCTATCATATTCTTGAAGAGAGATGACAAAACTGATTTTCTCTTGGGTAACAATTAGCAGTTGGCATGATCTTGTCAGCAAATAAAAGAAGATTGAACTCACACTTGCTTATAATACAAGGATCTATATTATTTCATGTAATAGGATCCCTAGATATTAGGTAAGCTCCAAATATCCTCAGGTTCAGCCTCTTGCTTGTTTCTCTTGTCTTTTATGTCGTAGCTTCAACCTAAGAGCAAAAGACATTTCTTCAAGTCTTTCCAGGTTTTACATTCAGAGTAAATAATATCTACATAAAGATGACAGGTTCTTTACTCTTGGATTTGTTTCATAGTATAGAATAAAGGACATGTTTTCAAGAAAAACATGCAGAAGACTTGCCCTCGTATCTCATTATTAATCATAACCAGTTATGCCTTTTTTTTTCAATTCAACAAATGATAATAAATATGAGAGTGTCACAATGGTCATAGACCAGTCAGGATATGTTCCTGGAGCTTGATAAAGGATCACCTTCTGTGGTGGAGGGTGGACAGCAGAGCAAAGCCAGCATCTTGCTGGGAAGGGAAGGAATAAAGCAGTACATAAATATTGAGTAGGGAGCAAACTGAGGCAGCTATATAACTTAACAGTGTAGGATTGTTTATTCTTAAAAAAAAAGCAAAAGAGTTTCACAAATTAATAAAGGTAGGAGTTTTGCTATCAATAATAGACATAGGAGGTAATTTTGGATAGATTTTCTGGGACCTTTCACAATACAGTAAGAGGAAAACCTAGTACTTGACCTCAGAGTAAAATAAAGATTTGTTATGGTAAATATCAGTTGTTAGTTCATTTAAACATGTAAACAGAAAATAATATTTCAATACAGTTTTTAATATTTAAAATTGTTTTATAGTCAAAATAGAATTTAACAGAGATTAACATAGATCACATGAATCATCTACATTTTATGTGCTAGACACAATTTTTTTAGCAATCCACAATAATGTTTTGCTCAAACTACAGCACATTATGGACTTCTGTTCAGCAAATTGTTTGATATGCTAGGAAAATAGTTCAAATATAGAAGTTTATTTGTTAATAATATTAACTATTCAGAATTTAACTATAGATATTCCATATGGGAAGTCAAAAATTTACTTGATGAATGCATGAATAACCAATATTATTTAATGATAACTTCCTATATGCCAGAAACTTTATTGTCATTTATTTAATACTAACAACATTGTAAGACTGGTACTATTTAACCCATTTTACAGATGAGATGACAGGTGTCCCTAAAGACAAATATTAGCTGATAGCCCTTTTTATTTGTGGAATGCTTTTATTTGGGTCGATGACTGGCATCAAGAGGAACAAACTAGGTACCTGTATTTTTATAAATGACATAAGCAGTGAAAAGATTATTGAAAAGAGTGATGGTTTGCCATTAAACAGAAGTTTTGCTCAATAGTGAGAGAAACATTGCTCAATTAGTTCACATATACATGGCGTATTTGGTAGTCTGAGTGAGAAAAAAAGGTGATATAATTTTTTTTTATATTAACATAGTGTAAGTCTTTTAGTCTAGTATAGTAACATATGTATCCTGTCCTGTGGCTGAGGTGGTGATGGCTTCACTCCTTCCACCATCTTGGAATATAAACTGACTTAAGTTATCATGATGGATAGTCTAATTTATTTACACTAAATTTGAACCAACTTCAATCTCTTTAATAGAAATAGGTCATCTCTTGTATATCTTTATATATATATAAAACTATACCATATGTGCTATGCAATATTTTACTGTTGTAACCCAAAGCCAAACGCACTAGAAATATTTTATTTTGTTTTTTATTTCACTTTATTAATTTTATTTTTTGTGGAAGTTTCCTGTGATCTATAAAATGCAAAAAAAAATCTCATTTGAATAGAGTAAAAGGATTAGTTATTACTCATGCATGGAAAAATTTTTAAGGATTCAGCTGTGTCAGTGATAGATGGATAGACTGCTGAGAAACCACTTGAGATTTCTGTGATTAGGTTAGACAGGTCCCTACTCCTATTAGTGAGTGTTGCCTTGTTCTGTTACAGAGAGGAGGCAGCTGTCTTCTTGGGTTTTCCCCCTGGTGCTGCCTGCTTTAACTAAACCTGTAACATATTCGACAAGCAAATCAGGAAGGACTTTGCAGACAGATGGCAGAGCTGCCTATGCATTCTCATTTACATGTAACCTTGGTTCCTAACTGTACTTGAGCCCATATGCAGGGGTTTTGCAATCCCTTCGGGTTGGTTTTAAGTGCTAGGTAGACAAGTCAAATCTAACTTGGCCCATGTTTCCCTAATGCGATTTAATTCAATGGAGCTGTGCAAAGTGTTTATCAAAAGAAAGTATGAAACTAAAATCTTGGCTGAGTGGAAAAAATGATACCAACCTTGGTTAGTGAGGAGAATGCCCCAGGGGGGCCTACTTATGTAGGAAATGAAGACTAGGTTATTCAATTTATAAGTTAAAATTTAAAATATAATCAAACAAACTCTGCTTGGGATTTTGAATTGCCTGAGTTTAACATTGGTCTATTAAAGTGCCTGCAAATGTAATTTGATCATACATAACACTAGCCAAGTTATGTATTTTCCATTATTGGAATATCTAAAGATAACTAATGTTAAAAAAATATACAGACATTCTCTCACTTTTAATGTTCCATATGCTTTTGATAGTATAGCCGATGAATAATAAATTGATTTTTGACCACGACCAGAAATTCATTTGTAAACCATCAGAATAAGTAATATCTCATAACATGCAACAGGTAAAATAATATTTCATATAAAATAAAACATATATTAAATGTGAAGAATATAAGTAGTATATATATATTTTAAGATTTTATTTATTTATTCATAAGAGACACAGAAAGAGGCAGAGACACAGGCAGAGGGAGAAGCAGGCTCCATGCAGGGATCCCAACTTGGGACTCGATCCCGGAACTACAAGATCACATCTGGGCTGAAGGCAGATGCTAACATGCTAAGCCACTGGGGCTGCTCTATGCTTATTTTTTATCTTAAATTTGTATCTATTGTTTAGTGGAAACCGAATAATCATTTAATTCTGAATATGCCAACTAAAACCAACTTAACACTCAGTTTTTGTTTAACTGGGTCCTTAAATAAAACATATTCTGGATGTCAGCAGTGGGCTTCCCTTAGCTTCTGGAGGTTTTGGCTCTCTATAGTTTTTGCACACAGGCCACTACATTTCACATCCAGCATGTTAGATCTCTTTAATGCTTCAAATATCTTGGCATGTTGAGACTTTTATGATTTTAATATCTCTCACTACTCTTCTGCTGTATTCTTTGTCTTCAACAGGAGAAAATTATCTGAGAAAGCACAAAAAAGAAAGAAAGAAAGAAAGAAAGAAAGAAAGAAAGAAAGAAAGAAAGAAAGAAAAAGAAAGAAAGAAAGAAAACCTGTATGCCATTACTAAATTTTAAATTTATCCTGATAAGTCAGTGAATTATTTTGAGCAGGAAAATGGTACCATTAAATCTATTCTTTGCAAAATATGCAAGCACCATCATGAAGGCAAGATAAGAGTGAATAAATGATGGTATCTGGGAAATAAGGCAGGAGACTATTCCGTAACCAAATAAAATAGGATGTGATTTAGTTTAAGCTATCAAGTAGAATAAACTGTGGAGAACTTCAAGTGATAAAATGTGAGGTTGAATGTATAGATATTTACTTCAACATTTGTGGTGAACCATTTCTGAATGTATGCCCTACAACATTATGAAGAGACTGAGACACTATTATAGAATTTAAAGCAGGAAAAATATGACTAAATAATGATGATGAAAACTAATACACAAAACAGTTACTCCATGTCAGGCAATGTTTCCTGTGTTTTACATCCTCAAAAAAATTATGACATAGTTAATATTGTTATCTTCATTTTATAAGGAAACCAGGAAACCAAGAAGTTATATAACCGGCATTCCCAAGGTCAGCGTTAGAAATAGCAGTTTTAAACCTTATCATGTTCTTCAGTGAAAGTTTAGTTTTTCAAGTTCAATTTTTGCTCTCCCTTATATATTAAACATATAAATGTAACCATAAAGAGAAATTTAGCAGGCAAAATTCTCTTTTTTTCTTTTTAAAAATATTTATTTATTTAATTTAGAGAAGAAGAGAGAGCATGAGCAGGAGGGGGATAGGGAGAGGGAGAGAGAATCTCAAGCAGAACCCACACTAAGTGCAGATCCCAACGTAGAGCCGCATCTCATGACCCTAAGATCATGACCTGAGTCAAAACAAAGAGGGGGGGACACTCAACTCACTGCACTCCCCAGGTCCCCAGGTGCCTCTCTCTGTATTGTGTGATAAAATCTTTGGAATTACTGTGTGTGAATATCTTGTAAGCCAAATACTGAAACTTAGCCTTCAGAGAAGACTTAGGTTTTTTTTTAAAAAAAGGCATGGGAATGTATGTTAGTGGACATCCTACCTCCAAGGGGACACTTCGGAATTTCACTGTAAAAAATGTGTAAGTGAAATTAGGGAACAAATTGGTAGCACTTAAGAGGTTACATCTAGGTTCTCTGTGTCTAAATTTTGTATAAAGTTAGGACTTTGAAAAAGAAGTAATGCCACTGACAGGTAATAGTTTTGAGTATAAACAATAGCACCTTTTTTCAATCTTTGAACAAACATTCTAATTCAACTTGTTCTGTAATTCCTTCAGTTTAGTTTTACTGTCATCTAACTTTTGTCATCTCTTATAAATACTGACTGAAATTAAAAACCAGGAAACGATTTACTTATGTCAAAATAATTCAACATTGAATATGAACAATACAGATGGCTTCATTTAAGATATGCATGGACAAAATACATTAGACACATACATAATATTACACTTGATTTATATAGGCAGCAGTAAATGTTCCTGTATCTAAAAGCTTTTCTTTTTAAGAGAATTTAAAACAAAAATGATTCTTCAATGACAGCCATTCAATAAGTGACTTTAGCAAAGATCTGATATGTTCAGTGAGCGTTTACTTTGTACAATTATGTTCCACGGGGTGGTGTGTTCCCTTTAGCAATTCATTCCAGCAGGAAGCAAATGCAAACTTGATTTTTAGTAAACTTTTGTTTTAAATGACTTTTAGAGCTGCAGATCTAAAGAAAAATTGCAAGAGTGGTACAAATGTGAACTTTTGAACCATAATCTTTTCTTCTTAGAATGCAGAAGTGTTGCAGTATGATAGGCCCTGAAGACATAAATATGCTACTGAGAACCCAAAGTAAATCGGGCTCTTTTGTTTGTAATTCAGAGCCTCGGAAAGAAAATCCTTTGGTTTTCTTTAATTTTTCCTTAGAGAACATAAAATATGTTGTGATGTCAAAATCTTTCTGAGTGTAGACACCCCACAGGCAAGTTGTTTGCTCTAATTAAAACAAAATGAATATAAATCTCTTACTCATAAATCTTTGATGGTGGGTTATGGACTTTAATGTTTCCGTAGTATCCTCAGCAGTCAAAATCCTTCTCATTCTGGTAACTCTGCTCTCCCAAGCCTCCTGAAATAGAGTGTATGTGACTCACCAAAATCATTTCACACTTGTGTGCTGTTGAATAATTGGTATCCTTGGGACCATTTACCCCAAATAGTCCATGTTGTTTTAAAAAATCACTATCCAGAAGACATTAAGTGAAAACATCTATGTGTAAAAATAGGAATCCTATTATCAAAAAGTGTTCAGTAAAACTCTGCTCATTCTATTGTATGTTTAATTTGATGAGCTAAAACATTCTTTTGCTTCCCTTTAATAATATGATGCATTTGAATGTCTTCTGAAAACTTGGGAAAAATGGAGGTTGGAGAATGTATAAAATAAATTCTTAGAATTTAGAATGTTAATTTATGAAAGTGTAAGGACATTAATTTTAATAACATTATTTCATTTGCATATTATTATCTACATCTAAATATTTTAGTCAAAATTCTTTGGTTACTGCTGGTCAGTAACTTTGAGAATTTATTCTTGACATCTTATCATTTTTTTCTTCTTTCAAGAGAAACATAGTTGTGTCCCATGAGGAAAAAAAAAATGTTACCATTTGCATTTCTTACTTAAAATAATTTGAGGTCATCTTTCAAAATTGAGGCCCTTAAGAGCAGCTCCAGACTCTAAAAATATAGAAGACATATTCTATAGAAATATTCTTATGATCCTCACAATAGATTCACATATGCGTCACATGGGAGCAGTGCCCTTGCTCAATACTCAAGTTTCTAATATCCTCCTTCTTGATAATTTTTATTAGCTCAGAGTCCCTGTGCCTGAGAGCAAGGAACTTGTTTAAAAAATAATAAATAATGATTCTGGTACCTCCACAAGTATGGATTTTCTCTACCTGTCATCCTACTTTGCTTTTCCTTTGGATTAATATTGACAAGCATATACCCCACTCCACATAGAAATAAATCCAAATATCTCTCAGCTACTACTCTTGTCCCCAGTTCACTTTTACCTTAATGGGGAGGTGTGGGTGATTTACATGATTGGCGAAATTACCCCGCCCCGCCTCCACACATTCTTTTCTCTTTAGGATGTCTCAGCCTGCAGTGAGCATGAGTTCTGATCTGCCTTCTGCCATGTTGTAAATTTAGCAATAAAGTCCCTGCTCCGTATGTAACTGACTTAGTATGGCTGCTGCATGCTGGGGAGCCATGAAAGAAGTTCTTGTTGCTAAGCACCAAGGCCAACAAATCTGATAACAAATCCACAAGCTCTAAAGCTCACATTCTGATTTCACTGTGCCTCACTTCTATGTTTATCTTGATTGGTTCAGAATCCAAATAAGAAAAACAGGGGTGTACGTTATTTTCACTCTTGCTTGCAACAAATTCTGCAAGGTCTTCATCAGTTCTACTTTAGCCAAACTTAACCAAAAACCTCTTAGAGCTTTTGAACATCTCTCTCTCTCTCTCACTCTCTCTCTCTGTACACACACACACACACACACACACACACACACATTTTCCGTATATCTACACGTATTCCACATGTCTACATCAAGGGTTAGCCAAGAGCTATTATCCAGGACATATACTTAATAATTCCTTTTTAGAATTTTCATAATATAAAAAAATAAATCACCCTTGTGATATAAATAAATAACCCTTGAGACTGTATGACTGTTTAAACATACTTGGTTGGGGTGCCAGGGTGGCTCAGTTGGTTGGGTGTCAGACTCTTGATCTCAGCTCCAGTCTCGATCTCACTGCGGGGAATTCAGCTGGTGTTGGGTGTACTTAATAAGAACCACAACAAGGACAACAACAAAAGACATGCCTGGTGTTAATGTTTCTAATCTAATTATCACAGTTAAGATGTTGATGTCAAATATGGAGCAAAGATAAAAAAAACAAATTGTAAGGTAGTCCTTCTTACAAAATATTGGAAAGATCATTTATTTGGGTCATTCTGTAGCCTCAAAGATCTAATGATGCACATCAAGCAAAACACTTAACATGTCATTAGTAAGCCAGAGAATTTTTTTAATTAGATATAATCTTAGATGAGATAATGCTAATCATTAATATTAATTTCTATGAGATAAATTGCCTTTCTGTAAAAACTACCTCCAAATTGTTTATAGCTTGCAAAATTCTTGGGCGGGGAGATGAACATATAAAGGCAAGCAATTTTTTAATTATTCAGGCTTTTACAAATTCTTTAAATAAATTTCCCTCCAAATAATTTGGTAATTGATTTTTAATATCAGGATAAGTTAAGCTAATGTAAACCCACCTCTAACTTAAACACACATAAATTCTGTGTTATTAAAGGAACAAAAATTCTAATATCCATAAAGTAACAGAGAGAATAATTTAAGCTTATGAGAAAAATTAAAAAGCAGCATGTTAATAATAATGAGCATTTATTATGTAACTTAATTGGAAATTATGGGACCCAGGTTCAAACATGGATTTTCATATATTGGTTTTTGGGGGATAGAATTTAATTTCCTTAGGTTTCTTCTTTCTCCTCTCAAATATGAGTATAGAACTCTTAAAAATATTGTTGCTAACATTTTCTTTGAGAAAACTTTTGATTTAAAATTTAAATATACTTAGAACAAAATTAGGTAGACAAATACATCAAATTTATATCCACATTAAAAACAGTTTGGGGGAGGTGCCTGGGTGTCAGGCTTGTCCTCAGCAGAGAGTGAGTGTAGGATTTTCCCTCCTTCTCCTGCTGTCCCTTTCCCCTCTCCTTCCCCCACTCTCTTTCTATAAAATAAATAAATAAATAAATAAATAAATAAATAAATAAATAAATAAATATTTTAGGTTTTATACAATGGAAAGCAACTACTGTTACAATGAGGCATTTTTAATTGAATCAATCTATGTCATTATTGAAGCTACTCACTTTGCTACAAAATGTCTTGCTCTTAATACATCCATTATAGGAATTTTAAAGTGAAGGAATGAAAACATTCTGTAATGAATACATGGATTTTTGAGTGAATAAGGAAAATAAAAAAGGCATAACTGAAGTAAAGTATAAACGAGCACCTGTGCATTCTCAAAATGCATTTTTATCTACATTATTTTACCAGTTTAAATGAGGATTGACTTAGAGCTTCAATTCATGTTGTAGAGTTTGTATAAAAATGTCCTCTTATTAGAAATTTTTATGTCCTCAAAGTATTTGGAAATATAGTTTTATGTTCTCTATCCATATGTAAATGACTCAAACATTTTATACAATTTTATCTCTGAAACATTTTTTTTAATAATGGAATAAAATTCTCACCATAAAATGAGAGTTAATATACTACAAATTGATAGAGAATACAATATAAAGATAAATGACCCAGATCTTTGTGTAGCAATCCCATAGATTATACCCTAGAGTTAAGTATGGCCATTCAATTCCACTCTATTATTCCTGCATTGTTGGGGAGATAGGAGAAACAAGTGTTAATGTCGGTCACTGCTTAAGGAGTCTCCATCATTCTTCGGTCACAAAATGTGTTCATCTCCACAGGGCAGAAAACAGGGCACTAAAGATAGATCATCATACTCACATGAGAAACAAATTGCCCATTTTCTCATTGATAGGATACAGTCAAATGGACAGAGGGAAGTGTCTTATCATAAAAAAGTTTTAGTTTTGAGCCAAAGAGAATATAACATATTAAGAGAATAGCTCTTCAAGGGTAAAACTACACTTGCCTTTGTAATTAAATCTATCTCATGATTTTATATTTCTTTCAACCAAGTGGATCATGAAAGAGAAAAATGCTTTCTGCTTACCAAAAATAAAAGTAGTTATTTTGGAATATGTCTTTTCCGATAGTTAGATTGTAATCCTAGCCTTCTAAAATTGTCATCACAATTTAGGTAATTTAATCTCCAACAATATGTTTCTAGCATTTTTTTTTTTTTTTTTGCTTTTTGTTGAATAACAGATGACCAAACTATATGTAGTTATAATACATTGAGTTTGTTTGACTAAAGAGGAACTCATGATGTATGATTAGCTCTTGGAAATTTAAATTCCATAACTCTTCCTACCATGTATCTATTTTTTTTTTTTAATTGTATGTGAGGAGGCATAACCTGTTTCCCCTGAATGGACCATCACTGGCAATAGATAATGTATACTGAACATATATTATGTGTAAAGCACTTTACGGAAATTCATTTATGTCCCGATTTATGTGCCTTCTATTTATATTCTTATTTTATAAACTAATGAACTACATCTTTAAGTGTCTAATAATTTAAAAGTTTAAAACTCAACTAGAAAATAATGTAATTTTTTAAAATGGACAGAACACCATGAACAAGCACTTTGGCAAATATGGGAAATGGTTAGTGGTTAGCAATTAAATATAAAAAAGTTGCTCGACATCATTAGTCTTGAGAAAAATGCAAATCAAAACCAGAATATGCTACCACCACACATTTATGCAAATAGCTGAAAAAAAAAAAAAACACAAAAAACTGACCACAACAAATGACAAGGAAGAGGGCAACAGAAACTGTCATTTATTGCTTGTGGTAATGCAAAATGATGCCACTACTTTGTAAAACATTTAGAGATTATTTTGAAGTTAACCATGTATTTATCACTTGATTACCCAACTATACTTCTAAGTATTTAAGAAAGTCAGAGGAAAACAGATTCACACAAAACCCTGCATATACTTATCACCAGAAACTGAAAATCCAAGATTGATTTCTACATATGAGGGGTAAAGTCAATTTAAAGCATTCAGATTGGACAACCTGCTTGAAATCTGATCAACTCTTTCATTGTTAGCGTTTTGCACATGATTGTAATTTTTATGTCAAAAGAAGCCAAAACTTGCAATACTATTTTTAGCAGACCAAAAAGAAAAGAACTAAGTATAAAATGTATAAATATTTTTGACTTGAACATGTGGATGGCACTGGGTGCAAACAGACCATTCATCCTTTGGACGTAATGTTTGGAAAAAAAGAGCCTTTTTACAAAGAGATGGTTTATGTCCAGTCTGGTGAGGGGTTAAGTCCTACTGTAACTCACGACTGTTAAACAATAAATAAACGGAATCACTGCCCCCCCCCCAAAAAAATGATATACGGGGCCAGTGGAATGCTCCTCTGTTCCAAAGGAACAAATTATCTGTTCAAATAACAATATGGATGCATCTTAAATGTCTTTGGGAGATGAAATGTTGGGCCCCAAATCTCCGTCATTTTTTTATGGCATTCTGCAGAAGATAAACCTGAAGGATGGAAAACATGTTAGTGCCTGCCATAGGTCGGGGAGGGGAGTGGTTACCCACAGAGAGGACACCCAAGGTAAACTATGTATTGTTTATGGCTTCTTATGGGTTGCAAAGAGCGGCAGCCCACTAAAACAGAAACTTATACTTACTATCTAGCCCTTTAAAAGAATTATTACTGACTCTTGCATTGAACATGAAGGATCAACATAATAAATCTTATGAACTAGGCCAATCCCATTGTCTAATCCGTGTTTCCTAGAGCACTCCAAGCTGCTCCTCAAACATTTACCTAAGGGGAGATAGCAGATGCACACGCCCGCGCACACATACAGGCAGGCACGCACATGAGCTCTCCCTTTTCACTCTTTCTTGCTCTCACTCAATTTCTATTTCTTCAACTCACTGTCTCTCTCTCTCTCTCTCTTTTTATTTTAGTATAGTTCATACAATATTGCCTTAGTTTCAGGTGAACAACATAGTGACTCAATAACTCTACACATTATGCTTTTTCCACTGGAAGTGCAGCTACCATCTGTCACCATGTAACACCGTTACAATATCACTGACTATATTCCCTCTGCTGTTCCCTTTTATTCCTGTGGCTCATTCCATAACTCTAAGCCTGTATCGTCACATCTCTTCACCTATTTCTCCCATCCCCCACCCTGCACCTCTCTGACAACCATCAATTTGTTCTTTGTATTTATAGGCTTGATTCTACTTTTTTTGTCTATTTATCTGTTTTGTTTTATTTTAGATTCCACATATAAGTGAAATTATATTTGTCTTTCTTTGATTTATTTGACTTATCATAATACCCTCTAGGTCCATTCATTTGTTGTCATAAGTGGCAAGATATCTTTTTTTTTTTTATGGCTGGGTAATACCCTATTGTGTGTAATCATATATATAATATTTAGTATATGATAAGTATATGTATATCTTCTTTATCTATCAATAGATCCTTGGGCTGCTCCCATATATTGGTTATTGTAAATAATGCTGCAACAAACATAGGGATATATATATAATATATATAAAATATATAATATATATTTATAATATATAATCTATATTAATAATTTATAATATAATTTATTATTATATTATAATTTATATATTATATTATAATTTATAATATAATATAATATAATATAATATATAATATATATATTACATATATATCTTTTTTTTGAATTAGTGTTTTAGTTTTCTTTGGGTAAATATTCAGTAGTGGAATTAGTAGATCCTACATTATTTCTATTTTTAATTTTTGGGGGGAGCCTCCATACTCTTCCACGGTGGCTGCACCAATTTACATTCTGGCCAACATTGTTGGAGGGTTCCCTCAGTTAATTGATCATTTTTTGAAGAAACGAAGTAGAAATAATATAATTTTGTTTGCTCAGCCCTGCCACAGTGCCTAACAAGGTTTATATATTCAACATATAAGTGTATGCCAAATGCTTAAATTCTCTATACTTTAGGATAACTTAATAACCGATTAGATGTAGTGAGAGTAGGGGTGCCCGGGGTGGCTCAGTGTCTGACTCTTGGTTTCAGCTCAGGTCATGATCTTATGATTCTTGAGATCCAGCTCCATGTCAAGCTCCTTAATCAACGGAAGTCTGTTTGAAGATTTTGTACCTCTGCCCTCCCCCATTCATGTGCACACTCTCTCAAATAAATAAATAAATATTTTTTTAAAATGAAGTATACAAATGATATTCCTTAAATTGGGGGAAATTTTTGACTCTTTTTGCACACTTTTAGTGAATTTTATGTGGGGATGCTGTTATTGCATTAGAAGCTGGAGTCTATGCAGTATAATCATTGAGTGAGGCTTTTCTAATAATGCATAGGAAAAGCATCTGAAAATCAGAATTTCCAAGCTGGATAGCATAAAGTCTCAGAATTCTTCCCTTTTTAAAGGGACATTGACTTTTCATTCCAAACTGACAGTTCACTAGGAAAGGAGCTAAAAAATGTTGCTTACATATTGCTTTATTATAACATTCCATAAATACATATGGACTATTGACATGACTTCTAAAGATTATGTTTTTGTAACATGCCAGTGTCTTGTGCCCACAATTTCCACCATTCCATGAGGATTTTTAATGGGTGATATGCAAAATCATTGCTTAGGCGATTAATTTCTTACTGCTTGGTTTTAAAGTAAACAGAGAGCAAAGGCAACTGCATGGGTGCACGCGCGTACACACGCACACCACAGTGGGAAAGTTTTCAGCCTTAGGATTCTTAGTAATGAAATAATGCCTTAAAAAGCCATTATTTAAAGAGAAAAAAGGGAATGTTTTAAAGGGTGTTGGGGTAACTTATGGAATCTCCAAGATTATCAGAGCAACCAGCCTTGTGTAGGATGGCAGGCACAGAACCAAGAATTTCATCAGTCTAGCTCAGGATGGCTTCAGTGAAGACCACCGCTCTCCACTGATGGGCAGTGATAAGGCTTTGGCAGGTAGAATGTTGGAAAACAGAGACTGTAGTCATGACACAATATAGGAAGCTTCTTAAGTAATAAAGCCAGAAAATCCAAACCTTAAATTATGGAAGAGTGATATAAATCCCCATACCTAACAATAGGTGCTACTGTGACTCTGGTAATTGAATACATAATTTAACTATGTAAAATTCAAATGAAAGTCATCAACCTGTAGCTAAGAGGCAGCTACTGTTAGATCAGTAGAGAGGTTTAGAATTTTAGTAAGTTATCAACATTTGACATTTGCACTTTAGAAGATCCCAATTAAGAGTCCAGATTGCACTCTTCAGCTGCCCCTCCAGCCATGGACAGGCTCTCCCCAGAGCCACAAAAATCCCCACAGTTCACTTCATTTGATGTTACTTGTGTGATTCTTTTGACTTACTATAACTGAAATCCTGGAAGAACTTAGATCTCGATCATCACTCTTTCTGAAACAAAACAAAACAATGGCACTTTTTTCCAACATAATCGAGTCTTGATATTTATTACATGTTATAGACTATTTGGATTCCAAACATAGAACCGACATCGGGTAGAGGTCTGATGAAACTGGATCTGTTGCTATCAGAGTCCACGTGTTCAGAGCTACTTTCTCTACAAGCATGTCCTGTTTTTATTCACATCTGTTGTATTAGCAATGAATTCCTTGTCACAGAGTTGTATATGGATTGCTTGCAGGTATGACTTTTGTAGCGGTACCTCCATTCCCACCTAAATAATGGCATCCATTAGAAGGTTTAGCTCAGATACCATTTTATTGAATGTCAAAATATAATAGTTTGTCTGCCTGAGTTATGTTCAGCAGTGTGCATTGTTAGCACCTGCTATACATACAAATGTGTGTTATTTCCACCTAACTTACTCTCCAACACCAAAGTTTGTAGGCAAGCGCACGGTCTTGGTTTCCTTCATGGCATGACTTTGCGCTGACAATCCAGGCAAGCCCATATTTTTTCCTAAATTACATTGTTCCATATCTTCATCTGAATTCTCATTTGACTGGAACATTAAAAAGAATATCCTCCTCTAAATTCTCATTGGGCTCTAGCAGATTCTGGCTATGATCCACCATACTTTTTGGCTTTCACTTCAGCGAGGATTAGGAACAAGATTAAAGGAACTGCAACCAAACTGGACGCCAAATTCACGTACTGTGGAAAACAACACAAAGACAAGACCTCAGAGTTATTTATTCCCAAGTTGGAGTGTGGAAATTCATGTACCTATAGAGAAACGAAACTTAAGTGTGAATCAGAATACCTATGAGTTAAAACAGGTGTGTGATCATTTGCGTGTTCTCTGGATACCAGGAACATGCAAGTGTATCATTTATGTTGTATAACATGTAACTTACATAATTTTTAAGTAAAATTAGAAAACAAAATACTAATTATACTTGAAAGTGGAAAATCCACAGCTGGTTAATGGTCAATAGTTCTGAATATGCATAAATACCCCTTGTATTTTCTCTGTACGATTTAGAATAACACATCAGTAACAGAAAGACTCCTAAAATTATCCCAAATGATGGCAAGTTTAGTCAAACAGGTACATTGATCTCATTTTATTTTCCACAGTTTTTAATATCCTATACTGATAAGCCATTGTGCTGATGTTTTAATATGTTATTTTATTTAATCCTAGTGATCTGAAAATATTTCTGAATATACATAGAAGGACAATATGGAATATACTGTCATGTTTATAATAGTTACATTCAAGGGACAATATATTATGTGCCCTTAATTGTTCTTTATTATATTTTCCTGAGTCTTGTATTTCATCTGCATTAACATTATATTACTTTTAACAAAAAAATGAATTATGATATTCTCAATATTTTGTAAATTATATTGGCCCTTCTATGGCCAGTGCCACACTCCAGCCATTTATATACTTTACTAATAATTTACAAAACTACTTCTGGGAATGAAATTGTCATCTAGTTAAATTAATGTGATGTTGATAATAAATGCTTGAAAAGTAGCTTTTTTTGTTTGTTGGTTTGGTTTTCTTGACCTAGATTACAGAGCAGTATCCTGTGAGGTAAGAATTCCTTCCAATATGGCAGCCATGTATTTGGAAAACACTAACATTTGGCAGTTCCAGAACATACTGATAATTTAACCAGTCAGATGGAGGTCATCTGGGACAGATGGTGGTCCATCTGTCCAAATATATACCATACTGTATATATTTGATATGTTCCCCAAAGTAGGCATTATCTTGTAATTTACACCAAAACCTATCCTTTAGTTTATAAAATTCCTTTCTCTTGTGCTTTCCTTGCCACTCAAACACATTAAATGAGATGCAAATGTTATAGTCCACTTACTGTGTTTGTTTCTTTTCAGAAATATCTATGCTATGAAGAAACTCAAATATTCACAGAATGAAAATATCTTCATAAAATCATTCCAGAGTCTCAAGACCATCACATATCAACAAGTAGGACTCACTTTTGAAGTAGGTGAATGTTTAACACTATTTCTTCCCAAACATATTTCTTTCTATAAAGCAATCTTTTATGAAAATGCCATGTTTTTCGAGTTTGTGTTTAATTTTCTACAATGATGATATATGCCAACCAGATAATAAATGTCCATGGATTGAAAGTCAGAATTCCTTAGATTCAATTCTAGCTCTTCAATTAAGATTTTAGAACTTAATTTTTCTTATCTGAAGTATTTATGAGTACAAACTCTTTCTCTTGAATGTAAAAAAACTTTTTTATTAAAAACTACAAGAAGGGGATGAAATTTTTATTCCCATTATTAATTATTTATAGGAAGGTACATTAGATGAGAATATTCATATGACTTTTGAATCACATACACATCAACCCACGTGTGTTGTTCTAAGAATTATAAGCCTGTTTCATCTGTTCTTTATCTGAGTATTAGATGGCACATATGATCTCAGTTTAATTTTACGTAAATAATAATTATGTAAAAATGTTGTATGTACAGATATTTTTATAAATACATAATATTTTCAAACATAATAAAATGAATTTGTGATGTTATTTGAACTAATAATAATATCAAACTTGTAGTCAACAAATATATTAAGATATTTGTTTTCAATTTTTCTCATGAAAAACTATCTGGGTTTTTAGATGTTTGCCAATTTTGTGTAAATATTTGACTTTTTGTGTTTTCTCATGGAGAACTTTGCATAGGGTATTTTGGACATTGTTTCATTTGTTTTAGCTTGCATATTGCCCAACAGCTAGGCACTGTGCACACAAAGTACATTCATTGAATTTACATTGCCTCCAATGTAGTGTCAAACCATGCAATTCTAAAAATTTGTAAATTATGATACTTTCAAAGCCTACTTCTAGTAATGTAAGTTGTCTCTTTCAATATTTATCTCTGTAACAAACTACCATGATGGTTGGTTTCTTTTAACATGCTCCTAATTTCACAACACCCAAGTCAGGTCTGTTTTTGTACAAGTGTGCATAGTACAGCCACACAGGGCCAGAAGGGTGCTATTGTTGGGGTTTAATGCTCTGCAGTCACTGGATTTAAATTATTAATTTTATGTTGAATTTGTGTTTTCTAAATGATGTTCGTTGAGATAATAGAGCATGTTCCAGAATCTTAAAGCTTCAAATCAACTACGGTCGTATTTCTTGTTACCTCTTCATCTACGTGAATGAGTTGTCCACCTCTTCCCTCTCTCTTTGGTGGACTCTCCCTGCCTATCCTCCCCCTCCCTTCCTCCGCACCCACCAAGAAACCTCTGTTTCTTCCACCCTCATTGATATGAGGAGGATCAGGGTAAGGTGGTTGCAATATCCTCGAGGTTGCCCCTCTGCAGTGGAGTGGGGACAGAGTCTCTAAGAAAGAAACATACATGGCTTCCGTGTCCCCAACTGGAACACCTTGTGTCCCCTCAGTCCCAAGCTTGTCCTATGAGACAGTCAGTGAGAGACTGTCCTGAGGCCCCAGTGTGAGTCTGCACTTCCCCCACAAATGTTCCCACGCTCAAGGGAGCACTCCTTCAGCCTGTCCTGTGCCCAGAGAGCCTGTTCCTACTTCAACCTTCTAAATCTAGCTTGTGATCATCTCATTTAGCCAGATTGAGAAGCTTTTGATAAATGAACCAAGAAATATAAACTGTGTAATTTAGGTGATTCCACATATGAACTAAGTGCTCTGATATTTGCATTAAAAATATAATTCCATACCATAACAATAATTGGTAAAATGCATGTTAATAATTTACTTTTTTTGTTGTTAGAACAATATTACATGGCAAATTAAAACACTGTGGCAAGTGCGGAGTAAAAAAGATCATTGAAGGATTGAAACGTTTTATATGGTACGACCCTTACTTACCATTTTTGCCAGATTTTTTAACAATTTTCATTTTGCACAGAGCTTCAAAATATATGTAGATGGTCCTGGTGAGGGTGGAAATTTCAGTTACTTTCCTCTTTGTCATTTTGCTTTGGACAAATAGGATCAGCTAGTCACCTGTGATCATACTTATTGTTTTATTACAAAAAAAAAAAAAAAAGAGAGAGAGAGAGATAGGATAAAAAAATGTTTAGATATATCTGGAAAAAAACCTGTACTAAAACAGTTCTGCATAAGCATTACAGAATGGATGTTTTGTAGTGTACAAAAACTTCAGAGCCAAACAGTTTCTGGTATAGGATAAATTATGGATAATTTAGGCTACATTTACTGACAGTGACCTATGGGCAGTGATTAATAGGCTTTGAAGAAAAGGTTTATCTACTCTGTTAAAAAAATAGGCAAATAAAAGTTTTTGTATTGTGAACTTTAGTAACTTGGTTGAAACTACATTTTGTATTATTTTCATATCTCTGTAATGGATTCATATTAAGAATATATTCACCTAATGCTAATCATACCTAAGTCATGAAGCCAACTGAACATTCGGGAATGGTCTGATATAACAAGAAATGGCCAGTGAAAACTATTTTTCTCTGAACTAAAGTAATTACTCATAACTAGGTTCATATATTTAAGAATTTTGGAAATAAATTGTTCTTTGTAATTTATGAATTAGTTTATTGCCAGAATTCCATATAAGACCTTTAGCCAAAGCTCCATATTAAATGATATTTGATATAAATTGCATAATAATTCATGTTATTTTTGTGTTCTGTGTACTGTTCTTTAAATGCCTGTAACAAAAGCTGATTAAGGCAATGCCTTTCTATCATAAGCAGTGTTCTGACATCAGTGATATTTGCTTTATTTTGCAAAGCAAAGCAGACATATTTCTAGGAGAAGAACTGTGTGAGCCAAAGGCAGACACTCAGCCGCTGAACCATTCAGGTGCCTCAGTCATATGGATCCTTAAATGTAAGATAAATAAATAAGAAAAATAGTATTTAGAAATTATTGCTGCCATTTAACAGAAATAATTAATTTTACATATTTATTAACCTTGTTTAAAGATAGTAGTAAAAAAGAAGCAAACTTCAAATAAATAATGTTTTTTAAACCTCTTTGACACAATTATGGCAATAAATTTAGAATTCAATTGTTTTTAATTGTTGTATATCAGTATGTTGTTTCTGTAATTTTATAGTAGTTGTTGATTGCATTTTTGGACCTATTGAAAATAAAAGAAATTCCAAGTTATATCTGATTAAAATTTAAGAATTAAAGTTATATTAACTAGAGGCATGTGGGTGGCTTAGCTGGTTAGGTGTCTGCCTTCAGCTCAGTCCATGATCCCGGATCCTGGGAACCAGCCTCTCATGGAACTCCCTGCTCAGCAGGAAGCTTGCTTCTCCCTCTGCCCCTCCCTCTGCTCACGCTGTCTTCTCTCTCTCTCTCTCTCTCAAATAAATAAATAATCTAAAAACAGTTATATTAACTAACAAAATGGCTGTTACTTTGGTTCAAAGGGTTTCTTTCAACTTGATAGCATAATTACAATTCAGAGCAAAGGCTCACAATAACTTTCACTTATACAGTTTGCCACAGTACACTATTAACTTTAATGCAAAATTTATGATGAAAATACAGTAACAAAATAATGTAATTAAGTTAATCTATGAACAAATACCAAGTACAAGTGCTTGCTTGTTGACGGAATAAACAAAAGCATGTTGACAGTGCAATTTGGATTCAAAAAACAACTTTAAACTTCAAGTCCTTAAAGATATATATATATATATATATATATATATATATATATATTTTTTTTTTTTTTTTAAGGTAAACCAACAAAGGTTATTTTTCTATTGGTAAAGTCATTGACTTTTCATCACAAAAGAAATCCCACGCTCATTAGCATTCTCTCCTAATTATCTTCTCTACCCAGTTTCTGTCAAGGACTAGTTTACTTTCTTCTTCTTTATTTTACCTTTTCTAGATAGTTCATAGAAGTGGAGTCACAGAATATTTGGTTACTTGTATATGGCTTTTTTTCGCTTAGCATAAAATTCCCAAGCTTTATACATGTAGCATGTGTTAAAACTTCATTTCATTTTATTACTAAATAATTCTACCATATGGCTAATCCACATTTTTACTTAATTTTTAGTTGATTGATATATGGATGTTTTTCACATTTTGGCTATTATTACCAATTTTTTTTTTTTTTTTCGTGTGAGCATGCAATTTTCCCAGCTCCATTGTGGTGTGGGGGGATAAAAAAACAACCCAATTCTTTTTGCTGTTATATTCTTTGGCACCCTTAACAGAAAGCAATTACCCATAAATGCAAGTTTTTAGTTTGAGAGTCTCAAATCTATCCCATTTATTTGTATGTGCGTATATAGGCTAGTATCACACTCTTCTGACTGATAACATTTTGTAGTTACCATTGAAATCTGGAAGTGTGAAAATGCCAACTTTCTTTTTATTTTTCTAAGATTATTTTGGCTATTCTTATGGGTTTAGCTGTGTCCTCCAAAAAGGCATGTTGAAGTCCTGTCCCATGTATCATAGGTATAGATGCAACTTCATTTGGGAACAGGATTTTGCAGACTAAGATGCGGTCATAGTCTATTAGGGTGAGAATCCTAGTCCAATATGACTACTATCATGATAACAAGAGAAAATGAAGACCCAGAGGGAAGTCCATGTGAAGAAGTGCTGACTCACACAAACAGAGGGAAGATGATTATGTTAAAATGGAAGCAGGGATGGAAGTATGCTGCTGAAAGCCCATGAGTATCTGGGGCTACCAGAAGCTGGAAGAGGAAAAGAATGATCACCATCAAGAGGCTTCACAGGAAGCCTGTCTTCGATCTTAGGTCTTTGCCCATCTATTCCTCTATTGATAACTTGTACTAAATAGATAATTTTTGTAGAAAATTCATTTTTTGTAATGTATTTTTCATAATTTTCTTAATGATTTCCCTGGTGGTGGGGGTGGAGAGTTCAATTAACCTCTTAACATCAAGCAATTTAGTTTGAATTCATAACAATTTCTATAGTATACACAATTTTTATTCTGGAGAGCTCCTTTCCCTCCTTCTTGCATGGTGTTGCAGAGTCATGTCAGGCAAATGACATTTTCATAGATAGTAAGCCCATCAACAATAATTGTAATCATTCCTGTATTCAGTCGTTTGTAGGTCAGACAGGAGAAGAATTATAAACAATTCCACTGATATTGTATATTTATATATCTGTTTACAGTTCCTGATTATCTTTCTTTGTGTGAAATATCAAACATCTAGTGTCCCTTCATATTAGTTTCAATAATTCCCTTTACTATTTCTTGTCTGTAAGTCCTGACAGCAACAGATACTTTCTGTTCTTGTTTATCTTGGAATGTCTTAATTTATATTCTATTTTTGAAAGACATTTTAATGGATATGGAATTGTTTGTTGACAGCCTTTTCCTTTTAGTACTTTGACTATGACACCCCACTGTTTTCTGACCTTTATGATTTCTCTTGAGATATCAACTACTAATCTTACGGAGGATCCCTTGAACACGATGACTCACTTTTCTTCTGTTGCTTTATCAAGATTCTATCTTTGCATTTATTTTTGACAGTATGAATAAGACATGTTTAGTTGTGAATATCTTTTGAGTTTTTCCTACTTTAAGTTTATTGAACTTCTTGTACGTTTAGATCATTGGTTTTTATCAAATTTGGACAATTTTCAGGCATTATTTTTCAAATATTTTTATAGATTTTTTCTCTTGGGTGTATGTCGGTCCCTTTGGTGGAGTTCCACAGGTGTCTAACACTCTCTTCACATTTCTTTGTGTTCTTCAAACTAGATCTTCCCAGTTGAAACATCTTCAACTTTGTGAATTCTTTCTTTTGTTAATTCAAGTCTGCTATTGAGACCATATAGTGAATTTGTCACTTGTTATGTTTTTCACCTCCAAAAGATCTATGTGCTTATTTTTAATACCATAGATCTTTACTGATTTGGTGAGATGTTGCTTTTTCATTGGATGAGACATGATTTTATTTAGATATTTGAAATATTTTAATCATTGCTTCAATGTCGTTGTAGAATTAGTTCAAACTCTGGACTCCTTTAGGGACGGTTGCTACCGACTTCCCTTTCTTTCCTATGCGCGCGCTATATTTCCTGTTTCTTTTCGTGTCTCATTTTTTTAACTAAAAGTTGAACATTATAAATAATATAGTGTGGGAATTAGGGAAATGTATTCCCCTTTTTGAAGTTGGTCCTTTTGATTTGTGTTTGTTTAGTGATGTTCTTAGACTAATTCCCTAAAATCCGTTTTTGAAATTTGCAGCCACTGAGGTCAGTGTTCCCTAAGTGGGAACAGAAACTTCCTGTAATGCCTTGAATCTGGCTTTTCAGATGTTTTCTGTGTATTTGTTGGGTCCTGCCTTCATGGTCTGCAGCATGCAATTATTTCTCAGCCTCATGAAGAATCTCAAGGCCAACTGGAGCCTTTTAAGATCTTTCTTGACCTATTGTTTGGCCACATCCATATGCCTGGCCTTCCCAGTTTCTACTAATCTGCAGAGCTTTTCATGCCCTGCCCTCCCTGCTAAGGATACCTTGTTTCCTACATTTTCCTTTTAAAGTTTCTATCCAGCCTCTTGTTTGGTAACTCCACCTCTAACAGCTTGATGGTATATTGTTTTCTCTTATTGTTTTCAACTACTGAACAAACTCTAGGTGTAATTAAATGAAGACAAAAGCATGAATGATGCTTTTCAGGGAACTCTCACATTGTTCAAATATTAACAGTCCTTGGAGAGGAGTTTTGGGGACTCCAAGGACTCTAAACCTGTTCTACTCCTTCCAGTGGCTACAGGCTACTGATTTGCACAGTTACTCTGATATTCAGGCTGCCATTTCCAAAGTTATTGTAGAACTGAGGAGAGGGATATGGGATGAGGTAAGTTAATACACATCTCATTGTAGAGGAATTCACTCATTTTTCTTAAATACATATTCACTGAATTTTTGCAAGTTTTTGATTAATTTTCAGGATTCTAAAAAGGTTGGTTTTGACATATTTTGCCAATTGTCTTACTGTTTTTTGGATGGATGTATTTTCAGAGTTCTTACAGCACCATTATAGAATCACTGCTTGTCCCATTCTGCCTCAATTTTGACAGAAGTTTTTGCTTATTTTGGGAATATGACCTCAAACATTTTCACTTGCATATTTCTCTTCCAAGATTGAGAAGTATTTTCTCTTATATGTAGGCTAAAAAAATGAAAAAAATGTAGTACTCTAAACCATCTCTAATGTTTATTATTTTTACCAAAATGTCATTACTGGAGAACCACAAAAGTTTGATTGATCTTGAAATTCTGGAATATAGGTGAGGTCTGGAGCCGACCACCAAGAAAGATTCTTGAGATGTCTTTGGTGCAAAATAGTAGTTTTATTACAGTAGTTTTTAATAATAGTAGTATTATTACCTGTGGGCAGGAAGAGCAGCTGCCCTGGGCCTGTGAGGGATGACTGATTATATACTTGCAGAGTTGGAGGAGGTAAGAAAAAAAGCAAGATTTAAAAAGGATTTTCATATGCTAAGGAGGACCTAGAGGCCTTGCCATTGTCAAGTTAAAGATCACTTTTCCCTCTAACAAGGTATTAACATTAAGATAACTGGAAGTTTGCTGGACTTCAGCTGTGCTTTGTCCTTTGCTAGCTCTGCTGCTTCAGCAATCTGAATGAAATTTGCGACTAATTCCACATCAGGTAGTTGGGAAGTGGGAAACCATACCAATTCAGGTGACTAGAGATTGTAAGGCTCTACTTAAAAGAGGATGGTGAGTAAAATAGACTAAAAGATGAAATTCCCATATGGTATTTCTTGCCAAGTCACATCATGTTTTTCAATCTATACTAATGTGTTGTGAATTGCACACCCCACCCCCAAAGAGATAAGTTCTAACATCATGTACCTGTGAATTTGCCATTCTCTGGAAATGACATCTTTGCAGATATAATGCAATTAAGAAGATTAATTTAAGGTGAGCACTAATCCAATGATTGTTGTCCTTATAACGAAACAAAACAAAATAAAATTTGCATGTAAAGATAGAGATACACAGACACAGGGGAAATATGTGAAGAATGAGATAGAGATTGGAGTAATTATCTACAGGCAAAATAATGCCAAGGATTTCCAACAACTACCAGAATCTAGCAAGAGGCCAGTAATAATCCTCCCCAAAGCCTTTGAAAAGAAATTATGACCCTACCAATATCTTGATTTTGTATTTCCAGCCCCTAGAACTATGAGACAATACATTTCTCTTGTTTTAAGTCAAATCGTTTATGGTGATTTGTTACAGCAGCCCTAGGAATCTAATACAAAAATCCACAATTGCTGCACTTTAAATAATGTGTCTTTCCTTCTCATATATTTCCCAAAGGAAGAAGAGAAAAATCATGTGCATTTGTGAAATTCAGCTGTAAATCCAGGCTGATTTCTTTCTTCAGTGTGAGGATGCTGCTGTTTTTGATACGGCAGCTTACAGCCCTAATTGAAAATTAAACCTCCACCAAAATATGTCCCATATGTAATGGAGGAAAAATAAGGGGATAATGAAAAAATTTAAATTTCACATGTAGAAAACGGAAAGGGATTAAGGAATATAAAATAACACAGATGCAAAAGATAAATTATATCCTATAATTTCGTAGAAAGGCAACCTAACTTTGGTTCTGATCTTAGATTCCGAACATAATGATTTCAGTTGGAAATTTGGTCGCCTTCTATTATCTTCTGTGGAAACATCATACAGAGATTTTCTAAGCGATTCCTATTTAAAATTATCCACTTTTAGCTAAACTCTTCCTTATAAGCCTGTGACTAGAGGATTGTCTTAGGGATTTGGGTGTTTGCCTTCTTTTCAATTTCTCTGGCTCTACAAATGCTTTAAAGCCCTGGAGTGTTGCTTGTATATTTGATTTCTCTGAATCCCATCAGGTTCTATCATATCACTTTTAAAGAAAAATCTTCCTAAATGTACATGCTTATACAGGCTTATATGGTGAATGACTCCACATCTACTAGAAATTTTACATAAGCAATCACGGACTCTCTTGAACCAATCAGAGTAGTATAAAACCTGTATTTAATCACTTATCAAAAATAGGAGACAATCTGCCCGTCTAGATCTCTACATATATAGTCCTTGACAGTCTGTTGGTTGATATTTGCTGAACTCATTTCAGAGTAGCGTAGCTTCCCTTTACCAAACCACAAATAAATGCAGATTTTTTTTTTTATCACTTGGAGTCCTCCTATTTCTTTTCATTTACTCACATACTTTTCAGATCAGACCCTTACCCACTTTCCTTAGTATTTTAGCAAAAAGTCTTCATGCTTCCGTTAGCACCCAGCCATCATCTCACAGCTTTGCTTTTGACTAAGAGCAACTAGAAATACTAGACAGGGATAATGAAACAGAACTAGTTTATGTCCGGGTTCTAAGCACCACGCTAGGGGATTTAATAATTTCACCATCTAGTAACACAAAGTTTGTCTGAGTGAGGCCAAGGCAAAGAGTTTTCCATTTTCTTGGCACCCCCACAGCACTCCATTTCCTGCTCTGTTTCGCAGCCCTTGCCTTTGCATTTGTGGAGTTCAAAGTATTGCTTAGATGAGAAAGTAATAGTGTAGCAGGGGGAAAAAAAACACCAAGTTTAAGAATAAAAAATAAAATTAAATCTGTAAATTCAGGTGAAACTCTCCAAGAAAGGAAAAAAAAAATTCCATGAGAGGAAAAAAGCATTTAGGGGAGGAAAGTATAACCTTATGCTCCCTCACCATCCTCCCCCCCCCCAATAACACTAAAGGTTACCAAAATTGTGGTGGGAATCAGATAAGGTAGGACTATGTATCAGGTCAGACCTATACTGCAAATACTCTACCTCCTGTTGCTATGGAGATAAGATGTCACCCTTATGGTTAAGGTTAAAGTCCTTTTAAGAAAAACCATATGTAAAAGAAAGAAATGTTCACAGGATTGGGAGGTGGGAGGATCAAATGTGCTATTTTTAGCTCTACTTGAAGGATAATAGGAAGATATGTTTAGAAGGAATTTTGTCTCTAAGAATAGTTTAGAGAAAAAAGGATTTTCTATACATTCATTTATTTATATATTTATCTAGCTATGATCTGTCTATTAATGTGAAATAAGTCTGTATATTTGAGGGGAAAGAAAGAGAACTGTTGGCTACTGATGTCCTCTTGCATTCTCTTGCAGGGGTAGTAAGATTCAGTGTTTGTAATAATTCATGTGACTCTATATATTTGTGAGTGTGTTTGTTTTTGCTTTATCTATTCATTTGTCTTGTGGCTGGAAAGAAACCCTAGAAAGGAGGCAAGCAAACTGGCTGCTCACACTTCTAATGTTTGACTGGCTCTCACTGTGCTCACCATCACTCAGAGCACAGTTTACTGATTTCTTAGATAATAAGAATCACTGAGGAACTTAAGTAGGACCTTCCAGGCACTAAGGACTTGTTACTCAGGACCTTCCAAATATCCTAAGCTATGTTCTCCAGGTAAGATGTTGTAATTTACATATCTAATGAACCACTGGGTTTATATATTTATATATTATAATATATTATGAATTATATATTCAGTGAATTTGAAGGAGACACTCAAGGTGTGATATTTATAAAATTTGTAATCACATTCAAGGTTGATATTTGCCTTCAAGGAAGTGTGGAAAGCCTTGTTACATGCTACAGAGGACAATTTTTGTTTACTCTTTCTAGCTCAATTCCAAAAATATGTTTTGTCCAACTACATTTTACTCATATTCTTCCATTTGTAATTGGGAAGAAACCAAGGGGGTTTCATAAGAAGTGATTACCACTAATAGGCACTTAAGTGTTAGTTAACTTAAGCTATGGTACACATATTCGCATACTTCTTAGTCTTTTTTTTCTTTGATTAGATCTCTTCATCTAATATGTTTATAAGCTTATTGAATATCTAATAATCTAAAGTAACTTGAAATTTAATGGTTGATTTTAAAAATGGAGCACATAAATTATATACAGAAGATACACATTTAACTATTTGTAATGTTAACTTTAATTTTGGTAGTAAATTTTCTTTGCTTTACCACATCATTAAAAATATATATATAAAATATACCTGAAAGTGGAAATCTAGCTTGATAAAATATTTGAAATCTAGTTCTAATTCACATACTTGTAACAGGGAAAGACACATTAACTCTATGTGTCTCATTTTTTTTTATTTGCTTGTGTTTTGTTTTATGAAAATTGGGGCAATTATATCTGACCTTTCTACCTCATTAGATTTTAGTGGAGATAAATGAGAATGTGTTTTGAATACACTTTGTAAACCATGGAACATCATATAGCTATGAGCAATTTTCGTGATCTGACAAAATAAAGCACACAATTTTTCCCTGAGTCTTAACTCAAAGAAACATTAATGGGACTGTGAGTTTTATGTAATGGCTATTGGATGACATACTCAGTATTATCCTCAAATTTAGTTCTTAAATTGACACAGATATACTGTTAAAAATGACTGACTCTCACATGGACTCAATAATGGCTGAGGGAACAAAGTTAAATTGAAATCCAGTGAAGACATTTTTCTGGAGAATGAAATTATTTGTGCAGGTGTTTTTCCTTTAGATGATCTAATAGAGAGATTTAATACTTGGGGATGCTAAGAGAATGGAGACTTGATTTGTCCTTTACACAGTCATTCTCAAATATTAGATGGAATCATCAAGCCCTAGGCAGCTGCTCAATTACAGTCAATAATTGAGCTTATATAGACTTGAACATCACCACATATCCCTGCAAGTTCTGCCTCCATGATTACATTCTCTAATGATCTGCTAGCAGCAATAGTTAACATGTCAGGATGTTCCTCACATATGTTCACTGGTCAGAATATATGTACAGAGAGAACATTTCAATGCAATTTTGAGCATATCACATCCATTTTTTAAAAATCTTTGTCTATGAAGATATTTTTAAGGAAACAAAAAATGGTCTCCTTAATTAATAGCCTAAGACAAAAGGTCTTATTGCTGTGACAATCTGGTCATTAACAAAATAATAATACCTACCATCCTCTTAAGAAGAACAATTTGAGTTAATGGATTATGACAGAAGCAATATTGTTTACAAAAGGATTAGGTGATAAAATAGATTAATTATTAGACTAACATGCTATAAATAGGTTGTTCTGTGGTGTGAAAGGTTGCAGCTTATTGTCTTCTCATTTGAAATACACATCACATATAGGATCATGAATTAAATTATCTTAGACTGAGTGTCTAAAATATTTGCATAACAACAATAACAACACAAAATTAGCTGAAAAAGTGTCTGGGTACTTTTGTGTCGAGTATCTCCATTGTTTCAATTAATTGATTTATCTCAAGAAAACAACTTTTAAATTGTCAGCTACACAGTTATAGGCAACAAAATGTTGTTTATAACAGTGTAAATGCATGAATAATATAAATGTCAAAAAATGAAAAAGCGGTTACATTTATATATTGAAATATTATAAGTACATGAAATGTTTCAAAAATTCTTATGATATCAGAATACATTAACAATGTAGTGTTTAACTGACCAAGGGCCTCTCACTTAAAGCATATTTAGTGTGAGACTATATACACTCAATCATTGTATATTATACTACTGCATCTGTATTGAATATTTTGTTTTACTTTATGTAATTCCCTTTTAGTCTCAGCTTTCTCAATCAACAGGTTACTTTTAAAGTCAGTAAATAGAAGATATTACTTTAAGTATTTTTTAAACTGTAGCATCTACAAGTAATCAAGCAGATCCTATAAACATTTTAAAGCACTAAAAATATTTGCAGGCTTACTCATGCAACTTAACTATTTTGAATGTTTTTTTTTTCCTGAACATATGATTTAATACTGCACTTTGTTCAGAACTAAAAAAAAATTCTTTCAACATTGATTTATTGCTTATTAATCCCCAGGTGTATATATTACAGCTACTGTGAAAGACATCATATTTGTTATTGGTTAGGAACATACATTGCATCTTGTTGGATAGCACCCAAACTTATAAGGTATTATCTTCAATTTTCTAGAGGCTATTTTTATATACTGTAAAAGCCACTGCTTCTCTATGACAGAGTACACAACAAATTCAATGGATCCCGTGAGCATTTTTCCATAGAATTAGTCATTTTCCTATAACAAAAATTCTGTGAACAGATAAATGTGTAGAATACTATCATCTGTTATGATAAAATGTTTGATATAAGACATTTATAGATGTTGGGCTGACAAAGGTGGGAGATGCAGGAATAGCAAACCCAAAACCAGAAAATAGCTAGCTTTAGTAGTAGTTAAATATTCTTTCAGGAACAATTCCTATTAGTTAGGAGTCTGCTGTGGCCAAATATGAGCAAAACGATGAGGATTAAAGTATATATGTGAGCCTTAGAAAGGCTACCTCCTAAAAAACAGAACAAAGCAAAACAAAAAAGCAATGGTCTAGATTTGCTTGGTCAGTGGAAATTTGGACAAATATAATCACTTGTAGTTTTTACTAAAAGTAATTTGTCACTGTATGCTAAAACCATAGATACATCTATGGTTTACTTAGCAAAGACAGTTTTGAGACCCAACATTCCCCAAATAAATGCAACAATATGAAATCTACAGATACAAGAATTGATAATATAGCATTGCTTAGAATTCCCAGGAATTTGGAATAAGAAGAATGATTAAAATCCATATTTTTAACTTGTGTAGAATTCAATGAGTGCCACCATACCTGTCGACACATTCAAACTTGCCTGTGGAATTTACTTAGCTTAGGCAGAAGTTAGAGAATGTGAAAGAAATTTAAAACATTTCTAAATGTTTTTGAAAACAAATTTTGAAAATGAGAAAGTGTGCAATGGGAAAATAATAATAAATAATAAAAATAATAATCTTATAAGTAATGTGTATATGAAGTAAGACTAGTGTCTAATCAATAATGAAAAGTCTTTGAAAATATACATATTAGTGGTTGAATTATATGTTTTTGACTTGCAAGAAAGGGAGGAAATGATAAAAATTAAAGAAAAAAACTAAGAAATTAGTGAAGTGTGAAGTCATGTTGTTCTTTGTGATGCTTGATATGAACTTTGCACCCTCAATCTGACTAGGCAAGCATGTTAAAAATCTTCCCTGAGTTATATTGAGGGGATGGACCAAGATGGCAATATAGGAGGTCCTGAACTCCCCTCCTCCCACAGAGCACAGAAGATATGCTATTCACAGAGCAATCATCTGTGAAAGAAATCCAGAAACGAGCTGAGTGATTCCTATATATTGGGTGCATGAGAAAATAGCCACATCAAAATGAGTTAGAAAAGGCTGAGACACATCCTCACCCCAAACCTCACCACAGCAAAACTCCATATGATCACGTGAAAACTCCCAACTTCTAACTTTTCCCTGAAAAGTGAAGGATTTGATGTGTACACTTAACATCCCTATTTTTAGCTCTGAAAGCCAACAAGGCTTTGTCCACAACACAGAATGATGCTAAGCAGAGAAGCAGTTGTTAACAAGTACATGAGCATTCGCCACAGCTGTCTTCCCAGGGCTCAGTGCAGAAGCCCACCTGTCGCCCCAGCTTGTCCCAAAAGGGGCCCAACTACATCCTCTGAAAGCTGCTGACTGAAGGCCCTGATTCTAATTTAGTGTACATCTAAGGACTAGCAGAATCCTCCACAGGAAGGAACCAGGAAACTGGCATCTCCCTCTAGTTACTAGCATTCCCTAGAAGAAGCTTGTCCACATGTCTGTGACCACATTTTTGCTATGGTCAGAGCCATTATGAAGACAAAGTAATAAAAAGCATCCAAATTGGAAAAGAAGGAGTAAAATTGTTTCTATTTTCAGATGACATGTTATAAATACAATACTCTAAAGACCTCACACACAAAAAAAGCAAAAACAAAACACCTGTTAGAATTGATCAATGTATTTAGTAAAGTTACAGGATGCAAAATAAATAGATAAAAATCAGCTGTGTTCCTATATGGTGAAAATACACTATCATAAAGATAAATTTTTAAAACTTCCATTTACACTAGCATTAAAAATAATAAAGTACTTTGGAATATATTTATCCAAGGATGTGAAAAGCCTATGCACTGAAAACTAGAAGACATTGTATGAAAGCCATCAAAAGAGATACAGAGAAATGGAAAGGTAGCCTGTACTTAATAGACTGTTATTAAAATGACCATCTGTACTACCCAAAGAGATCTACAGATTCAATACAGTCTCTATCAAAATCCCATGATATTTTTCACAGAAATGGAATAAAACAATCCTAAAATCTTTATGGGATTGCAAAAGGCCTCAACTATCCAAAGTAATTTTAAGAAAGAACACAGCTGGAGGCATCTCAAATTAGTTTACCAAGCAATAGTAATCAAAGCAATATGGTAACAGCATAAAAACAGGCATGGACCAATGGACCAGAATGGAGAGGTTGGAAATGCACTCATGTTTTTATGGTCAATGGATTCACAACAAAAAAGCCAAGAATATAAAATGGAAAAAAAGACAGTCTCTTCGATGCATGGTGCTGGAAAAACTGGACAGTTACATGCAGAAGAATGAAATCCAAGCTCTATCTTTCATCATTTTTCACACACACACACACACACACACACACACACACAAATCAGCAAAAGACTTGAATGTAAGAATTGAAACACTAAAACTCCTAGAATAAAACAGGGAAAGCTTCTTGTATCAGTCTTGGCAATAATTTATCTGGACTTGACACCAAAGGTAAGAAAACCAAACAAATGGGACTACCTCAAACTAAAATCTTTTCAGCAAAGGAAACCATCAACAAAATGACAAGAACACCTATGTAACGGAAGATAATAGTTGCAAACCAGATATCTGATTAGGGTTAATGTTCAAAATATAAAAATAATTCCTATAGCTCAATAGCAAAACAAAAACAAAACAAAACAAAACAAAAACAAAAAACCCACAAAAACCTAACTTAAAAATGGGAAAAAGAACAGAATATACACATTTTTTTTTTCCAAAGAAGACTTTCAAGTGGCCACAGATGCATAAAACGTGCTCAACATTACTTACTACTCATCAAGGGAAATGCAAACTACAATCACGATGAGCGATCACCCCACACCTGTTAGAATGGATACCATCAAAAAAGAAGAGGTAACCAATGTTGAAAAAATGCAGCAAAAAAGGGCCCTTGTCAGTGGGAATGTAAACTTGTACAGCCACCATGCAGAACAGTTTGGAGTTTACTCAAGAAATTAAATTAGAACTACAATATGTCCCAACAATTCCTCTTGAAGTATGTATCCTAAATAAATTAACTAATAATGCTATTTTAAGGAGATATTTGGATTCCTATATTTATTACAGGATTAATTCACAATAGCCAAAGTATGGAAGCAAACTCAGTGTCTCCAATGAATGAATGCGTCAAGAAGATGTGATATAGATATAGATATAGGTATAGATATAACAGAATATTATTCAGCCTTAAAAATGAAAGAAGTCCCGTCATTATTAACAATATGGATGAACCTGGAGGGCATTATACTAAGTGAAATAAGCCAGACAAAGACAGATACTGCATGGTGTCGCCTATTTGTGGTAAATAAGTAAGTAGGTGTGTAAGGAAGTCAGACTCCTAGTAACTTTAAAAACAGTTATCAGGGAGTTGATGGGGAAAAGTGAAGACAGGAAATGTTGATAAAAGGGTCCAAACTTTCAGTTATGAGATAAATAAGGTCTGTGGGTCTAATGCATAACATGGTGAGTATAGTTAACGCTGTATTGCAGAGCTGAAATTTGTTAATAGTGTAGAACCTCAGTGTTCTCGCTCACGCACACGCACAAAACAACCTAAAAAGTAAATATGTGAAGTGACAGACATGTTAATCAATTCAATAGTGGAAAGCATTCATGATGTTTATTACGATCGAACCATCATAATGTGTACCTTATACACCTGACAATTGTATTTGTCAATTATAAATCAAGAAGGCTGAAAAAAAAAACCTCTTCCCTGATTTTCTATGAGAGCTTCATGGATACATGACCCCTACCTACACATTGTTTTCAGGATTCTGTTTCTTTTTTGTTTTGTTTTGTTTTCTCCCTTCACTCCATGGTCATCCAGTAAATAGAGAAACTCCTAGAACTTAAATTATTGCTCTTGCTAATTTTAAATAAGAATTTCTAGTACTATATTTATATAAAATGAAAGTTGCTGCTTTATGGCACAGCAAACTTGGAAACACTTGCCCCTTGTAAATATGACCTATATGAATCATTAATAACATGGGGGAGATCTCCTGCTAAGAAAATAAATGATCTGTTTTCTGCTGAGTGGGAAGCCCTGACTTCTGGTCACAGGCAAGGTGAGAGGATCAAACATCGGATAAGGTCACTTGAAAATAGAAGACTCTTTAGAATTTCCAGAAGGATGATTTATTTTGCTTTATTTTTCAATAATTTCCAAAGGTCAGTATCAGGAGTGCTACCAGCACCTACAGACACAATCAGAAATTGCTGCAGTACAACACATTATTTGAAGAAATTTAAAGTGAAGGTCAAAGAAGCAATTTTTCACTTATCAGTTATTTAAACCAGCTAATAATATAGATCTTTAAGCTTTATTGAAAATGGTTTAGATTACCATAAGTTGTTAGAGATATTATGATCTATAGAAGTTTTTGGAAAACCTTCTTAGCAAATGAAGTTGGCACAACTGGCCTCTGTCCACGATTTTACTATTACCCTAAAAGATCTTACTAGTATTTCCAAAGATATTTCTTTTATTTGTCCCTTAAAATGTATGTAAAACTCATCCCTGAAAATATTTTGTTTAAATGTTTTATAGGCGGGCAGCCCGGTGGCTCAGCGGTTTAGTGCCGCCTTCAGCCCAGGGCGTGATCCTGGAGACCCGGGATCGAGTCCCACGTCAGGCTCCCTGCATAGAGCCTGCTTCTCCCTCTGCCTGTGTCTCTGCCTCTCTTTCTCTGTGACTCATGAATAAATAAATAAAATATTAAAAAAAATAAATGTTTTATAGGCATTGTTATAATGTAAACAGCTTTTTGACTTTCATATCCTATTTAAAATTTTATATTTCCTGTCATTTTTATGGATATATAAAGAAAATGCATTAAAGTTCTTTATCCTTTGATGAGGCTTTTTATTATTTCTTTCAACCCTTTAAACATGGTACTTTCTCAGGTGAGTCTCAAAATATTTCTCACAACTTCAGGGTTTTATCATTTTGTTCAAGTTTCTATTCTTTGAAACATTTGTGGATTATTTTCTGTATGTCTATATTTAAATATTTTAAATCAAATTTCTAATCTCTGACTTTTAAAACAATATATTTTTTTCTACTCATTGATTCTCTAGTGTTGGTATTTTTATTTTAGGGATGCATGTACTTCTTGACTCAGCTGGCTCAGATTTGGTTGAAATTTCTCAATTTTACTACAGAAAATCAAGTAAACTGCTTTTAAAAAAATACTATAATTTTGACTTTCTAAAAATGTTACTGCAGAAAAAACATAACAATTTGCTGTAGATGAATACTCACCATAACAGTCTTTGGATAAGAACAGACACCTGGCATCCATAGCTTAGCTTGAAATTGTAGAAGATAGTCAAAAAGAGATTGAAAACTGCACAGCTTTAAAGTAATAGTTATAGAACAAATAAGTGAGTATAGAAAAAAAAATTAGAAAGAAAAAAACATATAATAGCTACATGCAAAATCATTTAATATCAACTCAGTCAATACTAAAAATTCTTAGATTATAAAAATGAGATTCAAGGAAGAAAAAAGAATAAAACATGTTGAAATATGTATCAGTGTAAAGTCGAGTGTATATGTGAATGGTTTTATTTTAGGCAATCTATTTCTTTCACCTCCCTGGCTGTCCATTAGGGCAGAAGTATGCTCGTAAGTATGCAAAAAAAAATAAATAAATAAAAAATAAAAAATAAAAAATAAAAATAAAATAAGATAAAAGTAAGCATGCTATAAAAACACATCAATCCATAGATTGTACAAGATCCATTGCAAGGAATTAGTTAAGGAGTGTTGGCAGAGAAGGAGAATCTACAGAAATGGAAGAAGCAGAAAATAACTATTTTTAGAAACTGAGTGCATTTGCCACAGTAGCGGGTGTCCATACTAAGCCAAACAGCACACGATGATTTATTTTGCATTCGCAACATACAATGTACAGATATAAAGAACTGGCAGTATTGTACAGCCAAGCATGAATGATACTTAGAGTATTAGGCAAAGAATCTCAGACTAGGAAATTTAATGCCAGGATAGACAAAACAGCATATTTGAGGGCTCCTCTTCTTTCTTCCTGTGACTTAAAGACAATAATACAACAGAGTCTACCCCAATAGAAAGGGAGATTTCCAGGAGTCAGACATTAGTCTAAATGTACCAAAAACTGAAATTAGGCTAATAAATATATTTTATGTACTAAGAGTTGATGTCATTAAGATAATGCAAAAGAATGATATAAATGAGGTAAGTTGAAAAATCAGAAATGAAAAATATGTTGTGAGAGTATAAGATAGAAAAATACAAATCAAGAGGAATACACTGAAAAATATAAGTACAGTGGAAATTTGCAAACATTTTGTTAATTCTGACAATTGTTTCAGATTGATAGTGAAAATAGACCTTGGTAAACCAAGGAAGATTCTAAAGATACATAAGTCAGTCAACACAACAAAGACACACAACAGCACTACTGGAACTGTACTTCAGTGACTGCAGAATATAAAAATATAAGGATCCTCTCAAAGGAGGGAAAGAATTATCAGAGGACACTAATCTGCATAACAAAGTTCACACCCAACATTCTAGAATATCCTCTATCCTCCAAAAACATCCTTACGTGTCTAAATGTAGATTAAGTCAAAGGAAGGTCATTATCATATAAAATCTCATCCTCAACTGTATCCCAGTGGATTGTCTCCTTCTTTTAAAAATTCTTGTGAAAAATAAAAAATAAAAAAATAAAAATTCTTGTGAGTGAAAGTGATAAGGATACTACTAAAGAAAAAAAAAAGCAAAACAACAAAAACAACAAAAACCTAAAAGAAATAAAACATTAGAATTATCTTTAAATAGTCATGATATAATAATTATTTTCAGGTTGAGTAATATATATATTTTAGTATTATTTTATGAAAGATATATCAAGTGTATTTTCTTTTGGTTAAAAATGGAGAGATATAGAGATAGATACAAATGTTAAGGTGCTTATATAAATTTTACATATGCATATAGGAATTATACACATGCATATATATATGTAAGGTGCTTATACGTATATATATTAAGCACACGCAGCAATTAGAAAAGTGAGGTTGGCCGGCCAGTCTTTCATAAATTCATTAAGGAGACAGTGAACCCATATGGACTTAGTTTATTACTCACAACATTGTAGGCAACGTGAGCTTCACATTTGCATCCAATGCCCTGAGTTCCACGGGACTGACGTGAAGGGGGCTCAGATGAACACTGCATACACTGTGTTTGTGCCACATTCAAGAAACACTGAGCTTATAAAAACCTTGATTTTATAGAGGACTGTGAGCAAAACTGCCCATCTTCCCTTCCAGAAAGGCATTTCTCTGTGCTGAAAGCCAATCTCCTTTAGGAAGGGGAGGGAGATTTTATTATCAGAGAATATCTCTGAGGAGAAAGACATTCTCTCTGTTTATGACACTAGTCAGGAAAGAAATGTGCTTTGTCGGGAGGGATAGACTGTATCCCTAACTTTTGAGAATATTTGCTATATATGGGTTGTTGAAAAGATAATCTGAGGGGGTAGAGGGATCACAGACAGTCGCTTCCTGACAAATGACAGCAGCTTCCTGTGTTAAAAATGGTCAGTTCTAAATGTTAAACAAGGATTTTTATACTGCATTGTTTTTTCAGTGTTTTATGTTATCTTTATTTTTTTTGTTTTTTTTTTGTTTTATGTTATTTTTAGATGAAAAAAGTCATCAATTCATATCGTGATTGTGAAGTCAAGAAATCAGTCATAATTTTTTAAAGATTTATTTATTTACTTACTTACTTACTTACTTAGTTACTTACTTACTTACTTACTTATGAGAGACACACAGAGAGGCAGAGACACAGGCAGACCTGATCCCAGGACTCAGGGGTCACAACCTGAGCCAGAGGCAGATGCTCAACCACTGAGCCACTCAGGGGTCCCAACATTGATAATTTTTTTTTTTTTAATTTAGAGCAGGAGGTTTGCCTTGAATCCCATGTGTAGTATGAGACTTAAACTCACCTTAAACTCTGGCTGATCGTTGAGGCCCAACTACTTTAGATAAAGCAAGATTCGGGATTAGTGAAGAAATCTCGATAAATAGCTAGCAGGAGCTCTCATCTGGTCTGTGTGTGTCCGTGAAAATGTGCTGCTGAATCAGTCCTGTCCTACCTTCATGATGAAGATTCAGTAGCAGCCATGATGCAGAAGAGACATCATCCGAGGTCCTTTCCTGGGGGAGGGGGAGGGTATTTCATAGAACACAATGGTCTTACAGAATCTGGAGAATTCAATGAACAAGACCTGAGCTAAGCTTGAGACAATAACAGAAGCAAACAGAAACTGATAGAGGAGGTGGTAATAGAAGAAGCTTGAGTCCCACCAGAGGCCCCTCACAGTGGGAGGAGGTTGGTGCTCAGATCTCTGCAGAACACCTCGGCTGTTGGTGGTGCCTATAATGAAGGGTGATGAGGCTGATTCTTGGATGGGCAAAAGAAACTGCAGACCGGAACCAACTCTCTCTTTTGGGGCAATGCTGACCAGAAAGAAAAAAAAAAAAAGAAAGAAAAAAAGAAAAAAAAGGAGGACAAATAATTAAAAAAAAAGAAGAGGAAGAACAGGTATTTTTGACACTTCCTTCTTCATCCTTCTCTTTAGGATGGGATACTTCTATCGATACTTGGATAGGAATAGGGAATGAGAAATGGAGCTTGCCAAGAAACAGTCCCAGCATCTCAGAGCAGAGCATAAAGGATGGGACTGAAGCAGAAAGACAATGGGTAACTGAGTAACAAGATTACAAACTACAAAGTCATTTTCAGGGAATTTCAATCTATTATTTTATGGGATTATCTACTAAGACTTCTAGGTTTCTTTGTGAAACTAATTCAATTGAAGGCCATGTTACTAAATATTTTTTTTCTAGTGGGACACACACCCGAGTAGTAATATGGATTGATGTTTTTCTCAGGAATTATTATTTTTTTGGAATTTATTATTAGTGTAGAATGCATACTTTTTCATGGAGCAATGATTTCCTTCTATTTCTTTAAATCGGAAAGAAAATCTTGTGAGGGTTGGAATCTGCTTTGGAATTTGTCCTTTGATATTTCCATATCCATTCTCCCTGTATCTTTAGTAAAACACATAGCTATTCTCCCTTCACCTTCTACTTTATAAAGAGTAGTGATTGTAGAATGAAAATAAGGGAGTTTTAAATGAAAAATTTCCTCTTGTGTATCTCTTCTTCCCATTCGCTTCAGCTTATATGTGATGATCTTGTTGAGATTTTAAAATCTAGCATGAAAGAATAGTCTTACAAATGTCCTTCATTTTTTTCTAGAAAAATACTAGAAAAAGAAAAGAATCTCTTGTTTCTCTTGTATTTGATTCTATTGCAAATGGTCAGTGTCTGCTTGTATAACACAAGACATGCTTAAGCTTCAGGGATGCCTTGCAAATCTCAACACATCTGCTTAAGAATTACTTAAAAAAAAAAGAATTACTTTATACAAATCATTTAAAGGATGTTTTTTAATTTTGCATGAAGTGCTTCTAATTCATTACTCATCAATGTGAATTCTATAAGATGATGAAAATGTCACCATACTTAGTATATCAGTCTATGGAGCTCAACTTACAGTAGCCTATACTGAGTGTTGTAATCAGGCGATCTTATATATAATATTATGAGAAAGAAGTAACATGCTTTTTAAAATATTTTATTTATTTATTCATGAGAGACACACAGAGAGAGAGAGAGAGAGAGAGAGAGAGAGGCAGAGACACAGGCAGAAGGAGAAGCAGACTCCCTGTGGGGAGCCCGATGTGGGACTCGATCTCAGGACCCCGGGATCATGCCCTGAGCCAAAGGCAGATGTTCAACCCCTGAGCCACCCAGGTGCTCCCAACATGTTTTTAAAACACTTCTAGTTGATTCTTAAGATTAGGCTTCTTATTTGATGACATTGAATTCTGATGTATCATTTAAGTATATTTGATAAAACTAAACTCAATGCATAGAAAAGAGTAAATGTTTACTATTTTAATATTTAAATTATCTCCTAAAAATCAATAAGTAAAAGAAAAATAAATAATATTAGTAAAATATTATGAAGAGATAGGTTTTAAAATAAAAATACAAATCTTCAATGAACATATGAAATTATTTTAAATCCTATACAAATTGATTAAAAGTAAACTAAAGCAGAAGATATCATTTTTCACCCATTACATCATCAAAAGATAAAGATGGATAATATATAATTCTGAAAAAGTTGTGAAAAATGGATAGTCACTCATTTATGCTGAAAATGAAAATTAGAAGAACATTATTATAAAGTAATTGCATAATGGTTATGACATTACAATGTGTTTATATTTGGCTAAGGTTTTCACTTCTAGGGATATATTCCTTAAAAAGCATTGAATGTTTACGAAAAATATATAAAATGATTAATTTTGCATTTATTAAAAATTAAAATGACTTAAATGACCATCAAAGGGATAGTAACATCAACAAGTGGAGAACTACTAAATCATTAGAAAGAATAAAGTGTATCTATATATATTATTCTAGAAAGATTGTGAATAACTCTTTTAAATTAAAAAATGTACATTATATGGTGCCATTTAAATGTTCAACTGCATATGTATTCATGAGCAAATGAATCCATTAAAAAACATTTAAGATTAATTTTAATTTTCAACTGAAGATTTAAGTTGGAGTATATTCACTGAAATTTGGTCCCTAGTACTTGATAAGATTATCTAACTGACAAAATCAATAATGTAGAATTTAGGATTTAAAATCTAGGAAAAAAAAAAAATACAATAAAAATAAAATCTAGCAAACAAAGAGAATGTCACTATACCATATTTTAACTTTACAAGAAGGATAGCAAGATGAGACATGAAACTAAGGAATTCCTAACTTTGTCCTTCCCTGGCTCTGCCCCCAAATGAGATAGTGCAGGCTTGTCTTAATCTTGAGAATTCTCACAGATGACACCAATTTTCCAGGAGTTGCCACAGAGGGTATTTTTGTCTTTTCCATTTCTGGCCAGCAGAGAATGAAACATCTGTAAACGAGAAGCCCTGGCAAAGATGCTGCACAGGGCTGACGTTTTCTGATAAAACACAAGCTCCAGGGGCACCAGAGTGGCTTAGTCGGTTAAGCTTCTGATTCTTGATTTCGATTTCAGCTCAGGTCATGATCTGGGCTCAGGTCATGATCTCAGGGGCATGAGATGGAGCCCTCCCGATCCCCCCGTGCCCCGCCCCCTGGTCGGGTCCACAATGGGTGTGGATCCTGCTTAAGATTCTCTCTCTCCCTTTCCCTCTACGTCCTCCCTACTCATGCTCTCTCTCTTAAAAAAAAAAAAAAAAGGCACAAACTGTGGGAATCTTCAATCAATTGTGCTGTACATTGAGTTACTAAAATATCTCACTAATGCAATGTGATTTTGCTTTTGTCTAGTGTGGTGAATCCTTTTAGATCTCTGCCACTCAAAGGAGGATTATCAGACTAGGCACACTGGCATCCCTTGAAAACTCGGAATAGATGTACATGTGAGCAAGACAACCTTGTCATTTCTGTGACATTAATAATTTGAAAATACTATTTTAAATACTATAATACTATTTTCAAATATTATATGGTACATTAGGAACCAGTTCTGTCAAAGAAGCCTACACAGAGCTGTGCCATCCACTTTCCCTGACACACACACTTAACAACAGAAGTCAACTAGGAGTATTTTCAGAGGAGGGGAAAGCCAAATTTAGGTGATGGAGTGGGAAGAAAAGGATAATTATGCCAGATTCTAGAAAAATATCATGCTAGCAAATGAAGGGAAGAGGTTTGACAACAAATGTAAACACTAAAATGAGCAAATTAAAGAACGCAATTTGCAAAAGATAAGGGACTGTCTTAGCCAAGACTGAATCATCAAGTGAATAGATGAAAATGCTCCACAAGTGACTTGTAAGTACTTACCAAAAGCATTAATTTATGAAACAAAAGTGTAAAGACCCGATGGTACTACAACCCAGGAAGATGAGATGGGGATCAGAGAGCTGTGGAAACAAATTGAGAAACGAGATTACAGTAGTGCCGGAAAACAAATGTACGCTAAATAGCACAGAACAGAGCAGATGCAGTTGCAAAGGAATTGCTGACACAGTGGAGAAAAGACCTATTAAAATGATGCGAATGCAGAGGAAAAAGACCGAGATCAAAGCAATTAGATGAATCACAATAGATGAAGAGAACAAAGATGTTCCAATAGAATTACTGTCATCTGTGATGTAGAAAACCCTAATAGAATTAACAAAAAACACTCAACCAAAATGGATGAAATTTTCCCAGAAATAAAATTTTAAATATATCTGCAGAACAATAGAATACATGGTGTTCCAGAAACAACAACCGAAGAACAATTTGTCCCAAGAAATAGCCCGATTATGTCATGGAAAGTAGAGAACTAAGTATTGCCTCGCACACAGGGAAGAAAAGAAGGTTGTGCATGCGGAGGAAACCCAGGCTTGCCCATGGAAGTGTTTGGCGACGAAAGCTAATAGCACAGCAGTTATGGGTTCAAAGGAAATAAAAGGTAAAGTTAACTAAAGACGTATTTATTCTGATAAGTTGTCATTTAAGCATGAAAATGAGAGACTGTTACTTTCCATATCAAAGTAAAAAGAGGAAACACACCACCAGCTGGCCCTCTGGGAAAAGAAAACAAGCAGAGAGACAAGAAAACACACCACACCAACTTTTTGACAATTAAGTCAGTCAAGTCAGGGATAAAGAAAGGGATTGTAAGAATCCAAATCAAATAAAGAACTAACCTCCATGTAATGAACCTTACGTGAAAATGCAAATATTATGTACATTAGTAACGTAGTTTAGGGTGTGGAAATAAAGTCCAAGACTTTGGAGAGTCCTATATCTCTGGTGGAGACAATGAAAATATCCAACCTCTCAATATTTTTTCACAATTTTTCCTCAAATTTTGAGATATCTGAAATAAGTATCCCTTGGGAGTAAACATTTACGCAAATAACATTTTAAATATTCAGTGTCCTTTCCTTTCTTCCATTTCATTTCTTTTTCTATTTTAAGCTTTTATTTCAATTCCAGTTACTTAACACACGATATTATATTAGTTTCAGGTGTACAATATAGAGACTCGGCACTTCCAGACATCACCCGGTGCTCATCACCATCGCCTATTTCACTCAACCCTCCATGCACCTCCCCTCTGGTAATTTCTTAATTTGCCCCTCTCTCTCTCTTTTTTTCCCTTTTGCTTGTTTGTTTTGTTTCTTAAATTTTATATACGAGTGAAATTTTATGGTATTTGTCTTTCTGGGACTGACTTATTTTGCTCAGCATTATACTCTAGCTCCATCCATGTCATGGCAAATGGCAACGTTTCATTCCTTTTTGTGACTGAGTAATATTCCATTGTGCATGTGCATGCACGTGCAGAAGTGCATTGCGTGCGCGCACACACACACACACACACACACACACCTCACATCTTCTTTATCCATTTAGCAGCCAGTGGACACTTTGGCTATTTCCATAATCTGGCTATTGTGGATAATACTATTATCAACATTAGGGTACATGTTTCTCTTTGAATCAGAATTTTTGTATTCTGTGGTTAAATACCCAATTTTCTGGGGCATAGTGCAGATCTATTTTTAACTTCTTAAGAGAACCCCTATACCACTTTCCAGAACCCCCATACATTTTCTATATATAGTGTCATGTCATCTGCAAATAGTGAAAGTTTTGCTTCTTCCTTACCAATTTAAATGCCTTTTTCTTTCTTTTTGTTGTCTGATTGCTGTGGCTAGGACTTCCAGCATTATGTTGAATAAAAGTTGTGAGAGTGGGCAAGCTTATTTTGTTTTTGACCATAGAAGAAAAGCTCTCCGTTTTTCCTCATTGAGGATGATATTAGTTGTGGGTTGTTCATATATGACCTTTATCATGTTCATGTATGTTCTCTCTAAACTTACTTTGTTGAGGGTTTTTACCATAAATTGATGTTGTCTTTCATCGAATGGCTTTTCTGCATCTATTGAAATAATCATATGGTTCTTATTCTTTGCATTGATGTGATATGTCATCTGATTGATTTGAAAATACTGAGACACACTTGTAACCCAGGAATAAATCCCATCGGATTGTGGTGAATTTTTTTAATGGATTATTTAATTAGATTTGCTAGTATTTTGTTGATGATTTTTGCAGTTATGTTCATTGGTGATAGTGGCTTGAAGTTCTCTTTTTTAGTGGTGTTTCCATCTAGTTTTGGAATCAGGGTAGTGTTGGCCTCGTAGAATGAATTCGGAAGGTTTCCTTTCTCGTCTATTTTTTGGAACAGCTTGAGAAGAGCAGGTGTTAACTCTTCTTTAATGTTTGGTAGAATTCACCTGTGAAGCCATTTTGTCCGGGAATTTTGTTTGTTGGGAGTTTTTTTATTACTGGTTCTATTTTTTGGCTACCTATCAAATTTTTTCTATTTCTTCCTCTTCCAGTTTTGATAATTTATAGTTTGGAGGAATTTACCCATTTCTTCTAGGTTGTATAATTTGTTGGCATATAGTTTCTCATAATATTCTCATGATCCTTTGATTTCCTGTGATGTTGATTATTATTTTTACTTTCTTATTTGTGACTTTGAGGCCATTTTCTTCTTTTCTTGATATGTCTGGCTAGAGGCTTATCAATTTTATTATATTTTCTTTTCTCTTTCTTTCTTTCTTTCTTTCTTCTTTCTTTCTTTCTTTCTTTCTTTCTTTCTTTCTTCTTTCTTCTTTTTTTTTTTTCAAAAACCAGCTTCTGCTGTCATCCATCTGTTCCTTTTTTGTTGTTGTTTTGTTTCAGCATCGTGTATTTCTGCTCTCAACTTTATTATATCCTTCCTTCTACTCGTTTTGGGTTTTATTTGTTATTCTTTTTCTAGTCCCTTTAGCGATAAGTTTAGAGGGTTTATTTGTGATTTTTCTTGCTAGTTGAGTTAGGCCCGTATTGCCATAAACTTTTGCCTTAGAACCACTTTTGCTACATCTTGTATTTTCTTTTTTTTTAATTTTTTATTTATTTATGATAGTCACACAGAGAGAGGAGAGAGAGAGAGAGAGAGAGGCAGAGACACAGGCAGAGGGAGAAGCAGGCTCCATGCACCGGGAGCCTGACATGGGATTGGATCCCGGGTCTCCAGGATCGTGCCCTGGGCCAAAGGCAGGTGCTAAACCACTGCGCCACCCAGAGATCCCCGTACATCTTGTATTTTCTTTTTTTTTTTTTTTTTTTTTTACATCTTGTATTTTCATTCTCATTTGTTTCCATGTACTATTTTATTTCTTGTTTAAATTTCCTGGTTGACTCATTCATTGATAGTAGCATGTTATTTAAGCTCTATGTATTTGTGACCTTTCCTGATTTTTTTCTTATGGTTGCTTTCTAGTTTCATAGTAATGTGGTCAGAAAAGATAGATGCTATGACTTTGATCTTGAATTTGTGGAGGTTTGTTTTGTGAGCTAATATGTGGTCTATTCTGGTGAATGTTCCATGTACACTTGAAAATAATCTGTATTCTGCTGTTTTAGGACAGGATGTTCTGAATATATCTGTGAAATCCACCTGTAATATTGACAGATACATATTTATTTTCATTTTATTATTTGTTTTGCAGTTGCTTGTGAAGATTTTCTCTGATTCTTGTTTTTCTCTCTTTCATGGTTTGATGATTGTCATTAGTGATATATTTGGTTTTCTTTCTCTTTATCCTTTGCATATACATTAGTTGTTTTTTTTTTTGTATATGGTTACCATTAGTTTTGTATGTAACTTCTTCTTCATATAGCAGTCTATATTAAATTGATGGTTGTTTAAGTTTGAAACCATTCTTTTCTCTTCCTTACATTTCAGGTATATGTTATTCTATTTTATAATCTCTTATTTTATGAGTTTCTTGACTGATATTTTTTTTAAGATTTTATTTATTCATGAGAGTACAGAGAGAGAGAGAGATGGAGACACAGGCAGAGGGAAAAGCAGGCTCCATGCAGGGAGCCCGATGTGGGACTTGATCCCGGGACTCTAGGATCACGCCCTGGGCTGAAGGCAGGCGCTAAACCGCTGAGCCACCCCGGGATCCCCTTGACTGATTTTTTAATAGAAATATTCACTTTTGTTACTTTTGCAACAAGTAGGTTGGTTCCTACCTTTATACTGTCACTTTTGGTCTCTCCTTTCCACTTGAAGAGTTTCTTCTAATATTTTTTTCAGGTTTGGTTTAGTGTTCATGATCTCATTTAGTTTTAGGTTGTCTGGGAAATTCTTTATATCTTCTTCTCTTCTGAATAACAGCTTTCCTGGATAGAGTATTCTTTTTCTTTTTAAAGATTTTATTTATTTATTCATGAGAGACAGAGAGAGAGAGAGAGAGAGAAGAGAGGCAGAGACACAACACAGGCAGAGGGAGAAGTAGGCTCCTTGTGAAGGCTCCATACAGGGAGCCAACATGGGACTCGATCCTGGGTCTCCAGGATCAGGCCCTGGGCCTGAAGGTGGCTCTAAACCACTCAGCCACCAGGGATGCCCTGGATAGAGTATTCTTGACTGCAGATTGTTCCATTCAGCACTTTGGATATATCATATCCCTCCCTTCTAGCTTGCAAAGTTTCTTCTGGAAAATCCCTTGCCAGCCTTATGGGTTTTCCTTTGTAAGTTACTGTCTTCTTTTGTTTTGCTAGTCTTTTTTTTTTTTTTTCTTTATCATATATTTTGCCAATGAAATTATACTACGTATTAGTATGCATCTGCTTTTACTGATTTTGATGACAGTTCCCTTAGCTTCCTTGATCTGGATATTTGTTTTCTTCCCCAGTCTATGGAAGTTTTTAGCTATTATTTCTTCAAATAAATTTTCTGCCCCTTTTTCTATCTCTCCTTTTCCTGGCAATCCTATAATGTGAATATTAGTACTTTTGATGGAGTTATTGAATTCCCTATGTCTGCTCCCATTTTACATAATTATTTTTTACTCTTTTGTTTAGCTTGATTACTTTCCATTACTCTGTCTTCTAGGTCACTAATTTTGTTCCTCTGCTTCCTCAATCCTGCCATTCATTCCATCAAGTGCATTTCTTCTTTCATTTATTGAGTCTTTTATCTCTTCTACATTATGCCTCATCTGGGTTACAGGTTTCATTCATGTCTTCCACTCTTCTTAAGTCCAGTGAGTATCCTTGTGATCATTGCTTTAAATTTTCTATCAGACATGTTACTTATATCTCTTTCACTTAGATCTCTGACTGTGGCCTTGTCTTGTTCTTTCATTTGGGATAAATTTCTTTGTCTCCTCATTTTGTCTGCCTCTCTCTATCTGTTCTTTTATGTTTGGAAAGTCAGCTATGTTTTTTTACCCCTTGAACATGGTGATTTTAGGAAGAAGACGCCCTAGAATCCGTGCAGTGCAGTTTCCTCTGTTCACCAGAACCTGTTACTTCAGGAGAATTTATATGTATTACTTACACTCTGTTGTTGTGTATGATTTCCTTTTTTTTCTTTTAAATTCAACTAAATATAGGTTATATTAAAATTATAATTTCTAGTATGGTCTAAGGTTTAAATAAATTCTTTCATTCTTTTTTGTTCTTTTTTCCTCCTTTTTTCCTTTTCCTTTTCCTTTTCCTTTTTCTTTTCTTTTCTTTTTTTAAAGATTTTATTTATTTATTCATTAGAATACACAGAGAGGAGAGAGAGAGAGAGAGGCAGAGACACAGGCAGAGGAAGAAGCAGGCTCCATGCAGGGAGCCTGACACGGGACTCGATCCTGAGTCTCCAGGATCACGCCCTGGGCTGAAGGCGGTGCTAAACCGCTGAGCCACCGAGCTGCCCTTCTTTTTATTTTCTAAAAGCATAACAGATCATGTGGAATGCTCTCCACTTATTGGTTCAAATGTAAAGTTGGCCTTTTTTTATATGTGTTAAAATTCTTAATATTTTTATATGGCTATCTTCTTTTGAAGAAAATATAGTCATTATTAAGCAGATAGACAAAAAAAGTTTAGAAGGATGCATATACAAATTTAAACATCACATTGAGCCTATGGGAATTGGACTGAATATAAGCAGATAGCATGAAGAAACAGTTTTAAATTAATATTTCATAATATTTATACTATTTTGATAGAATTATTATGAGCATATTGTATTCATTACTAACAAAATATAATTTTTGTTAATGAAATGACATTTTTAAAAATAATTGTATTTTAAAGATTTGGAAATCTGTTTTTCTCCATTCTTCTGATTTTGTGAGGCTTCTTATGACCATTACTTTGAACACTTTTTCATTTCATTAGGCCTTTTTTTTTCCTGAGCTTTTATCTCATTCTTTTATTTCAAACATATTCTTCTATCTCCTCATTTTGTTTGACATTCTGTGTTTGTTTCTCTGAATTAGTTGGAATAACTACTTCTCCTGGTTTAAATGGAATGGCATTGTGTAAGAACATCCTCTGTGTTGACTGTATGTGCCTCCTGGCCTTGGCAGGCTGGCTGGAACTGGAGCAGGTGCAGACCATAAGTGTATTAGGATGTGCTGTGTCAGGGCCACTTCTCAGGACACCTGAAGCTGGAGAGAGTATGGGCCAGTGCAGTTCTGTGTGCCATTTAGGGGCTACCTTCACAAGATGACTGAAGGTGGGGTGAGCCTGGGGCATTTTAGGATATCCCTACCAGACGGGCTAGAGCACCTGGACCTTGCTCCCATCTGCACTATCAAAGTAGATGGGAAATGGAAAAAATAGTATATCACAGTGCCTATGACCCTGCAGAGACTTGTCAAAGTTCCCTGCCTGTCTGGAAACTCTCTAGGGTTAGTAAATTGATTTCCTTTACTTATTCCTTGCTTATTCTTTTACTCTAGTTACTCCTTAAACTTATATTTTTTCACTGTGCTCCAGGGCAGAAGAGTCTGTGTGCAGCTCCTCAGTGATAGCCCTCCCTACTGTAGCTTGGCACATCAGAGCTAGAGTTCCCATAGTTACTATCTGTGTTCTTCCTTTTTTTTTAATTCTATTTACTTATTCATGAGAGACACAGAGAAATGGCAGAGACATAGGCAGGGGGAGAAGCACTCTTTCGTGGGGAGACCGATGGGGGACTTGATCCCAGGTGCTATCCCCCCTCTCCCCGCAAGCTCTTCTATAGCAGAAACTGCTGTACTGGTAGGCATAGATCCCATGTGTCCTTGGGAGGAGGTAGATTTGGGGTATTTCTACATCATCATCTTGGACTGATTCTCAAACTGTGTTACTAAAACAAGAATGAATGTTTACAAAAGAGCAAAAAAAAAAAATAGAAAACTTACAGAAAAAGGGAATGAGAATTACTTGTCAGAGTTGCAAGTATTAATGGCATTTTTTAGTCATTCAGAATGTTATTTTCAATGGGTAGATCAATCAAAAAATGCCTGAAAGATTAGTCAATTTAATTTGTCATCAGTCATTTCTAAATTCACCTTTTTTTTTTTTTGGCTTTACAGAGACATTTATTAATTTCCTTTTGTGTGATATTCTAGTTAATTAGGCCCCATTATCAGCTGTTCAAAGAATACTCTGAAAGAAACATAATAAATGAAGTGCAAGTATCTAACATGTTTAGAAATAAATGATAAGAAAATGTGTTTCTTTTAGAAAAGTGGTCTACTGGACTAAAAATGAAATAATGCATTGAGATTCAAGGATTTTTCCTATTACCTTACAGTATGCTATTTTTCATGGTAAAAAGGTTTTGAATTAGACTATAATATCATAAGCAGCAAGAAACTCTCTTTCATAAGTACCTGGGAGCTTTACAACATAGAAATGGAGTCTAAACATAATATTTAGAAAATAGTTGCTTTCTTCCAAATGGAACCAAAATACATCTATCTTCTAAAGACATACTGGATTAGAAGTTCCCACATTTTAGTTTGAGAGAATTTCTTTTTACAACTATATATTCTGTAGCCTTGAGGCACAAAGACGAGAGACTATTCTACAGATTAAATAAATGGCCAATTCTTAAGCCATCTTTGACAATTCAGTGGACATTCACAATGGAAACTGCACCTTAAATCTTTGTTTTAGGACAAGTTCATTTCTATGAAAAATAGAGAGAAGCTATATTTTTGTTCAGTGCTTATTGTGAGCAGCAAAATCCTAGGTATGGAGGCTGCAATAATATACTAGAATTTAAGATTGTGACTCACAGCTAGATTTTAACATCAAATCCCAGTAAGTCTATGTAATTGAAAGCCTATGGAAGATAAAAATAAAATAGTAAGTCATACACTTTTTAAATTTACATGTATTTTAAATAACAGAACCTCTGTAGTAAAGAGAGCTGGCAATTAAACTTATACCCAGAAGAGTAAAATGAGTTGAAATCCAGAGATTCATTTATAGAAGTTTAGAAAAAAAAAAAAAAAAAAAAAAGATTACTTATACCTACTGGGGGGAAAATGCAGATACTTTAGAAAAATATTCCATATATTTTCTGATGTTGATTTTTCATCATTAAAAGATGATTTTGAGGTAGATAACTCTTGGAGTAGACTGACTACATTTAAATTCATTTATACCACTTAAAAGCCATATCAGGAGTGCTTCAGTGGCTGTTAATTGAGCCTCAGACTCTTGGTTTTGGCTCAGTTTATGATCTCAGGATCAGGAGATTAAGCCCTGGGCCAAGCTCCCTGCTCAGCACAGAGTCTGCTTGGATTCTTTCTGCCTCCCTTCTCTCCCCCTACTTCCTGCCCCTCACCTCACTGGAGTTCTCTCACTCTAATATAAATTAATAAGAAAGAAGGAAAGAAGAAAGGAAAGGAAGAAAGAAGAAAGAAGAAAGGAAAGAAAGAAAGAAAGAAGAAAGAAAGAAAGAAGAAAGAAAGAAAGAAAGAAAGAAAGAAAGAAAGAAAGAAAGAAAGAAAGAGAAAAAAGAAAGAAAGAAAATATTTTTTAAAGGAGATCAATTAATTTTTGATGTATAACAACCACCCAAACTTAATAAATTAGCTATTTCTGGGATCAAGTCCAGCATTGGGCTCCTTACATGGAGCTTGCTTCTCCCTCTGCCTGTGTCTCTGCCTCTCTCTCTGTGTCTCCCATGAATAAATAAATAAAATCTTAAAAAAAGAAAAAGAAGAAAACAGTACAATTTCCACTATTTTAAAAATATGTAGCATGGAACAATGCATTAATTTGGATAACAGCATAACACCAATATTAGTCAAAGCCATTAGTATTTTATTTAGCTCATAATTCAATGAGTCGATTGCTTGTCAAGGGTGGCACTTGATGCCAGCAGCCATCAAATCCTGGAAGAGGCAAGAGACAAATTCTCCTCTAAAGCCTCCAGAGGGAGTATGGCCCTGCTGACACCCACTGAAACTGACCTTTGACATCTGATACTCAGAACTATGATATAATAAATTTTCATTGTTTCAAGCTCTAAGTTTGTCTTAATTTTGCTGCAGCGCATTTCAAACTAATTCAGAATTTTGGTACAGGAAGTAATTTTGTAAAAATCAAAAAAATGTGGATGTGGCTTTGGGATTGGATATTAGATAGAAGATGGAAGAATTATTTTTATTTATTTATTTTTTTTGTGGAGGAAGCATGAGTGGGGGGAAGAGCAGAAGGAGAGGGAGAGAGAATCTCAAGCCAACTCCATGCTCAGTGCAGAGCCCAATGTGGGGCTGGATCTCACAACCCTGTGATCATGACCTGAGCCAAAATCAAGAGTCGGATGCTTAACTGACTGAGCCACCCAGGTGCCCCACAGCTGGGAGAACTTTTATGCCTATGTTGAAGGAGCCTAGATTATTTTGAACATAACAGACTGTTAGAAATATGGATATGAAAGGCATTGCTGTTGGGGAATCGTAAAGAAATGAGGGTTACAGTATAGAAAGCCTACATTAGAGAATCCACGTATGATCACAAAAAGAATACTGGTAGAAATATAAAAGATAAAGCAGTGACAATACTTAGAAGGAAATGAGGACCATACTTCTGGGCACTAGAGAAAGACATTCCTTCACATTCACTGCTAGAAAAGGTGGCTGCATTGTGTTCTCTGCTGGTTCGAACCACAGAACTTGTAAGTAATGAACTTGGATTTATTTATTTATTTATTTATTTATTTAGAACTTGGATTTAAATGAGATTTCTAAGCACACTGTTTAAATCGTGGCCTGGTTTCCTCTAATTGGTCATATTAAAATGTAGAGAAAAGACAGGAAGAGCTGGTTGGGAAAAAACCACCAGGACTTGATTTTTTAAAGTCTCAGCCTGTCCAGATTGCAAAAGATGCTAAAATTGAAAGATTAATTACTAACGAAACATGTCATGGAGAGGATATCAGAGGCTGGTGAGGCAGACATTTGGGGTTGTTGAAGAGATCAGGCGTGTGTCTCTTGGATCCCCTCCACCCTCTCAGCAGACACCAGGAATAGAGATGAGATTATACCAGAAAGAGCTGTGGACACTCTTTCGTCTAACGATGTGAATTCCCGTGACAGACACAGAAATCTACAAGGTGTAGGGAAATGTTTTATCAGGAGAAACATTGGACTGAAAGGAATAGAAATAGACAAAGAGAGAGAGAGAGACAGAGACAGAGACAGAGACGAGAGAAGGATGCAGACTTTCAAACTTCTATATGCAGCAAATGGACTAAACCAGTGACTCTTCTGCAAACATGTGACATTCTTTCAGAAAAAGAAAGAATACTTCAAAAAGCAAAGCTGCAGGCCCAGTGGTTGGAGCCCCTGACCACAGAAGATTATCCCCAGGCCTTAAAACTAACAGAATTTCACCTGCTGGGTTTTCAATTTGCTTGAGACCAGTAACTCTTGACTTCCTTAATTTTGTCTGTTTTGACAGGGAAATGTCTAAACTGCTCCCCCAGTCCGAAATTGCATTTTGGGAAAGGGATCACTTGTTTTCTAGTTCTTTAGATCCACAGGTAGAGAGAAAATTGGCCCCAGAATGGATCATGCCCAGAACGTCAGCATATATCTGCTGTGAATAAGCTAGATTTGCTGGAGCTTTGAACGTGGAACTGGTGATCATTCGATGAGATTTTATTTATTTATTTATTTATTTATTTATTTATTTATTTTTTTTTTTTTTTTTCGATGAGATTTTAGACTTAGCATTGCTGCTCTGATGGGTTGGCACCTGCGCACCTCTTGGTCTGGCTGCTCCTGAGCCACAACCTTTTACAATAAACTGATAATCTAGTAAGTAAGATGTTTCCCTGAGTTCTGTGAGTCAATCTATCAATTTATCGAACCCAAGGAGGGGGTCGAGGGAACTTCTCATTTACAGTCAGTGGGTCAGAAGCACAAGTGACAACCTGGACCTGTAATTGGCATCTGCAAAGGCCAGCAGTCTTGGGGGACTGAACCCTTAAGGTGAGGAATCGAATGCTACCTATGTGTAGACAGGGTCGGAATTGGGTGGAAAGGTGGGACACCCAGGTGATGTCTGGGAATTGCTCAGTGCTCTGGAAAACCTCACCCCCTCCATGGCCATCATTCTCAGGACACCTCCCCTTCCGTTCCTATCCGTCTTTCTTCTTTACATCTTCTGGTAGAAGTCTGTTACACTTTCCGTAGATGTCCTACAGGCCTTGGATATTCTGTTCTGTTTTTCTCAGTTTACGTTCTTCGCTTTTGGGGTTCCACGGACTCTAGTGATTGATCCCCTAGCTCAGAATTTATGTCCATAGTTGTGTCCAGGTTATTAATAAGCCCATCAAAGGCATTCTTCATTTTTGCTACAGTGGTTTTGATTTCTAGGCAGTTGTTGTTTTTTCTGGTTCTTTCTTTGGATGTCCATCTCTCTGCTGACACTGTCCATCTGCTTTTGTCTATTTTTTAAAAGATTTTATTTATTTATTCATGAGAGACACAGAGAGAGAGGCAGAGACACAGGCAGAGGGAGAAGCAGGCTCCCTGTGGGGGAGCGAGATGTGGAACTCCATCCTAGGACCCCAGGGTCACAACCCTGAGCCACTGAGCCACCCAGGCGTCCCTGCTTTGGTCTATGTTACCCAATATTTCTGCTACGTCTGGTTCTGCTGCTTGCTTTGTCTCTTTAAATTTAGTTTTTTGTCGTGGTTGTTGTTGTTCTGCTTTTTGGTATGCCCTGTAGCTTTTTCTTGACAGCCAGATATGAAGCACTGGATAAAAAGAACTGCTGTCAATAAAGGACTTCAGTCACTAGTGATGAGATATGGGGAGGGGGTGGGGAGCATTATCTAACTTATGATTAGGTCTCGGTTTTCAGTGAGCCATTGCACTGTGACCTTCACAGGTGTGTTTCCGCCTTCCTCCCCGGACCCACCCCATCCCTTATGCAGGAGAGGATGGGTAAAGGGAGCTGGAGTCGGATATTTCCCTTCTCTAGGTCAGTCAGGTTCTAATTGTGCCCCAATGGGTTGTCTCTGGTTAATGAATTTTCCTGAAGCCAAGCCTTGGTCAGAAAAGCAGAGGACAGTTGTGGATCTCAAAATGGTTCTTCTTTTTCTCCCCCTTCAGGAAGCCAGAGGGGATTTTTCATTAATATTGACTATGGTACCTGGTGGAGCAACTAATGAATTATTGACCTGAACCTCTGAAACCAATAATGCATTATATGTTAATTAATTGAATTTAAATAAAAATTTCTTACTAAAAAAAGTCTATCTTGCAACATGTGCCCCTCTTCCACCATCCCTGGGGCCCCCTGCAGTTTTTATCTCTAGAGTTGGCTTCACTGAGCCTCCTACAATCAATGACAGCTCAAGTTGTCCTACCCAGGCATTTGTTCCAGAGTGTTTCGGCTAGCGGGCTTCGGCTCTCATAGGCTGTAACTCAACTATCCATCTGTCCAGTCTTAGCAACGGCAAGCAGTTTGTTCTGTGTCCTCCTCTCTCTTATGGATCCAAGAAAAGTTCTTGATTTTTCAAACTGTTCAGATTTTTACTTGATGTTAAGATTGAGTGGCAAATTCCAACTGCCTTTAGTGCCAAACCAGTAACTGGAAGTGTACACAGCCTTTTTTTTTTTTTTTTTTTTTAATAACGTATGTACCGAATATCTGCTTTAATTTTAAAAAATATCACTTTTTTATTAGTGCAGTTTTAGGGAACTTTAATTCTTAATTATATTTATTATATAATTGTATGTTTTAAAATATATATTAATAAAATTATTCATCATTAAAAGTAATGAATATTAGAACTGACAGATTTTCTTATAAAATGTTACTTGATTCATTGCGTTTGATAGTAGGAAAAATTTTAGTTGGTGCTAAGGGAATGCTGGATATGAAAGTATTTAGAGCTCTAGAATGCCTCTACTCATCTTTTTCATCAAACATTTCCTAGATGCATCATCTTGATTATATTATATAACCTCCCCCTTAAAAGCTTCCTGTATATGAAATAGAGAATGTTTCTTCTTATATAATTTAATAAATGAATGTCTGTTAAGGTCTTAAAATAATTGTTGTCAAATAGTAAACACACTGTAAATGACATCTATTTTATCATCCATTCTTTGCAAATCAGTAACTGATACTGTACATATACCAGTTTGCATTTTTATAATATTGCATATATTCTGGTATCTAATTAATACCAGGCTTCATGAAAGGTTTCATTTTACTCTTTCTATTTTTGTTTGGTTTGATTTAGTGAAATCAATGCTTGATTTCGGACTAAATGTTTTAGATAGAATTTTTAAGACTCCTTTTTTTTTAAGATTTTATTTTTTTATTCATGAGAAACACAAAGAGGCAGAAACACAGGCAGAGAGAGAAGCAGGCTCCATGCAGGGAGCCTGTCATGGGACTTGATCCCTGGACTCTGGGATTACACCCTGGGCTGAAGGCAGACACTCAACCACTGAGTCACCCAGTGTCCAAATTTTTAAGACTCTTAAGCTCTGTGTTTGTTTTGTATATATCTTAATACATGTTCAATGTGTATATATTGAATATGAATTTCTATGGGTTAAGTCTAAACAACAATAAATAATTTTGAATATTTAACTATTTCAAGGACTACATATGGCCAGAAATTGGTGGGATACAAGAAGGAAAAAACAAATATGGGAAGTAGTTCAACTACCTTCCATGCAGTTCCTTATTTAAATACACATGAACTGGGCCACTTGGGTGTCTCAGTGGTTGAGCATCTGCCTTCGGCTTGGGTCATGACCTTGGGGTCCTGGGATCAAGTCCTGCATCAGGGTCCCGCAGGGAGTGTGCTTCTCTGCCTATATCTCTGCCTCTTTGTGTATCTCATGAATAAATAAGTAAAATTTTAAAAATATACACATGAACTGAGTAACCACTAATAACTCATTACTTCCTCCCTAGGCCTTTGCTCTGACAATTACCATTAGACACAAATGATATGATAATTAAATTCTTTAAAATGTGGCTTTTCCAAATACATCAGCTTCCTCTATTGATATCAGTTAAATGCTAGGAAAAGCAGCCTGCTTTCCATGTTTATATATTACCATACTGTTAATTGGTTACTCACAAATTTATTTATTTAAATTTAAGCACATGATGCAATCATCATAGTTTTGGTATAGTTATAATTATTACCAATATGATGATCATATGATATTATATTAATCATTTTACTTGTCATGAGCTACTATTATAGTGAAAGTCAAGAAGAAGGTAATATAACACATTTGGAGTGCATATAATTGTAACCTGATTTAAAATCTAAACCACATAGAAAACTGAAGTTTTCTAATTAATGTTTGCTTTTGAACAACAAAAGAAAGAGAATATAACATATAAAGTAAGATAATTTTTATCTTCCCACTTTAAAAAATGTATTGACCTACAAAAATAGCAGCTTTAAATAAAAACATTTTAAGATACACTAGTGCTGTAACAATGTTAACTCTTTTTGAACAAAGTGATGGGAAAGTATAATTTTGGACTTATACTTTCACACACTAAGGATTTTTATGATAAAATTTAAAATTTAACTGCTTAAATTAAATCAAACTTGACTCAGTGCAAAGTTCTCTGTGTATAATTTGACACTTTATACTTTCTAGCAGAATCCCAAATCCATGCAAATTTTAGGAGTAAATAAGCACTCTTACTCAAGAGTGAATTTACCAGAAAAAAAAAAAAAAAAAAAGCTAACCACTTTATTCTAGTCCTTTTTAGAGACAAAATGCTTCCTAGTGATGTGACTCCTATATCATACATTATTTATATTATATATTCAACTATTGAAATTTCCTCTTATTTTAAAAGATTTTATTTATTTCTTCATAAGAGACACAGAGAGAAAGGCAAAGACACAGGCAGAAGGAGAAGCAGACTCCCTGCGGGGAGCCCACGGTGGGACTTGATCCTGGGACCCCAGGATCACAACCTGAATTGAAGGCAGATGCTCAAACCTTGAGCCACTCAGATGTCCCTGAAATTTCCTCATGATTTAGAATAAAAAGAAAGTGTTCATGTTCATTATTGAATAGTACCCATTTCTTTTGATTTACATATGTTAATTTACCAAAGCAGATGAATAATCAATAAAGAATGTGAATTACGAGTTTAGTTTTTCAGTAAAATACCATAGAAGTCGGCTCTTCTGCAGGATTTCCCCACTCCAAGGCAATGCCTATTCTCTCTGTTCAAATTTAATGACCTGTTACAGGCATGTGCAACTCCTCCCCATTTCCTGCCCCCTGGGTGGATGCCTATATTGTGGCACACTACCTAATAGTTTTTGAAATGAACTGTTCAGAAAGGGAGAAGAAAGAAGGAAAGGAAGAGGAATAAGTAAAATCTTAGATTTGAATTACCATGTGGAATTGTTACTTACCATATTTTCCCTTCTTTTGAAAAAAAAATGCTTTTAGGAACTTTTTAATCACTGAATTATTTTTGTGTGTAGTAGCAGCTCTTGATTCAAAATATCTTGAATTGAGATCTCTTGCTTTCATGATCCTTTTTATGAACTTTAAGACCCTGCTGATAATGATTTACTATCTGGTCTAAGAAGGCCTGATGAATACAGGTGATTGCAACATTCAAAGCACTCTACTACAAAATGGTATTTGGCACAGTGATATGAATCAAATGTGCTTCACTTTTGTCTCTGCATATTTAAGAAGAGGCACAGGGGCATATAAAAGAAACAAGTTTTAGGGTCAGCAAAATATGCTTTGAGTGCTTTTAGATAAAGAATGATGGCATAATAAAATACAGCAAGGGAAAAATGCAAAAGCAAATACTAGTTTCTCCTCAGTCACAATATTTTGGCTGAAGCTATTGTTCGTGAACCATTTCATAATTAGAGTTGCCTAAAAGTCACAAACGTCAATTATAGAACCATTTGTCAAACACATTTTCTGTGGTTCTCGACTAGAAGAATAGTTTAAATCTTTCATTTATCAACACCTAAGTTTTACTCTGATATTTGCTAACTTCTTTTTTTTTATTATTATTTGCTAACTTCTAATTTGGAATGTAACTCTTGGTACAAATGTTACTGGCAGGAAGAAATAAGAGAAAATACGAAATCAAGTGTTAAATAGTTCCTTTATGTGTTATTTTTATGTAGTGACAGTGGAGGGAACAATCCAGATAGGGCCTGCAGATCTACAATGATCAAAATTCATTTGCACCATTGATGCATAGGATCTTCTTAAATGAGAAGATGAAAACATGTAGGTGCTACATCCCCTATAATAACATTTAAAAGCTTGGTAAGCAGCAAGATAGCTATTTGCAAAGTTAATGTTACCTCTGTGTGGAGGGCAAAAAAAACCTGCTATATTTGGTTGATAATTTTGCAGATGTCTTACTTTAACATAAAATGCTTTTGTGTTAAGTAAAAACAAATTAAAATAACATACCTTGAAATTTATTTATAGGAGAAAGAAAAAAATACCCAGAATTAAGTATATTTTTTTTTCTTGGAAAACTAGTTTCCTTTTTTTTTTTTTTTTAGTTTCCTTTTAATTAAAATTTTAAAATTCCATGTATATTTTACAGTTTTATTGCATAAATCTTGACTGCAATAATTTGTTAGGTTATATAGTTCTAGGCCTTCTAGAACAACCTCCATCTTTTAATGAAACTATTGTTTAGTAGTTATAATTTTTATAACTATTTTATGTAATTTATAAATTCAATTACTTAATTTATAAATTTAAGAAATAACTGAAAAGGGCAGAAAGAGTGGATGAAGGGTTAGAAGAGTGAGATTTATATGCAAGAAATATTTTGTGAAAGCCTTGTCTCTTAAAAGGGGAAATGATTCTAAAGCAAATAAACCACCCATTACTATGTCTTAAAATTTCCATTAAAGTCAATGAATTAGCAAAGAAAAGAAATTGCCAAGGACATTAATTAAATATTAGAGAGTATTATAGTTAAAGATAAATACGCCATGCATTGAAGCAGATATGTATTATTGCTAGCAACATAACTCTGTAGTGCTGTTAAGAGCAAAAAAAAATTAATATATAAACACACTTTACTCATACAGGAAATTAATGGACCAAAAAGCTATCTTTTTTTTCTATTTAACTGAATTCACCATGAAATAATAGCTAATATTAAACTTGTTTATAAACATGGTACCACAAAGGAATAGAGAATGAACAATCCTCAGGGATCCCTGGGTGGCACAGAGGTTTGGACGCCTGCCTTTGGCCCATGGCGCGATCCTGGAGACCCGGGATTGAATCTCACGTCGGGCTCCTGGTGCATGGAGCCTGCTTCTCCCTCTGCCTGTGTCTCTGCCTCTCTCTCTCTCTCTCTCTGGGTGACTATCATAAATAAATAAAGAAAAAAAAATAAAAAAAAAAACAATCCTCAGATAAGTATGCATCAGAGCCATATGAAGGCCTGATATATGTACTAAAAAAATAATAATGATGCAGAATTAGCTAAACATTGCCTACTATGCCTTGAATATTTGGAGTAAGACTAGAGTTCTACAGTTTTGCATAAAGCCATATGTCTTATATTTGTATTTTTGTAATAATTTTATTTACATAAAAAATTGAAAGCTTCATTTGCTTTTTTTTATTTTTAAGCCTCATTTGCTTTTATTTCACGTCAAAAGAAACGCTTGCCTGCCAAAAAAGATTATCAGCGGTGTCACATAGTCAATTTTTAGTAAATTATCATGGCACTGAAGCTGTATGATTAAAACTGTGTCATTTAAGAAGAGACTTGTTGAAGCCCTAGGTAGGTTGAATTCTAAAACTATCTTCCTTTTATTTTGGCACAGATAGGATTATGCTGCCTTCACTTTATTTATTTTTTGTTAATATAATTCTGGCTATTTTGCTAAATTATATTTTCATGTTTTCAGAGGGACATATATTACAAAGAAACAAAAACAAAAAACCTAATACAATGTACTAGATATTTGCATATTCCAAAAGACTCAAAGGTAAAGGTAATACACTTCTGATGTTTAAGCACATACTACTCAGCTAAACTATAAACCTTCTTCCCTTAAAACTGATTCTTCACTTGAATGGATTCAACGCATTTGGAAATATCACATTAATTTTTTTATAATCTATTCTATGATCTACAAACTCACAGAACTTTGTTCAATGGAATGCCCATTTTTCCAAAATAATTTTCAGTAGCTAGAAAATTTAACAAAATGTTTATGCTGAAAATCTAGGTTACTAATATATATATGTTGATATGGGAGCAATGCTAAAAAATGAGAACATGTAAACATAGAAAAAGGGCCTTTGTTTATAAATTATCACAATTCTGACACTAATTTGAGTGAAAGTAATTTATTTTACGTTGTGTGATACCCTACAGTCTCAAGTTTTTCAAAAATCTGAAGACAATAGAGTCATTAAATGCACTTTTAAAATGCTTTGTAAGTGATTTTAAAGTTCACGGGAAAAACTATGAATGTTGAAGCCTAATCTGAGTGGGTGAAATCGTTCAGTTACACTGATTTATTCATTTTGGTTTTATATTAGTTTGCAGATAGTGCTGCACATACCAGCCTTCTTCTTCTTCAAAAAAAAAATCATTAACTTTCCAATTAAATGCTAAACATTTCATTAAGTTTCTATTTTTAAAGTTTTTATTTTAATTCCATTTAGTTAAATATAGTATAATATTAGATTCTAGTGTAGTGATTTATTCCATTTCTAAAGTCAGAGACAATGTTTGATCTTCACAAATTTCAATTTCTATTTCAACAATATTGCACTAAACATTAGCATTTCTAAATCAGACCAAAGTTATAAGTGAAATATTTTTCATTGAGGGTTTGTTTTACAGGTCTTTTTTTTTTTTTTATAATACTAGTGAGTATATTTTCTTGTTTTTTTTTTTTTTGTATTTGTTTTCTTTTTTTTTTTCTCTCTCTCTCTCTCTTTTATTTGTATGTTTGTGTCTTCTGCTCACGTTCTTTATTATAGTACATGTCCTATTGATTTGAAATGATTTCTATATTATAATTATTTTTTTAACTCACATTGGGGAGCTGGTTTTATCTTATTTCCGGGGTATAATTAAAAGATTTATATTTGTTTCAATAAAACCAATGTAGTTTAGGCTATTCCAAAACAGTAACTTCGAATCAAATCTGGGTATTTTCTTTTTTTTTTTTTTTTTTTTTTTATTTTTATTTATGATAGTCACAGAGAGAGAGAGAGAGGCAGAGACACAGGCAGAGGGAGAAGCAGGCTCCATGCACCGGGAGCCTGATGTGGGATTCGATCCCGGGTCTCCAGGATCGCGCCCTGGGCCAAAGGCAGGCGCTAAACCGCTGCACCACCCAGGGATCCCAAATCTGGGTATTTTCTTTTGTTGGCTGAGTGGTTAATAATATTTTTGTAAGTTACAGATATATAGCTGTTGTTTAATATGTGATTTTCAGACACTAGATATTAGTATATTTAATATATCCACAAATTGTGTCAATGTTTGGATATACTAATTTCATTCATTATGCCTTTTTATTGTGATTGTGTATACTGGGTATATAGTAAGCTTACGATGTATGGAAGTAATTTCATCACATTTATTCTCTAGAAAGATCCTTCGGATTATATAGTAGATAATAGATTAGACCAAACTGTAACTGAGGACCAAAAACAATCCTCAAGAAACTAGTAAAATAAACCCTAAGAAGGAAGATACCGAATTATGCAAGATACGGACAATGGAGAAAGAGAAACATAGTGAGATTTAAAGGCTAATAAAGAATAGGAAATAAACAGTAAATTTTTTTGGCTTTTGGGATGAGCGAGAGATAACAGTCAAAGATCAATACCAGTTTCTACCATGAGTCCATGAAATAAGGGCTCAAACAAGAGCAGGAACTATGGCAGACATAGATAAATTTTATATAAGCTTACCTAAGTGCTTTGACATAGCAGAAGACAGATTCTGGAACTTAAAAAGGAGATCTGAAGAGTAGATATAAATTAAGAATCTAAGACAAAGGATAAAGAGAACAAGGAAGAATTTTTAAGGTGAAAGGATTTATAAAAAGTATTGAGGGCCGATTAATGGTGCATACTAATTTATAATGAAAGCTCTGGCCCACTGACCATCCTTAGAAACAAAGTGGTTGGTTGTGATCTAGGGCCAATGTTTTATAGAAGAGTGAAAGCCAAATTTCTATGGCTTTAGAAGTGAATGTCAGATCAGAAAGTAAGGTAATGAGTACACAAAATTCTTACTAAAATGTCTGACAATGTATAATATCCATGATTTTCAATATCCCTAATGTAGGAAGGAAAAAGATTGACAATTTGTGTCAATTTTTTGGTACGTTTTTGCTGTGCTTCTGTGAATGAAAAAGAAGGCCCTGATAGAACTGCAAGGAAGACTCTTTTGATTTGAAGGAACACACAACAAAACAAAGACATTTTTTTGTTTCCCATAGTTCTCTAATAGAGACAATACATGACTGTGTGGTTCTAAACGACCACATGTTCTGACTGTCCAGTATGAACTGAGAGTTAAGTGAGTAACACAGCTGAGTCTGTGCACCGGTACCTCCTCCTCAGCTGCAGTGATACGTGAGCTTGGATTTCCTGAATCTTCAGAATCACATCCTAAAACTCAAGGAAGTTACATGAGCAAGGGGCACATACTACTGCTTTGTCTTCTCTTCCTCAACTTACACCTTTGGCTTGATTGGAATTCTTGTGACCTGAAGAAGAAAAATAGTAAGACTGGTCTGTAAAATATTTTTCTTTTCTTTTTTTTAAATTTTTTTCTTTTTTTCTTTTTTTTATGATAGTCAGAGAGAGAGAGAGAGAGAGGCAGAGACACAGGCAGAGGGAGAAGCAGGCTCCATGCACCGGGAGCCCGACGTGGGATTCGATCCTGGGTCTCCAGGATCACGCCCTGGGCCAAAGGCAGGCGCTAAACCGCTGCGCCACCCAGAGATCCCAAGATTTTTCATATAATCTGACACCTCCCTTATGTGGAAAGCAGGTATGAGTACAGTCCCACTGAAGGGTGTCTCTCATGGGAGATGATAAAGGAGAATCCTAACCAGGGGCAGAACTTTGAGAAGTCATCTGGGTGTTTAATTCTTCTGTAAAAGAAGGGAGGGAGCCTGCTTCTCCCTCTGCCTATGTCTCTCTGTCTCTCATGAATAAGTAAACAAAATCTTTAAAAATAAGAAAAAAATTAAGAAAAATTAAGAAAGACAGATGGTAGAGTTAAGTGTTTACATTTATTTGGTATCAGGCTTTGGAAGGAATAGGATTGGAAACTTTTAATATAAAGGAAATATTTGAATGACCTTTATGAATGGGCTCAATGTGGTGATATGTGTATCATGTGAAAGGTCACAAAAGGTCAAATTCTTCAGGAGAATTTTTTAATGATTACAGACAAAATGGTCTCTCCTGTGGATGTTAGGTAGATTTCTTCCCCTCACCCCTCTCCCCACCCCCACAGACGTTTGTTCAATGCTCTCATGAACAATGTTCAGTGTGACCATGGAGAGTGACAGAGGATAGTCGTGGGTTTAACATCTTGGGCCTCTCCTCACTAACACTGATTCGGCTGTGGCCATTGGTAAATGAACCTGCCAACTACAAGTATTAACACTAGCGACTCATTTCCTTTGGATCAACAACTCTGTGGGGGTTGATTACATTGAAATCTTCCAACAGGGAAAGAAAGGAATAAATTCTTGGGTTGGGATTAGTTGCCTGTCCTGATCCTACACTGCTGACCAAATTTCTATTTGTGATTTTTTTCCATCCTCTATTTCATACAGCATTGCTGTGGTCCAGGGAGCTCCTCCTAGAATAGAATGTTCACCGAATTCACTTTTTTTGCCGTGTCTTTCATAACCCCTACATATCAGATCTGATAGGATTTGTAGCTCCAAGACAAGCTATTTCCTATAGAAGACTAAGTTATGTGACAAAAAATCTTAGAGGGCCAATAAATACTAAATACACACATGAATGAAGGCTGGACCACAGATTGTCATATGACAATATCTAGGGTAAGCAGCCCCAGAGACAACACCAATCTTTGCAGCAATTGGCCCAGAAAGGTAAAAACTTGGAAAACAACTGCAAATGTCCATATGTTTTGCCCCCACTTCCAGATCAGGATGAACCAGAAAAAGACACGTGCAGCATCCAAACCAGTCACTTAAGACATGAGTCTTTTATCCAGCTTGCCTCGAGATTCACCCGTCAAGTAGACCACACCTGAAACCCTCCCTTTGTTTCATATAGAGCACTCCCCTTTCTTGTCTGGTTTTGAATCTCTGCAAACATACCACATGTGATGAAGTCTAAGTCTGTGACTACAGGGAGTTCTGAATAGTTTCTGCTTGTTCTTATTTAAACAGATTTTTTCCCCCTAGATGAAGCACTGAGACATGGTGTGCACTGCCTGTCACCATGGACCTAGCCTGTGACCAGACACTTTTCTCAGGGAGGTCTCTTGTACATCAATGTTAATGGCTTGATTACATCTACACTGGTAATACAAATGGAGAGAAGGGGACACCTTTAAATAAGAGTTACTCCTAAGAGGTTGCTTACTGGAAATGAATTAAAAATATTATTAATGATTTGTGTCAACGGATCTATGTCAGGTAGGGGATATAATGGGTAATAAATATTAAAGAGGGCATGTGATATAATGAGCACTGGGTGTTATATAAGACTGATAAATCCCTGACCTCTACCTCTGAAACCAATAATACATTACATGTTAGTTAACTGAATTTATTTATCTTTTTAATTTTTATTTTTATTAATTTTTATATTTTAATTAATTGAATTTAAATAAAATAAAATTTAAACTTGAGGAAAAAAAGGAATAAGGCTAGATTGAGAATTTACAAGAGACTTTAATGTTTACGGTGCTTATAGATGTTGACCAATGGGCCAGGGCTTAAATAAGGAGTATAGAAACTCTGAAAGGAGATTTAAGGGTCACCACTGTAACAGCTTGTAGTTGAAGATACGCGAGTAGGTCATGTCATCCAGATATTATCATCCAGAAAATGTGTGGATATAAAAAGAGCAAAGGTCTATGAGATAACCTGAAGATCAACGTATAAAACATGGATGGTAGAAAAGGATTGCATTAAATAAATGGAGAAAGAACATCCATGGAAGATGTCACTGAAATGAAGACATCTTTGAAAAAAGGAGAAGGTTGAAACTCTGTTAAATGCCACAGAAAGGATTAAGATAAGAATTCAGCAAGGAAATCACTGCTGATATTAGTGAGCTCGCGTTCATTGGCATGATGGGAATGCATGCCACATTCGAATGGTTGAGGATTGCCCGTGCCACCAGAAAGCAGAACCAGAAAATGGAACTTATTCTATAAAAAGGAGGGACAAAATTATAAAGATTGCACACCTCAAAGAGAATTTAAATTTAAGTAATTAACTTACGACTTACCAATAAAATGGTATATTATACAGTTTCAAAAAAACTCACACTGTATGAGTATTTATAATGTGGGGTTATGTTAAAATTTATCAATAAGGAAAAAGCAAACAGTCAGATATATATTTCCAACTTCAGAAGACCCAAATAGCTCTGTGATTCTGTTTATCAGAAATATTATTAAGTAGTATTCTCTGTGTGACAAGAAATTTTTTTTATATTCATGAGAATAATTTTTGCTTATTTTTGAAACTATGATGAACATGTACTAATTTTTAAAATAGTAATAAAATCAGCAACACAATGGGATGTTTAACAATGAGGAAGATATTTATAGTCTTTCTCCTGTTTTTAATAGCAAAATATATTCCTATTGAAGTTTATATGTAAGTTTTCATGTTGATGTGTTGGGACAGCTTTGCCAATCAAAACAGAATGCTGAATATTTGCCTCATCTGGGAAATTTCTTTCTCCTGCTGCCCTGGTGCATTCCCTACTCCAACCAGTGATAACCGTTTTTTTCATTCCTAACTTCTTAGATTAATTTTGTCTATTTTTTTCTACTTAATATAAATGGAATCATAGATTATATACTATTTTTGTCCACCTTCCTTAGCTCTATGTGATTCTTCTGACGTTCACTTATGCTATTGCATGTACATGTAGTCCATCTCTTTTTACTGATGAGCAATATCCCAATGTATGAAAATACCAAAATTTGAATATCCACTTTCCTACTGATGGAATATGGTTGGTTCCTAAGATCTATTTTTTTCTTTTTATTTAAGTTTTAATTTAAATTACAGTTAGTTAACATACAATGTAATATTAGTTTAAGGTGTACAATTTAATGATTCAAAACTTCCATACATGGCCTGGTGCTCATGGCAAGTGCCCTCCTTAATCCCCATCACCTATCTCACCCTTCCCCCACCCCCCTCCCCTCTGATAACCAACAGTTCTTTCTCTACAGTTAAGAGTTTGTTTCTTGGTTTGACTCTCTCTCTCCCTCTTTTTTACTTTGTCCATTTGTTTTTTCTCTTAAATTCCACATATGATTGAAATCCTATGGTACTTTGTCTGATTGACCTATTTCGTTTAGTGTGATACTCTCTAGCTCCACCCATGTCATTACAAATAGCTGGACTTCATTCTTTTCCATGGCCTAATATTTAGCTATTATGATTAAGGCTGCTATAAATAGTCTTATACAATAATTTTAGATAAAAACATTTTTCAAAGTTGGTATATAATGTTCGCTCCAATCAGTAATGAAAGGATTTCAGTTGAGCCCCACTTTTGCCAACATTTAGTATTGTCAGTTGTTTTGCTTTCAGGTGCTGTAGTGTTTTTAGTTTTTACTTCACTGAAAAATTAATAATGTTGACAAATTTTCATGTACTTATTGATTGTGTCTGTGTCTTCTTTTGTGGAGTATCTGTTCAAGTTTGTTCATTTAAGTGGCTTATTTGTATATCCTATTATGGATTTGTAGGAAAATTTAAAAATATATATACAATTAATTTTCTGGGTTGTATGAATTATGAATGTGTTTTCACTGTTTGTAATTTATGTTTCCTAATACTGACTTGTCATAAGCAGACACCTTTTATTCTGATGAACTACAAATAATAATTTTTCTTTTATGATTAAGTTCTATATAAAAAGTCTCATTTTACTCTAAACTGTGAAGATAGTTTTTCCTATAGAGGTTTTATGGTTCTAGCTTCTCCTATAATCCAATTTGGCCTTTATATATTATAAAAATTTTAACTTTATATTATTACCATAGTAATACTTTCAAATATTATATTTATTAATATTTATACTTGTTAGGCAGATGTCAAGGCTATTTACTTCTGCTTATGACCAAATAGCCATTCCAACACCATTTCTTAAGAAAAGATCTTTTATTTTCCCATTCAATTTTCTTGGTTTCATGGTCCAAAATCAACCGATCATATAAGGGCATTCTATTTCTGGAGTTTCAATACTCTTTCATTTTTCTATTTATTTCTTATATCAATATCACGCACTCTTGATTATTTCCTTCTTTTCATAATATAAATCCTCCAAATATGTTTTTTTTTTTTTTTTTTTTTTTTACTTTTTTTCGGGATTACTTTGGCTATTTTACATCCTTTGTTCTTTAATCAAGATTTAGAATAAAATAGTTTCAGGATTGGGGGGACAACCTTCTGACCTAGTGCTTGGGAATCCATTAAATCTATAAATAAATTTGAGGAGATGTGAAACCTTAATTAATACTATTGAATCTTTAGTATATGAACAAGTATCCTCGCATTAGATTGGGTCCTCTTTAAGTTACGCCTGAAGATTATTTTGTAGTTTTTGGTAGTTTGTACATGTTACAATAGATTTATTTCCAGGTACTGGTTACATTTGATGATATTTTTAAGTGCTATTGTATATGTAAACATAAATTATATATATATATATATATTTTTTTTTAAACATATATATGTATGTATGTATTGTAGATGTAATTAATGGAATAATGTCAGGTTATTGTTAAAATAAAAACAAACAGACCAGCCTTGAAAATCTCTTGGGTGAACAAAACAAGTTCAGTCATACAAGCAAAATCTAATTCAGCTCATTTTGCATGACTAACTTCACCAGGGTCACTTCTTGTTTATGTCTCTGGAAATAATAAGCAGAACTTGAACTATTTCCCAAGGCTGATGAGATAACTACTATAAAATCCCTATCATTTAACAAAATTCTAATATGTCAACTAGTCGGTCACTGTGAAGAGTAAACAGTCACTGCTTTCTCACTACATAGCTGCTTTATAATAATCTTCTCCATATTTCGGTTTGAGCGCTCCTGGTTTGCAAACTGTCTGTTTCCGTGCACTCAATAAACTTTCACTAATTACTACTTCAGTGATTTATTGGTTTTACTTCTGTTATTGCTGCACTTCTGGCTGGAATCACAATGGTTTGAGATATATGTGTGTGTATTATGTATTTGGTAGAATGTATATGAAATATACATGTATTATTTAGATTATACACAAGATTTGCTGACAGATACACCTACACCTACAGAAAGCCACATAAAAAATAAAGTCTCCAGGGAAAACAGGTAAGTAAAAAAGAGTTTCCTTGAGGAATAAGGAAAATACTTCAGACAAGAAGAGGCCTGGAAAGAGACCAAACTCTTACACGTCTCTGTCAAAGGGAATCCAAGTGTTCTTAGTTTAGCAGGCTGTTCATTTTTTTTTTAAGTTCCTTTTCTGTGTAAAATATTTCACTGGATTTTTGTATTAACCTACAACACAGGGCTTTGGTCTGTAACCATGTCTGATAAACATGATCTGACATCCAGAGCTTAATCCTGACAGGATTTGATTTATAGCAACTGTCTTTTCTACCTGATGAGCATCCATTTTGCTCGAGCCAAGACAACTTAGTAGACATTGGGGTCAGCAAAATCTTCCACTCATTGTTCTTTCTCTCCCTTACATTCTTCCCTCTCCTCTTATTTTTAAACTATGAAATACAACGAACAATATGTTCCTACTTAGAGAAAATGACAAAGAAAACATCTTCCTATTTCCACTTGTTTATACATATAGCATGAATTATTTCTGCAATAGAGATTGTATATGTATTTATTTATATTGTCTTTAATCTTTCCTTTCTTGGTGATAATTCTATATATAATGAAACTGTAAGTTAACATTCATGGTTTATTTTTTCAGATACATCCCAATATCTGGTATTTAAAATAACCAAAAATGTTGCAACAGTAATAAAATATATATAGTAATAGAATATATATAAAAGTAATAGAATATATACACACATATACATATATGTATTTATATACATATATGCATATTTATATATACATATGTGTGTGTATATATAACATTCAATTAATTTTTATTAATCAGAAGATTTTACATAAGGATGAGGGTACATTTATGAAGAAACATTATGTATCCTTAATTTTAAGATAAGAATTTTAAAATTCTTTTCTAAAGTGAAGAATGTCTTCAGTACTTTCAAGAAAGTAGCATGAGGAAAAAGTATTGTCTAAATAAAATATATTTTGAGAATTTGGTCTAATGAATAGATTGGGAAGCAACTAAAGGTAAGGAAGTATTTCAAAATTCAAACATGAGGGACACCTGGGTGGCTCAGTGGTTGAGTGTCTGCCTTTGGCTCAGGGCATGATCCCACGATCCAGGATCAAGTCCTACATCGGGTTCCTTGAGAGGAGCCTGGATCTCCCTCTACCTGTGTCTCTGCCTCTCTCTCTCTCTTTCTCTCTCTGTCTCTCATGAATAAATAAATAAATCTTTAAAAAAATAAAATTCAAATATAAGATGGTGAAAAAAATTTTTTAAATCTAGTTACTTTATAAACATCTTCAGAAAATGAAGGTTATTGCATTAACAAATCATGCTGCAATAATAGGTACGGAGAAGATTTCTTCAGCAGTGAAATATACATGGTAGTAGATGTTCAAAAAATATCATATTTGGAACAAACATCAGATAAATATCTGAGATATGCTTTCAAAAAGGTTAGAATATATAGACAAAAATAGGAAATGTGGAAGATTAGTGAAGTATATCTAGTGAAAGACTGGTAGGAATTCCCAGAAGACAACTCAGAGAAAATGTAAGTGTATCATGATGATAATGCTATGACTATCAAGGGTCTTATATGCAAAGCATATGGATTTCCGGAATAAAAGCCATACAGGAAAAAAAAAAAAAAAAAAAAAAAAAGATCTACTCTAGAGTATACTCTTAGGAAATGAAGAAAATAGAGATAAGAATAGTCATCAAAACCTTCCAGAAAGGGGAAAACACCATGTATATTTGGGCACTAGATTTTCATCAAATGTCTCAATGCTAGCAGTGGTGGCCTGAAAAGGAAGTAAAAACTAATGCTGCGAAAATTCTGAGAGGAAAAGGGAAATATGAAATCCATAACCCAGCTAACTCATTCATTACAAAGGTAAAGTAAAAATATTTCAAGCATTTAAGATCTCAGCAATTTTCCCTCCAATATCCCCTTTCTAAGGACGTTGCTAGATGATGTGTGTTCCACCAAAACCAAACCCAAATAAAGGCAGTTCCAGATGGGTGGGTGGGTGTAATGTCAGGGATCAGAAGTGGGCTGAGTCCAGAATAGAATGGATAGATGCAGGATTCCAGGAGGGATTTCTCCAAGAGGAAAAAGTTGAAGTGTCTGGTAAAATAATGCCTTTGAGAAAAAATTGGTGATCAGTAAATAGGAACAAAACAATGCAAAACAATGAAATTCTTAATGCTAAAGAAGGCAACGTGTGTGGGGAAACTTAATCATTGCACATGTTCATCTGTGAGTAATTACCTATTACACTAAAACACATTGACTTAGTCAAAAATTGATTTACTTCTCTCTTAGGATAAGATTTATATGATGTGTGAGGTGAGGCTAGAGAACCAGGAGAAGGAGCAAAAGTATTTTTCTTCCATAGTTATGTTAAAGGATAATATGTAAAAATTCAAAATAAAGATAAGTATGTGACCTTATTGCTTAGAGTATGGAAATAAAACCAGAAGAAGTAAAGGCAGTTGGAAGCTGCTTATCGCAGGATATTACGATCAAGAGTGTCAAAGAACAGGAGGAGATCATGATGGAATAATTAGCATTTTACACTATATAATGTTGTACTTAGGTGGATATACAAAGGTTTAAAGAAAACAAAAGGAAGATATTATAGATTTGTAATATATGCAGTGAACATTGCACATGGACAAAATATTTTTTTAATAAGGGAAAATGAAAGAATGAGACAGGCATACATGCCAACAAAGTATTTCTTTCTTTTTTTTTTTTTTTTCCAAATTAGCATATGTTTTCATTTGAAATGACAGCAAGATTTAGAGCCATACCTGAAGCAACGTTGTCTATTCCTGGAGCCATCTCTGTTCTGAAGAGTCTGCGTACCCTCCTTACTGGACATCCATTCTCCAGTAGCTATGCTCACAGCTCTGCCTCCATGTTCTAGGTCTATGATGCACATTCTATGAAGAACTCGTGTGTCCTCTGACGTATCTTGTAGATGAGCTTTCCTCTTTCTTTGTAAACTACTCTTACGTAGTTCACAATGTTTTGAACGACTTTAATCTAAGTCATTTTAATTTGCAAGAGAACTGAAGGTCCTTCATCTCCTCGTCTTCCCAGAAGGAGGAGGGTCATTTCAGGGCTGTTGCTCACTCTTTTTCTTTCTAGCCCAACCCCAGATGGTGGGGAATATCCTCTTACCTCATATTTCTCATGCATCCTTTTACAACTTGTCTTTCAGCATTTCTTCTGAAAGAATAAACTATTAACACCGAGACAATAATCAGATTAAATCTGATGCAAAACGTGTTAATCACACCCTTTCTCCTACAGTAATCTTTGCTATTTTCTTGGGGAATCAGGTTTTTTTTTCTTTTTCTTCTTTTATCAATAGTTATTTGATACATTTTATATGTATCAATGAAAGCATTTAATTATTGATTTTTTTTTAAGACCAAGTACATCTCCCTTTCTGGCTAATTTAGTTTCTGACACTACTAAGCCATGTGAGGAGTTTCAAATCAGGCTCATAAAATAAAATACTTTTTCATCTGATTTTTATTTAGGACCTACAGATCCTTTGTTACACAATATACTGGTGGCATTAGAAGGATTTACAGTAATAGGAGAAATCAATTTTAATTACTTTCCTTCTAGATTCATTCCAACAGAATGTCTAACAATAGCCATCAAGAATTATGCTTGCTCACTTTTATTTGATATTCTATGTTTATTCACTTAGCAAATTCCCCTAGATATGTCAGTTTCCTCCAAATTACATTGGTAGTATGTTCCCTTTTAACTTGCCTCGAGTTTTTCACCTCTTCATGTAAAACACACATAGGGAACTGTATCACATCAAATTATTGCCATTCCCCTCTATCATCCTACCCCTTTTTTTGTTTAACTGAATACTGTCTTAGGCTTTATGATTTATAAATCTAAAAGACAATTCTGTTCCTGCCAACTGTTAGTACAATGGGTTGAATTACTAAAATAGATTGCTTGAATCACAGATGTTAATTTTGCAAAATTAAAATTGCCTTGCAAAGTAAAATTGCAAATTTTTACTAATGATCTATAGGTCTGTGCAAAATGCAAAGCACCGACAAAATATGGTTTTCCCTGAGAAGTGTGCAACCTCTGAGAGCTCCCAAACTTCTCTCTCTCTCTCTCTGTTTCTTTTTCTGCATCAAGACACATTTTTACTTTGGAATAATGGTAATATGTGCAGAACACCAATCAAAAAGGTATATTTTAATGTTCAAACATCTGTATTTTGTACTCATTAAGCAGGTTATTTGACTACCCCTTTCCTCTCCAGCCATAAATCTAAAAACGCTATGTGTGTTTACAATCTGGATACATGGTCTATATCTTGATAAAGCAATTTTATAGATGGAGACTCCATTTTCTGCTATTAATACCATTAGCATGGGGAACCCTGGGTGGCGCAGCAGTTTAGCGCCTGCCTTTGGCCCAGGGCACGATCCTGGAGACCTGGGATCAAATCCCACGTCGGGCTCCCGGTGCATGGAGCCTGCTTCTCCCTCTGCCTTTGTCTCTGCCTCTCTCTCTCTCTCTCTCTCTCTCTGTGACTATCATAAATAAATAAAAAATTAAAAAAAATACCATTAGTATGTTTACTAGCAGATCTGGTTCTGCTAAATCACTAGAATATTTACTTGAAAGTCTCTTGTAGGTTATTTTTTTTTCCTGGTTTCCTCAGCACAAAAAGTATAGCTTCAGAACTAATACTTTATACTTACTGCCTGCAGACAATTTTCTTCTTAGTGTAATGAAATTTGGACAATGCTTTTAAATATTTAGAGCATTTATATGAAATTAGTCCAGTGCTTGGTCTGACTCTCATTCATCAATTGCCAAATATAGACTCATGCTTGAGGGAAAATATTATATACTAATTGAAACATGAGCTCTTTAGTTACATGCTCTGGGTTTGAATCCGAGCTCTGACACTAACTACTTATAAAACGTTGGGCAATTTCTTAATTTCTCTTACTTTACTTCCCTCATTTGTCATTTGGAGGTATTAATACCACCTAATGCATAACATCAATGTAAGTATTCAATGAGTCAATGCAAATGGAGCCTTTAGAAAATGTATGACTTATTTTAACATCCAAAGCCATGACCTATTGTTCTTCCGAGGTGTGATTTGGGAGAGTCTTCTCCAGACTCTGCCAGCAGAAAGAGCTACTTCTCAATAAATATTAGGTCTCTTTAGTTGCCATACTCTAATGACCTAGACTACCTTGCATCCATTTCTTGTACACTGTCCCTTTCCACTTATTCTCGGCTTTACACTCTTACAGCATGCCCCTGCTTTATTCTCGCTCTCCCCATTTCTTCTGAGAACCACAGGTCTATCTCTGAATTTTTGTCCTTCTGGAACCAACCAAATTCTTTCATAACATCATCACATCAAAACTGTAAGCTCAACTTAAAGCATTGGGTTTAATTTAATCATTAGATAAAGCTATTTTATGTCAGAGAATTTCTGCATCCCTTACCAATAGATTTATATTTCTCTTTATATTGCTAAGGAGAAGTAGCAAGTAGTTCAGTCTTACATTTAAAAGCCAAACTCCTTTTAACTTACCTACTCATTCTGGAAGATTGCCAATCTATATTGCAGATAGGCACTAAATTAATTCATTTGGGTCCTGATTCAGCTGTGTTTGCTCAGGCAAAATTTTTGCCTGAAGTTCCATTGACTCTGAGGTCAATAAAATCTTTGCATATATAAATTCTGATGAGTCAGGTCTTGAACAAGTATCTTGCAATTTCTTTCAATGTGATTCCTACTATTGAATAGCAAAATCGTATTTTATGAGGGATTTCAACTGACTTTGGAAGACATGAGTTTTCCATTGAGCAATGCCAATGAAATAAAAAAAAATAGTAACTTCTCAAAACTATTTTTCTTCAATTATTAACTTATAAATAATAGCAAATGAATTTAGTTAAGAAAAAAATCATACATACATTGTCTTACTACAATATTTGCATTTTAAGTATCTTATGTGTATCATGTTTTAAGAATTGCTCCTGGTATCTGTATTAAGTGAATAGTAGTAAATTGAATTATTAACTTCTTGCCTTTCAAAAGACAGCATAAAATACCTTTGACTTGTGATGTGCCATGAAATCTGTGCAAGATATCTCTATGCTCCATTGAAAATATAGAAAGATGAGACGGGGTGTATTGTAATGAGGGTAATGGGAGTCTTTTCCAATATCCTGCATGGTATTAAGCTTTAAGCCATACTTAAAATATTCAGTGCTCTCAATATATCCAAACTTGATCAAATTCAGATAATTAATTCAAAGTCATCAGATGTGCAAAATGAGAATATCAGTCATAAGCTTGAAATAAGTCAAATATTCCTATTTACCATCCAGAAAAGCAAATGATGATGAATTTAATAGGGATCAATTGACCTGGGTACAGGGAGATGAACTGTGTTGAGGGATACAGTGGTCCCTTTGCACTTTTTGTCATATTGCCTAAGAATTGGACTGATCACAAATATATCAATCAAGGAATAGGAAGGAATTTATTTTACACTAAGACATCATCTGATGAGGATTAAATTACAAAGTATTCACAAAGGTATGGATGGTGTAGAGGGGACTGTATTGTTTAAAACTTGTTTCAAAATAAAGTTCTCTAAGACTGTGTGTCTTAAACCAATAGCCATTTGCATAGTTCAAAATTCTGTGATTTGGAAATTGGGATGCTCAGCTAGTAGTTTCTTCTGGTTTTAGCCATTCTGACTCATTCATCTGTGGTTATTTTTCAGGGCATGGCAAGTAACCATCCAGTATAGGGAGGCTCAGCAGGGCTCAGTCTGTACATATGCTCTCTCATCCACTAGCTGGCAGGCCTGAGCGTGTTCTCATGGTGGCTGGACAGGGCTGCAAGACGGAGCAGAAACATGTGAGGCGTTTTGAGACCTAAACTCAGAATTGACTCACTGTCACTTCATTTATGCAAAGTATTTAAAAATTTCTATCCACAGAGTCATTTTTTCTCTTCTCTCTAGAGACCTGAAGTGGTTCAGGGAAGAGCTGCCCTTGTCCAGAGGCTAACCCAAAGTTCATGACCATGTACTGATGATGGCATCAAGATTTTCTCAATATTAATGATTAATAGACAATCAGAAATCAACAGACAACTAAAAAAATTAAATCCCAAAGCATAAAAGGGAAATACTAAGTTAAATAAATAAAAAAAAACAGACAAAAAAGAACAAATGAATTAATAAGATCAGAAATTAATGCAGTGAAAGCAGAAGTACTAGAAATAGAGGCATAGGAAAACTCAGATAAAAAATATAACTGTTAGAAACAGAACAATGTGAAAAAAATAGATGTTTTACAGTTGTAGTCAATGGGTTTTCCAAGACAGAATCAAATGACAAAGATTAAAAGTGTTAGAAAAGATAAGAGCTACAAATAATCACTCAATGTTGACATTTTGACAACTGCATTACATGTATTATAAAAAGAGAAAAACATAAAAATTTAAGAGTAGAAACTCATCACTGACATTCAACTGTTATTTTCTGAAAATACAAAGTCCTCACATAGAAAGGGAACAGTTTTTACCTAGCACAGTGAGTTATAAAGGTTCTTTCCCCAAACCACTGTGAAAATTAATAAGTATAAATAATAATAATTTCAATGATAAGACACAACAAAAGCACAAAGCAAACAAAAGGACAGCTTGAATCAAAGGAGAATTAGACTTAGATTTCATAATACTCATCACAGTTGAGTAAATATCGGTGCCACTATATTGTTAGTTATTTAAATTTGGCAGCTTTTTTTTTTAATTATTTGATCACTATATTCAAGATGATTCACACTTTCTCTGAAACAATGTATGCCATTAGTAAATATTTAGTCATAATACTTAGCATTTGCAGTGGAGTTTGAAAATAGTCATGCAGTCTAGGTGTGGGAATCATTTTAAGCAGAATGTATGAAGGATGGTACTTTCTAAGTACAACTTTTCCTCCAATTCCCATCCTTCACGCTCTTTGGCATTGTGATCTTACAATTCCTTCACTAAGTGTTAGAAACTCTCTTTCCACTCTCTCAAATCTGTGCAGGCTCTGAGAGTGCTCTGGCCAATATAATACAATGGAAATGTCAGGTCTAGGCATTGCCCTTAACTACCCTAATGTTTCTGCATCTTACCTTTTAAAACTCAGGAGCCATAGAGGGAGAGCCCTCACCACTGAGAAAGGTGTATATGGATTCTCCATAGTAGCATCTAAGGAATTAGCAGCTAAGAACATGCCACGTGAAGGATCCACCTGAAAAGTTGCTATCATGGTGCACCATAAAATTAATCTAGGGCCTAGGCAATTAGCAGAAGAGAGATTGACCCAGGGAGACTGTGAGAAGCTAAAAGGACACTGAGATGGGAGGCTGGAGAGATGATGATGTGTGTCTGTGGTGCCACAATATTTAGCAAAACTATCCCCTGCAGTGATGTGGGGAAAAAAAAATAACTTTGTGAGTCCAGGAATGGGTCTAAATAGATTAGTTCAGGCCAGTCAGTTAGCAGTGTCTGGCAAGATACAGTTAGAGATAAAGAGAAGTGGAAACTTTCAATATTTTAGCAAAATTTAGAGGACATATTGAAGGATTAGGAGAGTCTATCCAGTTGAATGCTTCTAAGGTGAAAAATGATCTCAGGAAAAAACTCAAATCCAGGATCGGTGTGTAAAACATGACCTCAGAGTAATTTGAAAATCAAGTGTGTAGCTGCAAGATCCTTGACTAAGATCTCAAAAAGATATAAGGGGGTTCCTTTTAAACTTTTTTAGTAGAAACATTTTCTTTTAAGAACAGCAAGGAAAAGGGTGCCTGGGTGGCTCAGTTGGCTAAGTATCAGGCTCTTGATTTTAGCTCGGGTCACGATCTCAGGCTGGTGAGATCGATCCCCAGGTGGGACTCTACACTCAGCATGGAGTCTGTTTGAGTTTCTCTCTCCCTCCCCTGCTTCCCCTTCCCTTACACTCTAAATATATATTTTTAATTAAATCTTAAAAAAAACAAAAAACAAAAACCACAATAGTAAGAGCTTTCTAGATTCTGAGAGATAAAGTGATTTTGAATAGTGTTAAGTTTGTGCCTAATATTCTCTCCTAAATGGATCCTAAGAATCTTAAGGAGGTTTCTTTCCTCAGCACCAGAGTTCACAGACCAGTGTGGAGGAACACATTCATAAAGATTTAAAGGTTTGGCTTTTTGTTTAAAAGTGCCTACTATCAAAAGATCCATAGGAAACCCAGTTTTAAAGAGAATTTTCATAACAGAGGTGCCATTATCTTGGATCGAAGACAAAAGGTAGTCAAAATCAAAAGCAAGCTGAGAACCCACAACCTTCTGCAAGTACAACTACCGAGGTATAAATATAGGGCCATTTCTTGCCGAAAGGAAGAGTGAGTCAGTGTCAAGTAAAAGCTCAAAGGATGAAAGTTAGAACCATAAACGAAATCCCATAAAGCAAGACGAGGCCCCTATCAAAAACTTTTCTTCAAAGTTCCTTTTTCCCTGTATGACCATGAAAGTTGGAGGGGGCAGCTTTATCACTTGCTCCTTTCATTCACAAAACTTCAGACTGAGAGGATTCATATTTGAGTGAAGCTTTACCCACAACAGGTCTGATTTAGATGTCAAAATTCTGGGGATGCCTGGATGGCTCAGTCGGTGAAGCATATGCCTTTGGCTCAGATCACCATCCCAAGGGCCCTGGGGTGAAGCCCCACAATGGGCTCCCTGTTTCTTGGGGAATCTGCTTCTCCCTCTCCCTCTGCTTGCTGCTCATCCTGCTTGTTCTCTCTCTCTCTCTCTCTCTCTCTGTCTCACTCTCTTGTCAAATAAAGTCTCTTAACAAAAGATTTTAAAATTCTGGACTTCTATTTGATGCCATAATAAAGGCTTAATCTACTTGGGCTGCTATAACAAAATCACAGACTGACTGGTTTATAAACAACAAACATTTATTTCTCATAGTTCTGGAAGGAAGGAAGTCCAAGATCACGGCACCAGAAAACTTGGTGTCTCAGAAGAACCCACTTTCTGGTTCAGAGTTTACCATCTTTTTGCTGTGTCCTCACATGGCAGAAGGGCCGAGGGAGCTCTGTAGGGTGTCTTTTGTAAAAACACTGATTCCATTTATGGGGGCTTCATCCTCCAAATTTCACACCTAAAACAATTACGCTAGGCATGAGGGTTCAACATATAAATATGGGGTGAGTGGGTGTATAGGAAGACCATAAAACCATAGAAAATAGGAAGAGTTTAGGGGACTTGAGAAATGGGGTGAGAGTATATCATATGTGAGGGTGAGAAGAATTGCTAGGGCCAGGTGGAAGATTATTCTGTTCTCCAAAGACATCCATGCTCTTTGCCACCTTTTCTGTCAAGAGGTGGACTCTTCAGCCCTTTGAATCTGTTTCCTGTGACTCTTTTACCAACAACTGCGTTGCCAGGCCTGCATATAACCTTAATGTGAACATCCAGTCCCTTCCCAGTTGAACACAGCAGCCATGCCGTGAGTAGTCCAAGCCACACAGAGAGAGCCCGGGTAGACACTCGGGTTGACAGTCCCTTTGCTATTCCCCAATACCAGCTAGCCTCAACTGCAAGCCAGCTCAATGAGCCATTTTGGATTTTCCAGCGTACTTGAACCCCTAAATAAATTTTAGTGCTGGAGCTGTATACTCATGCAATAAAACAATGTTTTTTAAAAAGGAGGCAGCCAAAACACCAAAGATCTAACAAGTCTGGCAATGATTACTTACTTCTTGTATTTCCTAAAATAAAATGGAAGATTTTTATTAGGAGAATGGAATGGACCAAACTACTTATGGAAAAGAGCACCGTGGTGAAACCCTCCCATGTGAACCAGAAATGGATAATGATGGTGTGAACCCGAAGGGCTGGCTGTTGGGGGGTAAAGACTGGAATCGAGCCCCTCTCATCAGTGTCAATAAGCACAGTAATATAAGTAAGGACATTTTTCTAAAACGAAGAACAAGAATCATTAACATTCCCTTGAAATGCCTGTTAAAATGCAGTTTTCTGAGTCCCACTGTGAAAATATTTCTGCAAAGTACCTACAGGTCAATGTCTGTGAGCTTTGAAAACCACTGACACAGGGGATGTAGAACAGAAATAATATTTAAAATGCAAGTATTGTATTCATTTTCAGACTTCCCGGATTTAAGCTAAAAGTCAAAAGTGAAGGGCAAGAGTTTTAGAAGGAAGCCAGAGCCGGAGCTCAGTATTTGGAGGCTGACATACTCAATACGTGTATCAAAATATTAGACGTGTCCTTGAAGTAAAGGGTTCTTTACCTTCAGTTTTGCTTTCTTTTTTCAATTTGATAAATTTTTAAAAATAGGAGAGACAATTTCATTCTCCCTTAAGTACTTTTGAAGGGAGATTTTGTTTTCTGCTAAAGGATGACACCAAACTATTTCTGTCTTCTAATTATAGATCTGACAAAATCATGGATAATTTATTCATTTATCTTTTTAAAAAAAATGTTGGAAACTAGAAATTAAGGGTTAAAGTAACTACGATGGAAACTTTGAGAACGTGTGTTGTTTGCATGTTTTTTTAGCTGCCAGGAAACTGGGAAATAGCAATGGTACACTGAAAAGGAGAGTAAATAGAAAGAGAACGAGCTTAACTTTGTTTATTCTCACATTCAGGTAAAAAGCTAAAACATCACTGTGCTAGGAATTCACTTGTTTTCTGAGAATTTGGGGAAAAGGAGGAGCCCACGGAGAACAATATAAATATCTACCATTTTGGCAATCACTTCCATTTCTCAGTAGGGAATATAGACAAAAGAAAAATAATAAAGGCCAAGATCTTTTTGTTTGCTTTATTTTTTTTTTAAGAACAATATAGGGGATCCTGGGTGGCTCAGATGGTAAAGCGTCCGGCTCTTGATTCCAGCTCAGGTCATGATCTCGGGGTCCTGAGATCCAGCCCCACATCTGCCTTCATGCTCAGTGGGCAGTCTGCCTCTCTTTCTCTCTCCCTCTGCCCTCCCCCCTACTGGCACTCTATCTTTCCCTAAATAAAGAAATAAAATCTTTTTTAAAAGAGAATAATATAATACAGCACATATATTCACATACATATATGCACAGAACTCTGTCATTACTTTCCTAATCATTATTAATATAAGACTTCACAGTTATTAAGGGTTTAGTATAGTAAGAGTGATGGTGAGAGGAAACATGTATTATTTAAAATATATATATATATTTCTACTTTTCATAATGGGCACAATTTCTTTTCTAGTTCCCACTAGAATTTAAAAAAGTAAATAAATAAATATGCTTGTGCCTGAAAAGAATGTCAAGCTTAGGTAAACCTGAAAGCATTTAGTTATTTCAGGAAGTGAGGATTCAAAAATAATTTAAAATATGTATGCGATTTTCAAAAACTATTGAGTGCAAATATGTGATGTTTGTAGATACCACTTCCAAGCAAGATAAATCATTGTCCGTATTGTCCATGTTCTTAATGTGGTCCCATTTAATATGTTTAAAACACTTAAATCTATAGTGGCTTTAAGATCATTTTTGGTAAATATTTTGATGAATACTACAGAACAAACGATTACCTTTACTACTATTAACTAATTTGAAACAAAATATTTTTTTACTTAAAAAAAGTCTTCTGTTACTGCTTTAAAATCTGCCTTTAAAAAAAAAAATCTGCCTTTATCAGACATCCAACATATGAAATAATTTTGTTTCTAAACGAAATATTTTATTTCACTAACATATCTCCCTTTTCTTATGTAAGAATTATCCTTTTTGTCATCTGTCTCTGTGCATGTAAATCAGTGCTAATCACATTTTTAAAATCACTTTATCAAAAATTATCTGGTTTTGCTTACATTATTATTATTTTTTATTCTTAAGCACTTTTAGATTCAGAGAACAATTAAGTGGAAAATATATCCTATATGCCCTTCCCCGCATTCACACACAGCTCCCCAGTATCACCTATTATCACAAACAGTGAATATACATTGAATGAAGCATCATAGTAGGTTCACTACTGATGTTTTATGTTTTATAGGGTTTTTTAAATTCTATAGTTTTTATAAATGAACAATGACATATATCTGCCATTATAATATCACATAGAATAGTTTCACTGCCCTAAAAATCTTCTGTGCTGTGTCTGTGCACCTTTCTTCCTTCCTCACACCTGAAAACCTTTGATCTTTTTGTTGTATCCATAGTTTTGCCTTTTCCAGATTGTCATATGGTTGGAGTCAGGCATGTGCGTAGCCATTTAAGATTGACTACTTTTGGTTATTAATATGCATTTAAGATCCCTCCATGTATTTTCATTTCGTGATAACGGATTTCTTTTTAACACTCAGTAATATCCATCAATCCATACACTGGAAGACATCTTGGCTGCTTCCAAGTTTGGGCGATTATGAATGAAATTACCGTAAACAGCAGTGTGCAGGTTTTTGTGCGGACGTATGTTTTCAACTCCTTTGGGTAAATACCAAAGAGCAGAATGCTGAATAATATGGCACAGTGTATTTAGTTTTTTTTTAATTTTTTAAATTTTTTTTAAAATTAAAGATAGCTTCAAACTGTCTTCCAAAGTGGCTATCCATTTTGCTTTCCACCAGCAATGACTTAAAGTTGTTCTTATTCCTCATCCTTGTCAGAATTTGTGTTGTCAGTGTTCTGGATTTTGGCCATTCTAATAAGTGTGCAGTGGTATCTTGTTGTTTGTTGTTGTTTTTATTGTACTCCAATTCCCTAATAACATATAATGTGGAGCATATTTTCATATACTTGTTGTCATCCGTCTGTCTTCTTCGGTGAGCTGTTTGTTAAGGTCTTTGGCCCATTTTATTTTTTTATTTTTTATTTTTTTTAATTCGTGAGAGACACACAGAGAGAGGCAGAGACACAGGCAGAGGGAGAAGCAGGCTCCATGCAGGGAGCCCGACGTGGGACTCGATCCCAGGTCTCCAGATCAGGCCCTGGGCTGAAGGTGGCACTAAACTGCTAAGCCACCGGGGCTGCCCTTTTGGCCCATGTTTAATTGGGTTGTTTTTTTCTTTTTGTTGAGTTTTTGGAGTTCTTTATATAGTTTGGATAATAGTACTTGATCAGAGAAGGCTATTGCGAATATATTCTCCCATTCTGTGACTTGTCTTCTCATTCTCTTGACAATATATATTTATTAGAGCAGAAATTTTTAATTTTAATGAAGTCCAGCATATCAATTTCATCTTTCACAGATCCTGCCTTTGGTGCTTTATAGATAAAAGCCACTGCCAAGTGCAAGGTTCTCTAGATTTTCTTCTATGTTATCTACTGGGAGTTTTACAGTTTTGCATGTGTCATTTAGGTCTTTGATTCATTTTGAGTTCATTTTTGTGGAAAGTGTAAGGTCTGTGGCTAGATTCATTTTTATTTGCATGCGGATGTTCAGTTATTCCAGCACCAATTGATGAGATCAACTTTCTTATTTTCCTGCCCTTGTTCCATTATCAAAAGTCTATTTCTGGGCTCTCTGTTCTGTTGCATTGATCTGTTTGTCTATTCTTTCACAAATGCCACACTGTTTTGATTACTGTAGCTTTAGAGTAAGTCTTGTAGGTGAGTAACATCAGTGCTCTGCCTTTGTTTTCTTCCTTCAGTATTGTGTTGGCCTTCTGGATAGTCTTTCTCTCTGTATTAACTTTATAATCATTTTATCAATGTCAACAAAAAAATAACTTACTAGGAGTTTGATTAGACTTGTATTGGATCTAAGACCAAGCTGCGAAAAACTGACACCTGAACAAATTAATTTTTTTCAGGTGAATTTTAGAATTGCTTTAACTTCCCCTAATCCCCCGTTAGGACTTAAAATGTAATCATACAGCCCTAGATAGTATTTTGAGAAGGATATGCTTCCTTTCAGTTTGTCTATTCAAAACTTTAACTGCCCCTTAATTTATCCTTTGGTCTTTAAGATAAACATTGTCATTTTATTATATCCATCCTGTTAAATTCATGTTACTTTCCCAACTAACTGTGATATTACTTTAGGAATTGACAAGTACTTTATATATTGCCTATCATTTTCTGCATTCATAAATAGTGTGTATAATACAGAGGCAGTTCTTGAAATTTTTAAAATTTTTGGTAAGCATTCTATGTCCTGAGTCTTTCAGAGATTTTCTGCAGTCATTTTGTGTTTTATATACCTGCATTATTTATTTGGGATCCCAGGCATATGTAGATTAATAGGTAGCTCATATAAAAAATTAGCTTGTCCAGATAATAGATGCGATAGGTATCAACAGGGTCAGCAGATGAGGTTGAGTGTGTGCAGATGCAGCTGCAGCTCCTGTGGGTAAATGCCTTCTTCTCAGGTTCTGCAGCTCTGCTTGCTTTGAGCAGTGTTCTCAAGAGCCTCCAAGACCTCACACCAACAGGCATTTTTCAGAACCACGAACCTTATGTATATGTGAATCCTCTACAAACTCTAGCAGTGATCTTGGTTTCCCATAAAACATAAATCTGCTCATGTTTGGGGCTTTAAGCAGAGACCATGCCATGTCGTCATCAACTATAGTGCCTATAGGCAGTTGCTTTGCTTTTGCACCCACACTTAGCTAGGTCTTGATTAGGGGACCTTTGGAAGCTAACTATATATCTTTGTGTTTTGATTTCCTCTCTTTAAAATGGTATTTAAATCCATTAATAAATGAAAGCTGCATAATACAGCATCTGCCAACTAGCAGGTACTATAAGCATTTACTACTATGATCATCTCATTTGTTGAGTCAAATGTAACAAGAGTTGAAGTTGAGTGAAGAAAAACAGAATAGACCACGGGAGGTGAAATACAAAATGATCTTTCATAGAAAAATTAGATAAAACTGAAACTTTCCATTTGCTTAGTTTGCCTGTAAGAATTATGTGAACATGTGTAAAATTCTATGATACCCTTGTCTCAACAATTCTTTTAGTGATTCATGCTAAGAACCTAGCCTATCTAAAAATATTCACAACATTAATTCTAAAAACAAAGCATGTTTTCAACAAGAGGGAAATAGCTGAGCCAATTGTTGCATATTCATAAAGTGGGAGCCCCAGGGAAATTTAGAAATTATGTGTTAAATATTATTTACTAACAGAAGATATTGATATTCTAATGTTAAATGTATAAATTATAAGAATCTAAGTTATGTTTTGCTTTAAACCTGCTTAAAACATTAATGAGTGTAGATATATATGTAAAAAAATGGTGAAATTTATTTTGGAAAGCTCTTTCTAAGTTTTATTTGTAGGCTTAGAGATCTTGTCATTCAGAACACATTTAATGGCTTTTCTTTACTCTTTGAGAAAACTGGCACCAAGAAATCACAGCCGCTCCTCATTATTATTTTCAGGTAAGTCCTAGAAAGATCGACATGTAACTCTCTTCAATATATGAATCTCAAATTATTGTAATAAACTGAACATGAAATGCTTTTATTGTTCTATGAGAAATCACAGTATAAAAATTATGCTAGCTTGCTGTTGAATGCTGATTCTAAATAACACAGAAGGTGCTGCTTATTTAATCTTTGCAAATGGGTAATGGAGTTATGATTGATTCTGATCACTACCAATCACTTCTCCTTTAGAGAGGTTGTAAGAACGTTGGAACACATGCAAATGTGGTAGTTGATGGGCGGTTACCGGCAAATGCTTTGCATCTACTGCATAAACTGTTGGGAGAGATCTTCACTTCTGATTTGACAGAAAAATAACTCAATCTCAAGGAGAGGATTGAAATCTCGTAGACTGAAACCACTGAAGCAGTATCCTCATGTGATGACAGAGTGTTTTATGTAAGAATACTCAGTAGAATAGCACTAAATGGCCTCAGGGTCTCTTGGAGTCCTGGAATTTCTGACTCAGCACTTAAATGTTAAATGAACTAAAATTGGTCCTAGCTGGAGAAAGGCAGTCATTTTCACATTCGGACTAGTTTAGTTTCAGTTATATGTAAGTGGTATGATCACGAGCATCTTTATTTCTGCAATATGATGTCCCTCTTTGTACTTCCCACCACTGGCTACCTCATATTTACTGGGAATTGATAGATTAGATAAAACAATTATAGGTCATCAAGGTTTGTTCCTAGCTCTGTCATTAAAACAACCATCAATCTCTCAATCCTTTCAATGTGCTTGTAGAGATTATAACCCAAATTTCAATGCACCACTGATAATTCCCATATCTATGTTTTCTTTTCTTTTTTTTTTTTTTTTAAAGAGGAAACTTCAGGGCCAAAACCAAAGCTGAAGAGGTTGCCCAACCTCAGTGGATAAAAGCTTCTGAGTGAGCACTAGCCCTCCCCGTGTTGGGAGCTCCTTGTTATTCTAAACCTATAAGCTAGCCCACTCTTAGCCAAGAGGGGAATCCATGCAGTTCCCGCGTCCCATCTGTCACTCTTCAGAATTCAGTTCACTTGGTTGCTTTACAACTGAGCTTTCTGATGGGTTTGAGACAAGCTGCAATTTTGTAGATTTTCTGGCTTGTTATAACAGAAGTGACATCTTGCAACTATATTGACACAGAGACAGAACTGCGACCTCACACTATTCCATGGCAGTCTGTCAAATGAACCCCAGCCTTTTATGCACTTCTTCTAAGGACAAGCGCCATTAACTGTTTAATAACCATCTCTTTGTTTATTTCTTCATTGGGATCTATTTCCTCATTGGATATTCATCATGGAACTCAGCAACCAAGGCACCATGGCTTACTCCCATGCCCGCTGCTATAGCATCCTCACTCCCCACTGGTCTCCCCCTTTGTTCCAAGTTATGTCACAATTTTGAGTTAAATCAATAGTCAATGTTTAACCTGTGACTATATAAGTCATGATTATATTGAGCCAAGAATGCATATGATATGTAATCTTTCACCCTCTCTTTTTAAAAATCTCTTTATATAGTATTTCCTGAAAACCAAAGTTACCTTTTTCTTTTTCTAGGACTATTTCTTTTTTAATTAATGATTTTATTTTTTAAAGTCTAGGATAATTAACATACACTGTTATATTAGTTTCAGATGTACTGTATAGTGATTCAGCAATCCTATACTTTACTCGGTGCTCAACATAATAAGGGTATTCTTAATCCCCTTTCCCTCTTTCTTCCCTTTTGTTTTATGGATATTTATAATATAAAGAGCATATCTAAATATTTTACTGGCTGCCTTAAATGCAACTCTTCTGACTTTGATGGGTGGTTGTCTGTGTTCTTTTCAGTGTAAGGAAAGAAGGCAGTGAAAAGGAACAAGTGTTCCTTTTGTTCTTATGTTCTTTTGCAGAGACAAGACAACTGTGTTTCAGTAGACAAAACACAAGTACACCACTGTTCTTTTCATTCACTTTATCTCCCTTCACTTTATAATTTAATGTATACTTTTCTGAGAGTTGGATAATGAACTGTCTTTTTCATATGTCAGTGTTAAGAGATAAGTTTTAATTGCAGTTTTCTAGATATTTTGTAGAAATGTAAGAAATTCCTCATCAGAGCATATGACTACTCCGTATTACAAACCAGAGGACTATCTTGAAGGCATTGATTATAATTTAGAAACATATTCAAATGCCACCAAAACCTGGCTACATATTTTCTGTTATGAATTAAAATATCTTGGCCAGGGGCATCTGGGTGGCTCAGTTGGTTAAGCATCTGATCCTTGGTTTCAGCTCAGGACATGACCTCAGAGTCATAAGATTAAGTCTAGTATAGGGCTCTGTGCTCAGTGGGGAGTCTGCTTGAATATTCTCTCTCTCTGCTCCTCCCCCCCCACCCCCCGCCACATACTCTCTCTCTCTGTCAAATAAATAAATAAATCTTAAAAAAATCTTGGCTAAACCTCCTAGGCCACTTTACAAAAATGATTCTGTATAACCTAAAAAAAAATGATTTAGCCATTAAAAAATTAAAAAGATTCAGAAAACAAGGTCAGAAGAATAATAAGAACGAATTTTAACTACCAATGGAGCATTAGATCATGTCAGGGCCACGCTTTCTGCTTTTGTTAGTATTTGATATGTAACCAGGAGAAGGTGATAGTTAATGATAGCAATTTATGTTCAATACTCAGAAATTAAAGATAGTAGTTAATGCAAGGATGGCAGAGACATGACAAATGCTTTTCTCTATTAGAAGTTTATTGGCAAGAAAAAAAAATTAAAAAAGAAGTTTATTGGCTCAGTAGAGGATGTACAAAAGGAGTAGAATGATTTGCATAGTGCTCAGTCTCTGATTTAATTTGATGCATTTCTTCACCGGTTTCACTTTCACATGTATCATGTCATAAGGAACAAAAAGAAAGATAAGGGCTATGAATAAGCTATATGATATTAAAGTTCAAATAATTATCACCATTTAATTTATAAGAATTGCTGAACATTATTTAACACTCTGCCTAAAAGATTTTTTTCTAGACATATGTATTCACAAGACATGGGGCGTGGTATCTGACTTTGTACATCATCCATAGCACTTTTATTTTTAAAGTTCTCTAATACTTTCAACTGTCTAGAGTGATTTATTGTCATCATATCAAAGTGAAATACAACTTTTTCAAATGGAAGGCTTAGAAAATAATCAAGAACTGTCCACTTTTTTTGAGAAAGCATTTGTTTCTGAAACTCCTTCTTCACTATACAATATCTGTTCAGCAATAGAGAACTTCCGTGGAATGGCAATTATATATAATCTCACAATACTCAGTCCTATTGGGATTTTTTCTGTTTTAAAACACACAACAGAAATACTCACTTAGCTGAAGTATCTAATTTCCAACTAGAATACCTTACTAATCTTTCTAATTTGACATTTAAAAAAAATCTCAGATGTTTTTAAATTTACTGAATTGTTTACATAAAAGTTCCATATATAGAATTGACGTATTAGGAAGATTGGAATTTCTTTCCACTCTAAATGTCAAGACTGTAGACTTTCAGCCATTAGACAAGTATGTTTCTTCCATTCTGGTGTGTGTAGGTACGTGATCACTGTGTATCTGTGTGCACATATATCTAAGATTAGAGTTTCTCTGAGCTGATCTTATGACAAGGATTTTAAACTGAGTTATTTCTTTGGAAAGGGATCCCAGAAGATATCAGTATGGTATAGTGAGAATGAAAGAGATGAGAGAAATAATTCACTGTAAGGGATATTGATGAAGAGGTGACCATTGGAGATATCTTGGCCTCCACAGGTGGCAGACTTCTAGGAGATGGTTCAAAATATGCTCCAGCGTCACTCCACCAAGAGATGCAAAACCTAGGGTGCTAATTTACCAAACTCAACTCTTCTCTCAGAAGATTACTGACCAGCATCCTTAGCCTTATCTTCAAGTAGCCCAGAGAAAAGCCTCAGGAAGAGGCACAGGTGCTTATAGTAAAGAGCCCCCAGGCTATACAAGTAGGGCACCAAAAGCTGCTAGAAGATGTGTTTTTATGTGTGTTATTATAGACATTGATTTCAATAACTAATGTAAAATTTAACCTCGGAGAATGTTAAGAGACACTAAAAAAATAATAAGAGCCAATTTAATATCCAAACAAAGTTAATATAAAGAAAAATCATCACCATATAAATGTCAATGATTTAATTGTTTTTAAGGTTGATGAGTTTTTTTTTTTTTTAATTTTTATTTATTTATGATAGTCACAGAGAGAGAGAGAGGCAGAGACATAGGCAGAAGGAGAAGCAGGATCCATGCACCGGGAGCCTGATGTGGGATTCGATCCCAGGTCTCCAGGATCGCGCCCTGGGCCAAAGGCAGGCGCCAAACTGCTGCGCCACCCAGGGATCCCTTGATGAGGTTTTATATTAATTTGGTAAAAATATTTGACATATGGGAGTGCAAGAGTAAGAAAGGAATCAGGAGGATAAGTCTGGTAAGTGACAAAATATGAACCATGGCTTTAGGGTAAGTGATATCAAGACCAAATATAGACGTAGAAATCACAAGCTGAGAGCAAAACTCTAAATATCAAATCAGTTAAATTGAAATAGTTAAAAGAAATTAGATCTGTTTTAGGCTTTGCCAAAACATTAATCTTACCTCTGAAGCAGACATGCCAACCACCTAGGGCCACATGACTGTGTTTAGTTATTTTACTACTAACCTTCTCTGTATTCTTGGGAAAGATTCTTAATGCATCCCACATTTTTTTCAATTAGAACATAATATGGCAGCTTTGAATGATTTCTAGTAGTAACCCTGCAGTATTATTTTCTTTAAAAATTTTTTTTTTTAGAGATAGAGAAATAGCACAAGCAGGGGGAGGGGAAAAGAGGTGGGGGAGGGAGAGAGAGACTCTCAAGCAGACTCCCAGCTGAGCATGGAGCCCAGTGAGGGGCTACATCTCACAGCCCTGAGATCATGACCTGAGCTGAAATCAAGAGTTTTCTGGTTAATCAACCGAGCATCCCAGGCACCCCAGCACTATTGTTTTTTGACTACATGGGAATTTCCCACGTATCTTAGAATACATTTATACAATTAAACAATAATATGAGAATTACTTAAAAGGGGTACAGAAGTTTGAATGCACATGATTCCCTCCCATTTCCATCCTGGAATAACAACAAGACAATGAAACAAGTCATCCAGTGGGATGTGGGATTTTGCCTGTGGCTGTGGGTTCCTCAGAGTCACGGGGACAGAGACCCAGACAAGAGCTTATGGACTCACTGGAACTGAACAAAAGGGGAAGGCTCATCCCAGAAAAGGAAACTTGTTTCCCCTCAGAGAATGGATCCAGGGCATTAGACCTCAAATTGTATGGATTAGGACAGAAAATGCCAGTAGGTCACATCAGGAAAGACCAAAAAAGAAAAAGAGAGGTACTTTAAAAGGAGCAAATGATCATCCATATGGAGATGAACTTAGAGTTCAAAACAGACACTGAGAACTACAGCAAATAAAAATGATTTTCCTTTTTTTTTTTTTTTTTTTAAAGAACAAATCAAAAAAGAAAACAGCCACTTTAAGGACCAAATGAATGTTCTGGATAATGAGAAGGAGAAAAAATAAACAAGTGAAAATTTAAAAATGAGAGTTTAAAAGATGAGACTTGGATGATTAAGCAAATTTCCAGAGGGAGAATAAGGAGCAGATAGAAAGAAGTCAGTCTATTGAATACATAAGACAAAAGAATTTTGGAATCACACTCACAATCTTCTCTAACATAAAGGAAACCACTTTTCATGTTTTCAGAGGAAGTAACATTATTTAACCTAATATTTTTCTGTTGACTTTTGATATATTAACTCAATTCATTTCTATTAAAAACTATTTATAAACCACAGGATATAGAGGAGTTTAAAATCAATACTATGCAGTTGATTTGGAAGAATTTTTAAAGATTAAGTGATAAATGCAAGATACAGAAAGTGAACATACTTGGTTCCTTTTATGCAGTAATGAAAATCATATATATGTGTGTGTTCAAACATATGTTTGTAAATATGTATGCATACACATAGGATGTATTTGCATGCTTGTGTGTGTGTGTGTGTGTGTGTGTGTGTGTGTGGCTTCTGTGGGATGGGGTGAGGGTGCATATTTGTGGGCATAAACATATAATAACCAACATATACTATGCTCATGATAAAGTATTAAATTACACTTACAATATTATTTGTTTTTTGTTGTTCTCCATAACACGTTGGCTTGCTGTCCTGCTCTGTCATCTTGTGCTCAGAACCAAGGCTGTTTCAGTACTCAGAGCCAAGGTCCCCACCCATAAGATACCCAGGCTCATGTCAAAAGACAAAGAGGTTTGGTGAGCAAGCACTAGCTTATGATGTCTGATTGGAATGATCTCATTCACATATATTTCACTAACCAAACCAAGCTACAGAGTTAAGAGGGTATCAGTAGATTGGGAAAGAATAAAGTTTTCCCATAAAGGAACACCTCAGGGGGAAAAAAACAATATGTACTGAGTACTAATATTAATCTACTATAGGTCACATTTACAGATATGTGTATTTTGGGATATTGTATATCTATAATATGAAAACCAAGACCTTTTTTTCCAAACAACAACAACAACAACAACAACAACAACAAAACAACCTCATATAAAGACTGCTTTAAAGGGAAAGAAGATCAACAAGTTGGAAATTCTTATATGAATAACTTACAGCAAGAAGGCCATGGAACAATGACCAGACATTACTAATAGGAAAAGATAAACAACTAATGAGTCCAATATTCCCAGAAAAGAAATAATTTATCAGGAAAAAAAGGAGAGATAATTTGGGATATAGAGTGGGTCATAGGATATATAACCATATGTTCTCTATAAAGATACAATTGAACTAAAAGTAAGTGTCGATTTGAGGATTAGTATTTTAATTTTTTTAAAGATTTTATTTATTTATTCATGAGAGAGACGAGAGAGAGGCAGAGACACAGGCAGAGGGAGAAGCAGGCTCCGTGCAGGGAGCCCAATGTGGGACTCGATCCCATGACCCCAGGGTCACGCTCTGAGCTGAAGGCAGATGCTCAACTGCTGAGCCACCCAGGCCTCCTGGGTATTAGTACTTTAGACAATAGTGATCAATTAATATTGTAGTTTGAGTAGCCAAATATAAAAATACTTGTAATAGAGTAAAATCTATTAAAAATTATTTTGAAGCAGGAAAAAAATAAAAGAATAGAAGGTGAATGGTTAACAAATAAATATTTTAAATCATCTGAAAATAAATCTAAGAGATGAGGCAGAGAGTTCGGGCTGATGCAAAGTTGTGGTGACAGTAAAGGTATAGAACAATCAAATATACTTCAAGAGAATGGTAGTTTGATATGTTAATATAATAATCCATAATTTACATTGAATTCTGGCTGTTAAAGATCATCTATATGCTGGTGAAATGGAAATACTGGTGTATTTCCAAATTTTAAAGATGTGAGGGCACGAGAAAGAGAAAGATGAGATGGAGAGAAGGAGTGAAAAAAGAAAAAAAAAGCAAACAAGCATTAAAGTAAGGAGAAGAAAGACTGAAAAAACAAAATCTCTTAAATAATAAGCATAAAACTAGAGTTCTATCCCAATTATGCAAAATTTGGAGCCAAAAGTGTTCAGTAACTTAGGTCAATCATTTTATCACTATAAACATTCATACTTCTCAGATATAGGTGCTCCGTGATATTTCTGTAAGTGATTTATGTGCAGTTTCTACGGTTCTTTGGTGGCTTTAAAAATGTACTATTCTCATATAAGAATGATAATAATGGGGGATCCCTGGGTGGCGCAGCGGTTTGGCGCCTGCCTTTGGCCCAGGGCGCGATCCTGGAGACCCGGGATTGAGTCCCACGTCGGTCTCCCTGCATGGAGCCTGCTTCTCCTCTGCCTGTCTCTGCCTCTCTCTCTCTCTGTGTGACTATCATAAATTAAAAAAATAAAAATAAAAAAATATAATGATAATAATGTCATCCTGATAGCCCCTGATATAGCTAGAGCCACATGCCTCCATAAACTGTGGACAGGATGAACATGGAGTTTGCTTTCACTCAGAAAAGGAAAGGAACTCAACCAAACAGGTAAGGTTTATTGATCTGTGATCTGAAATATCACATGGGTGTGCTAATGCTAACTCAGCTACTGTGTGCTGCACAATCAGATACGAGGAGGAGAGTCAAAGTCAGTTTTGGTTAGGGCAAATACCTTTAATGCACTGCCTATTTGTGGCATCTTGTCAGATAATCTCTTTCCAGAATTAGTCAAGCCACCAGTGAGGGTATTATCATCACAGATCAGTTTCCAGAAGGAAAACAGTAAAATATTGCTTTAAATTTCATGTTATTGGGGCACCTGGATGGTGCAGTCAGTTAAGCATCTGACTCTTGACTTTGGCTTAGGTCATGACCTTGGTGTTGTGAGATCCAGATTAAGAGTCTCTCTCTCCCTCTCTCTCTGCCCCTCTCCTGCTCACATTCTTTCTCTCTCTCTCAAAAAAATAAATAAAATAAAATAATAAAATAAAATAATAAAATAATAAAATAAAATAATAAAATAATAAAATAAAATAATAAATAAAATTCAGGTTATTAAGATCTCTAATTTTAACAGAGATATCCAAAAAACATGTTGTGGGAATCATCATATAAAATGATGGATGTAGTCAATTTAGAACACCTCAAAAAAAAAAAAAAAAAAGAACACCTCAGTACAGCTCCGTCTATCATGTTTGGGTCATCAGAAACAATGGGTAAGGGGCCCCTGGGTGGGGCTCAGAGGTTGAGCATCTGCCTTTGGCTCAGGTCTGATCTCGGGTGCAGGGATCAAGTCCCACATTGGGCTCCATGCAGGGAGCCTGCTTCTCCCCCTGCCTATATATCTGCCTCTCTCTCTCTGTGTCTCATAAATAAATAAAATAAATATTAAAAAAAGACTAATTGTTTGAAGTCCAAAATATGGAGTTGCGTGTTATTTTTCATTTTGTTTTGATTTGTTTTTTCATGAGAAACCAGCCAAGGCAAATTTACAAAAAAGATTTAAAATAATTAGGCTTCAAAAATGTTCAGTAGCAATACTAATCGTATTTTATTGAAAAATATTTATGTGTATGAGATAAGAACATTAAATATTTTATGTGATTAGAAACTAATATTTCAGCCTAAGGAGGGAGAGACATAAATCAAGGTAAAATACTTTGTTACTAAGTTTGAAGTGGAATGTACTATAAATCCATGATTTTTTCTTCTAGAAATTTAACAAAAGAAAATTCAATAAATAAATACATGAATGAATGAACAATAAATCTATGTAATGTTTGGAAAAATGTTCATATATAAATATACTCATATCTCTATGTATAGGTAGGTAGATACATTTGCTACCAGGAAATGTCATTTTGTCATACTCTAGACACTATATATGTAACATTTCATTCTTCAGAACAATGTCATTAATTGTTAGTATTATTTCAAAAAAAGATTGTGTTATCTCATTACGGACATGGGCAAACTCAGATTCAAAGAGCCTCAGCTATGGCGACTCTCAAGGCCACTACGCATCTGTAGAACAATGCTCTGCACGCTTCCTGTGCCTGTTATCCATTTAATTAAAGTTTGCCATCCAATCAGGCTACCAATTGTAAGTAAATGGAAAGCAAAGACTTATAAAATGGTTAATTCTTTAAAAGAAGTCAGAAGACAAGTCCCTCTATTTTTTAATTTTTTAAAAAATATTTTATTTATTTATTCCTGAGAGACACAGAGAGAGGCAGAAACACAGGCAGAGGGAGAAGTAGGCTCCATGCAGGCGGCCTGATGCGGGACTTGATCCCGGGACCCGGGGTCATGTCCTGAGCCAAAAGCAGATACTCAACCCCAGAGCCATCCGACAACCCAAGTGCCTCTATTCTTAACCAGCATCATTGCCATGACCAAAATAGCATGTTGTTATATGTATAATTTTTCTACTTGCTGTATGCAAAACTTAATTCCATGGATATTGATTCTAATAAGCATTTTTTCCTCTATTATACATTACAGTTCACACAGAATGACATACATGAACCTCTTGTCCTCTAGCATGGCACTTCAGGGATAAACAAGTCAAAATCTGGTGACCACGTCTTTTTTGTATATACGTTACCAGAGTGCCAAGAGCTGATTCATACCCTGTACATAATTGGTTTCATCCAAGTGTAAAGCAAAGAAAAAAAAAAAAATCTGCAGCCAGACAAATGTGATAGTAGTTGGGCAAGGCCCAACATGTTTTCTGATAAAAGAGTTTTGCCAACAGCTCATACTGCTTTTTCTCAGTGCCTGATATTTGTCATAACATTTGCAGCTATGTTTTACAAGCTTTGGAGAAAGTGTAATATATTTTTTTTTTCCTAAACTAGGAGTGCAACTTTCCATGATGCCTTAGTTTTTATGGTCTCTTCTCTGCATTTAGAAATATAATTCATCCATTTTAAACTTGCAAGTGTTACTTTGCGCTTATTCTGTGTAAAACTACAATTGCTTTCTCAGAGAGCAGCAAGCAATGCTGTTTTGAAAATGATATGAAACTTTAGTGGCTCCATGCTACTATTTATATGGTTGCCAAGAAAAGACACTGGGATCTGGAGCAAATGCAGCTCCACATCAATGAAGATCTTTTTCTCCATATTTTCATAATCAGGCCTATCTTTGCATTTTCATTTTTCAGGTGACGGGCAACTTTTTGGAGCCCCAGGCTTTATTATCCTACCAGATCTTGGAGTTCTGTTGACCATTTTACATTTATGATATTTTCCATTACAGTTGTTCTGTTATTCTTCCCATCACTAATGTTATGCTATAGCAAAGCGTCCCTGAATCCTGATGGATCCTTGTGAGTCAGAATAATACAGCACAGTAATAGCAATGAAGTAAACAACTCTAATAAATATAAACATTAATGCCAATTATGCTAATCTAAACCCAGTGAAGCTGTATAGTTAGCTATCTTAGAGCCTGTGCACCTTTTCAGGACGTGATAAAACCATTGCAGGATTCTTAGGAAATATTATTTGTGTTTTATTTCAAAAGGGTGAAATGTAGATACAATAAGAATGATTTCATCATAGTAGTCGCTAAAAATGCAACCTCCCTTCCCACCATATTGCAGAGCGTGAAGCACCTTTAGCAGTTCACAGAGAAATCTTGAGATCCTACAGAGTTCAGGCCTTCAAATTTCAATGATTCCATCATACTATGGGAGTCCAAGGTGGTTAGGAATTTTACAAAAGAAAAGAGATTCAAATTATTTTCAAACATACATAGAGGGAAGTATTAACATTCCACCAATTTGCTTAAATTTTCACCATTTTCACCATTATGACCAGGGAGTTTGTGTCCTTCCTTAGACATAATTGGGAATAATATAGCAGTTTGTTACACGGCACAAGGGAAAACAAGATATAACCTGGGACGTAGGTGATGGATGTTTGTATCATGGCTGCAATATGCATTATAACAAGCGCAACTTACCCAAAACTTTGAGATTGTTATTAAGAGGTACTTAATAAATTTGTAAATTTGTATCTGAAATGAGTAACCCGAGTCATCAGCTAGATACCATAATTTCATTCATGTCCTTAAAGTAAGGTTCTAGTATTTGAAAGATATTACAGCTGGATATTCAGAAAAAGTAACTGTGCTTCACGAACTGTTTTCTCTCAATAGGGGTCTGCATTACCAAGTTTGGGATTGCCTGTGATCAGACCAAAATATAAGAGGATTATAAACCCCAAATACTCCTGTTTATACTTTTTTTTTTTTTTTGAGAGAGAGAGAGAAAGAGAGAGGGGGATAGCAGAGAGAGAGCAAGAGGGAGAGAGGGAATCTTAAGTAGGCTCCATGCCCATTGCGGAGTCTGAAGTGGGGCTTGATCTTGTAACCCTGAGATTATGACATGAGCTAAAATCAAGATTTGGATGCTTTAACCTACTGAGCCACCCAGGAGCCCCTCCTGTTAATACTTTTTAATCTATTTATAAAAATCCTGTCCTATATAAAAAATTTCAGTTTAATTAATATATTTACAAATCACATAGCAGATTTGACCAGAAGTATAATTTTAAATATCTTTCATGCAATAAAAATATATAATATGTATATTTATGCATAATATATACATCAAAATTTAAAAATATTCCTCAGTGATGCCTTTCGTATATCACCAAATAGTTTACATATTCTTTTATGTAAAGAATTCAAATATTTTACATGTTATTTTTAAGTATATAAAACACATATTTAAAAAGGGTCTTTTTTTCATGACAAATTGGACAAGGTTAAGTGTGTTTTAAATTATATTCAAATTATTTTGGAAAAATGATCCTATATAGATATTGGACATATTCTTCATAAAACATCGCAAAAATAGTATGTGTGTCCATATACACACATTCACACAAACACGTTCAAAAAGCCACTGAAAATCTATGAAATTATCTGGCCTTAAAAGCCTTTTATGATGGTTTACGATCTGCTCACCTACATTGGAGATATTATTGGTTACACACAAAAATCATTTCTTTTTTAATTAATGTATTTCACCTTGAGTAACTAAATAAAAGTTTTATAGTTAGAAATAAGTGAGTTTGAATGTTGATATTAGAATATTTATTTTCTCCTCTAATCGAAGTGCTTTATGGTATTTGGAGAATGGCATTTAGAAGTAATCTCTGATACTGTTCCAAAGTTTCGATCATTCATTCTTATAATGGTAGTTTTTCTATATGACTATTGTCTTTTAATCATTTCAAGTGAAAGGGCATGTGCCAGTTTATTAAATATTGTTGAATTGGTGTCTGGTAAGACCTCAGCTCTATAGGTTGTGGACAAGAAACTATTTTCTATTTCACTGTGCTACCTCACACATTTGAATCAGCATTACACAGGGTCTTAGATTTGTGTATTCTTTCCATGTCCAGAGACCTACTTTTGATAATGGCTTCTAACTCTCATATAAATATTATTAATGAATAAGTAAAAAGAAAGTATGTTTTATAGCAAAAATGGGTTTACGGAAGTATAACATTTGGTTAATTGTATATTCCATAACATTGGAAAATATCCTAATTACAAAATATCTGATAATGCCACGTATCATAGGTAATGGGTAATGAATAAAATGTTTATGAGCATCATTCCCTTATGTCTCTTCACATGGTATTTTCCTTGTGTGTGTGTGTGTGTGTGTGTGTCTGTGCATGAAATTTCCTCTTTTTATAAAAATACCAGTCATATCAAATTAGGGACCATTCTAAGGATCTCTTTTCCAAGTAAGGTCACATTCATGAACTTAGGGATTAGGATGTCAACATTTTTTTAGGGGACACATTCAATTTATAACACCCAAGAATCATAATATGTGTGGTATACACAAGTCTCCTCATAGACATAAGCAGTGTCATCTACTTTGCTAGAGGAATCAGAAAGACAGCTATGAGACTCTGATGGTTTTGAGAACTGAAGAACATGAAAATATCTAGCAGGACGTTACTGAAAAGCATGTGAAATAATATGAGCATGACAACCAAAATTAAGAATTTTGCATATTTCAAATTAATGGAGGTGTTAAAGTAGGACCAGAGGTTTGGAAAGAGCAAACATAGACTGGGAATATGAATTTTTGATGAAAACAAATGAAAGCTCCCTTTGAGGACAAACTCCTGTCTTAAAGTGATACTGTTAGGAATAAAATCTAAACTAGATAGGATAAAGATAAGGAGAGGAGAGAAAAGAGATGAACAGATAAAAAGTGGGTGAGTAAATCAAAGGAGGCAAATAACACAAAGCGCTAAGACATATTTTTTTTATCACTTCTTTAAAACAATTGAAAAGCAAACTCTGAGTCCCTGAAGCTAAGAAAGCAATTCTATGCCCCAATCCCCGTTGAAAGTGCAAAATAATTCATATCACCTAAACATAAGAAACAGAAAAAAGATCGAAATTGCATCTGAGATAAAGCTATTGTAAGAAAAAAGGCCAAGAAGCAGAAGAAGGTCCCTCTAGACAATGAGGACTCATGACAAAAATGTGTCCATAAAACAGGAGAAAATTATAACCTGCCAAAGCAAAAAATGTACATAATTCAGTTATACAGGGAAGAGGCACTTTAGTTAAGGCTGCTGCAATGAGAGAGAGATTAGGCCCTGTTCTGATCTCCACTCCATTCAATCAAAGGGCCAAAGAGATTTTAAGAGTTGTGATCGGGAGGGGTCTCAGGTTATCTACATTTGCTAATCGTCTTACCCACAGAAAAGTAAACTTTCTCTTTTCTTCATGATAGGAGGCAGGTTTATAACTTGGAGCAAGGTAGCCACTGGAATTAGGCTCCTACCCTCCTACAGAAATTGGGACTTAGGGCCACTATATTCCTTGATGGCATATTTCAATGGGATGACTTTCAATTCTTTGAAAAAGACAGACCCGGGTTATAAAATTGGGAAGACGATTTTAAAAGAGCGAATAAATGACAATGATTTGTTTTCAAAAGTAAATGCTCTAAAAACAGAGAAAGAAGGGACCTCTGTGGACAGAGGCCATTTGGGTTCTGTAAGGGCCAGGATGGGATGGATGTCAGAAGTCTTGGGGTAAAATGAAGCCCGGGTACATTTTAGTCCGGCTGAGGGGAATGTAAAAGTCCTCTCAGTGACACCTGATGCTGTGTGGAGGCTAGCTACCATTTCTGATGAGGAAGAATGGGGAAGCTGCCTCACCTAGGCTTCCTGATTCTGGATCGAGCAGCACTGATCCCACCTCCTAGCCTCCTGGTCACCTTCTCCTCTCAAGAACCATCTCCACCTCTAGAAGATGGTCTCCAATGGCTCTGAGGACTGCATCGAGAGAGTCAGGCCCCTTGCTACTCCCTCTCACAGAATATGGACCCTGGGCCCTGAGAGAATCTTCACTGAATTTCTTTCCATCCCACTCACTTCTACTGCCACTGAGAGTGGGTTCCCTCAAGAGGAAAGAAGTTCAGGCATCTCCCAAGGGAAAAGGGAGGGAGACTTGGTCACACACTCATCAAAGCTCTGCACATCTGTGGCTCCACCCCTTGGGCTGTTGCACACTCACTGCCCCCTTGAAATCCCTAGACTCCCACTCTGACCTGCCCCACACACTTCTTGGACCTAAGGGCTTCTCTCTCAAGATCTCACACTTTACCACCCACCCAACCTGGGGCTTCAGCCACACTGGTGAAAACTGGAGCTGGGGTGCTCACAGAGCCTGCTCACTATGCTCAGTTTCCATGCACAGACATGACACTCCTCACCTTCCCTGCTCCCCAGAGATAGATGCAGACACACACAGAACATCATGTGGAGCGTCAGATGTGTGTGTTGCAGCATCAGTGGTGAAAGGCAGGCTATTGCTCAAGAGACCAGGACTAGAGGGGCATCTGGGTCATTTGATAGGTTAAGAGTACAGATTCTGATTTTGGCTCTGGTTGTAATCTCGAGATCATGAGACAGAGCCCCTCGGGGCTCTGTGCTGGGTGTAGAGGCTGCTTAAGATTCTGTTTTAAAATATCTGATAATGCCACGTATCATAGGTAATGGGTAATGAATAAAATGTTTATGACCATCATTCCAATAATTTCTTTCTCAGAAAGGGAAGAAAAAAACATGGAGAATGATGGGAAAGGCTTTTTCCAAATGGCATCAATAAAAGCACCCTGGGAAGGATATAGGTGTGGAGAAGAAAGCAATACCAGAGAGTGAAGGTCTCTTGAAAAGATATGATTACCCACATTCAATAGTGAAGGGATTTCAGGAAAGGAAGAATTGAAAAGAAAGTGACAAAAAAAGAGAGATACTATTATATACAAACAGCTCATAGATTCCATAAAGAAAAGTTCCAAACTATTTCTCTGAACCAAATATAACATTTATGTCACAACCCAACAAATGCTGCTCCAGAGAGAAAATAAAGTCTTATAAGACATGTAACTGTCAATGAAATAAATGCTAAAAATGATATTGGCAGAAAAAAATCCCAAGGCACTTTGCAATAATCCACTCATCACAGCCAATTGTAGTTTATTCTGAGAACACAGCTGTGAAACTCTGTTAGTATAACCCATTACATAAGAACAAAACTGTACTGTCACCTCCATACATATAAACAAAACATTTGACAAAAGTCATAACCATTCATGTTAAAATCACTTCCAAAAAATGTACACAGATATTCCTCAGTCCAACAGACATCTTATTTCACAAGGAAATATTAGTGTCTTTCCCACTAAACTCTAGAGCAAGAAAAAAATCATCCCACATCTCTTCTAATGTTCAAAACCATCACCATTTAGAGTAGAAAACATAGATAGAAAACAAGATAAGCACTGCTAAATAAGAGGTAAACAAATCTCTCCTAGGAGTTGATATGATCACATATGTGGAAGACCCAAGAGAATCAATTACAAAACAGTGCACCAAAAAGAGAATTTAGTATATAGATGTTTTAAAATTAATACCTAAAGTCAAACCTCTGCATATATGGGAAAAATGGCTTGATATTATACCAGAAGAAGATATCTATTTATGGTAACAAAAAGAAAAATCAAACACCTACGCAGGAACTTAATATGGAATATGGAAATATGAAAAATATATATATGTTGGTTATTTGAATCCAATGACAATCCTGGAAAAATATGTATGTGCGTTTATTGTAATATGAATAATAGCAAAGGATTTGAAACAGCTTGAATAACCCATAAGAGGAATCTAGGTAAATGATATCGCATAACCATCAGTGGGATGCTTTGCAGCCATACAAAAAATAAAGAATATCTCTTTACTAGTATTTCTAACAGTATCTAAGATAAATTGTTATGTTTTTAAAAAAAGTAAAGTCAAATATAAATAAGATGCTACTCTTTCATATAAGAAACATAAATCTAAAATGTAAATTAAAATAAAAATATATAGGGGTATAGAGTGGAAGCATAGTTACATTTAAGATATTTAAAAAAATATTTTGTTTTGTTGATTAGGCTTTGGATCCATGTAAATATTTCACGCAAATATAAAACAATTCATTTTCAAAATCTAAAATATAGATCTATATAAAATAATAAATTATGTTAATAAGAAACTACTATAACCTAGATGGCAATAAAATGCATAAATGAAATTCACAAATAACTTTAAAACACAGTAATTTGACAAATATTCCTAATAAAATAAACCTTGAAAAAATAAACTATAATAATAATGAATTTTTTCTTAATTATGTTGTTGAAGATTGTAGCTGTTTTGTTATATTAAAGCTGTTATATGAATGTTGTAGATTAAGCAATGAGTAATTATACCAAAATGTCAGCTTTTTATTCACAGGAGAAAGGTGACACTAATATAAGAGCTCTTGTAAAAACTTGTATTATGAGCTTGAATTAGAATTACTTTTATAAATGCATTATGCATTTTATTTTTCATAAACCACACTGATTTCTTAATTCTGACCATGGGAAATGTTCACCAGTACCCAGGTTACAGTATCTAAACTTCCCAGAAGCTATCAGAGACTGAGAATTTCCAGGACTTGGGCTACAATCGTAGAAAAGCCAAAAAATACCACATTGTTTCAGAAAGTAAGGAAGCTTTCAAAGACCCCTGGATCATGTCAAAGGATTTCTATGGAGCCAACTGAGAAAAGCTCCTACAGGCAACAGTTGGAAAATTGCACATCAATATGAATAAAGAATGCAACAGATGAATATACTTCAAATATATTTAAATCCATCATTGATACAAGGAGAGAGGAAAAAATGCCCTCATTGCCTAACTCTGTAGGAAGCTAGAGAACCAACTTAACTTTCTTTGAAAACTCATATATAGGCCATGAATTAAACATATATGCTACTCTGCTGTGTGAACAACACCTCAGAGTAACCAATAGTTAATGACGAACATTCCATTTTTTACATAGAGTTGTTCTGGGTTATAATGGACATGGGATGGATAATTAGAATATTACCATTTAAAAGCATCTAATAATCGTAGAGATTTTGGCATCTTCCAGCAACAAGAGAGATAGTGGAAGGGAGGGAAAGAGGAGAGGAGGAAGGAAGGAAGGAAAAAGAAGAAAGAAGAGGAATACTAGGAGAAAGCCCTGCTAAATACTCAATCTGAATGTGATCATGTGACAATAAGTTCATGGAAATGTAGAGATTAGAGGAAAATATTAAATGACAAAATGATAATAAAGTTAGCAAAATGAAGATTATCAAAAAATTCTTGAGGACAATCAAACCAATTTTTTCAGTAAACTAATTTCTAGTTAAAAGAGACCAAGAAGACCTATCAAGTGACTATAGCATTTGGACCTTGTTTGCATTCCTATTCAAACAAGGAACTGTAAAAAAATGTTTATGCGACATTTGGGAAAATCTTAATATTAGTTAAATATTTGATTATTTAAAAATATTATCAATTATTTATGACTGATAATGTTATGTGCTTCTGTGTGCGGGGACTCTTTATCTCCTAGAGATACATGTCAAGATATATCCTTTTATAAAAAAATATTGCTTGATATCTGGGATTCCCTTAAAAAGGGAATTTTCCAGAAGTGAAAGAGGGTTTTGAGTATAGAATAGAAGAAATAGTGTTACCATCAACTGATAATCATTGAAAGTTGGCTGATGGGTAAATGGATATTCATTCTGTTAATACTTTGATTTTTTTAAAAGATTATTTATTTATTTATTTATTTATTTATTTATTTATTTACTTATGAGAGTGAGAGAGAGAGAGAGGCAGAGACACAGGAGGAGGGAGAAGCAGGTTCCATGCCGGGAGCCTGACATGAGACTCGATCCCAGGACTCCAGGATCACGCCCTGGACCAAAGGCAGGCACTAAACCTCTGAGCCACCCAGGGATCCCAATACTTTGATTTTTATATAATATTTTAACTTTGTATCACAAAGGTGAAAATAATTATTTTACCAGAATTAGAATAATATTTGTCATTTGAAAGTAATATTTATTTATTTAGTACTATGATTTAGAAAAATCAACAAAAATTATCATCAGTTGAAATAATTACTAAGGAGAGAAGCAAACTATCTTTTGAGCACCAGCAATGGACAAGTCATGTGACTTCACATGTTATCGTAGTTATTATATGTATTATTGCCATGAGATTGTCATATTTTAAAACATTTTACAGGATGGGAACAAAGTATTGGAAGTTTGTGAATCAGCTGGATACAAACCACACGGATTTGAAGTCTATTTTATTATCTAGGGCCAGAGAACAACCTCTCCATAGACGTTGCTCCTGCCCTTCTTTACATCATCTGATGTTTGTGTCTTATGTTTGAAATGCCATTGAATTTAAAAGTTCACATAAACTCATGTTTCTAAATACATAGAGACTTCTATTTTGAATAATTTTGCTCATCAAATAATCTTTGACTATTAGAATCATCTCAAAATTTTATTTCCAGGAAAACATTCAAAAAAATATAATTCATGTTTAAAATGTTCCCAGTAAAAGACAGCAAAACCATAGGGACAGGAACTTACACACACACATACTCTTGGCATAAGCATAAATTGACAAAATCAAACATTACGAAGAATATATTGTTGCTACCAATTAGATATGACAATGTGCATGGCCTTCAACTGCAGATTTCTAGTTGCTCGTGCATATCCCATCTATGCGTACAGACAAGGATTGCATGTACAAGAACGTTCATAGTTGTGCTATTTGCAATGAGAAAACTTTGAAATATTATCCATGAATAGGATAAATGATTTGATTTATTCAATTCAAGAATATGGAGGAATGAAAACTAACTTGATTCATGTGATTAATAAAAACAAACCTACAAATTACTATTCATACACACATTACAGAAGTATATGTGCAAAAAGATACAATTTTCATAGGTTTTTAGAGATTATTTCTTAATTTATTTGAGAGAAAGTGCAAGAAATGGGGGGGCAGAGGAAGATAGAAAGAGAGAGAATCCTCAAACAGAGTCCCCACTGAGCACAGAGCCTATAAGGGGCTCCATCCTGGGACCCAGAAATCATGACCTGAACTGAAATCAAGAGTTCAATGCTAACCTGTTGAGCAACTAGTTGTCCCTCACAGATTTTTAAATCCACACAATTAGTACCTGATGCTTTTATAGCTACCTATATATGAAAATGTGCAAACAATAATGAGAAAGAAATATATTCCCACTTGAACACGGGCAAACTGGTGAGATGTAAAAGGTAATAAAATCAAGGATGGATTAAAAGAGATATTTTAATGGCATCTCTAATATTTTATAGACATATTTATTGATGTATAATTCATATGCTCTAAAAATTCACCTGTCTAAAGTGTACAATTCTATGATTTAAAAAATATTTATGGAATTATGCAACAAGCACTATAATTTAAGTTTAGAGACTTTTCATCATTCTAAAAAGAAACTTTATACACATTTTAGCAATAATACTTTATTATTAAAATCAAAATGATATGAAGCCAAACATGGTAAAATAGGTCATGCATGTGTTATGCTTTGGGATGTTGTGTTTATTATTCTTTGCATCATTTGCATGTTAAAATGCTTTCATCTAAAGCAAATCAATACAAATCACACAGATGGGATAGATGTAAAGTTTTGGTCCTCAAGGCTACTACAAGGCTAAGGGAGAAGTTGATAGGAATAGGCTCTTTTTCTTCACTCTGTCCTCATAATCTATAATCCCTCTCACTGTACAACTAGAGTCAGATACCTGAACAGCTTCAGGGCCAATTCCAGCGTCAAGCCCTGAAACATAAGTATTAGACATAATATAATTTCAAAACTTTGTTAAATTTATTTTTTTCCAATATACGTGCAAGAATGAATTCTAAGACTAAAGAAAAACTTGACTTTTTATTAGGCTTAAAACTGCATTTAGTCATATAATTAGCCTACGGCATGATTTTTTTATTTCAGTTTGTTTCTAACCCTTCGACCTGTTTTTGCAAAAATGTAGGCTCAGGAGTGGCCCATGATCAATGGAATTACAATGTCAATTATTCATTGGGTTCATCAATAATAATGTTGGAGTATATTATCTCTGGGGACACTTCTATCAGTCTCTGGATTATGTCTACTCACAGAGCCCAACAAACACTCCTTTCATGAGAAGCTTGAGAATTACTTTGGTGAAGCTCATAACGTAGTTGGGTTGTGCTCTAATGATCTGGAGTTATCATAGAAGGCATTGCATTTCAGTTGGCCTTTCTGGTTTTCAGGGATAATAGACACCAAAAGCCAGAAGGAACAATATTGATACAACTCTACCACAGGATGGATTCAGAATTATCTGACCATTATAATTGTTGATGCTAACTAATACATTATTGTGCCTCAACATCAAAAAAGATAGAAATAATCTAATGTCCTTCCCGACAGGTATAAGTATGAAAATTCCAACATTATTTTGAACCAATGTAACAGTCACCTAATTCCTACACCTTTGCCTTTACCGTCATCAATTCGTGAATAGAAGAGGGCTTAAGCACTCTTCTGGAAACATGTATATGTTTCCACATATATTGTTAATATCCCCACTAGATTTCTCAGAATTATGGCAATTTTACAAGAAAAATAAACTCTAAGGGTGTTGAGACAGTAATTTTGATCTTGCACTTATTATAGGAGCAGGGTGTTCCCAAGGAGGTCTAGCAGTCAGGGTGGAGCTTTGTAAAGTTCGGGCGATATGTGAACCTTTGACAAGTACAACTTGATGGTATTCTAGATAAGATCCTTGCTTGTTTCTTAGTTTTTAAGTTCAGCATTATAATACATATCATAGTAACCAAATAAATCCATCTACTGTCTTGTTGGGCCATAAAATTAAGAACAATTTTGATAGGAAAGAGCATATTAAATCCTTCGACTTTCTCCTCTTTTCTAAAATAATAAACCCAAATCAATACTATATGACAGTTTCCAAGGAAATGAGCTCCATCTTCTAAAATGAATTCATGGGTCTTGATTAAAAATAAGCAATCATTTTTAAATGTAAATATTTCTAAGCAAAAGTACAAATTACAATATATTTTTATAAGTTTAATCACATCATTGCTACAAAATGCAGCTCTTGCCAGATGTAGTCTTTTTATGGTTCATATCAGTAGAGCTTTAGGAACATAATGGGTAGTTTTGTAACTAATGAATGTCTATTTTTTTCTACTAAAATAAGCCAAAAACTCTAGAAATGCCTTTACTCCCTAAAATCTTGCAAGGAAGTACAGTTTCCCTCTCTCAGCACTGAAATTATATGACTATATTGGTTTTCCATTGCTGCTGTAAGGAACTATCACAAACAAACTTAGTGACTAAGCATGATACATGTTTTTTTTTAAAGATTTTATTATTTATTTAAGAGAGAGCATGAGCAGGGTTGGGTAGCTGAGGGGGATGGAGAAGCAGATTCCCTGCTGAGCACAGAGCCCAACTTGAGACTCCCGTCCTGAGTTGGACCTTGAGATCATGACAAGATCCTGGGATAGAGGACCCTGGGTCCTGGAATAAAGGCAGATGCTTAAGCACCCAGGCATTCCAGCATGACATATATTATCTGATAGTTCTATAGGCTAGAAGTTTGGATTTCCTTTATTATTTTCCTACCTCATGATTCAGAGGCTGAAATCCAGCTGTGGGCTCACCTGAACTCATATCTAGAGCTTGTAGGGAAGAGTGTGCTTCTAGGCCCATTCAGGTCATTGGCAATATCTATTGCTATGTTTGGGAAAGCGGAAATCCCCATGTCCCTGATGGGTTTTTCCATGAACTTTCTTAAGATTGCCTGGAATCCACATTACACTGTATTCTCTGTCTTTAAACCAACAACAATATTTCTGCATTAATAAAAGAGAGGGTAAGAACCCTATGACCCTCCTAAGAGGTACAGAAAAAAACATTAGACTAAGTACAACATCCATTCTTGAAAAATCCCTCAACAAAGTAGGGAGAGAGGGACCATCCCTCAACATCATAAAGGCCATATCTGAAAAACCCACAGCTAACATCATCCTCAATGGGGAAAAACTGAGAGCTTTTCCTCTACATTAGGAACAAGACAGGTGTGTCCACTCTCACCATTGTTATTTAACATGGTACTTGATGTCCTAGCTTCAGCAATCAGACAAAAAAAAAAATAAAAGGCATCCAAACTGTCAAGGAAGAAGTCAAACTTTCACTATTTGTAGACATGAAACTCTATGTAGAAAAACCAGAAGACTCCACCAAAGAGTTGCTAGAACTGATACATAAATTCAGCAAATTTGTAGAACAAATTAATTCTATGTATGGAAATCTGTTGCATTTCTATATGCCAACAATGAAGCAGCAGAAAGAGAAATCAAGGAATCAATTCCATTTACAATCATACCAAAAACCATAGATACCAAGGAATAACTTAACCAAAGAGGTAAATGATGTGTACACTAAAAACTATGAACACTTATTTAAAAAATTAAAGAAGACACAAAGAAGTGGGAAAAAAATTCATGGTCATGGATTGGAACAAAAAATATTGTTAAGATGTCTATATTGCCCCAAGCAAACTACACTTTTAATGCAATCCCTATCAAAATACCAATAGCATCTTTCACAGAGCTAGAACATTCTTAAAATTTGTGTGCAACCACAAAAGACCCCAAATAGCCAAAGCAACCTGGAAAAAAGAGAAGGAAAGAAAACCCGGAGGCATCACAATTCCAGACTACAAGACTGCAGTCAACTGGCACAAAACAGACACATCAATCAATGGAACAGAATAGAAAACCCAGAAATGGACCCACAACTATATGATCAACTCATCTTTGACAAAGGAGGAAAGAGTATCCAATGGAAAAAAAGTCTCTTAAACAAGTGGTGTTGGGATAACTGGGCAGCAAGATGCAGAGGAATGAAGCTGGACCACTTCCTTGTACCATACACAAAACTGAATTCAAGAGACCTCATTCTTTGGGTCTCTCTGACTTCCTCAGCTATATATTCTGTCTCCACCTGGAGAAAGTTCTTTGTTATGGCTCTTATGGTTATATTTGGTCAATGCAGATAATCTAAAATAATACCTTTTTTCATGAAGACCATAACCACTTCAGCAAAGTCTCTTTTCTTATGCAATGTTGCATATTTACAGGTTCCAGGGATTAGGACATGAATATCTTTGAGGTGGGAAGAGGGACGTTTTTCTGCCTACTGTGGTGGCTTTGGGCTCTAGGACACAATTTCAGTCACAGGGATCTTAATGGCTAAGCATTCCAGACGTTATAAATTTTCTGCAGAGCAAAAACAATCAAATAGCACAACAACCGCTACTATAGTTCCCTTAGTCAGAACCTTAAGGTGGGAGACAATCCCAACATATTGCAACATGCACATCATAATATATGATACCTAGATTGTGTCTTCTAGAGGTCACAATATTTTGGGCAGGAAGAAGCACGGAGGAAACTTAAATGTATATTACTAAGTGAAAGAAGCCTATCTTAAAAAAAAAAAAAAACTACATAGTGCATGATTCTAATTATATGGGCTTTGGTAAAGGAAAAAGTACAGAGACAGTGTAAAAAAAAAACTGGTGGGGCAGCCCGGGTAGCTCAGCTGTTTGGCACCTGCCTTCAGCCCAGGGTGGGATCCTGGAGACCCGGGATCGAGTCCCACGTCGGGCTCCCTGCATGGAGCCCGTTTTTCCTTCTGCCTGTGTCTCTGCCTCTCTCTGTTTCCCATGAATAAATGAATAAAATCTTTAAAAAATATGTTATATTGGGTAAATGCGGTGCTCTTAGTTATATGCATTTCTAAATTTTGAGCCCCCCGCCCTTAAATTAAAAATGCAATGCTTGCAAAGACTTGAGATTTTGGAAGTAACATATACACAATTAGATATGTTGCTCTCATAGATTTACTGAATGATTACCAGAGTTTTGAGACTTGATAGAATTTGAAAATAGAGAAGTTTCTTTATTTAACCTGAAATGCATTCGGCATCAAACATCCCACTGTCAGATTTAGAGGACCCAATGTTGCATAGGAAGTCTGAGGCAGAATAGGATATGTGTGGATCCTATGGTAAGTCATGACACAAGACTCATAAAAATAGTCCCCTAAAGCTTTATTCTGAAACTAGGCTCTCAGGAAAGTAATTATTCTTCTTTTGACACATAGCTCACGGATTGGTAGCCTAAGTGAAGAATGAATATCTAAACACTAGGGAAAAGGTAGCTATGTGATCTGAGTTGTCTGTCATGAAATAGACACTATCTCTGTACCTCACACAAAAATAAGATACAACCATTGTTTACAAATCAAGTGTAGGTGGCAATATGCCAAACCAGCTCCTGGAGCTTTGAGTTGCGTGAATACCTTGCTCAGTCTGTCAGTATACATACTCTGGCTAAGATGCCACTTCTCTCTTAATCAGCATCCAAATCCTCCTATGACCAGTTAACTTAATGTTGAAGCTAATTTGCATATCAGTCTGTAAGATACAACCCAAGCTGGCAGTGACCTGTCACATCTTTCTCTGCTTCAGCCTGGGAAGGCTTGAGAGGACAGTGGAATGAAGAAATTCTCCAAGATTAAAGAATTTGAAATTGTACATTTATTTTCAACTCATAATGGAGATAAGAGGTGACCTAATGTAAAGATTTAGGCTGATTTATTGGCAGTTTCTAAAAAGCACTATGATTTTCTGTAATTGCCCTTTATAGAATATTCTATCCAAAAAGAGCAAACATACATTCTTCCCAAGCACATACAGAACATTCACCAAGGTAGACCGTATTCTGACCCATGAGACATAAATGTAAAAGGATAGAGTTGTGAAAATATACACTCAGGCCTTACTGCACTGAAATTAGAAACCAATAACAGAAATATTGCTGTAAAATGATCAGCACTCACCTAGCATATAACGTGAGTACAACATTTGACATATGAATCAAAGACAATGTCTTGAGGAATTTTTAAAATACCATCTATACAAATCTGTAGGATGAAACAAATAGGAAATTTTAAAAAGCTTAAAAGAAATTAAAAGCATCAAATATATATATTAGAAAGTTAAAACTACTAAAGTCAATAATTGAATCTTCAGTTTTAGAAGACTTGGAAGGATAAGTGATATAAGGCTAAAGTAAGTAAAAGGAAATAAATAATAAAAATTAGAGCAGAAATCAATGTAATTCAAAACAGAAAATAATAGAGAAAATCAACAACGAATGACTACTTCTTTGAAAAGGTCAATAATGTTAATAAAAGTTTAGTTTGACTAAATGAGAAATAAAAGAGAAGACACAGAGAACCAGAATCGCATAAATTAAAGAGGAGTCCTCAATTTAATTAACTATAAATATTAAAATAATAATATATTAATACTATGAAAAACTTGTGCCCTGGAATTTGATAATTTAGGAAAAAAAATAAGTAAGAGCAATCCTTGAGAGGCACAAACACCAAAGCTTGTAATAGGAGAAATTGATAATCTAAATATATCTCTTTCTATTACAGACTTCGGATTAAAACTAAATAATCTTTCAAAAAATAAATTTCTGGGTATAGATAGATTATTGGTGAATTCTTCTTTAAAGAAGAAACGATTGAAGAATTCTTTTCAATCTCTTCCAAAAAAATAGAAGCAAAAGAAGCACTAATTCATTCTAAAAGACTAATGTTCCCCAAATGTTAGCTATTACTTCATATTACAAGATATGAAGATCAAGGTAAAGGTATTATAAGAGAGGAATATTACCAATGAATATTTCTCATTAACATAGTTGCAAAAATATTCAACGAAATCTGAGCAAACCCAAATATATAAAACAAGGCAAACTTGTTTTACCACAGACAAACTTTGAAAACTAGTCATAACTATCACATTAACAAAGCTAAAGAGTAAAAATCATATGAATGTATCAAATTATGAAGAAAAGACATTTGAATAGCCTAATACCTATATATGATTAAAGCTAGGAATAGATGGGAATTTCCTGGACTTGAACAAGAACATCAACAAAAATATACACAGTTAAAATCATGTTTAATGGTGAAGGATTGAAGGGTTTACACATAAATGAGGAATATAAATAAAGATGTCCTCGCCCATCACTTCTATTCAGCATTGTATTGGAAGTTTTAAGTAGGGTAATAAAACAAAAAAGGAGGTAGGTATATACCGATTAAAATAAAAGAAAACCTTCTTTATTGTTGATGACATTGTAATGTAGTGAATTCCAAAGAGCAGACAAAAATCTCCTGAACTCATAATGATAACAAAGTGAGTATGCACAAAGTATACAATAAATATTCATGAGTCTATATTGATATACATAAATTATTAAGTAAATAAGCACATGGGGAATAGAGACAAAATTCCTTTGCAGAAGAATTCTAAATTATTTATGCTGATACAACACACTCAAGATGGAGCTCAACTCCCCACTACACGTAGTGACTTCCTTCTACAAAGTAAAGTATGAACAGGGGAATAATAGAGTAAATTTATAATTGAAAAACTGGTAAGAACTACCGTTAGTCATGTAACCAAGGCTACGTCAACAATGAAAATCATGTTGATGATATGATATGATGAAAATGATGCTTTATCTCTGGGGTTTTCCTCTCCCAAATCCATATTACTAGTCTACTCATGAGAAAAGCTTCCAAAAAATCCTAACTGAGAAATATTCTATAAAATACCCAAATAGTACTCCTCAAAATCGTCAAGGTCATTATAAGCAAGGAAAGTGTGAGAAACTGTCACAGCCAAGAGGAGCCTAGGAAGAATGACAACCCAGTGGAATACGGAAACTGGATGGTATCCCGAAACAGCACTAAGGATATCTGAATAACATATGGGCTTTCACAAATACTAACTTACCAGTATTGGTTCATCAATTGTAGCAAATATACCAGAATACTTTAAACAACCGGGGAATTCATTTCATTTATATAATTTTCTCAAAAAATAAAATAATAAGTTTTGGAAGATATATATTTATTTATAATATATTACACACTAAATGCTCTACACACTAAATGCTATATTTATATATACATATAAATATATATACATATATAATAACAAATATAAAGTGTTAGGACTTTTCTCTGTATGTTTTATTTTACATGAGTGTTAATAGAACATTATAAGCTGTTAGATAATAGTTGGAGAAAGTGGGAGTGTGATACATGGAAATGCTGTACTAGCTTGCTCGTCTTTCAGAAAAATCTTTAAATGTTCTAAATTTTTTTAAAGTGATTATTTAAAGAGTGACAGCACATGCCTATGATTTATTCCATTTACTATGTATAATATACAAAATATAGATATTTTAAAAGCATGTCATGCAAATAATTGTGTTGTTCTTGTGCATGAAATTCAAAGGCCCATTTATTTATATGTAATTCAGTGACTATGTGACTGTAGTTGTTAAACTGTCTTTAATTTTGCACCATGCAGCTAAATTTTCCTAGTCAGGAAAATAATAATTCAAAATATAGATGTCTGTATCTGCAAGAGCTGTGATATTCCAGTCATGATTTGTCTATCCACACTAACAGGTAAACTGTCTTTGTTTCTTTGTTCCTTTGTTTACATGTAACTTCTTATCATAGATAACCTCTATCATTTATATAAACAAAATCCTAAAAACAACTTAATAAAATCAATATATTTTAAAAATCTTATGTAGTTTTGAGAACAGAGGCATTACTACAAACTATAGGCTCTCAATTTTCTCCACCAGGCATCCTTTTGATCAAATTGTTTAAACAACTAGGGAATTCATTTCATTTTTATTTTTTATTATTATTTTTTTATTTTTTATTTTTTATTTTTAAAGATTTTATTTATTTATTCATGATAGTCACACAGAGAGAGACAGAGAGGCAGAGACACAGGCAGAGGGAGAAGCAGGCTCCATGCACCGGGAGCCCGACGTGGGATTCGATCCCGGGTCTCCAGGATCACGCCCCGGGCCAAAGGCAGGCGCCAAACCGCTGCGCCACCCAGGGATCCCTCATTTCATTTTTATAATTTTCTCAAAAAATAAAATAATCAGCTTTGGAGGATATATAAAATATATAATATATATTATGTTATATAATATATATATATATATGTTATATAATATATATATATATATATATATTTATAATGACAAATATAAAGTGTTAGGACTTTTCCCTGTATGTTTTATTTTACTTGAGTGTTAATAGAACATTATAAGCTGGTTTGAACAAATGCAGAAAAAAGATCGTTAATGCTGTGAATCCAGAAGCAGTAGTATCAATTTGGGTAGAGACAATCTGATAGAAGTTTCATAAATAAGAATTAAATTAAAATTGATTTTGAGGATTTATTTTGGGGGAGGCAGAGTGTAACGATTCCGAGGACAAAATAGGAAATATACATATATGGTTCCAATTCTAGAGTCTAATAAAACCAAAAATAAATGCTAATAAAACAATATGATAAAAAATCAGAGTGAAGACATGGAGGGTGTCATGTATACGTAGGCAGAACAGTGAAGTCAGAGTTGAGTCTGCGGGAACAGAGCATCTCTCTGGGACAATTTAATCTTATGTGAAGGCTTAAAGAATGAGTTGAAATTAGCATGGCAATGGAGGAAAATAATGTCCTAAGGCAATAGAATCCTATGTCTGTAACCCTGAGGTGGGTCCATCCCTCTATCTGCAAATCAGGAGCAGTAGAGTGAGGTGGGTGGCTAGTGCACGCTGAGCTGATCAGGCTATCACGGGCTATAGGACTCGTGAATCTGATGTAGGGCAACTAACATTTTTCAGCAAAGAGGAGGCACAGAGAGCATTCAGAGGATTTTGCAGAACTCAAGATTATAAACAACGATTATAGATAGGCCACAACAGGGTCATGGCAAAGGGGACTGTAGGAATTGTGCGGGGATGAGAGACTGTTATAAAAGAAGCCTAATTGGTAGTATTTGATTAGGTAGGAGGTTGAGAGAGATGTAAATTGAGCACGTTTCAAAATAAACTCCCAGATGTCTGGTTTAAATCATTGATCAGATCATCATGGCTGTTACTAATATATGGAACACAGGCAGAGATGGGTATTTGGGGTAGAAAGTCAAGTGCCCCCTGGGGACATTTTCATGAGACACATTATAGCATCAAGAAAGTGATAGCATAATAAGATCTGTTTCTTAAAACAGCAAATAAAGCTCAGGATAGGATTTGGGAGTCCTCCTTCTGGCAATAGTATATGAAGTCACCAGAGTTAAGTGATATTGACCCTACTAAAGGCAGAATAAGAAAAGTAGAGGCATAGGTCTCATTTCTGTAAAAGTCAACATTGTTATTTGCTCACTAAGAAGGAGGACATGGGTGGGGAGGCAGAGAAGGAGCAAGTAAATGAGTAGAAGAACGTAGAGGAGGCTGTTCCACCATGAAAGGCAGAGAGGAAGATACTTAAAAATAGTTTGGTAGGGACACAGTGTGGCCATGTTAAAAAAAAAACAAAAACGGTATGCTACGTGGTTAAGTAAGAAGATGTATTGAAACCATGCCTCTCAGATTTAGTAAAAGAAACCCACTAATATCAGCAAAAGAAATTTTATTGGCATATTGAGACATTCTAGAAGCACAGACAATTTGGAAGGCAATAAAAGGGTCTTAAGAGGAGACATAATGGGGCACTTGGCTGTTTCGTGACTATGAGGGTATGACATAGGGTGGCAATTTGAAGGAAAGATGTGATGGATGAAAAACTTTACAGGAGGCACACAAGCACATGCACATATTTATTTATTTATTTGTATGTTTATTTTTACATCCACTTATTTAAATGATCTACTGATATGAGGGAAAATAATTAAGAGATGTTAACAGGGAGCATAGAGATGCTGTATAAGGGAATGAGTGTTAATTCGTCAGGACTTCCCTGATTTTTTTGTCATTGTATTAATTCAAACGAATGAGCCGGAGTCTCTCAATGTCAGTATTATTGGCTCTGGGGGCCAGACAAGGCCTTGGTACAGGATGCTTGCTCCTGTCTGTTGAATGTTTAGCAGCAACTCTGATCTCTACACACTAAATGCTAATAGCACCACCCCCAGTGATGACAACCAAAAATATCTCCAGACATGGCAAATCTACCCTGGGTGAGGGCACAGTTCACCCTATTTGGGTCACCCCTGACCTAAACTAAAGAATACCTTTCAAAACAAAATTCTGATAGAGTTCTCTACCTTTGAAATGCAATTCTGAATATGTTTTACTTATAAGTAGTGTCTAAAACCTGAAAGGAGCACCCATTTTAATATATATATATATCTTATTTGGGAATGTTTTGAGACCTGAATTCTAATAAAATGAAATATTTTTGAAAGTTAACCTAGTACTTTATATTAGTTAGAGCTTGCAACTCACTTTAGAACGTTTTTACTGTGTGGAAACTACGGTCATCCTCGGAGAAACCTAATTTAGAGGTTCGCGTTCAAGTTATGTATATATACAGCCTCAGGAAAAACACGGGGTGAGAGATAGGGCCTATCTTCTGGAATTTAATGTTACCTATGGAAATGAGACTATCCAGTATAATTTGAAGGAAAGAGGATTATAGCCTTAAAGTAGTACTTTGGAAGAAATAAAGAATTCCGAATGAGTAGATCTTTTAACACTCACAGGTGATGTTTCCCACAAAATATCCATCATAGATCCTGTCAAATTCTTTATCAAAAAAAAAAATGAGTAGGTATACTATTATTGAAAATGTTATTTAAAAGAAACATTTCTTTCCAAAGATATAAACATTTGCCTCACTCTTGACCTAATATTCTCTTTTTAGTTAGCAGATTCCTCTAAATCAAGAGTCCTTAGTTATTTTGTGTGACATGGATCCCTTCAGCAGTTCTTTAAAGCAGAATGGGCTCCCTCTTGAAATGTATGAATTCATTTAAATCTGTTAATAGATCACAAAATAATTAATTATATTAAAATACAGGTTCAAAATGTTTACATAAGATACTCATAAGTAACCTATAAATGAAGTGAAAATAGTGGCAGATATAATAATATCTTTATCTCAAAGCAGAGATTACATATATGCTATCTGGCAACCTATACAATATCTAATATGACAATATTTGTGGTCTCTGTTTGTTACAAAGCCAAAGGATCTGCCATTACTATGGTTTCCCTCTGTAAGTGAAGGAAGTACTAAAATTCATTCAGAGGTTACTTAAAATTAAGATTTTTTTTTTCCAAAGTGAGTTCATCTCCACCTAATTTTTTTTTTAATTTTTTTTATTTATTTTATTTATTTATGATAGGCATACAGTGAGAGAGAGAGGCAGAGACATAGGCAGAGGGAGAAGCAGGCTCCATGCACCTGGAGCCCGACGTGGGACTCGATCCCAGGTCTCCAGGATCGCGCCCTGGGCCAAAGGCAGGCGCCAAACCACTGCGCCACCCAGGGATCCCATCTCCACCTAATTTTATCCTTTGATTATCGGGGTTCATTGGAAAACCAGATACTTCAAGATGGCATGTCTATGCTTCTCAGAAAAATTGTATTAAATATTATAAAAATTATAAAAATTGTATTATTACTGTTTCCATAGTTTAACAGTAGAATGGAAATATAAAATTGACTCTATAACACTCTTATTAATGATTACATTGAAAGACTCTTCAGCCTTGTTCTTTTTTTTTTTTTTTTTCAGCCTTGTTCTAATTAGATCCCAGACGTGTGCCAGACTGTGCTGTTCAGTGATGAAAACAACTATACATTTGCTGCTTGCTTGCAGTGGAGCCTTAGGAGTAGTCACAAAATCAGCTTAAACTTACTTGTGAAAAGGATTATAATAATTTTGTAGTCCCGTTGTGTTTTTTTTTAATTTAAATTCAATTAGCCATTGTTCTCTTATGATTTCAACATTTCAATAATCTCCACTCATTTTATTATACTCATTCAATTTTCAATATCATTCACTTGTATTTCATGATAGAAAAAAATTGTAGATGGTCTGTCATCAGAATTTCCTGGTGTTATAAAGTGCTTTGGCAGGTTTTCTCAACTTCATTTGTCAGGCTCCTTCATCTAAATACTCTTCCTCAAGTCTAATGAACAGATTTGTTTCTCTTCAAGAGTTCCCATCTCTGGAAGGACCCACCATCCATCCCATTGCATGACTCAGAATACTGAGGCCCTCTCTTTTATCCCTTATCCGGGTAAGCTTTGGTGCCCAATGACCTTACCACAAAAATACATTTCTTTAATCTACTTGCTTGTCCTTATCACCACTGTTAAGTGACTCTAGCAGAGCCTGTTACTTGTCCTCTGCTATGTTTTTAACTTTTTTGGTAGAGACAGAATTTTTAGCTGTACAGATAAATGTTCATAAGGAGACGGTGAATTCCTTAGAGTTTGATCTGGACATGAGATTAAAATTGGTGCAATATGTTCTAAGGAAAAGTGATGTGTGCAACCCATAGGCCATGTATACCAAAAATGCCCTGTGCTCCTTCTTCTCTTGTCCGTGTCTTGCTTACTGGAAGGAAGAGAAGAGTGATGAATCACTTTGGGCAGCATAGACAAGAACAGTTTAGAAAAGACATAGACACGGAGCATTGCATCTTTATTTAATATAGCTATTTTAATGTTCTCTGTGTACTGTACTGTGTCGACACAGACAGATGTTGGTTAGTCCTCCTCCTTGAACAGGTGATTAAGTCCACACTCCCAACTATTCCACTGTCTGGAGCTTTCACACTCCAGGCCACTATGCACCTGCCTAGCTGACTCAGGGCCAGGTACCAGACAACTAGGGACAGACTTTATATTTCAGAACCTACTGAAATTATTCAATTCATCCAATCCACAGGGATCCCCTGATACCGAGCTAACACTACTCCATGTGCTATATCTACGTTACCTCTCACATGTCCAGGGTGCTGGCCTTGCCCCCGCATGTAACCTTCTGTGTTGTCCTCCTTGGCAGACCTCTTATTTAAAGCTGTAAATAGGAAAGAACCTTGCCTTTCATCTATCCAAATGTCATTGTGTTGCTTCTCAATATCAAAAGATACTTGAAATCATATAAAACATCTTTACACTTTGGAACCTGATACTTTGGGTTATAACTCCCTTTGACTATTTTATGCTCTGACCCTTACACGCATGAGAAGTGGGCTTCTATCGTGTTTCAGTGCTGTTTGCGTTTTGATCTTTGTTAAAGGGGCTGACAATATATTAAGTACTATACGCTAGTAAGCATAAGTTTGGCTTCCAAAGTAATTTAAGGCCCCAGAAACTTTGAACCTGTAATTAAAATTACTGAGTAGTTGGCATTAAAACAGAGAGATTATCTTGGAATATCTGAGTAGTCCCAATGTAATCACATGAATCCTGTGATGATTAATTTTATTTCTCAAGTTGGCTAGTCTCTGATGCCAGATGTTTGGTAGCATAGATGTTGCTGTGAGGGAATTTTGTATATGTAATCAGTAGACTTTCAGTCAGAGAAAGACAAATACAGTATGATTTCATTCCTATGTGGGATTTAAAAAAACAAAACAGATGTATGTAAGGGAAAGGAAAAAAAAAGGGGTGGGGACAGAGAGCGGGAAGCAAACCATAAAAGGAACCATAAACTATACAGAACAAAGTGAGGGGTGTTGGAGGGGAGGTAGGTGGGGTTATGGGCTGGATGGGTGATGGGCATTAAGGAGGACACCTGTGATGACCACTGGGTGTTATATGTAAGTACTGATGAATCACTAAATCCTATTCCTGAAACTGATATTACCCTATAGGTTAACTAATTCGAATTAAAAAAAAAAAAAAACAAACTTGAAACATAAAAATGTAAATGAAATTACATTTTATAAATATAAAAAATCAGTTGACTTTAAGGATATTAGTCTTGCTCATGTCGGTGAGCCTTATTTAATTGGTTGCAGGCCGTAGGATTACAAGTTTCTCAGGAAAGAAGGAGTTCTTTCTCATGGGTATAATAAAGAAACTCTACCTGAGTTTCCAGTGTTCTAACCTGCCCTATGAATATCAGACTCAAGACTGCAACTTCAATTTCTAACTAAGTTTCCGGCCTGCCAGCTAGTCCTACAGATTTCCGACTTATGAACCTTCTGATCATGTGACCCTGTGAGCCAATTCCTCAAAACTTCTCTTCTTCTCTCCTTCTCTCTTTCCCTAATGTAAAATATAAAATAAAATGTAACATAATATAATTAACAGAGCACAGCACAACATGATGTCATAATATAACGATATAACATAATGCAACATGACAAAGCCCTGCAACGTATTGTGGTGTGATGTTATATGATGTAATGTAACATGATGTAAATTCTGTGTTTCTGGAAGACCCTAGCTAACACATGCATTTCAAAGCAGGGCTGAAGGGAAATCAGAGAGATTAGAGCACAAGAATTTGAGCCTCTACATAAAAGATTTGTATTGCTTTGGCATCATGTTTATGAAATAGTATAAATTAATGAAAAAGAGTGTAGTACTTGTAAAGCAATTTCAATTACATATGTCAATATTTCCCAACATTTTAAATAAAATGTTAGTGTCTTGAAATATAATCACATATATTTTGAGAAAAAACTATCTGCAGATGTCAAAAGTTCTTTTTCCTCTGTTATTTAACTGTGAGGCTGGAATTTAAAATAGTTGAAACTAGAAAAGCAGCATTTTTTGAACTTGCAAGCCGTGTTTTTATTTAATAGTATAAACTAAAAAAAATTAAAAAAATTAAAAAAAGAATATAAACTGTGTCCCCCCCCTTTGTTTTTATGAGGTTTTCAGTTAAGCTCTTATAAAATAAGTATCCATAGCTAGAATGACTCATCGATGTCTCAATGCATCCTGGTCAGCCTTGTCTTGAATGTAATACGAGCAAAATTACTAATAGCATTCCTCTAACTTTCAGAAGTGCCCCAATTTTTCCAAAAAAACAAACCCATGGTCATTATTCTTATCATGCAAAAAAGTCTCAGGGCAGCCCTGGAGGTGCAGCCGTTTGGGGCCGCCTGCAGCCCAGGGTGTGATCCTGGAGACCCGGGATCGAGTCCCACGTTGAGCTCCCTGCATGGAGCCTGCTTCTCCCTCTGCCTGTGTCTCTGCCTCCTTCTCTGTGTCTTTCATGAATAAATAAATAAAATCTTAAAAAAAGTCTACTCACTGTGTATTTATACACACATTTATGTGTTATTGTATGTATGACTCTAGATAAGGAAAGGCAAATGGAATGTATGTACATATGTTCCCAAGAGAACCTCAGAATACTAATTTGAACAGAGATGAAGACACTAACTTCATGCTGTTGCAAGGAATGCAAGGTCAGAGCTAGTATAGTTTGACCGTTAACTAAAATACAGCCTATATTTGTATCTAATTTGGAGAAATAAAGCATCCCAGCTAGATAGGCGGGTAAATAAGTAAGTGGATGGATGGATGGATGGGTGGATGGATGGATAGATGGAAGGATCGATAGATGCCTGGATAAAAGGAGGGAGGGGGAAAGAGATCACAGAATGCAGATATAAACCTAAATAACAGGATCCCTATGATTTCTAAACATTGAGTTCACCAACTGTTTTACATTAAAACCAAGCTAAATTCCAGAACATAATCTTGTCAATTCCATCTACTACTGACAAATATTAGTGATGGTTTATTGTCACTTTTGTCTCAGCCATCTAGTTGTTATTCTTCAAGTACTGATATGTTTTGCTGAGTTTTGAGAGATTTCACAAAAATTATTTATTCCATCATTTCTTAAAAGGGCAGATGCGATGACAAGAATGAAAGGAGTAATAACAAGCCTAGGACAAGGATCACATTGAAAGTAAAATAAATTAAATTGATGAAAAAAATGATTAAATGTACCCATGTGACTGAAACAAATTATAGAGTAGGAAGGATGTTGAGGGACAAGAAATAAATAATATCCAAGGTAGAATGTGCTGTGAGTACGTCATTGACAATGATTATCAAGACAAATATATGATGAAAAGGAAGACATAAAATAAGGGGGAACAAAGAACACTTTATAACTAGGCATGAGCCCTAGACTTTTATCAAACAAAGCAAAACAAAATCTTAGTTACCTTTTAAAGCAAAGGAGCCAAAAATAAAAAAATAATAATAATAAAAATAAAAAATAAAATAAAATAAATAAAATAAAGCAAAGGAGCAAGAGGAGACATAGCATTGCAGACTTGCTCCAGATGGATTTAGAGGTGTAAAACTTAATTGTAATCCACACAATTTCCCTGTTTTGGTGGTAAAGACAAATGCCATGACCATTAAGGGACCCCAGCAGCATTAGAGACGTTATTAAAGAGGCTATTGTGGGGGCAGAGAATTGAACAAACATTTAGCATGAATAAAATTGATTCACTCTGGGAAAATATAAGTAAAAGAATGAATATCACAGAGATTAAATATTATTGTTTAAAGCCTTGGAGGAGCTTACTTTTGGAAACTGAGGCTTCATCTTTCTTGTGGCTCAGTTCCTATGTATGTCTCAGGTGATGGATGGGGAAAGAAAGAACAGCACCTCGGAGGTTTTGGTGGGTGAAATCTAGAAGAGCTCTGTCGTGTAGATCCATATTTCAATGGCCAGAACTCAGTTACAAGATCACATTCAGTTGAAGGGTTGAAGGGATATGTGGTCTACCCGAGTGCCCAGAGCTGAGAGAAATCAGGTGTTAGGGACACATACTCCTAAATAGGTGCTGACGCCATTTTAAAATGTATGTTTGACAATAAAGTTGTTTAGAAGAAAGTATTTAACCTTCACTTCTCTTTGGTTTCGTCTGGACATTCACTGTTAGATACAGCTGGTCTTAAAACATCATAAAAACATCTGCTGTTAACATCTGTAACTTGGGGGAATTCATTGAGGTTTGCTTTTAAGCTATGATAATGCTTAAATCTGGTCAGCGTTTCCATGATACATGAAAAAGGGGGTAGTCTCAGTTTTATAGTTTAAGTTTCAATATATCAAATATGCTGCTTTTATTATTGAAGCTCCATGTCCTTTACTTTTTCTACTTCATCTGTCAAACAGTATTATTAGTCTTTTATATCAAAATGCTATTAAACTGTCCGGTTTTTATAGCTGTCCATTATTTATGTAAATAGATATTACATCACATATTCTAATACTTATGCTATAGTGTGTATAAATCTTCTTAAATTCACTGTGGATTATTCAAATATAGTTAGTAAAATAATATGAATTATTCACTTAGTCTCACGTTTAATTGGATGTGATTTTGCTAGTAATTTTGTCATTCATTTAATGCTCTGTATATTTATTTGATGTATCTCAGTCCATTTTATTTTATATGTTTACTTTGAAACATTTTTACCAGCGTATTTTTGTGTGCCTCATCTAAGCGCCGTTTATAGTAAGTTAAGCTCTATTTTTGTCTTTCCCTTTACTAAGACTATGTAATGTATTATATAGTTAAATAGATGTTATTATTACTGTTTCTGTTTTATTTACCATATCTCCATTTTATTTCAGTTTATCTTATGGTTCAGTAGCTATTTTCATATTTTAGTTCCATATTTTTAACGAAAACCTTATTTTTGTTTGAATTTATCTCTATTTCAAAATGCTAATGGTTTTCTTCATTTTAATATTTCTATCCGTGTTATATAGGAAAGCAAAGTACTATGATTTCTTACACAACATGGAATCTGATATACTGTTTGCTATTTCTCTTTATTCTCCAATCCCTGTTCTCTTACCTTTCTGGTCTACATTAATTTACTTGGGTGAATTGAGCCATTCAATATATGTATCATATTTTGACAAAAAGTGGCCTCTCGGGGTAGGTAAATTTTTTTCCCCCATGTTTGCACAATTCTTTTACACTTAATTTTGTCCATTGACTTTAATGCACATAAGTTTTTATTTGTTCCAAATTTCCCATTTTAAATTAATTACTTTTGTTATTTATGAGTGAATGGAGAGATTGTTATAATACATTTTTCTCACTGGCGTATTCATTAATTGTCTCCAAATTGCTCGTAAAGCCGTTTACCAGACATCTTCATGCATCTGACAAGTGACAGTCAGGATTTGAACCTAGGAGCTGGGGCTCCAGAGCCTATTCCTGCCGCCCCTGAGCTGTGTGGCCACATTAACTGGCGATATACCAAAATGGTTTTGTGGTCTTTATACATGAACAATATCTTACGTACATATCAAAAGTTAGGTAAAACATATTCTATATCAATGCCCTTTAATGTAGAGCACATATCTAAGATACACTTTTTTTTTCCTATGTTGTTAAAAAAATGACAAAACAAAAATTCCCTGGCTGTTTTTGTTTTGTTTTGGTTTGGTTTTCGAGGAGGAGGAGGAGGAGGGTAAGAACTTTTCAGAGTAGGACTCTTCATTGTTCCATTCACATGCATTGATTATTTTTCATATACCTAAATTATTTTCCTAGCTTTTATTTATTTATTTATTTATTTATTTATTTATTTATTTAGAGAGCAAGCATGCCCAAGCAGGACAGAGGGGCAGAGGGAGAAAGAGAGAGAGAGGATCTTAAGCAGGCTCCATGCTCAGCATGGAGCCCGACATAGGGCTGTATCTCATGACCCTAAGAATATGACCTGAGCTGAAATCAAGAGTCCATGCCTAACCATCAGAGCCACCCAGGTGTCCCTAAATTAATTATTCTTACTGCAGAGTCTGCTCTTGCCAATGACAGTGTGGATGAAGTGTCCTTTGTTTCTTTATTGTCAGGTGGGCACTTGACGTTGCCATGCACATTTTAATAGGAAGTTACTGATGCCACTTATATGGTTGTTGGCCCAGGAGTATTTTATACATTTTACAGAATTAAATTAATAGATTATTCCATACATCACCGGGTGTTCATCACAACTTGTACACTCCTTAATCCCCATTCTCTATTCCGTGCATCACTCCACTCACCTCGTCTCCTGACCGTCAGTTTGTTCTCAACAGGTAAGAGTCTATTTCTTGGTTTGCCTTGCTCTCTCTCTTTTTCCTTTCCCTTCACTGATTTGTTTTGTTTCTTCGACATATGAGCGAAATTATATAGTGTCTGTCTTTCTCAGCTGACTTATTTCACTTAGCATAGTACCCCCTACTCTATCCATGTTGTAAATGGCAAGATTTCACTCTTTTTAGTGTATGAGTACTATTCCGCTGATTTATCCATTCATTAATTGATAGGAAGTTGGGCTGTTTCCATAAATTGTCTACTGTTGATAATGTTTCTATATATATCAGGGTGTATGTATCCCTTTGAATTATTACTTTTGTATTCTTTTTTTTTATAATTTTTATTTATTTATGATAGTCAGAGAGAGAGAGAGAGAGGCAGAGACATAGACAGAGGGAGAAGCAGGCTCCATGCACCGGGAGCCCAACGTGGGATTCGATCCCGGGTCTCCAGGATCGCGCCCTGGGCCAAAGGCAGGCGCTAAACCGCTGCACCACCCAGGGATCCCTACTTTTGTATTCTTTGGATAAATATCTAATAATGCAATTGTTGGATCATAAGATAGGTCTATTTTTAACTTTCTGAGAAATCTCTATACTCTTTTCCACAGTGGCTGCACTAGCCTGCATTCCCATCAACAATTCAAGGGGGTTGCCCTCTCTCCACATCTTCAACAACACCTGCTGTTTCTTGTGTTGTTGACTTTAGTCATTCTGACAGATGTGAGGCGATATCTCATTGTAGTTTTGATTTATATTTCCCTGATGATCAGTGATGTTGAGCATCTTTTCATGGGCCTGTTGGGTATCTGTATGTTTTCTTTGGAAAAAATGTCTAGTCATGTCTTCAGCACATTTGGCAAAAATGTAAATTCTCTAAAATGATAGTTCTGGCTCTCATTTCCCTTTATTTTTGAAAAAAAATGTAGAGATGACTGTCTAGCACAGACTTTTATTTGTTCATTTACTTATTCTATCACCCAGTAGTTATTATATGTTTGTCCTACTTGCTTTAGAAATGCACAAATAGGCATTGTTCCTGGTCTCTCAAGGGCGATTTTACCAAGCGTTCACAAAATATTTTAAAATTAATGAGAGAGATAGAAAGTAATAAGAATCCTCAGAGTATAGTAGTACTTAAAGTGGGAATTTAGAACAACTGAATGGAACAGGAAAATCCTATTTTTAGAGATAATCCCTAAGTTTACCTCTAGTACTTAAATTGAATTTAGATATATGTCAATATCAAAATAAGACATTTCAAGTTAAGGGTTGGTGGCAATGGAAATTCTGTTTCACACTCTTATATTTTATCATTTCTTTCTTTATTCACTGTGTTTCACTCTAGAGATACACAGCCAAAACAGACACAGAATTTGTGTGCCTAAGATTTTAAGTAAGATAATCTGTATATATATATTTTTTTCTTTTTAAAGTTTGTAAACTCATTTCCTGCCAGGGCATTCCATACTCTGATGTTCCCAGTAATCCCAAAATATCCTGAGAAAAACAAACTGAGACTCTCCTAGCAAATAACCTTGAAAAATGTCTTTCATAATCAACGGGTTTATCCCAGATGGGCAATTATTGTCTCCCTAGTCTATTTGGTAATGAAGACTAATGTGTACTTTGATTTTATGTTGTTGTTGTTTTTTATCATTGCCTATTAAAAAAAATATATGTAAGCAAATATTTTATGTCACTGTGACATTATTTCGGGCCTACCTTATATCTGAAACATAAATGTTATTAGTTTTATATGACATTTTGATAGCAATAATTCAAGGGTTAATGACAGTGAAAAATGTAACAATATAATTCATTCTCAGAGCAATATAGAAGTATTATTAAGTGACTGTTAAAAACACATTTGTATAATTCCATTGGTAAAAAAAAAATGTTGATGATCAAACCTTAGGGAAAACTAGACAGTTTCCATAGTAAGTAGTTCTGTGGAAACAAATTTAAAATACATACACTTTGTTCTACTGGGATTTTGAATAACTCAACAAAATATTTCAGAAGAAGCCACAAGTGTGTTAAGAAAGGAAACTAGTGCATGGTAGATGCCAGACTAATCAAGGAAAACAGTGCTAGAGCATATGTTGTTTTCTCTGTAGAAAAATCCAAATGGGACATTCTGATGATTGAGGCTGAAATTAATTTTATAGGCATTAACATTTGTGGGTGTTTCACACATGCAAGTACAGAACATTTCCCTTGATGGTAGAACAAAATGTGGGCATCAAGAGGAACATAAATTGAAACTCACAGCTCTTTAAATCAAGAGTTTTACATCAGCCTTGATTTGGCTATTCTCACAAAATTTATACAAAACTCATTGGTTAAAGTAATGGTTGGTATTTTTAAACTAAATGAATACTAACTGGTTGTCAGTATTGCTCAACCATTTATTTAACCTTAAGAAGTGTCCTATCAGGGATCCCTGGGTGGCGCAGCGGTTTGGCGCCTGCCTTTGGCCCAGGGCGCGATCCTGGAGACCCGGGATCGAATCCCACATCGGGCTCCCGGTGCATGGAGCCTGCTTCTCCCTCTGCCTGTGTCTCTGCCTCTCTCTCTCTCTCTCTGTAACTATCATAAATAAATAAAAATTAAAAAAAATTTTAAAAAAAGAAGTGTCCTATCAGTTTTGTTTGTTCTTAAGAAGCATAATATTGGCATACCTACAGAAAATCTGCTTTCTATTCTTCACATTTATGAGTTGTTTGGTAAAAGTAAAATATGGACCTATATTTAAATTTAATCCACATATTTAAGAAGTGAAACATCTAAGAATCTTAATTAATAGTCACTGAGGTTTAGAGAATGAGTAGTATGGTGATCAGTGACCACATCACTGAAAATATGTAAAGGTTAAGTTGTAAGTTATTTTGTGCAGCCGTGATCTGTGTTCCTCAAGTATCCAGCCAGCCATTCATTGATTTAGGTCATCCATCCTAGTGTTTTTTTTTTTTTTAATATTTCATATTTTTGCCTTTTCTCTTGTCTTATTTCTTTTTTTTTAAGACTATTTACTTACCCATAAGAGACACAGAGAGAGGCAGAGACACAGACAGAGGGAGAAGCAGGCTCCTTTCAGGGAGTCCAATGTGGGACTTGATCCCAGGACCCTGGGATCACACTCCGAGCCAAAGGCAGACACTCAACCATTGAGCCATTGAGGTATCCCTCTCTTGTCTTATTTCATCTTTCTCTTTATCTTATTCTCATTTATTCCTTTTATTGGGATTATTATTTACATCAAATTTTTACATCTACTTGCTAAAAAGTTATGCATTGTTATTAATAATTTATTTAGCCCATAAATTTTAATGGGCATGCTTAGCATATCAAATGAAATCTTCACTTTTAGCAAACATAGATCATATCATCTGACTTAGAATGCTTTATCTTAGCTATTTTCCCATAATATGTATGTTATTGTATTGTATTGATGCATTTATTTGTATTTTCCCTTTATATATTATTGTCTAATACTGCCAATGTTTGCTTAGAATTTGCAACATACTTACCACTGCTTTGTTCATTATTTCTTCTATAACTCAGAACTTTATGCCTGAGGAAGAATATTTTGAAATGTTTTTGATTAGGCTCTATTTTGGGAAAACTTTCCATTTTTTTTCCAATTCCATTTATACATTATTTATATGAAAATACAAAGGACTGAGAATAAGGAAAATATGAATAGAAAATAGAAAATAACAGTTCCTATCAGAAGTAAGATAACAATAATAAGTACAGTGTAAGAAAAATATGGATCATTAAAATAGAGTCCAAAAACAATCAACAATGTATAACAACCTGTTTTTAACAAAGATATCATTGCAGCTGAAGGGGGAAACAATACATAGTTCTGGGCTATTTGATGATCCATGTAACTTGAGATGGATTATATGTCTAAATGTGAAAGGTAAAACAATATACTTTCAGATAAAATTAGAGGGAAATATGTATATGGATTCGAGTTAAATAACTGTCTCATAAACATGATAGTATGAAGTCCCTAGCGCTGCCACAAGAATGACCATAAATATAATGTCCCCAAACAACACAAATACATATCTCACAAATCTGGAGGACAGAAGTCTTAAAATCAAGATTTAGTCAGGATTTCATTTCTGAACACACTAGGAAAGCATTTGTTTTCTTGAATTTTTCCCCGTTCTAGGGTCACATTCATTACTTGGGTGAAGGCAGCTTCGTCCATCTTCAATGTCAGCACTATAGAATTGTTAAGTCTCTCTCTCTCTTCTCTGTCCTCTTGATTCCCTCTTCTAAGGACACTTATGAATACATTGGGCTCATACCACACAATCCAGAATAATCTCCGTATCTCGAGATCCCTAACTTTATCAACTTAATCACTCCTGAAAATGCTTTTTGGCCCCATATGGGGACAAATTCATAGATTCAGGAAATTTGTCTATGGCTATTTTGGGGGATGACTTCTGGTCCTGAGAGATTCATGTCCATCTACACATGAGCATTTAGCCATGCTGACATTCTGAAAAGTCTTAACCCATCATAGCATCAATTCATAGTCTAAGATTTCACTTAGTTTCTAGCAGCTCAAAAACCTCAAGTCTTGTCATCCAAATCAGGTGTGAATGAGACCAATATGATTGTCCCTGGAGCAAAATTCTGCTCCATTTGTGGCTGTAAAACTAGAAAATATATCAACTGGCTCCAAAATACAATGGGGGGACGGGTATAGTACAATAGTTATAGACAATGCCCTTTAAAAAATGAAAATAATAGAAGGAAAAAAGGAGTCGTTTATCAAGCAATTTTGAAATCAGACGAGGATTATGTTCCAAGGTCTAGGAATCATTCTCTGTGGTTCATAGTCCCATCATCTAGCTCACACTTCCATGCTGGGAAACATCCTTCCTTTTTCAGGAAGAATATTATGAGGTTACATATGATAAAAAATGTTTTGAGCTTATTTCCCTCATGTAGAAATTTGAGGCTCTTACAGCCTTCTTTTATTTTATGTTCCTTCTGTCCTTTTTAGTCCACAATGGCAGTATCTCTGTTGGTGAAACATTTGCAATAACTTTCTGGGTTTCCTGTGTATTTCAGAGGAATTCATTTGTTTAGACAAAAGGTTCCTCTATTAATCTTTCCCAGATAATTCTATCTCTATTTCTGGTTTCTGCGCTAATATGGCTAAGGAGATCCATAAATCATATGTTTAGTTTATTAAAAACATGCTTTATGACTGAAAAACCTGATCCTCCCAGGCACTAGCCAAAGGCTGTCCAACTACATCCTTAACTTTCTCTATAGAGCATTCTTCTTGACAGTGAATCTCCTAATTTTAGCATTTTTAAAAATTTGTATAAACTGTGAATTTTCATAATCAGCAAGTCTGGCTTTTTTTTTTTTTTTTTTTTACTGTACTGTTCTTTCCTCCTTTCCTATATAAGCAACATTTTACAGGTAAGCAGCAAAAAGAAACTAGACCAGACATTCAACCCTTTATTCGGAAATCTCAGCAAAATATCAAAGTTCCACTTTGATGGTGGAACCGCTTGCAGGTTTCCCCTCTTACTAGCTAGTCTCGTAAGATTTCTTCCACGGTGTCAGAAGGATTCCTTCTCATCCAATTTCTGATAAAGTGTTCCTCATTTCTTTCTGAACCTTCTCCAACTGCTTTTTTTCTTCTTTTTTTAAGATTTATTTGTTTCGAGAGAGAGAGACAGAGAGAGAGAGAGAGAGAGCACAAGTTGGAGGGGCAGAGGAAGAGAGAGAGGATCTCAAGCAGACTCTGTACTGAGGGCAGAGTCCAAAGCAGGGTTTGATCTCAAGACCCTGAGATCACGACCTGAGCCACAACCAAGAGTTAGACAGTTAACCAACTGGGCCGCCCAGCTGCCCCTCCAGCGGTTATTTTAATGTCCATATTCCTACCGAATAGTCAGTTCATGATGGTTTATGTGTTCTCTAGACAATGTAGTTTTTTCTCTGCCATGCTCCTCATTTTCTGAGTTCTCACTAAGCAAAGTTCTTAATATCCATATTTATTAACCCTCTGTTCAAGGCAAACTAACCTCTTTCTATTCGGCTTCTCAAAATTCTTCATGCCCTACCTTTTACTCAATCCCAAAGCAAATTGTGAATTTGGAGGTGTTCGCTACAGTGGCACCCCACATCTGGATACCCAAAATATATATTTGTTTCCTACTCCTGCTTAACAAATCACCACAAATGCAGGAGCTTAAATTACACAGATTTATCATTTTACCCCTATGGAAGTCAGAAGGTCTATAATGAGTCTGTGAGCAGGGTTGCCATCTTTCCAGAGGCATCAGGGAGAAGCAGCTACTTAGCATTTTCCAGTTTCTGCAGGCCTCTTGCAACTTTGACTCATGGCCCCTTCCTCCATCAAAGATGACAATGTAATTTCTTCAGGACTCTCCCTTCTCCTGTGTCATCTTTTCTGACTCATATTAGGTCTTCCCCTTAAGAAGATGTTTGTGATTACATTGGACCCATCCAGATACCCCCAAGATAACCTTCACCTCTCAAGACTTTTAAATTAATCTGCTAAGTCTTTTTTGCTAAGTAAGATATTTATTGTTTACAGGGTAGGATGTAGTTTGTGTGTGTGTGTGTGTTTGCTTGTGTGAATGGATTGGGCATTTTTCTACCCAGAGCACAGTCTAATTATTAAAAATTATTATGAGCTAGAAAGGACAGATTCATTCCAATTCATTAAATTGAGAATTTCTACTAATCAAATGCATCATAAAGTCAATGAAAAATAAAGAAAAACAGGCAGGGTGACACCTTGAAAAGGATTCAGAGTCACTATACGTAAAGAACTCTCACAGGTTAATAAGAAAGTAATATTTAAAAATGACCAAAGTCCTGGATAAATCATTCATAAAAAGAATATTTTTAAAACAGAAATACATAACAATGAATCAAAATTATTGGGGATTAGGGAAATACAATTCCATGTTGAGATAACATTATACACCCACAAATTTAGCTAAAATTTAGTTATTTGATTGTCAGTATGCAGTCTGGGGCTTGCATATTTTTATGGGGGTGGAGAGGTGGGGGATCTTCCACTATTTAAAATTTGTTCACCACAGACTTTTTCACTAGCTTTGCTTCTTAAAAATACTGCAATAAAATATTATTTTGCTGATCACTGATGTTTTTGGACCACTTGAGTGCCCTTATATCACTTAAGTCCACTCTTATCTCAAGTGCAAAAACAGACAAAAATCTATCGATAATGATAGAGGTCAGAATACTGGTTACCTTCCCTTATGTTCATCTGTTGTGTTTATTAAATTTCACATATGAATAAAATTATATGGTTTTTGTCTTTCTCTGACTTATTTCACTTAGCATAATACTTTCTCCAACCTCATTGTTACAAATGGCAAGATTTCATCCTTTCTGATGGCTCAGTAATATTCCATTGTATATATACCACATGTCCTTTATCCGTTCAATAGTCGATGGGCATCTGGGCTAACATAAGATAGAAACAGAGAGAGAGCCAAACCATAGGGGAGTCTTAACTACAGGGAGCAAACATACGATTGTTGGAGGGGAGGTGGGTGTGGGACAGGGTAACTGGGTGATGGGCGTTAGGGAGGGCATGTGATGTGATGAGCACAGTTGTCATATACAACTGATAAATCACTAAATTCTACCTCTGGAACTAATACACTATATGTTAACTAAATTGAATTAAAAAAATGAAAAAAAAATGCTGGTTACCATTTAGGAAGGTGGCATTGATCAAGAATATGTATGGGGCGGGGGGGCTTTGAGTGCTATTTAATTATTGTGAACATTGGTTGGTGGGTGTATAACTATGTAAAAACTCATCAAACTATACGATCTGTACATTACACTGTCTGTCAATGCAATTGTTAAGAATCTGGATATGTAAAAAAAATGGTTTTTCAAAATGTGTCCTACTGTCTTGATATCCCTTTTTTTATTTTCAGTAACTCATTCTGTACCTCCAAATAAGTTATTCTAAACTTTCATGTCTCTCATCAGGGGATAAACTTATATTATTAGAGGGATCCCTGGGTGGCTCAGTGGTAGAGCATCTGCCTTTGGCCCAGGGCGTGACCCCAGGGTCCTGGGATCGAGTCCCACATTGAGCTCCCTGCGTGGAGCCTGCTTCTCCCTCTGCCTGTGTCTCTGCCTCTCTTTCTGTGTCTTTCACAAATAAATAGATAAGATCTTTTAAAAAAACTTATATTCTTAGAGTGCTTTTATATTGTGAATTTAGATTTTGGTAATCATAATTCTGTGGGAAGTGGTTTCTATTAGATTACAGAACCTGTATGGACTCTATAGTTTGTTTCATGCTCTCAGCTTCTTGAAAAGCCATAAAAGCTCAACTCAAATTTTCTTGTGGTAAAAACCGACTTCACTTAGTGCTCCTTTTGCTTTGTTGTATTATTAATCCATCCTCCTTAGTTCTTGGTCTCTGATAAATTCTTTTTTTCTTTATACTTTATCATCTCATTTGAAAAATATTAAAACAAAAACATTCATATCCATCTGTTATGAACAATTGCAAGGAGATCCGATCATGATCTCCAGGATCACTCCCTAAATTCAAAGGCTGAAAATTCTAATCCCTAAAACCTAGGAATGGGATTTCACTTAGGAATAGAGTCTTCAGAGAAATCATTAAGGACAGATAGGGCCATGTGGGAGGACCCATACCTGAAATGATTCATAACCCTATAAGAAGAAGAAAAGATACCAGGGATGCGTACACATAGATAGGAGGTTATCCGAGGACACAGCAAAAAGACAGGTATCTACCAACTACTGAAAGAGGCCTCAGGAGAAACCGGTCATGCCGCCATATTGATCTTGAACTTCCAGATTGCGGAACTGTGAGAAATATATTTCTATTCCTTAAACCACCCAATCTGTGTGATCGTGTTGTGTCAGGCTTAGAAAATTAATACACCATTATTCTTTGGTCTTTTTTTGAGGGGAAGAAGGTATATTTTAACTACTGTAGTGCAGGATTATATAAAATTATGAAATCTCCATTTTGAAAATATATGTTTAAAATATAAAATCTGGGGGCACCTGGCTGGCTCAGTGGTTGAGCATCTGCCTTAGGCTCAGGTTGTGACCCCGGGGTCCTGAGATCAAGTCCCACATCGGGCTCCCCATAAGGAGCCCGCTTCTCCCTCTGCCTGTGTCTCTGCCTCTCTGTGTGTCTCATGAATAAATAAATAAAATCTTTAATTAAAAAATTATAAAAAAGGAAAATATATAATCTAAGTCGACATATGGATTTGGGGTTTAGTTTGAATTTTTATGTTTGACTGAAAAATCTGAGTAGACCATTGTTCAAATGGTTTTTGTAGAACTTTGTCTCAGACTGTTTGGGATCTATCAGGATTTTGCTTTTTCAAACCTTTGAGTTTTTAAACTTTGAGTATCTCTTTACTTATTTCAATTCTGCCCTTGAATAAGTCAATTATTTTGTGAGTTTTCTTGTTTTCTTTTACAGCTATATGCAGCTATACTCCTGAAAATATTCCATATATATTCCTGAAAAAGTTTATATTTTCTGAAAGAGTGAGCAATGAATAAACTCTGACAGAAAAATAGGCCAACCAAAATCTCTGTGACTTTGTAAACAAAGCAATTTATCCCTTAAGACAACAGCAAAGTCTAAAATGTTGTAAAGTACTAATGAAGACTTTCTTTGGTAAACGTATTAAGTTCATCTTCAAACTTTTGGTAAAGGTAGCTTGATGAAAATGTATGCAAAGGAAGCTGGAATAAGCCAAATGTGACAAATACACAAAGATTCTTACGTCAATGTGGCAAGCACTTGGACCATGTGCGTGAAGAGGGAGACAGTGAGCTGGAGGGCTGTGATGAATAACCCTGCGTCTCTGCTGTACTCAGCATTGTTAATATGTGTGCAGTCAGTTGCTATCACTAGGTGGTTCAAATTATTAACATGCTAGAAAATAATAAAAATCATTATGCAGCATGTCTTCTGCATTATATTGACATCACCCCCATCTGTCATTTATATATGAAAAAATCTGCATCACAGAGTCACATGTTTGAACAGAACAGAATGCAAAAGCTTTCAGAATCCAGCAAGTAACCATCAGCATCCAATAACCTTGTCCTTCCATCGCTTCCCCCAGCCGCAGGCTATGAAGGCTAGATCTGTCTTCGGCATTATCTCGAGAAACAGTTTTACCAAATGCACAAGAGTATCCACCTCCTAAGCCTTTGATAAATATTTCTTTGCCACTAGCTGTGTGAATTGGTAAGCACTTCTTACAACTCCTATATCAGGAAAGATAACACAAGCAACTGTAACAACCTCCACACTTCCAGTGGATTAATATGTAAAAGTTTATTTCTTATGCTCTTAAAATTTCAAAATAGAAGCTTGGGGCCAATGTGAGGGTGAATCATTTCTGCTTTACAAACTCAGATAGGGACCCATCGGACAGATACTGTTCCATCTTTGTACATGACTCTAAAAACAACTTGGCATTATTAGTATTCAGCTTCCAAGAAAGACAAGACAAAATGGGAAAGGCACACTCGCTTTGGATCATTTCAGCCTTGAAATGAAAGCCTCTACTTTCACTCACATTTCTTTGGCAAGGATTAGTCAAGTGGTCCCATCCCTGTTCTATGAAGTATAGTCTCTTGCAGGAATGCCACTTCCAAAATCACATTTATATGAAATGGAATGGGAAAAATTTTCTTTCCTTTAAAAGAAATCAGCTAACATTCCTACAGTTGTGCTTGAGGATTCTAGAGAATCATTGAAAACCTTCAGTAATTGTTTTCTGATTACGTTCAACATAAATAAGAGTTTATTTTTCACTTTACGGAAAGTAAAATGGCTAAGAACATGAACTGTGAAACCAGACAGCCTGTGTGAAGCCTCAATGGGCCCCTTTCAATCTCCTTACCAAAAAGAATACAAAACAAAGCAAAACAAGACATCTATGCATAGGGCTTTCGGTGGTCAAACCTAACAAACTTTCAAAGAAGAAATGACAGCTATTCTAATCTCCTCCAGGTAATAAAAGATAAAGCAGTACTTCTCTACTCATTTTACAGGAGCATTATCCTGATACTAAAAAGCCGAGGATGACAAGGAAATATAACTAGAGAATAATAATTTTCTTAAACAGGGGGATCCCTGGGTGGCGCAGCGGTTTGGTGCCTGCCTTTGGCCCAGGGCGCGATCCTGGAGACCCGGGATCGAATCCCACATCGGGCTCCCGGTGCATGGAGCCTGCTTCTCCCTCTGCCTGTGTCTCTGCCTCTCTCTCTCTCACTGTGTGCCTATCATAAATAAATTAAAAAAAATTAAAAAAAAATAATTTTCTTAAACATAGATACAATCACCCTTACAAAATATTAGCTATTTGAACTAGTGATACATATAAAGGGAAGATAGAAAGAAAAGAAAAGAAACAAAAGAAAAAAAAGAACAGAAAAGAGAAGAGAAGAGAAGAGAAGAGAAGAGGAGAAGAGAAGAGAAGAGAAAAGAAAAGAAAGAAAAGAAGAAAAGAAAAGAAACGAAAAGAAAAGAGGAAAAGAAAAGAAAAGAAAAGAAAAGAAAAGAAAAGAAAAGAAAAGAAAAAAGAAAAAAAGAAGATAAGAGAAATGGAAGAAAGGAAGGAAGGAAGGAAGGGAAGAAAAAAGAAAAAGAAAAGAAAGAAAGAAAGAAGAAAGAAAGAAAGAAAGAAAGAAAGAAAGAAAGAAGAAAGAAAAGAAAGAAAAAAGAAAGAAAAAAGAAAGAAAGAAAAGAATGGAGAAAAATAAAGAAGGAGAGAAGGAGCAGAATGGTGATTGTTGGGGGTTGGGGAAGGGGTCACGGCTGGCTATTGTTGAATGGGAACAGAGTTTGAGTTTTGCAGGATAAAAAGTTCTATAAATGGATGCTAATGATAGTTATACAGTAGTATGAATATATGTACTTAATACCACTGAAGTGTGTACACTAAAAAATAGCTAGGGCAGTATATTTTATGAAAAATATATGAAAAGATAATAACTAAGTGTAATTCATCACAGAAATGCAAATATGGTTCAATAATTGATTATCAGGGAATATGGTTAATCATATTAATTTATTAAATTAATCTGATATACACCTATTACATTAATAAGTCAATTATTATATTATTTAATATTAATTAATTTTATATTAATGTATACCTATTACATTTTATATATGTATATTTTTTTCTTTATTCATCTGTCACTGGATACTTAGGTTCTTTCCTTATTTTGGCTACTGTGAATAATGAACATGGAAGTGCATATATCACTTGGAGATAGTGATTTCATTTCCTTGGGATATATACCCAAAAATAGAATTGCTAAATTACATGATATACCGTAAATGTATGTAAGTTTTATTTGTTGATTATACCTTAACACATCTGGAAAAAAGAAAAAGAAAAGAAAGCTATTAAGAAATCTTTAAAAAGCTGAGTGAAGTCAGTCAGTCGGGGAAGGACAAACATTATATGTTCTCATTCATTTGGGGAATATAAATAATAGTGAAAGGGAATAGAGGGGAAGGGAGAAGAAATGTGTGGGAAATATCAGAAAGGGAGACAGAACAGGAGAGAGTCCTAACTCTGGGAAACGAACTAGGGGTGGTGGAAGGGGAGGAGGGCGGGGGGATGGGGGTGACTGTGTGACGGGCACTGAGGGGGGCACTTGACGGGATGAGCACTGGGTGTTATTCTGTATGTTGGCAAATTGAACACCAATAAAAAATAAATTTATTAAAAAAAAGAAATCTTAAAAAATATATACATGTATGTAAGAATCATGTTGGTAGGGCAAGGTTGTATATTACGCGCTATGTGACAGTGGTCATATTAGGACAGCAGTTGATATGAATGAATGGTTTAATTTTTTAATTACCTTTCATGTAGGTCTTTTGTTGTTTAATCTGAGCCCCAATTTTTTTCTAGGTGCTTGTTTCTGTTTTTATTGTTTAAGTTATAAAGTTCTCAGCCAGGTTTCTTATGAAGCAACAGTAAATACAGTGTATGTTGATGGAAAAATATAAATCTTTTGGTCAACAGAATCTAAATATGTGTATTAGCCTCACGGCTGTCCCGCCTCAACATTCTTCCAGTCTCCTCATTCCTGACGCTAGAACTACGTCCATATTTCTAAGTGTCATAGCAGTATCCTACTTTCTGCTACTAAAATCTGTATTTGTTTCCTATCGCTACCATAACAAATGACCACAGATTTGGCTTAAAAACAACAGAAATCTATCCTCTCACTTTTCTGGAGACAAGATCCTAAACCAAGATGTTGCAAGGACACAGTCCTTCTGGAAGCTTTAGGGGAGATTCCATCCCTTGCCTGCTTCTGGGTTCTGGTGGATGCTCACATACCTGGGTTCATGGTCACATCACTCAAATCTCCGCCTCTGTCTTTACAAAGATTCCTCCTCTGTGAGTGTCAGTAGCCCAGACTCTGCATTTGGGACCAATCGTGATGATTCAGGGGAGACTCCTCCTCTCAAGGTCTTTTACTTAGTCACATTTTTTTTCCCCACATGAAATAATATTTACCTCTTTCCTTATCAGGCAATATTCACCAGTTTTGAAAATTAGGATGCTAATATATCTGTCGGCTACCTTTCAGCTTGCTATGATATGTATATTTACACAGTGTAAATGAAAATTAATTAATATAATTTGCTTTTTGCAATGAATCCCTCACCGTATGTATTTTTATACATTTTTCCTATACATTTTTCCTATAACTAACTGCAAGTTAGTTTTAAAAAATGAATCTAAACAGGACACAACAAATGTTGAAGCGGATGTGGAGAAAGGGGAAACCTCTTGCACTGTGGGTGGGAATGCAAGCTGGTGCAGCCGCTCTGGAAACAGTGTGGAGGTTCCTCAAGAAGTTAAAAATAAAGCTACCCTATAATCCAGCAATTACACTACTGGGTATTTACCCAAAAGACACAGATGTAGTGAAACAATGGGACACCTGCACCCCAATGTTCACAGCAGCAATGTCCACAATCCCAAACTGTGAGAGGAGCCACGATGTCCTTCGACAGATGAATGGATAAAGAAGATGTGGTCTATGTATACAATGGAATATGACTCAACCATCGGAGAGGATGAATACCCACCATGTGCTTCGACATGGATGGAACTGGAGAGTATGATGCTGAGTGAAGTAAGTCCATCGGAGAAGGACAGTCATCACATGGTCTCACTCATACGTGAAAGATAAGAATAGTGTGAAAGGGACTATAGGGGAAAGGAGGGGAACTGAATGGGAAAAATTAGAGAGGGAGACAAACCATGAGGGACTCCTAACTCTGGGAAATAAAGGGTTGCCCCCCAGATGGGTTGGGAGGAAGGGGTAACTGGGTAACAGGCATTAAGGAGGGCAGGTGATGGGATGAGCACTGGTTGTTATACTAGTTGGTGGCAAATTGAATTTAAAGAAAAAAAAAAAGAAAAATGAATCTACATTTATAAAAATACATTGTTGTGTTGGATTGTGATTAATTGAAATTTGAAGCCACTTTGCCAACCTCAACATTTTATTATCAGTTTGGGGAATGATTGCTTCACTGTTGACTTCATCATGAAATCCAATGATTTTCCTCTGCGCTCTTTTAGGAACTGAAACTATTTACAGTCACTGCTCTTTTGCCACCATAAGCAGCGATTCTTTACTACTTGCCAAGGTATGCTCCTGCCTGAATGGACCGCCGAGCTTCTTCTCCACATCTGATACTCTTCTCCATGTAGCATTTTGTCACTTCCCAGAGGCACAGTGCAAGCAATTTATTTTTCTTTGAAACTCTCATTCTAAGAGAATCCAAAATCTTGTCACAAGTTGAAGGCAAAGGGCAGAAGGATGCTTCAAAAGTGAGAGGTGAGCCAGGGGGCAATACAGCAGAGTGAGGGAGCAGAGACTTTGAAGTCAGGCAGACCATTAGCCATGGATCCTTGGGCACACACAGAACTCTCATGAGCTTCAATTTCCAGAACTGTGAAATCCGTGTAATTATCCAGGCAATGCATGTGGTTTCTATGAAGGTGATCACATTCCACACGCATGTGTTAATGTTGCTTATCTAACATTACTGAGCTCAGGTGTATGAATAGCCTAGCACAAGGCCTAGCATGAGATTTTTAAAAATTTCATTTTATCAATTTATTTCTAGCACCATTGAGATATAATTGACGTATGGCACTGTATAAGTTTAAGGTGCACAGTGTACTGACTTACTATATTGTGAGATGATGACTACAATATGCTTAATTAACACCCATCATCTCACACAGGTAGAAAACAAATAAAAAAAAGAAAAAGAAAGAAAAAAGAGGTTTTTTTTTCTTTTTTTTTCCCCTTGTGGTGAGAACTCTCAGGCTCTAGTCTCTTAACCCCTTTCAACTATACCGTGTAGCCGTTAACTACGGTTATCATGTTGTGCATTATATCCCCAGGATTTCTTTTATTTCTCTTATAATTTATATCAAAGTTTGTACATTTGATCATCTTTACTCAGAGCTGGGGAGTAGGGGGATTGGATGAGGAAGACTTTTTTTTTTTTTTTTTTTTTTTTTTTAGCAATAGCTACTATTTTATTAGCTATGGGACAGGATATTCTCCATTACGTCATGACAGGTTGCAGTAAAAATGCCCAAATCTCAGGCACATAGCAAAATAAAGGTTTTATTTTTTCATGTAGCAAGCCCAGTGTGGAGTTCTGGGGTAGTTTCTGCTCACAGAGTTCATGCTGGGGCTTCGGGGACCCAGCTAGTTGGAACATGAGACTCAAAACCACCCACAGGTCATTTGCAGTAGGATGATAAGAGCTTGTCTTGTGATATGGTGACTTGTTTTCTGGATTTTAAAATCTCTACCTTAAAATTACTCGTATTACTCCCAATCTGGGAGTATATCCAAGTTCAAAGAGCATCAGAAAGTACAATTTAATCACATCCCCGGGAGAGAACAAGAATATTTGTATGATGCTTTCATAATTATTTCCATGCATATGAATAAAGGACCCAGCAATTGGGAATGCTTTTTCACTAATCAAATCCTAAATGTAAAATAGGAAAATACTGAAGTAGAAATAATGCAGTGGGATTTACAAGAATGTGACAATGGCAACTTTATGAAATGTGTGAAATGCGCTATAGTTCTCCAACTTCATCTCAATCCATGGGGAGATCTGACCAGAAATAAACACACCCACGTGATGAAAAGATACCAGGTTATAAGTGTTAAAATAAAAATTTCCACAGACACTCTACTGATCTAGTGGGCACTCTTCAGCAATTCATGAGTTGGTCAAGACCCAGTGTATCATGTAGAAAAGAGCTCCAGGTGAGCTGTACAAAATGAAAGATTTGTATGGACCAAAGTGAGCAGGGATAAGGAAGTTATATTTAGGCATTTGCTGATTGGCCAAAGCAGAGTTACTTGCCTTATATGGAACAAAGGGGAATCTGGGAGCTGGATCAGATCACCTGCGCTGAGCTAGCAAGCGCTGATTTATTGACCTATGCCTTCCTCTTCCGAGAGCCAAGCACAGAAACAGTCAAGTTTTGGTTTGCTGACACAGGGCCTAACGTGAGCGAGTCCATCTTGAGCCTAATCTGGTTAACTTAACATAATGCACAGGGAGCAACTTGAGAAACGAGTATCTGGCGCTCAAACTCAAAGGAACCAAATAAAAAAATATTTATGGAACAATTAATATGTGTCAGACACTGTCCTAGCGTGGCCTGGGCATGGTAGTGAATTAAACACACAAAGCCCAGGTGTGATCACACTACAGGTCATTTGTTAACGTTGGTTATTTTATTTAATATCAAAAGAGAGAGAGAAAAAGGGGGAGAGAGAGAGAGAATGTGGCTTTTTGTGATATGGACGAGGCATCCCGAACTACTTCCATGAGATTTTTCCCATGAGTGAAAGGATACAGGGTAGATCCAAGATGCTGACCTGTGACTCTGTGACTCTTCTATGACCACATCCCGGGGGGGCTCACTGAGGTGTGCCCTGCGGGGAGACAGCCTTCCCACCAGTGACCTCGACAGGAGATACACAGACAAGCATCAGCCCTAGGACCAGGCTTCCGGGGATCAAGTGTGGACACAACTACCACACGCTGGGACACCTCTGACAAGTCACTTTACCAATCTCCAGCTTTGGGGACTGGCAAGTGTGGCTCATTGATGACATGAGTGAAGTCTTCCTCGAAGCCTACTGTTCATGGTCTAACGACCAATACGTGGTCTGATACGTGTGAGAGCACTGAGCACAGTGCCTGGCATAAAATATTAGTGCATCTCCCTTTTGGGTGTTTGGGAATCGCAGAGGAATATGTAAAGTAACAGACTTCTCATCCATAAATAAGGTCAACAGGAGCTTCTATCACTTCCTCCTCAACATCACCATAAAGGAAAATTTCCATTGAACGTAGGGGTGAGGGTCTGGTCACAGTTCGTTGTTAATCACCAGTAAAAGTTGAAAACTTCTCAGAGATTCTCTTGCGACCCTGAACATTTCTTTTCGAGATTAAAGCCAGTTCCCAGTCTTTCAGCAGTAGTTGGATTGATGCTCCCTTAAATTTTTTCATCAGCTTATTTTGCATTATGTGTATTAATTGCCTTTTTTGTTTATTGCAATATCTGCCCAGCGAGAATATAAGCCCCAGGAGGGCAGAAATGTTATCTTGTTTTCTTCTGTGTACCCTGCACCTGGACTACTGTCTGATACATATATGTTAGGTCATATTTTTAATTTCACGAATCAGTGAGTGAATTAATCTTTCTGCTTATCAGCCTTTTATGGAGATGACCTCCTGGTAAAGATTCTACCTGTAAAAATCTGATTTGAAAATTTCCCAAAATCTATCAGACTGTTTAATTTTCGGCGATGATAGTTCTTCCTTCTTTTTAAGTGATGGATTGCCACCGATGCCAATTATATTTTCACAAAGAGAAGAAGCTGGATGTACAGGGAATTTACTTTGAGTTGGATTTCTAAAAGTAACTGTTTATACTTGAGTTTTATTTGGTTTCCCTCCAAGGGGAGGGGTATAATAAAGTATATTTTAAAAATTCGGTTCATATAAGGTAAAATTCACACACAGTGAAGTGGAACTTATTTTAGATGTAAAGTTCTGACAAATGTATAAAATCGGGAACTGCCACCATCATGAAAATGTAGCATATCTCCATCACCCCAAGGTACTGTGTATCCCAGTCATTCAGATTCCTCTTCCCACACCTACCCTGCAACCACCTTGAACCTCAAAACAGTTCTCATAGTTTTGTCTTTTAGTATGTCATGTAAATCCAATCAAACAATATGTAAATTACGTTTGGATTCTGATTCTCTTTTGAACTTCCAAGTGGATTCAGGATTCTCTATTGAAAAAATGTTGTGTGTGTGTGTGTGTGTTTATATCTATATGTGTACGTGTGTCTATGCACACATGAGAGAGAGCACAAACACGTAAGATGAGAAAAATACCAACGTATTGCACATGTTTTTATATTGTTGTGATGACATTTGTTTTTTGTCATGAGTGTTTGATCCTTTTCCACATGGTTCCCTTGTAAATCATCCTTTATTACATGATTTAACAATTCATGACTAAAATATTTGAGGTAGAGACCTGAGTATGACAAATATAATTTTTAAAAATATTTTTTCTTTCTGTATATATACACACACACACACACACACACACACATAAACAAGCAAACAAGAACTAAGCAATATCCTCTATCCACCTCCCCCCCTACCTGCACATATCAACTCCTTCCCATGGTTTTTGGTTTCAGTAGAAGCATTCTTCCTAAGTCACAAAAACTTGACTTTTTTTATTTTAATATTTTATTTATTTATTTGAGGGCGAGAGAGAGCATGAGCAGGGAGGATTGAGAGAAGCAGACTCCCCAGTGAGCATGGAGCCCAATGCGGGGCTGGATCCCAGAACCCTGAGATAACGACCTGAGCCAAAGACAGATGTCTACCCGACTGAGCCTCCCAGGGGCCCCAACTATTTTTTTCTTTTGATCAATATTGACACTTGTCTCTCTCATGACTGATATTTTACCTTTCATTAATTATTTACTAATATAGCATTTCTTTGGAGAAAACTGTATCCAGATTTCCAAAGCTAGTTTTCTACACATCAATTCCTTGCAGACAAATAATTCACTTGTTTTCTCAGACTATGGAAATAAAATAAAAATGCATTTTCTTTGGAATCTGTGCTTTCCTGCTTAATGAGATTGCTCTGCAAATCAAGTGATAAAACGAGAAATAAGTCAAATTAGGAATCATTGTGCAATTACAGAGTGTCATTTTCTCTGCCACTATCCTAACTCTCCCTTGTTCTGCTCCAGATTCATGCCTTGCCTCTTAGTTTTTATCTTTTTAAAACACAGTTCTAATCCTATTATTGCCCTGCTAAATTTTTCTTGATAGTCTCTCACCATTGACCTGACTAAACCCAGATTTCTTATCCTGACACTTAAACCCTTCTGTAAGATGGTTCTAAAAAATATTCTTTGTTTTATCTTCCCACTTCATCCCTGCATATCTTTACGCTCTCATTATACTGCATTTTGTAGTATTTGCATATTTGTAGAATGAACCCAAACTAACTTTGTCTTCATTTAAAAGATCCTAGCACATTTGTAATGCAAAGTAAATATTAATTTCCTTCAACTAACTAGGAAAGGAAGTAGGCAATATCAAATCTACAATTTTAAGAGGCTTTTGAGTTAAGAAATAAGGAAATAATAACTATACTATTATCTTTACTTAGTTATTATAAATTACACTTGGATTGGGGTGAATTTTATTAAGCATCTTCTCTACACCAAAGTTGTGTTTTGTAAGTGATTATTGTAACAAAAATTATTACAATATGATAAAGTTAGTATTTTATGGATTGAATGTAAATTATAATCACTTTGGTAGCAAATTGTAAAAACTTCTCTGTGACCATGAATTTATCAAAATTGATTTAAAAATTAGAGGGAGATTGGAAACCAGGTAAATTATGCAAAGAATATTTGTTGACAGTTAATAGCTGAAGTCTAAATCCTTAAAATCTAGGCAAAGCTGTTACCAAAAATTCCTCTACCATGATAACTTTTAAAAGATGAAATCTAATGAACCCCTTTTTCTCTCTCATACATTGGTTTATACACAAAACTCACATGCGTGAAAATTTTGTAGATGGGATTGAGGGTTGTGTGAAGATTTTTAAGCATCTATATATGCGTTGTGGATTCACAAACTTTGGAATCCACTCAAAATACTGGGCTGAGTCCTCAAACTCTAGCTCCTGAAATCAAGAAACCCTTAACTGATAACATATGTCATATAATAAATTTCATAATCATTGATTGGAAACAGGTCTAGATATTATGCTGAAACTAAAGAACATATAGATGATGAGCCATAATTTCAGAAAATAAACGTAGGCATATTTCAAGTGAGTGAAAATACCTAATTTAGAAAGATCTGTATCTTCTCTAATGATTTCCATCGCCCTTTGCAAAATTATAAATGCTCATTGGCTGGTGTGTCTGTGGTTAAACTAAAAGATTGCTTCTCTGAATAACTTCACTGATTGGTTGTGAACATAAATTAAATATAAAGAGAGGAAAATATATGTGGTTAAGACTTCTGTTTTTTTTTTTTTTTTCTAAAGGTTTTATTTATTTATTTGACAGAGAAAGAAAGAGAGAATACAAGCAGGTGGAGCAGGAGAGGGAAAAGCAGCCTCCCGGGGAGCAGGGAGTCGGATGCAAGACTCGATCCCAGGACCCCCAGGATCATGACCTGAGGCAACGGCAGATGCTTAACTCACTGAGCCACCCAGGTGCCCCTGTGATTAAGATTTTTTGATTAAGGTACATGCTAAATATCTGTCCATGATTTATTTTTTTGTTTTTCTAAATTTGTTTATTGGAAGTTATATTTTTATATCATTTTGATATATAGCGACACATACTCTTATGTTTGTATATATGTGTAGATATGTATCAATATGCATAATTTCATGACAGTTGTTAGTGCTGCTTTAGTATCTTCAATTTGATTAGTCTACTAAAGACCAAGGAGCCGTCATTCTGAAGCAATGAACAATAAAATACATTTATATTTCACTTCCTCATGGCAGGTTTACTTGATGTTATGCTAATTCACCAGCTAATAACAAATTGGATACTTATTTCTGTTAAATTTTACTGATGTCCATGATATATAAGCAGCCAACACTATCTTTTTTTCACTTTAATATCCTTGTGTTTAGATATTTATATGGGGCGGCATGGGTTAATGGTTTTAACTCGTGAAAGCTAGGGTCTAATTACCCAAGTTCAATAGTGGTTTCACCACTTCCGAGCTGTATGATCACTAACAAGATACTTAAACCTTCTGTGTTTAATTTTTTTTCATATATAAAATGAAGCTAACAATCTGACAGTATGAGATCTAAGTAAGTTAATATTTACAATATACTTAGATCAGTAACAGTAGGCAGTATTATATAAATATTTGTTAAATGAAATAAAATTATCCATTTTATTTCTTGTGGGTACTTAAGAAATTGAAGTTTTTCCATCACCCCCTGTCATATAATTTTATGAGATTATATTTTTTCCAACTCCTTTGCTTATCCTTTTACTAGACTATAAGTTCATTTCTAATCATCCCATTTATACAAAAAATCTTTCCTATATTTAGAGATGGAAGACCTGTTTTTTTTTTTTTTTTTTTTATTTGGGGGATAGTACTTAGTATTTATTTTTGTACCTATGAGAGAGAGAAAAAGAGACAGACAGACTTTTAACCCTAAAGTATCTGTAATACTATTGGTAGATATTTATTGATATCCGATCTGATATTTGCACCAGGGAGAGAGAAATGATAAATAAAGACATGGTCTATGCTTTTAAAGAGCTTACATTGTAAAGTTTTTATATAATCTAATCAATACTGAGGCATCAAAACAAATAACATTCCAATAATTGCTAAATCAACTTGATCTTCTCTCTATTACTATTTAATGCATCACTTCATAGACTGATTTTTTTTAAATCAGGAACAAAAATGCACACTATCATTTTTTTTTTCAAAAGAATCATTTAAAAACCAATGTACCATTATATGACTCCACAGAAAGGGAATATAGCTTAATAATAAAAAAAGGAGCAACATGCATCAAGAATAAAAGGCAATATTTCACAGAAATAAAGTTGCAATTAGTAAGTGTCAATTTATCAAAATGCCAATTTTAAAATAAATATGGAGGGATGCCTGGGTGGCTCAGCGGCTGAACATTTGCCTTTGGCACAAGTGTCATCCTGGAGTCCTGGGGATCGAGTCCCACATCAGGATCCCGCAGGGAGCCTGCTTCTCCTTTTGCCTGTGTCTCTGCCTCTCTCTCTCTGTCTCCCTCTCTCTCTGTGTCTTTCGTGAATAAATAAATAAAATCTTTGAAAAAAGTATGGAACTTTAAACGGAAAAGACAGAAAACATAGTTAAAGTGTTGATTAGGGCTTTTTGATATATCACCTATTCTAAAAAAAATACCTCTTCTATTTTACACTGTTAGTTAGACAGTAGATGGGAACTCCACAATTACAAAGCAATGTTTACAAAACACAAAAACATTGTAATAAATTACAAATTTATTCATTAGATACCAATGAATAAATGATAAACTTTGATGGGAAAGGAAAAAAAAAATCCAAAATTGTGAGATCAGAGAAGGAAAGTGGGACCTGAAGTTGAAGATGAAGAGGTAGGTTAGTGTGCTTACAGAGCAATTAGTGCAAACAAAAGACCTCACGTAGTGCCCTGGCACTAAGGAAAGATGAGGAGCAGGACACAATGGCTACAGTTTCCATTTGCCCCTCGCACACCATTTTCTTCCTGTCTGTTCTCAGCCTAAAGAGAACACTGTTGGCCTAGAAGCACTAAACCTGTACTCACAGCTACAATACTTCTGTTCAGTCCCACTTTCTGAGCAAACGAACAAGGTGAATAAGCTTGAAATGGAGGGATCTAGACAAAAACAATCAATACTTCAGAGAACAAAGGGAAACAAAACTTCCATCATTACATTTAGTGTGTATGAAAATGTTTATGCATAAATTAAAACTGGACGTTTTGACATAATACAATCAGAACAATTAGGAGATCTAGGAAATTGAGACTTTGTTTATTGAAGTTTTACAAGTCCATTTTAAGCATCATAATGTAATATCAAGGTAATTATCGAGAGTGCCAAGAATACCTCCACTGCCACCAGCAAATAAAGGAATCAAAATAAAAATGGCAGCAGACTTTTCAATAGGAACACTGGATACTAGAAAACAACAAAACAGTGCCTTCACATCTTTGAAGAATACATTATTTAATGTAGAATAGGAATCCCAGAATATTAATTGATTATAAGAGCATCATGAAAGTATTTGCTTCCAGGAAGGGACTCCGACAATGTCCTTCCTGGATTTCCTTTCATGAGGACTGAATTTGCTCCAGCAAAATGAGAGAGTAGCTTAAGAAGAGAGATGTTCAGAGTAAGTGGAGTGAGCATGAGAAAGTAGAAGAGGAAGCCCCACTGTGCCCTCCATGACACTGGCCTTAATGAACAGAGGAAGCCGCTAACATTCTGGGCTTGATAGAATGGAGAGCAGCGTAGAGAGGAACTTGCCTTATAGCTTTAAGTAATGGAGATGCTGATATTAAGGACACTATTGAGAAAAAAAAAAAAAACATTATATGCGTGACACTTTAGTTTACAAATTATAAAATGTGTCAAGTGGAAACATGTTTAGCGAATAAAGATTGTGCTTAAAGTTTTTATGTATTGAATATACTTTCATTACCAGAAAACAGAGGAAAGTCTTAATATGAGCATATTAGCCAAATAATTTAGCACAATACCATGTATTTTAGTCTCACAAAACAGGAGGAGGAAATGCAAGTGATATGAACAATAACTAGAATATAAAATGATCTTATTAGCTTGAATTGGCCTTTAATTATGGTTCAGTTCACATTGTTTTGAAACACTGGAATAACGCAAACAAATTATAAGGGGAAAATGGGGAAAGAGCAGTGAGTGAAAGTGTTTGTATTGCTTACCTATGACTTTCTGACCTTTAAGATGTTGAGGGTTATTATTTTTAAATGCTTGGGAGAGAAATAACAAAAAAACACAAAAGCATTTCTAGCGTCAGTGCCGTCAGGAAAGATCAGTAAAATTATGCACGCTTCTCATCTACATTGGTAGAGAAGAGAAGAACCCTGAGTTGAGTCACCCTAGTCCTTATGGACGTTAATCCATAATAGTGGAAGATCAAGAGCATATTTATAATGGACTGCAGTCATTTTATGTTTAATGGGATATTCAGATTCATACAGATTCGTCTTTCCAAAGCATAACAGGAAACAGAAACACTTCTGGTTGTTTCAATACATGTTAATCATATGTCAAAACTCTACTCTAGTGATAGCTGTTACTAGGCAGCGCTTGCTCGGGTTTGTTTCCATGTAATCATCTTACTTATTACAATATTCCGGTGCAAGTAGAGATTACTTGGAAGAAGATTGTTCTTGTATGACTAAAGTTCTTATTAAGCACTTTTCCCCCTGTTTAAAATTCGAAGTCTTGTACCTACGCGGGATTAGGAAATGTCTATATCCCCTGGATGTCTTCATTATAATCGAATTGAAAACGACCCACTCATTTTAGTCATAATAACTTCTGTCATCACATTCTCTTTCATCACCGTTTCTTGACTAATAACTACAGGGAGATTAGGAGTTGAACAAAAAATAAAGGATTTATAGGATAATGATTTCAGTCTGAATAAAAAGGCTGACAGCAAAGTCACTTGGATGTCATCACAATAAAAACAAACAGGTATTTGTTGCCTCATGCATTTTCTGTTAAAGTTTCAAAAATTTCTACACACTTAGGAGCTTAAATGGCCACATGTATTGTCTAAGAATCACCTTGAGTCTTCTGCTGAGGTCTTCTGGGGTCTTCCGGGTCTTCTGCTGAGGTCTCACCAAGAAGAAGTGAATGTGTTGGTCAGACCTCTGGTCTTCTTTAAGACTGAGGCATCTCTTCTGAACTCCTTCAAGTAGTTGGCTGAATTTATTTATTTGAAGCTGTAGAACTGAAGTTCTGTCATTTTGTGGGCTCCCGGCCAGGGTTTGTTCTCAGCTCCTATAAGTTGCCTTCGACCCTAGTCATAAATCCCTCTCAAAACATGACTGCTTGTGGGGCACGTGGGTTGGCTCAGTTGGTTAGCCCCACATCAGGCTCCCTGCTCCGTGGGAACCCTGCTTCTCCCTCTCCCTCTCCCTCTCCCTCTGCTGCTCCCCTACTTGTGCTCTCTCTCTCTCTTTCTCTGTCAAATAAATAAATAAAATCTTTAAAAAATGATAGCTTATGTTTTTATACCTAGAAGGAGAATCCCACTGGCTTTAAATTTCTCTACTCAATCTCCTAAATTGGAGTCTTATCCAAGGGAGTGAAAGTCCCAGATTTCACTGGGATGTTTATATGAGACACAGGGAGTCTTAGGAGCCACCTTAGAAATTTGTCCAACAAACATATCCGAACGTCAACAATATTTCAGTAATTAAGAACTGTATTGATACTTTATTAATGGCCTTAGTAATTCTCAAAACTGGTATCTACTCAAATAAAATGTTAAACTTCAAAATATAGCAACAGTCAATTAAAGTAGACTTTCCGATAATGTAGCCAGAGTAAGATATTTTTAATATTTTTCAGGAGATTCTAATATGCAACCAGGGTCAATAGCCACTTCCTTAAATACAAAAAGCATGAGCATCTGTGTTAATATAGCCTACATGTTCCCATGTGTCTTAGGTTTGCTTTATTTTTTAAATGCATCTGCCTTTTTTTTTTTTTTAGTTTTTATTTAAATTCCAGTTAGTTTACATATAGGGTAATATTAGTTTCAGGAGTAGAATTTAGTGATTATCACTTACATGTAACACCCACTGCTCATTACAAGTGCCCTCATCCATCACTCATTCAGCTCATCTCCCCATTCACTTGCCCCCCAGCTACCCTGTTTGTTCTCTATAGTTAAGAGACTCTTACTGTTTCCCTCTTCCTTTTTTCTTTCCCTTTGTATATCTGTTTTGTTTCTTAAATTTCACATATAAGTAAACCATATGGCATTTTGGCTTCTACCTATCTGGAATTTAAAAGTGTCTTTATCTGAGGCAAACTGTTTGTTTGATAGAAAATTAGCACACGGCCCAGTGTATCTTAAGAATGAATCATATATTCATTGGATAAATAGTAAAAGGATATTATTTAATTTATGGGAAGATATTAGCATGTAGTAAAAGCCAATGGAATAGATAATAGGAAGAGGAAGAAGAGAAAGAGGCAAAGAAAATTATTAAAGTGCGTGCGTGTGTGTATGCACACACACACACTTGTTATAATATTGAGCACACCCAGCATAAGGTAAAGTCAGAATAATTAAATGACTAATTACTAGTTTTAACAGAAGAAGACAATGACATTTTGAGAAATTTACATATTGTTAGGATCTTCTAATTAAAAAAAAAAGTAGAAGGGTATTCAATCTAAAAGTCTCAAAGCCCATGGTTCATTGATGCAAAGAAGCCCTCTGTTAACATTACATTAAATGAGAAATTCCTTTCTAGTCTTGCACATTTAGGTGCGGTTTGTATTTTATTGCTCAGTTTCTATCGCTAGCTGCGATTTTATGGGGAAAACAACCTAATTTTACTCTTCTGCTGTGGACTTTATAGTATTAATGAAATGGTATATTTGGAGTGTGGATTTAAAACAGTCTGAGTCCATGAATGGAAAGCAGAAGACGTAAATTTTTTATATTTCAGAAAATATAGCATTTTATGTTTCAGGAAATATAGCATTTCATGTTTCAGAATGTATAACAGGGAAATGAAAATACCTTTAAGCTCATCGACTGCTTGATATTTAAGTTTCAGGAGATATCACTGCAGAATTTATAAATTTAAATTCTACACGAATTGAAATGGTAATCTCAGGGGCATGTGTATGTAGAGATGGTAATTATCTCACAAAAAATAGGTACCCTGTTTTGCCTTTAATTTAGGAAGTATTTAGATTTGGGTGTATCTCTTTATTGTCTCCAGAGAGATTCTTAAATATTGCTGCTTCAGAATAAAAAGCATATAAGAATCCTTTGGAGGTACTGGACTCTGGAGTGAAATTCTGGAGTGGCTCTCCAACTATGTCCCACTTTTTAGTGTCTGATGCCTGAGTATACGATGCTGAGTAATTTATAGAATCAGAGAGAGTCTCAAGTATGACAACAGCTCCTACTGGTGATAGTAAATATACATGCTCATGTTGGGGGTTACCAAGCAAATAGAAAAACGTGTCTAGCAAAATTCCTGGAACATCATTGTAAGCACTCCCTAAGTCAAAATCATTTTAGTCATTTAAAATTGTATACATTATAGGCTATTTAAGACTTTTATAATATTTATTTCATTTGCCATATAACTTACACATTGTTTTGTAGTATTGAGAAGTAGTTGAATGTGATTGGTTAACATAAAGAAGATGTCAATTTAATGCAATATTTGCATTGATTCATATCTTATTTTTCCCAATTCATTAAGGTTTCACATCATAAAGTAACATCAGGTGGATTCAGAAAACACCAAACAACTAAATGCAAACAACAGCAGTAGAATTCAGACACTTACATGTCCATTCACCTTGTATTCCTTCTTCGGTGCCCAGTTGACCTCAAGCTTTGTGTGAATGAATCTATACCATTTTTGTGCATTTTGTGCTTTTTTTTACCCCCATGATTCAGAAATCTCAAGTAATTTCACCTGTTCTTTAAAGGTTATGTCCTTTTATATTATAGTGTTTATTTATTAAGAAGTTAACATGTTTCTCTATTAATTTTATTAGGGTTGTTTTATTTTTCTTAGTGCTCTTGTTACAAATTTGCATTTATTCTATAACGGCCTTCCCCTAAATCAAATTTCCTCCTATAAACCCTCTTCTTTGTAGGGTAAGTTTTGCTGAATACAACACCTACAGAAACATTTACATTGCATTGTCTCTATTTATGCCTTGTTATATATCGGATAAATAATTATCCAGTAGAAAACACAATGTGGCTTTATGATGGAGCAAATGAAAATCAAATATCTGAATACTCAATATTCATATGCAAGTTACCAACTTTATACTCAACCTATTTCACTTACTAAATGTTTTTCAAAACCCAATCTGCACCGGCCTCTGTATTAAGTGCTAGGATTATTTTTTTTAAAGGAGTTGGATTTATCACCTGCCATTGTGAAATTTATATTCTAGCTAGGGAGATAGCAAGAAAGATAGGAAACTGTAGCACAATACAATAAGGAGATCTTAGTAGCGGTACAGTGGATTTGATGGGGCATAAGAGAGTAATGCAATTATCATTTCTGAATTGAATATAGCAAATCCACACTAGCTAGTTTTATTAGGGAAGAGATTTATTAAACGACATTAAATCACATGCAAATTTTCAAGGAAATACAAAAGAATCAAGTTTGGCAGGTGCTCAGCCAGGAATGTTGTTTAAATTGCATCACAGGACTATCACCATGAAGAATTTTTGCTGCTTCTTCTGGGCATAGACACCATCAATTTCATCATTCAGGTTGGGCCCAGAATATTATACCATTACTGCCACATTCATCCAGATAAACTTAGAGATTTGTCTCTACATGGCAGTAGTTTCTGAACAGAATTTCCGTGAAGAAGTGCCTAGTTGAAGTATTAGACAAGTAAAGTTCTGGTTTCTACTCTTGAGAGTCATGAAACCACATGAGTTAAATTTTGTCTAGGGAAAATGTATATGGAATGCTGGTCAACCAATTACATTGACAGTTATCCAATACTGCCCACCTCTTCACTTGCCAACATAACTCATCTAAACAGATTAAACAGACACAAGACAGCAGCAATGACAACAACACCATAAAAAACTGCAGTGTTAGGGCAGCCTGGGTGGCTCCTCGGTTTAGCACGACCTTCGGCCCAGGGCGTGATCCTGGAGTCCCAGGATGGAGTCCCACATCAGGCTCCCTGTATGGAGCCTGCTTCTCCCTCTGCCTGTATCTCTGCCTCTCTCTCTGTCTCTCTCTCTGTGTCTCTCATGAATAAATAAATATAAAAAAAATAAATAAAGAGCAATGTTAGAATGTTCTGAATCAATTGAGAATTATCTAGTTGTGAAAAAAATGAAAGCATGCTTATATTGTGTTCAAAATATACAGGAAAGAGGCAGAAGTCAGTTTAAATACATACACACATATATTATACGGACAAGGAAATAACATCTTCAGCGAGCATTTAGCACCCTCATCTTAGGGTGTAATAACACTTTTCTACCTTTGTCTAGTTTTACCTACCTCCACAGTTTGCTGTACAACTCCTTTAACTTCTACCTCATAGACGTGATGAGAGTTTGTGAAGCATTCTAGGGATTGTAGGTTCATATGCACCACACAGCACCCACATGTAGAGCAATCATTTGGTATCTAGATCTACGGATACATCACAATCTACAGATTGTGCTATGGTCTCAATGTTTGTGTCTCCCAAAATTCAGATGCTGAAATTCTAATGCCCCTATGTGATGGAGACTTTGGGAGGTAATTAAGTCATGAGGGTGGAGCTCTCATGAATGGGGTTAGTGCCTTAAAAAAGAGACCCCCACCCAACAGAGTTTTCCAGTCCTTCTACACTGAGAGGATACAGTGAGAAGGTACCAACTATGAACCAGAAAGAAGGTTCTGCACTTATTCTTGAAATTCCCGACCTCAAGAACTATGAAAAATAAAATTTTGTTGCTTATGAGCTAACCAGTCTGTATTATTTTGTTATAGCAGCTTGAACAGACTCTACAGTAGATAGAAATGACATAATTGATAGGTAATAGGTAGAGGCTTATAGTGTTAGTAGCAAAGATGCCAAAATGTCAGTCTGAACTTGTTAGTCAATAAAATGTTTTGCTGTTCCTTTTGTGGAATTATTTCTTTTGAGAAAACCTAAGATTTCTAATTCAGAAGAGACCATAATTGGGCAAATGTGAAGTAAAAAAAATATGTATGTTTTAATGTATATATATGTATATACACACATGTATACACATACACACATACATTAGGCACATATAGACGCCTTTCATCAAATAAAATATTTTGGGGAACCATCCATACACTCTGGCTGTCAGAGTAACTATGTCCGTGAAGCATATTTCTTTCTGGTTCAGAACATCCACCGTATCATGTGGGACATGACCTCAAACTTATAAGGTTTCAAAACCTATTTTTCAGTTTCGTAATAAACCCAGCTTCTTGTAGGTGACACAGCATAAACCAAGATCAGCAAATCTCAAGGAAATGATCTGTTTCCATCGTTCTTCACCACAAAATAAATACTTTAGAAATACTAAAAGTTAGGCATAAAAATGTGTGGTGAATATGGCATTTTGGTGGCTTCATGAGTGGCATCATAAACGAATACATCATGAAGAGGGAAGACAAAAATCAAATTGCAATGCAATTTGGTGAGCATGTTGTGCCTTCTATGAAGGACAGGATCCGATGGAGTCAACTGGCCCCATTAGCTCTTGGTACCAGGATACAGCATCTAGTTTCACTTTAGCTGTTGCCAATATTGAGCTCTCACCAGGACTGGTACCCAGATCACTAATTGAGGCAGGAAAATTATATCGATGAGCATGTGACACCAGGGTCATTTGGTTTGTCCATCCATTTCAAAAGCAGTAAAGATGGGGGAAAAGACTAATTCCACAGGGTAGATCATGTTACTGATCTAATTTTTGAAGGCTTCATGTATGAAAGAAAGCTTCGGATAGATGCCTTATTTTTTTTTCTAAGAATGTACTTTTAACTAATCTAATAATAGCTTTTGTTAAAAATTCCTAACTATTGACAAAACCATCAATCTTCTTCCACAAACTTCCATAAATCTTTACCTCAGATTGTCTTTGCTTCCAGGAGAAGAAGACAAGTAAGTTTTATCCAATGCAAAATGAAATCATCTCCTCCATCCTCTCTCCAAGTGTGATTACCTCTACTGCAATTTTATGTCCCAAGATTCACTTCCAACTGTGTCACCAAATAATGCAAAAGTATCTTAGGCCTGTAACCATATTTTTTAAAATATTCATTCTCAGTTAAATGGTCATAGAAAACTTCCAAGAACCTAAAGATGTGAGCTTTGGCAATGGGACATCCTGGCAGCAGTAAGTACATGAGAAAGGTGAACTACGTGCTCATGTTACTTAATTTTGCCTATATAGGTAACTGGCTTTGCCCCACAAAAAAAGATTGAGTAGTCCCCCCCTTACCCAGGGGTATGAAGTAATCCACCCATCCTAGAGGACATCCCCTGGCAAATTCCTTTAGAGAATGCCTTCCCTAGGTGTGATGGGACTTGGTGATTGTAACAGCACAGTACATTGATCCCTAGTGAGGGTTGAGGCAATGGCTGGTTCCCACCTGCTTCCATACCTTTACAGCACTGAGTTATTTCAGCAGAGGGCCCCAGCCTGCCATATGAGGTAAAAGGCCCTCCTGGTTAATCATCTCCTTTATTATTATTTATTTATTTATTTATTTATTTATTTATTTAGATTTTATTTATTTATTCATGAGAGACACAAAGAGAGGCAGAAACACAGGCAGAGGGAGAAGCAGGCTCCCTGTGGGAAGTCTGATGGGGGACTTAATCCCAGGACCCTGGGATCATGCCCTGAGCCAAAGGCAGATGCTCAACTGCTGAGCCACCCAGGTTCCCGCATCTCCATGTATTTAAACCCGGGATAGTGCTTGAGTTCATTCAGCCAAGGTGAACTCGGAGATGGAACTTCCATTCAGTGGCATGCCCTTTTGCCCAACATGCACATAATGATCCCTGAAAAGTGACCCCCCAACCACAGTCTATTGAATGAGTGTATCCCTACTGGTACTCACTTCTCTAACCCCCTCATGGTGGCAGCCTGGTTTGTGCAATGACAGGGAGATCCTTGGGTTAGGCCAGTAGCAGTGTCTGCACAAACCAAAGTCTATTTTGGAACCCTCATGTGGAAGGAAGGGGCCAATATAATCAATTTGCCAATACTCACCAGTTTGAATTTTGGTGGGTGGCCCCAGATTTCTTTGGCAGTTGCCTTGGTCATTGTTTAGAATACACAAGGCATATTGTTACTGTATTGACCAGGTCACTGTATTTCCTTTAAGATTTTATTTATTTATTCATGAGAGACACACACACACACAGAGGCAGAGACACAGGCAGAGGGAGAAGCAGGCTCCATGTGGAAACCCAATGCAGGACTCAATCCTGGGACTCCAGGATCACGCCCTGGGCCAAAGGCAGGTGATCAACCGCTGAGCTACCCGGCGTCCCCAGGTCACTGTATTTCAAGAGCAATCCTGCATCCTTGGTAATGCTCCATCCCACCCTTCAGAGGCCACCCTTCTTATGCAAACAATTTCTAGGGCTTGAAACCAAGCTTCCAGTTTGCTAGAGGGTGTCAGTGCCTTATGAGCCAGAACTTGGAAGGCAGTGAGAACTGCCTCAGGTTGTTGCAGACAAATCCAAATGTCTTTCTACCAATCCTGACCCCACAGGGGCTAATTCATGATCATCTACTCCTTGGCTCCCCATTATCCAAGTCATAGGGTTAATCTCTTTACAATAGCCTGACTTTCAGTGTAAAGTATTAATGAGGAAGTCATCTTGACATAAGTGTTAGGTTCCAGTGGACTTAATTTATTGCATATTTAGATCAAAACTCCATTTCTCATTTGAACTAAGTCCTCACTCTAATCATTCAACTACCATAGTATTTTCTATCCCAAGGGTTAGCTTTAGTTCATGGAATTTATAAAGTAATCTCCACAGTTATCTGGATTTTTTCTTTCTCCAGTGAATTGCTTCCCCCAGGAATATCCCAAAAGCATATCACCTATTCAGTAGACATTCAGTGCATAGTTTTATTGCTGTTGGAGTCTATTTCTTCAAAGGTTCCCAATTCTCCCTTTCTTCAAATGACTCTGCCTTTGAGAATGAAGTGGGTCTGGAAAAGAAATGAAAGATTATTGTCATTATCAAGACAACTCAAATTTCAGTCAGAGTTGTTTTCTTTGCTAAGTAGATCAAGTATTACTTTGTGGGTTATTCACACATTTATGAATTAGGAACCTAATGATCTATTATCTACCACCAAAGATTCCAGTGGGGGTTGACCTGATTTGGACGCCATTCTCACCTGCCTTTGAAGGTTAACTGCTATCATCTCAATTCAACAGGTAAAAATCCTCTGTTCTTACTGAAGGAAGGATTCTTGTTTCAACTGAAACAGATTTTATAGAAAACAATCACAGTGGCCAATCATAAAGATGCCACTACTCCTCTTACCAATAAATGTATCCATCTTAAGGTTAAAATAGGATCTCCTGGATTTGTTTAAGAGGCACTTTTTTTTTAATAAATTTTATTTATTTATTCATGAGAGACACAGAGAGAGAGAGAGAGGCAGAGACACAGGCAGAGGGAGGAGCAGCCTCCATGCAGGGAGCCCGACGTGGGACTCAATCCCAGGTCTCCAGGATCATGCCCTAGGCTGAAGGCGGTGCCAAACTGTTGAGCCACCAGAGCTGCCCCAAGAGGCATATTTGGGGATTTCATAACATTACAATTTCCCTAAGTATTTAAATTCCTTCTTTTCCTTCCAGCAAGTAATTTTTGTCTTTCAACTTCATTTATAGAAACGGCCACAGTTGAGTAGAGATTTCAGTTAATCAACCAAGCAAACAATTAGAACATCTGCCTGTGTATTAAACTAGCAGATTGTAATCTTAATCTCTGTTAAATGTGCTTGTTTTAGGTCAGATGCCCCAGAAGCAGAGTCTGAGATGGGAACTTATGAATATTTGATTTATTAAAGGAGTACTTTTAGAGAAAATGGTAATTAAACGAGGTAAACAAGATAAGAAAAGGCAAGAAGCTATAAAAAGATGATTTTAAGTAAAATCTAGAATTGTTCAGATATAATCAACTTGCTAACATGTGTCTTGTAAGTGTCTGCAAGTGTACAGGTTGTTGGGAGGTCAGGTATTTTTTGTTTGTTTGTTGTTGTCTTTTGTTTGTTTATTTTATTTTTATTTATGTATTTTTTTTTTTTTTTTTTTTTTTTGCAAGCAGGTCAGACCATTCAAGCAACAGACCATTCAAGACCATTCAACTGCATGAGCCTTGGTGAGAGGGAGTCCACACTCATGAGTGTCGGCATGGACTTGATCTCTGTCACCTATGTATTCCATTACACAATCTGTAAGGTAGCTGAGGAAAGACATGCATAAATCTTGAGCCTCTTATATCTTGGCCAAATAATTCTGCCCATTTTTTTTCAGTGTATTTTTCACAGTAGATGCTTTCTGGAAGATATCAAACACCCACTATTGGTATATTGTGCCATAGGTCTGTCTGTGTGATTCTTTTCTAAACATCTGGTCCCAGTTTTAAATCTTGCTTCTTCCAGGACCAGCCAGGCAAACCATTTGAAAATGCACATGAATCCATGTGTATCCTTAACTGAGGACAGTTTCTCTCCACGTCAAGTGAATGACCAGATGCGGTACTAAAAGCCCATCCTCTGGAGAATAATCTACTTCTCATTGGCTCTCACACCATATCTATGCATTTCTGTAGCATAGCAGAAGACCATTTTCAGCTCACACCAACATACAAGCTAATTCATCCAGGAACCAAATCTAGTAATTTTATTCTATCCTTAGAGCACATAAAGAATATTCCATGAGTCTATAGTTATGGCAACAGTGTTGGTATGACAGTGATGACTGACATGAGTATTTGGACCACCTGTTTAATGCAGATGACGTATTCCCGGTACCAAACGTACAACTATCATCTTAGGATGGATGCTCTCATGCCTACTCAACAATTGGAAAATGTAGTGAATCTGAAAGCAAATAGCTCATGATAGGAAGCTCAAGTCACAAGGTCATTTGCAAGCCATGGCCAGTTAGTCTCTACCAACTCTTATTAACATGCCAGGGGCTGATTTTGAATGGCGTGTAGTTTTCTGTTGCAGATGGTAACAATTCTATGGCTTTGCATTAAAACCCCTTTTCGGTGCCTTGCTGGGAGCACTACACAGAATTATTTTCTGCTATGGATATGTCTATTCCCGTGGTATCTGATGAGCCATATGGCCGAAGTGACATTCTGCTTGCACTTGCACTGGACTCTACTCAAAACCTACAGACATTCGTGTCACTTGATAAAAAGATCTAAGTGTATTTCCAAGTGTAGAATATAGGGCCTCCAAACTGCAGGATCTGATATGTTTGTACTTATTTTTTAGTGGTAAGGAGTTTAATCACAGGTACTTTTTCTTGGAGGTGACGTCTGTGGCGTGCACTGGAACTCTAGAATGCTAAGATGTTCCCCAAGATGACAAGCTTTTAAAACTTTGTAAATCTTATCTCTAATCTTCTACAGTGCACATCTCTCCCCGAGATATCCAGAGCATGAGTTCTGATTAACACATCAGAATCACTAGAATAGACCAAGGGTGATACTTCACAGAATTTCCAGATTTCAGCTCTCTTTAGAGTCTGTTGTGGCAGAGAGCTAGAAAAATAGCAGAGTCCTAGGGCAACGCATAAATATATCCCGCCCTCCAAATGAGATGACTGTGAACTGCTTTCTGCCCCTTTCTACTCAGAAATGGAAAAGAGTGCACAGACTAGGTCAAAAGCTGCATAACACATATCAGACACATTGGTAATCTATCTCAGTAAAAATGTCACATCAGCATAGGAGCTGCGATTGGAGCTGCTCCTTCCTTAAGGTGAGGAAGACCACTGGTCACTTTCCATGGGGCCAGACTGGTGTGTGAGAGGAAACACCATCCCTGCAGTCCTGGGGACAGTGTTTTCTCTGAGATTTCACCTAGGATATGACATAGCTTTCTATTTACTCAGTCACCCAGGCTCACGTGGACCAACCTGCATGGAGCATTTCTTATCACTCAGTAAAGAGGCTTTGCTCTGGATTCCTAAGGAACCCTAAGAGCCAGTGGGTTTGCAGGCCTCACATACTGGATCCTTTATGGTATTCTCAATGATCTGAACCTTTGTATGTCTTTTTTTTTTTTAAACATTTTATTGATTTATTGATGAGACACACACAGGCAGAAGGAGAAGCAGGCTCCTTGTGGTGGTGGTGTGGGGGGGAGCCCAATGCGGGGCTTGATCCCAGGACCCCAGGATCACACCTTGAGCCAAAGGCAGAGGCTCAACCACTGAGCCACCCAGGCGTCCCTGTAAGTCTTCTTTCATATTCTAATGTAGCCCTCCTTACTTAAATATTTCATTTTTGTCAAACTCCCAAGAACCACTCCAGCACTTTATCAACACTGTCCTCCAAGGCTTTCCCAGCCCATCAAATGCTATATTTTTAGAGAGTGCTTTATTTTAACAAAGGTTTTCTTTTCCAGCTTTATATTTCACCTTCCTTATCCAGCTTCCTCAGGATCCACTCTTAGGCATGTTCTCTTTGTTTCTGCTCATACCCATTTGCCAGGTTCAATACGTAGATACATGATATCACTCCTCTCTTGATAAGCCCAGCTTTTCCTTAGTTAGATCTTTATGGGAAAACAAAAACAAAACAAACAAAACCTAAACTTATTGGTAAATCATAAAACACCTAAAAGAAAACATAGGGCAGAAGCTTCTTGACATTAGTGACATTGGCAATGATTTTTTTTTAGATTTTGAATATGACACCAAACAATGGAAACAAAGGCAAAAATAAATAAATGGGGCTACACCAAACTTCTGCTTTCTGCTCAGCAAAAGAAACAGTATAATGAAAAGGCAACATATGGAATGGGAGAAAACACTTGCAAACCATATATCTGATAAGGGGTTAATATCCAAAATACATAAGTAACTAATGCAGCTTAACAGCAATAATGATAATAACAATCGTAATAATAATAATGTAATTAAAGAGGATCAGAGGATTTGAAAAGACATTTTTCCAAAGAAGACATTCATGAAAATGTGCTCAACATGACTAATCATCAGGGATATGCAAATCAAAACCACAACAAGATACCACTTCACACCTGTTAGAATAGTTGTTATAAATAAATGTCAAGAGATAAGAAGTGCTGGTGAGGATGTAGAGAAAGGGTAGCCCTGTGTGCTGTGGGTGGGAACAAAAATTAGAACAACTACTATGGAAAGCGGTATGGAGTTTCTTTAAAGATATAATAGGACTACCACATGATCCATCAATCCCACTCCTGACTACATAACCAAAGGAAATAAATCCACCATATGGGACATCAGATCTCCACAATTAAGCCATCTTATTACTGGAAGTTTGTATCCTTTGACAGTATCTCCCCATTTCCTCCACTTCCCAATCACTGGTAACCACTAGTCTACTTTGTTTCAAGGAGTTTGGCTTCTGTAGATGTTGTATATGAGATCCTAGAACAATTGTTTGACTTATTTCACTTATCATAAAGCTCTCAAAGTCCATCTACACTGTCACAAATGGCAAGGTTTTCTTCATTTTGAGATTTTGAGCATTCTGTCAATAAATCACATTATGTTATTATTTGAATAATTTATTCAATTAGCCAACAGATAGTACGTCGTTAGTTTCAGATGTAGAGTTCAATGATTCATCAGTTGCATAGAACACCCATCACATCATGGGCCCTGTTTAATGCCCATCACCCAGTTACCCCTTCCCCCCAACACCTCCTCTCCAGCAACTCTGTTTGTTTCCTAGAGTTAAGAGTCTCTCATGGTTTATCTCCCTCTCTGATGACTTCAGTCATTCAGTCCCCCCCCTTTCCCCTATAAGCCTCTGCAGTATTTCTTATATTCCACATATGAGTGAAACCATATGATAATTGTCTTTCTCTGATTGACTTATTTCGCTCGTCATCATACCCTCCAGTTCCATCCACGCTGATGTAAATAGTTTAAGTATTCACCCTTTTCTGATGGCTAATAGTCCATTGACTTTAATACTTTGCTTTAAATTCATGATGAATTGAATGGAGCCTGTCGGTATCTCTCTTCAGCATATCCACAGTGATCTGCCATAGCCCCATGATTCCACAGTCGCCATAATTGCTAGCTCCACTCTATCTTTCAAATGCCACATTACGTAAGCCACTGCAGGGAGTTTTTGCTCTTGTTTCTCCTTGGTCACAGTTGAAAATTCTAGCAATTGCATTGTAATCACATACTTAGAATTATCGATATGTTCCTGACCATCAGTGATGAGATCCTTATTACCAACCACTTGAAAGGTAACCAAGTTCTGGAAATCTGAACTGTGTCTCTGTTTCCTGGACCTCTCCGTGTAGCCATTGATTTAGGTTGGGTTCCTTAGAAGCAGAACCTGAGTTGGGATTTCTGTACATGTAATTTATTGACGGAATGCTCAAGTGAGAAAAGTGAAATAGGAAAGGGGGAAGGATAAGCAAGGATGAGGTGTTGGGTGAGATGCAGCTTTAGGTTTCTTCTGCAGCAAGGGTTAGAGTGAAAATGACACCATATTCTATTCCAACTTGACACAAAGGGTGAAAACTTTTTCCCCAGTCTGTACTATGTCATAGCTAAGGCCTGAGGGGTAAAGTATTTAATTCCTGAGAGAATTGAGTTTGTGGCACTGTCTTTCAGAGAATTTTGAGGATTTTGGCCAGCAACATAGGCAGTTTCCTACTTCACTAAAGTCAATATCTTGTCTAATATAAAATTATGGTTTTCTCCCCGGTTAAGCTTATGTAGGATTTATAAATTTCACACACACAGTTCATGTTTTGTTTTTTAGTGCACACACAGAGATACACACCCACAGATACATATAGAAAAATAAACCTTCCGATTCTTCTTTTTTTGTAAATAAGCTGACTTTTCTTGGGTTTAACTTTGCAATGGGACCCCAAAGGTAAATGCTGATCTGACTCTTATTATAGGATCAGGAAAAAAATGAGACCTAGGGGATAGTAAAATGAAGATATTTGGATTCTCCTTGCAAGTTACCTGCAGCGAATGTCATGAGTTAGTTCAACATTCTGAAGCAATGCAGAAATGACTCCATCAAATGGTTCCTAGGATATACACACAGAACAGCTTTGGCTGGCAAAATATGATCAGTGGGGTTTTTGGGTTTGAGTCCCAGGAATCGTTTTAGTCTCATCTTTCCTAATAAATGACTGAACTTTCATGTAGTAAATTCAACGAGGCAAGGAACTGAACTGATCTAACTTGGCAACCCAAAGGAGCAAATCCTTAGTGTGAATTTTGAATATGTAAATATTATATCTGAAAGGGGTAAGATTCTTTCAGGAGAGAGGTAGTCTCTATGCCTTTGACTTTTTTTTTAACTCAAAATTCAAGTGATTCCATTCTTTTTATTTAGCTCCTCTGTATAGTTAGAGGCAACTGGAACAACTCTTAGTCGTTTCTTTTTTAATTCCCAAGGTTTACATCCATCCCAAGGTTTGCATAGGTTGTTATGCTGATGACACATGTGCCACATTTCTATTTCTATTGTCAGGGAGCACGGACATTAAAACTCCATTACTAATACCAGACTCTGGACTCAGCCACTAATATTTTGCCACTATTGAATCTGGAAGCTGAATATCCCTGTTGCTTCTCCATCAGGATGGCACCTCTACGTGACCTAATTTTGCAGGTTCACTAACTTATGAATTAGGTATATTTAATTGGCATAGTTATAAAAGAGACAGGAAAAATGAATTATAGGTCCCAGTCTTGCAAAATCATGCTCACATAATTTGAAATTCTCTAAAATGTGGGGAAGGTGTTCAAAAAGGTTCACTGACTAAATAAAGAGCATGCTAAATGACCAATATGTTGAAAATCTAATCAGCATTAGGAAGTACCTAAAAGATGAATGCATCCTATGAAATTCTTACCCATATATAAGTGGAATATCAGGCAGCAGGTATAAGAGGGGGGAAGGAATAGTATATGAGAAGAGACAAAATAAAAGTCAGAACATTAGGAATGTTGTATAAAGGCCTAATTATGGCAAGGCCGATTGGGAGAGGTTAACAAGAACAAAGGATCAGGCTGGATAAGCAAGCAACGACTACATCAGGAGAGGCTTTCTGAGCCTTGTCAAAGCAATGAAGATACCAAGAGCTATGAGATATCTGAGATTTTACCTTAATTTGTCAACTGTTAAGGGTCATGGATGCCTCTAGAAGAGAACACAAGATTTCTGGGATAGACGTAAATGACTGCTTAACATCCACGGCAATGAGCCATCAGAGTTATCAGAATTTCTACTCTGCTCTCGTGAGAATGCACTGTTTTTACAGATCTTTTTTAAGAAGCCCCAAACACCCTGCCCATAGAGTGTGTTGAATTATAGGCAATAAATGGTGAGTTGGAGGCCAAAATGTTTATGTTGGGCAGTCAGCTTTCTTTCTTTCACTCTAGGAAGACATTATCTTTATTTAACCAGACGGGAAGCACACCTGGTCTTTGCTTCAAAAGGAGCCATTATCTCTACCTACCAACGTTGTTCACTTTACAGCTCTTTTTGAAAAGAGTGAAGGACAAAGGGCAATCAGTGCATCTACGTGGAAGATATACACACATGTGAGAGACCCAGGTAGACTCACTGAGTACTTCCTGCTTGAAGATACTTGATCGATAGATCTTCTTTTTTTGTCTTTTTCTAAATTTACTGTCGAATATGAAGAATGATTTGAAAATAATCTTTCTTGAATAAAGTGAAAGGGTGTTTTAGAGGACAAATATAAAAAAAGAAGAAGCAACAGTTGCATATTGGATCGAGAAAGAGGAAGTACAGAACTGTAGAGAAATAAGAATATAGATAAAATGATAACCTAATATTTTACCTAGACATATGGTTATTTGTATAATGATTTCACACAATTAAATCCTTTTCCCATATATATGCTCTCTATGTAAATACTAGTGGATACTAACCACAAGTACAGAGAACTATTTATAACAGGGTAAAAGATAATAGGGATGCCTGGGTGGCTCAGTGATTGAGCGTCTTCCTTTGGCTCAGGGCATGATCCCCGGTTAGGGGTTCGAGTCCCACATCGGGTTCTCTGTGAGGAGCCTGCTTCTCCCTCTGTCTGTCTCTGCCTCTCTCTCTGTGTCTCTCGTGAATAAATAAATAAATAAATCTTTTTAAAAAAGTAATAAACATACACATAATAACACATAACTGGAAACCATATTTCTGTAAACAACCCTATTTTATATATTGATATACATATATATTTATAAATGTGAATATTTATATGTATATGTATGTGTGCATACACACACGTTCCAAATCTATATTTAGTTGATTCCAAATGGGAAATTAAATCTTGCTACTACTGAGTTGAATACTGGACAAAAGACTTTATTTCTCTGTGTATGAAGCTTTCAACTGAACCGTGCATCTTCCGTAACATGCAAGTCTACCCGGAGCATAGCTATTTTTTTTTTTAATTTATTTTTTATTGGTGTTCAATTTACTAACATACAGAATAACCCCCAGTGCCCGTCACCCATTCACTCCCACCCCCCGCCCTCCTCCCCTTCTACCACCCCTAGTTCGTTTCCCAGAGTTAGCAGTCTTTACGTTCTGTCTCCCTTTCTGATATTTCCCACACATTTCTTCTCCCTTCCCTTATATTCCCTTTCACTATTATTTATATTCCCCAAATGAATGAGAACATATAATGTTTGTCCTTCTCCGACTGACTTACTTCACTCAGCATAATACCCTCCAGTTCCATCCACGTTGAAGCAAATGGTGGGTATTTGTCATTTCTAATAGCTGAGTAATATTCCATTGTATACATAGACCACAGCTTCTTTATCCATTCATCTTTCGATGGACACCGAGGCTCCTTCCACAGTTTGGCTATCGTGGCCATTGCTGCTATAAACATCGGGGTGCAGGTGTCCCGGCGTTTCATTGCATTTGTATCTTTGGGGTAAATCCCCAACAGTGCAATTGCTGGGCCGTAGGGCAGCTCTATTTTTAACTCTTTGAGGAACCTCCACACAGTTGTCCAGAGTGGCTGCACCAGTTCACATTCCCACCAACACTGTAAGAGGGTTCCCTTTTCTCGCATCCTCTCCAACATTTGTTGTTTCCTGCCTTGTTAATTTTCCCCATTCTCACTGGTGTGAGGTGGGATCTCATTGTGGTTTGGATTTGTATTTCCCTGATGGCAAGTGATGCGGAGCATTTTCTCATATGCGTGTTGGCCATGTCTATGTCTTCCTCTGTGAGATTTCTGTTCATGTCTTTCGCCCATTTCATGATTGGACTGTCTGTTTCTTTGGTGTTGAGTTTAATAAGTTCTTTATAGATCTTGGAAACTAGCCCTTTATCTGATATGTCATTTGCAAATATCTTCTCCCATTCTGTAGGTTGTCTTTGAGTTTTGTTGACTGTATCCTTTGCTGTGCAAAAGCTTCTTATCTTGATGAAGTCCCAATAGTTCATTTTTGCTTTTGTTTCTTTTGCCTTCGTGGAGAAACATAGCTATTTTTAAGGTGGAGGGAATCAAGAAACCCAGACTGGAGACATTCAACTCTTTCTTTGGCATAGTAATATTTTGGCGAGGAAATTGTAATTGTCAGTTACACCCAAGACTACCGACTTTATGATCTAGAACCAGAAATAAAGGAAATGTGTGTTATCTAGCATTTTAAATTGAGTCATGGTTACATCTTTAGCTGAAACAGCTTTCTAAAACCCTGAGTTGTGTTCTCTAGTTATTTCCACAATCACAGCCTGAAGCTCTGGCTATCACTTTCTCTGTGAGGCTGATCTCTACTCTTTTCTTTGCCTTTTTAAAAATCTTTTTATATTATTCTTACTCTCCTCCTTCTCTATGATTTCTCTAGGGATGATTATCTTCTGCATTAAGCACATAGGTCTTTTATGGGCTCCATAGGCAAGCTGAAACTGTCCTAGTCGCATATACATGAGTATGTATCTCAAGTATTCCACTTTTCCCAAAGGTTTGGAGGCTCAGTAAGTGTATTTTTTTTTTAATCAGAGGGTGCTTTTTTGTCTCTATTGTTGCTGCTTCTGCCTCATTTCTTTTGCTAATGAAGGATGTATCACATTACCATCATAAATGCTTCAAAATGCCAACCCCTGTTATAAACCTTTAAATATTTTCTACTTCTGTTAGTACAGAAGTAAAAATACTTCTGTAATAACTTCTACTTCTGTAAATACTTCTACTTCTGTAATGCCAACCCCTGTTATAAACCTTTAAATATTTTCTACTTCTGTTAGTACAGAAGTAAAAATACTTCTGTAATAACTTCTACTTCTGTAAATACTTCTACTTCTGTAATAACACATCAGGATTCGTACAGATATTTAAAACCCATGTGCTTTTCTTTAAATTCCATTTCGGATTATCTGTCCACCAAGAGTACATGGAATTTTATTCTTAATACATCTATAATGCTTCAAAATAAAAACTTTGCTCCCATTAAGCAGTACAGTTGCCCTTAATATTTACTTTGACAATATACACTTATGACATTTATAATTTACTTGAGTCTTTTTTTTCTGTTGCCTTGATGACATATCACGTTACTATTTGCATAATTTGATTTCCTTTCAGAAATACTGTGATACTTTTCATATGTTGCATTTCCAAAAAAAGCATATTTATTCTGTCTGCTTGGTTTGGCACCAAGAATAAGACTTTTGAAAATTAATATCCTGAATGATAATACTTGAATAAGATGAAATGTAGAGGATCCTACTATTAATTTATTGGGGCTGATGATGTGACAAGGCTGTACTTGTTAATTAGACTTCAGAAAAGTTTTATTTTCAAATTTTAATGACTATAATATATAAGCCCGAGGTGCATATTTTCAATCTCGAGATTCCGTTCCCAGGAAACCAATAGGAAATGATTTTTTTCTGGTCCGCAAATGATCTTCAGCCACTCAAATATTTCCACACTGTAACCTCCCTGCAATTGCCTTTTACCAATGCCTGCGCCTGAGCAGGAGGGAACATCTATGTGACCTCGGTGGCCTCAAGCGCTGAGCCCACACGCACAAAGTTATCCATTAGGTTACATAATTTAATTGGGCCTGACTCTTGGCTCCATTGCCTTTTTGTCCTCTAGCTTTTTTTTGTTTTTTTTTCCTCATTTTTTTCAAACCTGACACACGCTTAACTAGAGTCAGAAATAAAAAATCCCTCTTAACATCCCACGAGAAAGCCCTATTTCTTTTTCCTACACATAAATATTTTGCTCCCTAAACACCAGGCCTTAGGAGGCATCATGATATTATAATATGTGTTCTAGCCCATTTCCATTCCAGGCGTCTGCAGCATGGCCCATCTTATCAGGGTCTAGCTGTGTAGCTGGGGGTCAGTTTGGGGAGCTAGTCACTCTTAAAACATTTGCTGAAACTCCTTAAGATACTCATACTCTCAGAGATTGTACTGACTGAAGGGAGCCCTAGAAATAAACAGAGTTCTGAAGATCAAAAGAAGGAATTGTTAATGATAAATAATCAGGGGAGGGACACTTGGATGGTTCAGTGGTTGGCATTTGCCTTAAGCCCAGGCCATGACCCCAGGATCCGAGATTGAGTCCCACATCAGGCTCCTTGCAGGGAGCCTCCCTCTGCCTGGTCTCTGCCTTTCTCTCTCTCTCTCTGTCTCTCATGAATAAATAAATAAAATCTTAAAACAAACAAACAAACAAACAAACAAACAAACGGAAAGGACAAACAGTGACACTACAGAGTAGAAGCCCTTCTATTTGAGCCCGGTAAGCACTAACTTAATTTCAAAAGTTAAATAAAGTGGAAAATTAAAAATGATATGTAGATACTTTAAACATTTCATTTAAGCTTTAAACTTATAATTGTATATTTATTCAGTGACGATTTTCCATGGAGTCAAAGCCCTTCCTCTGGAAGAGACTGTAAAAAATTACCTTAAATAATTATAATAAAAAATACACTATTGACCCAGACAGGTGTGATGACACAACTGATTTTTGATAAGCCAACAACACAGTTGGTGAAAACAAAGGTGTACACCTGGTTACAGGGAGTAGGATACCAGCATAAGTGTCCAGTGAGCCATGGGCATTTTTGAGCATTTTTCTTTTCTATTTTTTTTTCATTTTATTACAGTCTTTATCATAGTAAAAAAAATATGAAATCTACTTCTTAACAGATTTTTAAGTGTACAGTAGAGTATTGTTAACTACCGGCTACAATGTTGTACAGTGGATCTCTAGACCTTATTCATTCTGCGTAACTATGGCTTTATACCCAGTGACCAGCAGCTCCCCATTACCCCAGCCCCCTGTCCCTGGAAATCATCATTGTACTCTCTGTTTTTGTGAGTTTGACTATGTTATATATTCCATATAAATGCAAGCATGGTGTATTTATGCTTTGAAAGTGCTTATTTCCCTTAGCATAATGTCTTCCTGTTTCATTCATGTTGTCGCATATGGCAAGATTTTCATCATTTTTAAGGTTAAATGTATCTCAGTTTCTTTATCCATGCATCCATTGATGGACACTTACATTTTTTTCCATACCTTGGTTATTGTGAATGATACTGCCAGTGAAATCAGGATGTTAAAGAGATACATGCACTCCCATCTGAGTGTTTTTCAAAGAGAGAATGGAAAATGTTAGTAATTCCAGTTGGGAAGAGATAGCCTAAGAGATGTTTTCCTAAATTATTTAAAATATACTGTTTAGTACCCAGAGGATCTCACAGTTTACCCCAAGAAAGACTTTGCTCCATGAAGTATTTCCACATGTTACTTCTAAAGTTTTATTTTATTTTATTTTATTTTTTAAGATTTTATTTATTTATCCAGATGAGACACAGAGACAGAGGCAGAGACACAGGCAGAGGGAGAAGCAGGCTCCATGCAGGGAGCCCGACGTGGGACTCGATCCTGGGACTCCAGGATCAGCCCCTGGGCCAAAGGCAGGTGCTAAACCACTGATCCACCCAGCTGTCCCACTACTATAGTTTTAAAATGACTTAAGTGGCCAGAAGAATATTATAGAAGAAACTACTTTGGGGAGCCCCTAAACAGAACAATATGAAAATACCTTTGATGTGGAATGAGTTATTTTGGTTTAAACAAATGCTCAACAACATAATACAAAATGTAAAAAAAATAAAAATAAAAAAAATAAATAGAAGTGATTTAATAAATGAAGATTTGGGTCTACACAACTCTATTTCAGTGTTGCCTTGGTCACCTTGCTGACAGAGGCAGCCCCGGTCACTTTCCTCGGCTTATTGCCTGGTAGCTACATGGGCCTCCAGGCCATTCCTGATGGAGGAAGCATGTCTTTGTTAATGTTCCTCCACTCAGCATTGCTCCCTACCCCCAACACATGGCTTCCTGTTCACTACATATTTGGTCTTTGCTCTAAGGAAATTAGAAATTTTCCTCCTTACCATTTTATACATACAGATAGTGCTTAATTCTAGCTAGCATGTTCTGTGTAGGTTCCTTTTCTTTCCTGTCCCTCACTACCATTCGATTAGCGCAGCCTCTTCCCAGTGCTGTGAACAAATTTTAGCACACGATGGACCACAGCTGATTATGCATGATTGGTTTCTCTCAAATGTTCTTTTTTAAAAAAAAATATTCTCTGTAATTACATTAATGAGATAATAATTATTATGATCATTATTCAATTTTAAATAATTATTTAAAAAAGATGATAAGGATTATCTCCTGCCTAAAGTGTTCCAATAGCCTTCTCGTTCTTTGAAATTTTTGAGTCGGGAACACTCAGTTTACTTTTCTAACTCTTTCAGATCAAATAAACTGCTCAGTTTTCCAAGGAAAGAATGTGAAAGAGGGGATAAAGGCCAGGAGTGTCTTTCCAACCGAGTGAATTTCATAGGAAAAGCAAAACAGAATAAAACAAAAACATGAAGAGGGAGCAATTAGACCTTTGGATCATGTCTTCCATGATGCCTTTAGAAGTTTTCTGTTTCAATATTTTTGTTGTTGTTTTGTGTTGTTCCCACCACCTCCCATCTAAACTCCGCTCCTCAAAGGTTAAAAAGCACTCAACGAGGACAGAATTCCAGTTTCTGATACCGTAGTGACTTTCTTGGGACGTACGCGTTAGCAGCCCTAAAGACATCCAAGAGCCTTAAGGGATAGAGGGCCGGCCCTATCACTATTCAGTGCTGAGAGGAGGCCTAGCAGATAATTGGGCACCTTGGACATTGGAAGATGCATATTCCATACCAGGGAGCTCTGCGAAAGCACCTATACAAAGCTGACGTTTAGCAAACTTAGATGAGATTTTCCAAAATAAGAGTGTCTGAATACAGTGTAAGTAGCCCGAAAGAAAATTTTAAATCCAGCTTGTTTTTTCACTCAGGTGTCTTAATATCAAGTGTGAAATTTTCATCCTAAGATCCTGCTAAGAATTTCTGGTCTCTGGGTTTTGGACTAAGGCTTCCTGCAGGTACTAAATACACTCATATGCAGTCAGTAGCCATTTCTAGAACATTCCTGGTCCCCTGGTACAGATAGGCTCTCTCAACAGAGGATACGGTTGCCTGTTCAACTAGAAATGTATCTCTTGTGATGGGATCCATGTTTTCCAAGTTGTGGAAAGACCAAGAAAAATCTTACCTAACATTGAAATAGGTTGTCTAATTTAAGCGCAAAACTCGGCCCCTCAGGCCCTAAATAATTTCACTAAAAACTGTGGCACCCCACAGTCTGGGCCCACCTTTTTTGTACCTAAACCTCTGGCTCCCTTTTGCTGCTGCTTCTGTGATTAGGCATCTAGTGATGACGAATAGTTCACTCAAGACCCAGCCACCTTCCATGATGACGATCAACAGTGGAGAGCTGACGCTGCTGAGAGTGAGGGCCCTGGGTTCAAGAGGTCAGATACGGTTTTCGTGGAGAGAGAGATCTGTCTTAAATCTGCTGGATTTCATCTTTAGTTCATGGACTGTTGCTAAGAGCGTGGTTTCAACGTAAGCCTATCGTGTTGCCTGTAGTGGAATATTAAAGACACGCATCCTGAGCAACCGCTTCTGGAAACAAATACAATCACTTTACCACACAGTCAATCTTTATGTTATTATACAAATGTCCAATAGTAAAGAGCCAAATTGGAAGGAAGCGCCTGGAATTAAGTGATCAAGGAGGCTTTGTCATCATTGCTTCTCCCCCCTGCTGGATAGACATATGCTTGACCTCACGTTGGAATGATGACATCAGGATACAATGGGACTGGAGGATTTATTTTCAAGGCCTTGGGATGTCCGGGTGGCTCAGTGGTTGAGCATCTGCCTTTAGCTCAGGGCGTGACCCCGGGGTCCTGGGATGGAGTCCCACATCGGGCTCCCTGCATGGAACCTGCTTCTCCCTTTGCCTGTGTCTCTGACTCTCTCTGTGTGTATCTCATGAACAAATAAATAAAATCTTTAAAAAAATTATTTTCAAGGCCTCTTATCCAAGCTGAGGGTACTGCATCATTGTCCTGCTCTCTACCTCGACTCTTGTGTCACCAGATTTTACAAGTAACATTCATTTACTCAAGATTTTGATTTTTCAGAGTGTGATTATATCACAGTTTACAAACTCACTGGTGATTTTCCACAACCAGTTACTGCTTCATGCCTTCAGTAGTTCTATTGTTGTTTTAATTGTTGTTGCTGGGTTTTTGTATTTGGGGCTTTTTTACCCCCTTTTCTGGTCATCTTTCTCCTGATCTTCTCTAGATGTGTCTTCCTACCACCGTACAGGGGGTATCAGTATGCTACTTTGTATTTATTATTATTATTATTATTATTATTATTATTATTATTATTATATTTTTAAGTAGGCTCCATACCCAGTTTGGAGCCCAAAGGGGCTTGAACCCATGACCCTAAAATAAAGCCCTGAGTTGAGGTCAAGAGTCAGACACTTAACCAACTAAAGCCCCAGATACCCCTATTATTTTATTTTTAAAAAGCAAATTTAACTGCCTTTGGTTTATACCTGTCCTTAATATGTATACACAGTGGAGGCTCACTGAAGTGCTGTGGTTTTGTTTTGTTTTTTGCTTCATTTTGTTTTGTTTTCTGAATAAAGAAGCAGTTCTTTCCCTCTGGCAAAGTATGTTAAATTTTTTCTTACTGTATTTTTCTCTTGAAATTCTTATTCCAGGAACAATACTGGTATGGAGACTCATAATGATTAATTGCTGATTCACAGGGAAAGCTGAAAATCCCTCTTTGAAAGTTGTATTGCAGGGGCACCTGGGTGGACCAGTGGGTTGATCACCTGCCTTCAGCTCAGGTCATGATCCGGGGTCCTGGGGTCCAGCCCCGCATCAGGTTCCCTGGTCGGAGGGGAGTCTGCTTCTCTCTCTCTCCCTCTGCCTCTTACCTGGCTTGTGTGGGCTTTCTCTGTCTCTCTCTCTCTCTTTCTCTCTCCCTCTCTTTGAAATAAATAAATAAGATCTTAAAAAAATAAAGCTGTATTGCAGTTACTGACTATAACTTCTGACTTAAACAAAATAGCAAATGGTTTTAAGAATACAGAAATATTTCAGGGCACTTGGGTGGCTCAGTTGGTTGGCACAGGCTTATTGAAATCAGCTCAGGTCATGATCTCAGGGTCATGGGATCAAGCCATGGGGCAGGCTCCACTATGAGTGTGGCTCCTGCTTAGGAGTCTCTTTCTCTCTCCCTCTGCCCCTTTCACACTCAAGCTCTCTATCTCTTTCTCTCTGTCTCAAAACACACAAACAAAAAAAAAAGAAAAACAAAAACAGAACATACCGGAAATATTTCATATTCTCTGTTAATAAATGTTGTTTACTGAAGCTATTTGAATAGATTCCTTAAAATGTTAGAGGATCCTACTCCTTGAGGTTTATCGATGTTCTGCTTATCTATTCTGTGAGTACAACTAAAATAACCCAGCAGTCCGTAAGAGACCTGATTACACAGGCCCTTAAACACTTGTAATTATGTTGAGAAAATATCAGAAATTTTTCTTTAGTAATTCAGAAGCTCTGCTGCCTATTTCCAACATTTGTAAGCTCGGAGAATGGTAATGGGAAGTGAGGAAGTTTCTATTCTAGTTGAATTTCGTTGCAATATGGTTGAAGGTGAGCTAGGAACAAGGATCTGAGAGAGAGAAGTGCAGAGAAGCGCCATACAGGTTTTTTTTTTTTTTTTTTTTTTTTTTTTATGAGTCTCTTTAAAGCTGCATGAGAGGTCGCTTTCATTTGCTTATTGTTGCCTTGTTTCTTTTATCTTCTTTCTCTTCTTTATCCCTTTTCATCCTTATATCTGAAGTGGCATTTAGCTAACGCAAGGAAAATTATACTGTTGGCATGAAAGGAAAAGAAAGGCAGACATTTTCCTATTCAAGTTCTAATTCGCAAATATGCATGAACTTGGAAATAAAAAAGATGCAAATATACATTCTTATTCCTCTAAGTTTATGTTCCTTTCCTGTCGCTCATCCTATACATTCATTTAGAGAAACAGTTACTGGTATATTCCAGTTTATATAGCCATTCTAAGAATAATTTAACCCATCAATAAAGATTTAAATCAAAAAGGTTGTGTTTTTTTTTTCCCCTTAATTATGTGGAACATGTCAAAAATAAAAGTTTGCTCCATTTTTTTTTTTTTTTAATGAATTAGTCAATAAACTCAGACAAAACCAGTTTGGGTTCCTATAGATCTTGAGAAAATCACTATCACACTAGCAAGGTGAACCTATGCAAAGTAGGAAGCCTTCGGCGTGTGAAATACTTTCATATTTTCACTTGAGAAGCGTAGTTAGCGTTCAATGCCTATTTGTTTTGCTATAATAAAGAAATATTTTGTTACTGCAAAATATCAAATAGAAGAAAAACACCTGAGAGCCCAATCAACTATGGAAAGTTGCAGTGACTGTGGTCAAGCTTCGTCTTGATGACAGAACTACTGCTGTTTCTCCACCTCGACTAATGGCCCAGGCTGTTGCTTTCAGGTGCCAACAGCTGCCAGCCCTGGGCTGGCCGGGGCAGGTGCACCTGCAGGCTTGGTGGCTGTGGCTGGGACAACACGGCCACCTGCCAGCATCGGCTCGCTCTGTCACAGCTGGTCAGGTGTATGGGTTTTCAGTCTGTCTCCAGCCTTGCCTTGTTCCTTCCTGCAGAGCTCGTTAGCTCTTTGCCTCCATCTAGGACAAACTAGTTTGCTGATCCCACACTTCCTGGGGATTTCCTCTTTGTTTTTAATGGACTTTTGACCTTCAGTATCTCATTTAATCAGTTTTGTCTCAATCCAGAGCCGAAGCCACATGCGTCCCATACACTATCCTTGTGGTTAAAACCCCCTGTCTCAGGCGGTGCTTTGTGCTTGTCATCCCCTTGCTGAACTCCTCCTGCAGTCCTATGCGGTGACTCTGGCCTATCACCCCCTTAGAGAGGGTCTTTATTCAGGCTGTTTTCATTGTTATTATCTTTTTTTAACCTCGGGTAGTGATGGCTCGCAGCTTTCTCTCCCTGGACTCCAAACCAGTCTTGGTAGACCTTTCACACTCAGTGAAGATAAGCTTCCCACGTTCTAGGCTGTCTTTAAAAAAAAATTTCAACATGTTCTTTCTGTGTCACAGGGCATTACCTGAAATCAGTGGGGCAAGTTCTCATCGTGATTCCTGCCCATTACCTGCTTCAACTGAATGGAGTGTTACTGAGAATGCTTATTTCCCATTTAATGGATTTAGCTCTGTCTCTAGGCTCCACTGAGCACTGTGGATGAGACTATAGTGACATTATTATTATTATTATTATTATTAATTATTTTGTAACCCATTTATTGACATAGAATTCACATACCATAAAATTCACCCATTTGAAGGGTAAATTCAATAATTTTTCATATATTCATAGAGCTGTGTAAGCATTACCACAGTTATAAAACATTGTCATCATCACCCCCTCCCAAAATCATCCTACGCCCATGTCCTGCTTCTCTCAACCCCACCCTGCAGCCAACCATTAATGTCATCATCAGCATTTTTTATTTTCTGTGTTTTTTATTACCCCTGTCCTAGTAGGTGTCAAGGGATAACTCATAATGGTTTTGATTTGTGTCTATTGACTAATGATGTTGAGCATCTTTTCATGTGCTTGTTGGTTATTTGTATGTCACATTGGGAGACATGTCTGACCAATTCCTTTGGTTTGTGTTTTTACCAGTGAATTATGTTTTTTTTAAATATATTCTAGGTATAAGTCCCTTATCAGACATATTATTCACGCATATTTTCTCTCATTCTGTGGGTTGCCTCTTCACTTTGTTTATGGCATTTTTTTGAGACATAAAAGTTCAAATTTGGTTAAGTCCAATTTATGTATTCTTTTTTTCCCCTTTTCTGTTGCTTGTGTTATCGGTGTTCATAGTGATTCATGATGAAGATTGAAGAGCTTCATTGTGCCTTCTTTGCCTCAGTGTTAACTTCCAATTAAAAGCAATCCTGAAGCAGTTGAAATAAATAAAAAGCCAAATTCAGTGCTCAGTAGGGGTTCATGGTGCTTTTTTTTCTCCTTTTAATTTGTGGTGTATGATCTTAAGCATTTGAGAGTCTAAACATGTATGTCTTCTTCCAGAGCATCAATTTTACCTGAAATCTGAAGGCAGATTCTAAAACTCGTTAGCACAGGAAAATAGTGCAAGATATCTGTAAATTATTTCTTATCCCAGAAGTAAACATTACCTTCTTTATGCATAATACCCATTGAGACAGCTTAATCTCTCAACTGCTGCAGCTGGATTATTTTATGATATCTCTGATTTCTCCCCACATATACAGATTTTACTTTTTAGTATATTACAGTTTCTTACTTATTTTTTTTGAGGGACAAAATAAGTCATGCATTCTTAAGCTTATTTTATAAGAAAGATCAAGGCTGTGCCTCCTCTCCTCCAGCATGGCTGATTCTGCTGAGTTGCTCAATCTGCACCACCAGACATGGGTTTTTTGCAAGATAAGGCAATGAGGAAACACCTGCTTCCAGACTCAACACCCAGCAGCAACAGATATTTTGGAGCACATTCACCACACTGTGCAAAATTGAACTTTCCCTTTCCTTTTTCCAGTGGCTACTTTCCCCACACACATATCCTATATCTCATTGTGCGGACTTCTAACATCTCTCCCGCTCAAGCCTAGAGCCTGGCTGCTAGAACAATCAAGTCTTTGGCCTACCAGGATCTCCTTCCTCAAAATTTTGATTGCAAAATTGAAGCAAATGATATCTTTTATAATTTTTCATTCAAAGTGACTGTTTCCTCAGCCCAGATCAGAAAGTGACAGTGCTGATGGGCATCCTGGGAGCTGTGAAGAATGACATTACACAGCATGCAAGGTATGATTTTGTCCGCTACCTGCTATTTACATGTACACGACCAAATGACTGTATTTCAACAAAGCTGCTTTATCTCCTACATTTCCTCTTCTTTTTAAGTCTTCAGCCAGGTCTGACTGCATTTGCTACCCTATAGAAGGAAGCCTTTCCTACCTCCTGCTAGAATGTTTGTCTTGGATAAATGCTTCAGGTCACGTGAAGGTTTTGGATGGAAGTATTTATTTCTAGTCTCAGGTCCTGCTTAAATATGGGAGTATGGTGGTTCCCTTTGGGAGAACTAAACTTGCATGAAACACAGAGCTTACAGTCACTCCTGTGCATATATGAGTCTGTGGCTCTGTGAGGGAAGTGGCACGATACTTCAGTGGAGAGACGAGCTGGGAAAAAATTGCTATTTTATGTAACAGTGAAAAATGATATTTCTATCTCACACTTCATACAGAAACCAGTGCCATGCGGATTATGACTTGCATCTTAGGAACTAAGGCTTCAAATATTTGATAGAAAATACATGTAAATTCTTTAGATTTTGGGAAAGAGAAGGATGAGACACAAATATTATTAAGTATAAAATAAATGACTAATGAAATTTGACTCTATTCAAACTGAGTCTCTTTTCATCAAGCATAACATAAAATAGATGGAAGAAAAGTTATAATGAAGGGACATATATTCATGATACAAAAACCAACAAAGGGCTAGTCAGTCTAATATATAAGGAACTTGGGAGTGGCTCAATGGTTGAGCATCTGCCTTTGGTTCAGGGAGTGATCCTGGGGTCCTTGGATCGAGTCCCACGTCGGGCTCCCTGCATGGAGCCTGCTTCTCCCTCTGCCTGTGTCTTTGCCTCTCTCTCTGTGTCTCTCAGGAATAAATAAGTAAAATCTTTAAAAATATATATATACAAGAAACTATAAACTAATAAAAACTGACAAACTATCCTGTGAATTAGATTTTTATTCATGGTCTGAGGTTCTAAAAGTAGCTGAAGATTGGGACTGCAGTTGCCAGATTAAGACTATAAAAATACTCAGTTAAATTTGAAATTTATTTTATTTTATTTTAGAGAGTGTGAGCGAGGAGGGGCAAAGGGAGAGGAAGAGAGAGAATCTTAAGCAGACTCCTTTGGAGCCCGACACGGGGCCTCATCTCCCGACCCCAAGATCACAACATGAGTCAAAATCAGAAGTTAGATGCTTAACCAACTGAGCAACCCAGGTGCCCCTAAATTTGAATTTCAGATATATGGCTAAATTTTTTTTTGCATCAATATCTTACAAATATTATATAGGATATAATTACTCTAAAATAAATCATTGATTATCTGAAATTTTAATTTAACTGGATGTCCTGTACCTTAACTGGAAATTTGACTTCTCAGATTTGTTTTCAGAATGATAAAAAGCCTACCCTGGGGCACCTAAGTGGCTCAGATGGTTAAGTGTCTGCCTTTAGCTCAGGCCAAGATCTCAGGGTCCTGGGATCGAGCCCACATCAGGCTCCCTGCACAGTGGGGTGTCTGCTGAAACTTTTAAAAAGAAGCCCACCCAAAGGAAAGTCTCTCCTCAAGGCCTAAGAAAACTAATGCATTATATGATTAGATTTACTTTATTGTTAAATGTACTATTACATAAATACAGATATTATAAAATAAAAATTATTGTGCGTTATAATATACTACCATGGATGGGTACGTGAATGGTCTTGAGAAGGTTAAAATCCATTTAGGGAAATCTCAGAATTCCCATTTATTAAATGAAAGAATTATATTATGTTATTATAGGAGCTCACCTATCTCTAAAGTGTGATTTTATGAAGCTCCACTCTTGCTGATTTAAATTAAATCTGAGGATGAATGGCGTATACCGTATATGATTACCGATCTGTGGTAATATTACGGTTTCAGGTCACATCTCTTGGCTCCCCACTTAAACCCAGTGCCCCACGATTACTCCCTGCAACTATATTAATGCTCTTGAGGTAGCCCTTTCTCATTAAAATAGTGACACACTGAAATGCATAGTAGATCAGATCTTTGTCATATAAACTACCAAGAAGTAACGTAAAATAAGATAGCTGCATTATTCCCGGTGCTGAGTTGAAGTGTTCTGTATTCTAATAAAATGGGAAAGAATGACAAGTGACCTGTCAGAGAACAGAATTCATTTTACAGGGTTTGCAAATGAAGCAGCAGAACGCGAGAATGTACCTCATCAGCAAGTTAGTGACCACTTCGCTAATATCATCACTCCTCATATTTCAGCTGGAATTTTTAAACCATAAATAGAATGAAAGTCGACTGACTAGAAATAAAATATCCAAATATACATTCTCTAGAACATGTTCTATTTCAGTGTTTTATTTGTATTCAGGCAGATTAAAATGGAAATGATGTGAGGCACAGAATTCATCATTTACTTCGGTTTCAGTGACTCGGCCATTTATCCTGAGACTCACCGGCAGCGCCCCCTCCTCACTTCTTTTTCCTTTAAATTCCTCACGGTTCTCCCTTGCTGTAAAGTGGAGAGACAGACCGAATCAATCCAGCTGCATTCTAGGAGGCTGTGACAGTTTCTGCAAAGATGTTGGACACATCTTGGAATAAGAATGTCTGCGTGTGTAAGAAAAACACTCCTACTTTTTTCTTTCATCAGTTTCTTTTCAACGATTTATCTGTTTGAGAGTGAGAAAGAGAGAGCACAAGCACATGCACCAGCACAGGGGAGGGCAGAGGGAGAGAGAATCTCAAGCAGGCTTCCCTCGGGTGCAGAGGCCCACATAGGGCTCGATCCCAGAACCCATGGGATCATGACTTGAGTCGAAATCTAGAGTCCACTACTTAACCAGCTGAGTCCCCCAGATGCCCCTCTTTCACCAATTTTATTTATTTTTTAAAGATTGTATTTATTTATTCATGAGAGATGCAGAGAGAGAGAGAGAGAGAGAGACAGAGACACAGGCAGAGGGAGAAGCAGGTTCCCTGCGGGGAGCACGATGTGGGACTCGATCCCGGTACCCCAGGGTCATGACCTGGGCCGAGGGCAGACACTCAACCACTGAGCCACCCAGGCATCTCATTTCACCAGTTTTAATAACAATCCCTAAACCAGAAAACCTAAAATAAAAGTTTATTTTTTTAAAAGACTTTATGTATTTATTTGATAGAGAGAGAAAGAGAGAGTGCAATGAGGGGGAGCTGCAGAGACAGAGGGAGAAGCAGGCTCCCTGGTGAGCTGGGAGTCAGACCCAGGCTGGATCCCAGGACCCTGAAGTCATGACCTGAGCGGAAGGCAGATGCTTAACTGACTGAGCCATCCAGATCTCCCATAAATTAAGAGTTAATTTAAATTTAAATTTTGTCTAAATTAAATTAAATGAAATCCAGAATAAAGGTGCATTGTACCCATGAGAAAGAGAATATATTGAGTCAGAGAAGAAACTATGATTACATCAATTTTGAAGCATTTTTTTCCTACTGTTCAAAGTATTATACAAGAAGCCAAGAAAATGCATTAAACTGAAACATGGCATAGTTTTGATAATTTACACAGAGCTATCTTGAGACAATTAAATAATTGGTGTCTCTAATTTTTAAGATGTCCAAATTATTAACTTCTTTTATTCCTGCCATTGAGATATAATCACATATCAGAGGTTATTAAAGAATGGAGGACAGATTAAAATTATATCAATTGTCTCAAAAGTTCATGTTTCAAATTCTACTTATTTTATGACTATATTTAAAATATAAACTTTTTTTTAATTTTTATTTATTTATGATAGTCACAGAGAGAGAGAGAGAGGCAGAGACACAGGCAGAGGGAGAAGCAGGCTCCATGCTGTGGGACTCGATCCCGGGACTCCAGGATCACGCCCTGGGCCAAAGGCAGGCGCCAAACCGCTGCGCCACCCAGGGATCCCTAAAATATAAACTTTTGCTACTTAAGCGAGTACACGCATACACTCCTCATTTACCAATTATTATCATTAATCATCTTCTCACTTCATATATTTACACATACATGTATGTATAAAGTCAGGAAAAACATACAAAATCACAGTTCCTTTCATCTGTTTTCCCTGTTTTCTCTCCATTACTCTGTTCTCCTGGGGCACAGCACGATTCTGTTTTCTAATGAGCATTCATATATGCATATTTATAAAACATATATAGTATTTCTACACAAATGCTTAAATCTCCATTGCTGTGGTTTATATATTAATTTTTTCTTTAGAATTGGATATTATGTGCTTACCTTATACCCTTGCTAATACAGATACAGACAGATAGATGGATATGCACACACAGACATGAAGATGAAGGTAGAGGTGTAGGTGCAGAGGTAAATGTGTGCATAGATGTAGGTGTATAGGGATGTGTTTTTTTAATATGTCCAGTATTATGACATATATTCATGATAGAAGTCTGATTTATTCATTTCCTCTTGATTTACAGTTGTATTAATTTCAATAATATAAAATTGAAATTAATAATTTATACATTATGTTGCAATAAGATGTTATATATTATTGCATCATGTCATTATTATATGTTATATAATGAATATAACATGATATATAATGATATATTATAAAATTTAATGTAATATTATATATACACAGCCATACATTTGCCAAATATGTCCTGGCACACTCATCCTAGTGTGATCCTGGGTAATGAAGAGGCACCATGAGATGGTGACCAAGAACATGGGCTTCTTCTGGGAGCTCCTGGGTGACTTGGTCGATTGGGCCACCAACTCTTGGTTTCGGCTTAGGTTGTGATCTTGGAGTTTAGGAGAAAGAAAGAAAGAAAGAAAGAAAGAAAGAAAGAAAGAAAGAAACAAACAAACAAACAAACAAACAAACAAACAAACAAACAAGGGCTTCTGATCCCAATCAGAATTATTTAATTCCTGGCATAAAGACATTGATGAGATAATCTTAAGGAGATAAAGAAGTTGACTAAGGGTGGCTCAGTGGTTGAGCATCTGCCTTGGGCTCAGGTTGTCATCCCAGGGTCCTGAGATCAAGTCCTGCATCAGGCTCCCTGCAGGGAGTCTGCTTCTCCCCCTATCTCTCTGCCCCTCTCTGTATGTCTCATAAACAAACAAATAAATAAAATATTTAAAAAATTGGCTAATCCTAATTATTAGCTATTTGAGGAATGCAAGTTAACTTCACAATAGAAATCCTTTCAATGCATTTTATATTTTTTAATTTTTTAAAAATATTTTACTTATTTTTTGAGAAAGAAAGTGAGCGAGCACAAGCACGGGGAAGAGCAGAGGCAGAGGGAGAAGCAGACTCCTCACTGAGCATAAAACTGAGGGTGATGCAGGGCTTGATCCCAGGGCTCTGAGATCAGGACCTGAGCTGAACTTAACCAACTGAGAACACCCAGGCACCCTTGTTCAATGCATTTTAATCTGAGGTAATGTATTATAATTTCCATAAATTAAACAAAATAAATACAATTCAATAATCATTTATCATAATAACCCTTAACAAGCTCAGGATAGGATTAAAAAAAATCCTTAACTTGATAAATTATATTTACTGGTACTTTGTCAAAAACAAACCATAAAGCTGAAATGTTAAAAGTATATTTTTAAGCATGTCAAGCCAACCTGCTATTACTACTTCCATATAGCATTCTAAAGGAAATATAGATGCCAGTGCAAAAATTAGAAAATAAGCAAAAAACTTATTAAAAAGGAAGACATTAAATTTTCATAATTTGAAAATTATTTGGTGATTTTCCAAATGGTAAACCTAATGAAAGAGATTTTATAGTTAAAGTAAATTTTTGAAAATCAGCAAAACTTATGTATATCAAATGTAAATAAGATGAATATACAAAATCTCGTTGTATTTTTGTAAGATATAAAAAATACCCAGTACCAAGGAATACATCTAGCAAAAGGTGTTCTGTCCTTTATGTCATAAAATTATAAAACTTTAGTGAAAGACATAGACAGTGATTAGAAAAACATTCCATGTTCTTGGACAGGAAAACTCAGATCATTTTTAATAATGCTCTAATGACATACAATTTCATACTGGGAGTGATAGAAGATAGAATATCCTACTTTTGCTCAAAATCGAGTGTCACATAGTCTACTCTCAACTGTCAGGAAAACACAATAATAAGGCTCTTTCAAGTGCATGAGGTTACCAGAGAACTAAAGTGAAAATAGCTGGAATCCATGTTAATCAAAGATGTGTGGACAGACTTTTTATCTAAAGCTTATTCAGCTCCCCACAAATATAAAAACATTTGTTTCATTTTGTGTTTAATAAACTTGAAATTATAGATACAGATATAAATTTTATCAGTCTGTATCAAGAAAAGTTTTAGGACAAGCAGCTTCAAAGGCTTCCAGTCGAAAAACAGTGAACTATTCAAAATTGAACATAACAATAACACAATGTGAAAACATTCAAGGAATTTCATTACCTCTATATTAATCTTTTGTGCAAATTGTACGACCATCATAATATATGTTTGAACATTGATTTTTTTTAAATTATGAATGCAAGCTTAAACATGATACATTTAACATGGCTAAGTCAACCCGGTCTGTTTATTAAGTCACTCAATTTTTCTTTTAGGATTTACTTATTTGTTTATTTTATTTTTTTATTTTATTTTTTTAGAGAGAGAAAGCAAGTGCAAATGGGAAGAGGGGCAGATGCAGAGGGAAAGAATTCTCAAGCAGACTCCCCACAGAGCATGGAGCCCCACGCTGGACTCCATCCCAAAACCCTGAGATCATGATCTGAGCCAAAATCAAGAGTCTGCCGCCTAACCAACTGAACCACCCAGGCACTCTTTTACTCGATTGTTTTTATTCAGCATTCACTTCTTTGGTGTCAAATTAATGGTGACCGCTACCCGTCACAGTGCATACTGAATGCATCCTTATTTATTGACTAGCAGAATGACATCAGATGGCGCTGGAAACTGTAAATGTTGGAATCCACTTTCTGATTTCACTTTCTAGTTTGACCAAAAATACGGTTTTTGCTTGTTTTTTAGCTTCACTTCCAAGCCAAATCACTCACACATTCATCTATTTCTCTATATATGCAACACTGTGTCCTGTGGCATTACCTCATTCTTTATCCTCTCTCCTGATGTTAGCACCCCAGATTCACATACAAACTGGCATGGAAAAGAAAGAGACAAAACCGATTAGGAAGTTTTGAAAAAAAAAATGTGTGCATGTATTGTAAATTTCAGACTTAGAAGTGATCGTCTGAAAGGTCAGTAGACTTCTTAAAAGTCAATTTTATAGTTGCATGTTGGGTGGCAAACTTCTTACAGGGGTAGCATCATGATGATTGACCATCTGACCTCTCATAAATTTTAGAGTTGTTAAAAGGGAACCCAATAAATTAATCCTACACCAATCAGACCAGTGTGTCAAAAATAAGTAGTACATTAGGGACACCTGGGTGGCTCAGTCAATTAGGTATCAGACTCTTGGTTTCAGCTCAGGTCATGATCTCTGAATTGTGGGATCCAGCCCCATGTCAGGCTCTCTGCTCATCATGCAGTCTCCTTGAGACTCTCTCCCTCCCCCCCTGCCCTTCTCTCTGCTCACATGGATGCTCTCTCTTTAAAATAAATAGTTGAAATCCTTAAAAAAAAAAAAAAAAAAAGAAAAGAAAAGAAAAAGACTCATTGATAAATATAAGTCCATTGGTAGAAACAAAGAAGCAGTGATCATAGGTTCAGAAGCAATTCCATGGGCCAATATTGATGGCCAACATTAATTTGAGAACAGGAAGAAAAAAAAGTCCACGTTGCACATTGCATTCGGGAATTTTATGGCACAAGGCATGAATAAGATGAAAGCACTGATCATATGCAAAAATGCACCATCACTGATCGTATTTCCTGTAGTATTTATGACGTCATCATGGGAGAGTTGCACAGCCAGTCATCAGGGTCTTCAACGCAAAAGCCAGACTAGGAAAAAAAAAAAAAAAAAAAAAGCCAGACTAGAAGTAGAGAAAATCAGTAGTTGGCTCTATTTCCATATCTAATATCTGTTAAAAAATAATAATATTCTGCTGTCTCTGGCTATTTCTTTCTCTTAGTTTTCAGTCTCTTGGCTCTCTTTAAAAACTTTGATAGAGTTGATCCTGATCTATTAACTCTTCTATGGAATCTTCAGTTTAGAAGGCATCTGGAAAGGCTGTTTGATCTAGTTTCCTTGTAATGGTATCTCCTTAAGTGCCTAGACATTGGGGGTCACCTCTGATGGAGGAAAGAAGGGGAAAAAAGAAAGGAAAAGAAACATTTGGCTTTGCTACTACTCCAATCCATACTCCTTTTGCAAGCTTTATCAATTTAAACTTTGCAAATCTGGGCAAATGGTAATTTCTAGCTCTAATTTCTTCACTGTAAAGTGGGATATTAGCTGTCCTTTGTACTTCTTATAGGGAGTTACTTGAAAAAAAAAAAGATAATTCCCTCTTTGATAGCTTTTGGGATTTTTACGGTAAGGTAAAATCTCATCGTGTTAGCTTTTACTCTTCATTTTATGTTTCTCCTTCAAGGAAATGTAGAATGGAAAGATTCATAGATTAATTATTTTTCAAGTCATTGAAGAGAGCTGCTAGATATCTCTTAAGTCGAACTCCATCCTAATTCTTTAAGCTAAACCTTCCAAACTATGGAATGAATAACTTTATTAAAGTGTTTTGGGTGGTTCACGGACATAGAACTAAGTATAACTTAGATTAATGATTGAGGGTAATTTTTGTTTATGACCTTTTACTAGTTTTACCAGTGATTTAGAATAATATATTTTTCTTTCCTTTCTTTCTTCTTTCTTTCTTTCTTTCTTTCTTTCTTTCTTTCTTCTTTCTTTCTTTCTTTCTTTCTCTTTCTTTCTTTCTTCTTTCTTTCTTCTCTTTCTTTCTTCTTTTTTTTTTTGCAAATGCCTTTAATATTTTTTTACATGTGTAGGTACAGAAACAATCATCAACTTGGTATCCTTGCGATAAATCTTGGAAGCGTTGCTTATACAAAGTTTACTACCCACTGTCCTAATCTTTTACCAAAAATAATTGTTTCATTGTAATCAATAGAGGTTTTGTTTTGAATTTTGAAACATCTGTATAATTATCTACCTTTATACAAAAAAAATTTAAATTATAAAGAATCACACTGGAGACATATTTCTTTCCCAAAGAGGCTGAAGCAGAAAAAAAAAAAAAAAAAAAAAAAACCAAATGTTACTAGGAAGCTGGGGTTTTAGCCACTAAACCAAAAAACAAAAAAGTGTCTTCTAGAAATAGGAAAAAAAAATATAGCACAGTGTCAGCCAAGAGAAGAAAAAGTTCAAGTTAGAGGACACGACCCTTTTTAACACATCTTTTTTCTTGACTTAGCTACTGCCGGAAAACATGCTTTTGTGTCCATATCCTACACATCCATTCGATGTCATTCCCTTTCTGAATTGAAAGTCTGACAGTAGCCTTCCCAGCAACAGAGCAAGGTCCTAAGAGTTGTTATTTCTATATGAAGTTTTATAATTAATAGGGGATAACACGTAGTTGCCACAACTGAGTCAATATATTATTTTTCGATTTGGCCTCACTTCACCCCTAGGACTTTGGAGCTCTGGGTTTCAGCAGACTATTCCGTACCCACCATTAACTGTAGGTCTCACATCTTGTTTCTTCTTCGCCCCGGCCATCTTCAAACACAGGTATTCTTCTCCGAATACATACAACCTAAATGTTTAACAAATTTATTTTTGGATACTAAGGTGGCTGAGTGGTTGAGCATCTGCCTTAGGCTCAGGGTGTGACCCGAGGGTCCTGAGATCGAGTCCTGCATCGGGCTCCCCTCATGGAGCCTGCCACTCCCTCTGCCTGTGTCTCTGTCTCTCTCTCTCTGTGACTCGCATGAGTAACTAAATAAAATCTTTAAAAAATATTTTTTCTTTGAAGCCTTTTAAGCATTGCATTACTTTCTCTTATATTTATACTGTAGAGAAAATTTTGGTATGTGACTGATTTTTCATTGCTTCTGTATGATATGTTTTTGATTTTTTGGCTAGTTGAATACCTAGTCAAAAATTACCTAATGTTTTTTAGGAGTTATCTTTGAATATTCATATTTTACAGTGTATGTTAGAGAGGAACAACATTTCTAACCAAACATTCTCAAATGCAGCATATTCTTTTCTGTGTGATTCATTTAATGTTTTTCACTTCCCATCTAGGGGCACAATTTATCTTTTTTAGTAATCGTCTTTTTTCATGATTACATATATATTATCATAATTATATATAATCATATTTTCTTTTCTATAAGAATTAATTGTATTTATATCAAGCTTTATCTCCACGTTCGAGATTTGATTTTCCACTATATCTATTCTGTTCCTTACCGTTCTTAAATCTTTAGGACTTCTGGGATTAATGTCCCTGGTTACTGAACCTGTTTCCGGAGGCCTGCTACCGACCATCTATGCCATTCTGATAATTATTAGCTCTCATCCCTCCTCTCATTTGACACTTTTCTTTATTAACTAGGTCCACCGTGGGCGCTGCTGTGGGGAACTTCCTGCTGTTCTTCAGTGACACTTTATCCCAGGGTAGGTTTTGGGCCTCCTACCTAGATGTATTTTGTGCTGTGTTTTGCTGGTTCTGTGTGTGTATCCTCGTTCCCTCCTTTTAGATTTAATCTCACTCATGACCTGGCACAGTTTGTGGAGATTGCCTCTTGCTCTGATACTGTGCTGGTGACCCGGGACAGGCAGGGAGACCTGCTTATTCCATTGAGGAAGTCATATTTCCCTGACACCATGCCTTTGCTTTGGTTTGTTTGTTTCATGTGACGTGGAGGTGGAAGGGTGAGGAATTTCACCGGGTCATTGACACATTAATCCATCTTCACGACAAACCCAACCATCTACTCACTTAGAGGGACGTTCATGGCATATAATCTATAGCTATAGCATTGGGTGTAAAATTTCTGGCTCATTTTTGTGTGTGTATACCTCGTTTCTCTTGATTGTCGGCGACAAACTATTTCTACTATTCCACTACCAGCAGAGGAAAAGGTGAGCGTGATTATACAGCTTGCTCTCCATTTATCTTTCTTCTCCCCACTGAGAATAATATTTCGGAATATTAGTGGGAATTCTCAAAACGTTCCAAGTTATTGATTGCAAGATTGGTAAAAGGTGATAGGGTTAGATGCCTCAAAACTTGTGTTAATTCTCTCAAATCCATACAATTTTATTTTTCTCCTTATGTTTTAGAAATAAAGTTTTTCCATTTTTTTCTTGTTTAATTTTAGCAGTGAGATTTTTTTTCCCTTTTAAAACATATTTTTAATGTATTTTTGCTTTTCTTTTCATTTTATCAAATACTAGGGGCTACAACTTTATCCCAGAACTGTTTTTATTTAAAATGTCTTTTCAGGGATCCCTGGGTGGCGCAGCGGTTTAGCGCCTGCCTTTGCCCCAGGGCGCGATCCTGGAGACCCGGGATCGAATCCCACATCGGGCTCCTGGTGCATGGAGCCTGCTTCTCCCTCTGCCTGTGTCTCTGCCTCTCTCTCTCTCTCTCTATCACTGTGTGCCTATCATAAAAAAAAAAAAAAAAAAAGTGTTTTCAAAAAAAAAAATGAGTCTTCAGAACGAATTTTGCAGTGATACAGCAAAATTGCTTCTAAGAACTTGTGTTGGCCTATATTTTAAAGCCTTTAATAACCAACTTTAATAAAAAAATAAAGTAGACCATAATAGAAAACATGCATTGATTTTCCAAATGTCACTATGTACTCTACGTACACATTACTCTTTTGAGCGTGCTTCATGTGTTTTCAACCTTGTGAAAGCTTGTCAGAAATGTAATTTATTCACATGTTCTCCCCCAGTTGATAGGCTCTCTCTACTGTTATATTTGACCATCAAGTTAAATTTAATGTGTAACTCATTCTGTCAGCCATCAGCTTATCAATCTATATTTTGTGAAACAAATTGATGTTAAAAGAATAGTTAAATGCTTATTCTTAAATGAATTTTTTAAAAGTTTATTTTAAAATGTCTTCAAATTTTGTTCCTACTAAATATAATATATACTTTTTAGGTTTCTTTTTGCTATAATCTGAATAAAAAAATAAGTAAAACAAGTTTTTTTTTTCCAGTATAGATGAATTACATATGTGTTTTACTATTATTGCTTTTATTTCTAAATAGCACATATTCATTTACCAGAGAGAATCTTATTATCTTATATTCTTTAAGTGAAAGCATCACATAAGATAAGATAAGATAGATTGGTTGCACATTAACATAATTTGTTTATTGGAAAATTAAATCAAAATTTCAAATATTGTACAAGCAAAAGAGGCATTCTCTGTAAGGTTATTTTAATGGTATAAATTCCTCAGCAAAAGGGTGAATATATCTATATATAGTAATAATCATACTAATATGGTGTTAATGTTATTAATATCAATATTGTTAATAGCAATATTAATATTTGAACAAGAACTAACCTTTCTGGTGAGTAAAGCTTCTATTTGAATATATGCATTGGATGAAAATTTAATTTTCAATTTTATAAATTTAAAGGTATAAAATTTTCCCCATTGCTGATTGGTAAGATAATATTTTATCTTCTTTGTCCCACCTTTACTATGTGGGTTTTTTTTTTGTTGTTTATTTGTTCATTCTATAAAATACATTAATGAAACAGGAGCTACAAATTAATGGAAGTAGATAGAATTCATGGATTTTTTTTTGGAGGGGGGGATTTCATAGATATGGTTTAAGGCTATGTAGGTGCTGGAAAATAAAGACCTCCAGGAACTGTCTGAGAATCCTTTGCAAATATATTAGACAAAGGTGTAAGATTTTTCCAAGAACTAGTCCACTGGCAATGACCACTTCCAATTAATTCCCCAAGAGGGGTGTGCAGAGATCAAAACCAAGCAAAGCTATGTATTACTGATGGTTGTGAGGATAAGAAATAATACATAGAAACCAATTGCTACAAAGTATGGACACAGCAAATTTACTATTCTAATAGTTTATGTTTATAAATATACAGCTCAGACCAGAAAGTTGGGCTACCAAATATTTAATGCATAAGGTAAAAACAAACATATACTGACAATATAATTGAAGGTAAGTTTTTAAATATTGAAAGATAAATTAAACAATAATTTTGCAACAATGATACAAAGAAAACAAAATATTACTGTGAGCAAGAAATGAATTTTTACACTTGAAAAAACATCCTGTATGAGTGTGGGAATTTAACTTCTTCCTAATAAATGTACATCTAAGTCTGGAAAAAAAATAGCAAACTGCTTCTGAAGATCTTGTGGAAATAGAAATAAACTAAGAATAGTGAGAAAAAGTAATAATAGCTATATTATGGAGTAAAAGAAGGAGAAGAAATGGAGGAAATAGAGGAAGAAGAATGTCATGAGGGGCACTGGCCCCAAAAGAGATCACTCTACACTACAAATTGTTTATTTAAATGTGCAATCTGACATAAAACTCAATAGAAGAACATGAAAACTCTAAAAATAGATATAGCTACAGATGGAAATATGTGATTTCAAATCAATAGAGATAAGATGATTTGTGACAAATCTCCTTAATTAAAAAAAAATCTTGAAACCCTTCCTCATGTCTTTTGCCGAAACAAACTTGATTTTGATTCACATTTAAATGGAATTATTGAATATCAAAATTATAAATAATGGAAGAAATCTGTGAGTGCATTTAAAAATATGTATAGTTTTAGAGTTCTGGAGGATTTTATAACAAAATCTCCAGAAGTCTTAAAAATAAGAGCAGATACATCTGCTATATAAATACAAAATATTTTGCATGGCAAAATTCAAACTCCTCATTAACAAATCAAAAATATGTCAAACTAGGATGAAAACAGATGCATATGTTTAATAGGAGAATAATTAATTTCTTTAACCTAGAAACAGTACAAAACAATAAAGTAATGCATGATAGAAAAAGACAATATGAGCAGTTATTAGGAGAAAAAATATCTTCTTAAACATATGAACAGATATAATAAAATAAATGTAATAAGTATTTTTCAGTTATTGGTAAAGGTCAAAAAGCACACAGTCCTGGTGGAGATTTGGAGAAATATAATGTCATGAGACTAAAATTACTATCAAGGGCAGTTTGACAATATACACCAATTTAAATTGCTTACCATTAATTACAATATTTTAATTCATATGAATTATCCTACAGACATACTCAGATATGTGAAGGATCGCATAAGTATATGCAGCATTGATTTTAATATTGTTGGTGATGATGGTATTGGTAAATGGAAAGGTAAATTGATAGGTGATTTTTCTAAGTCATTATTTATCTGTGAAATAAAACACAAAAGGCATAAAAAAAAAGAGTAAGTCAACACCTTGTGCATTGATAAGATATACTTTTTAGCCTTTATTGTCAATGGCTAACAACTGTAAAGGGTCAGGGTGATATAAGTGATTCATGGCTTTTTATGCAAAAACCAAAAGAGAGAGCTAGTTGGAGGCTAAACCTCATAGGAGCTCCACTCCCAAAGATCTCATTTCTGATATCATCACAGAGGGCATAAAGGCTTCAACACGTGAATTTGGGGAGGACATATTCAGTCCATAATAATCACTAGTATGGTTGAAAGATATTCATAAAATTAATAGTGTTTGCTTACCGCTGAGAGAACTTAGTAGTTGGCAGTGGTCATGGGAGGAAAATATGTGACTCATTATATATTCTTTGGTATAATTGGAATTATGTACAATGTGTATACCATGAGTATACAAACTATTATTGGTGCTAAAAATAACAACAGCAATAATAATAAATAATTTCAAAATGATGTGAATTAAAAGAATCAAAAAGAAGACAGGCTCCTAAAAATTCATAAATGGAACCATTTCACCAAAATATGGTTTTAAATTCCTAGCCATCTCAGGTACAAGTGCTCAGACCTTGTATAAGCACCTGACCCCAGCCAAACCATGTGCACTCACAGATTCATGGTGTTCTCTCAAAATGTTTCAACGGGCATATTTTCCAATACAACAGTACTCCTTACCCATGACTTCTCTTCCCTCAGTTTTAGTTACCAGTCTTCAACTGAGGTCCAGACACAGATGGTCCTCCTTCTGACAAATAGGTCAACGGTAACCTCCCCCTATATCACAATGCCTACGTCACTCCCTCACTTCATCTCATCATGTTGGCATTTCGTCGTCTCACATCATCGTCAGAAGAAGGGAAAATACGGTACAATAAGATATTTTGAGATACACAGGCCACACCCACAAAACCTTTATTATACCATATTTGTATGATTGTTCTGTTTTATTATTAGTTATTTTTGTTACTCTTACAGTGCCTACTTATGAATTAAAGTTTATCATAGGTATGTATATATTTAGAAAAAATCTATCTATCTATGTAATCTATTGTCTATCATGTATCATATTATTATCATACTATCTGTGGTTTCAGGCATCCCTTGGGGGTCTTGGAATGTATTCTCCATTGATAACAGGGAGCTGCTGTATTTATTCCAGAATACCAAGGAGGCAAGGGAAGCAGAGTAGAGAAAGAGAGATACAGTGCAGATTCATGGGAGAAGTAGAGAGGAGAATGGGGACGTAGGGCTACGCCCCAGCTATCAGCATTTCAGTTCCAGCCTCTAGATCTTTGACAGAACAAGAAGACCCAACTCCCTGGTGCTGAGACCCCTTCCTCTCTGATGACAAATAAACTCCTTCTTTTGATAGTTAGCTCCAGAGGATTTTTCTTTCTTGTAAGCAACAAATGCATCCCAACTAGTACATATTTTACAAACCATATGACTACCGCTGGTATGAAATGTTAATCCTATGTTAGGATACTGGAGAGAAATAAGGAAAATTGACACTTGAGATAATAATAGAATAAGATTTATACCTGCTTATTTTTGAAAATCCTAGGACAATTATCACTCTTCTATCTAATTATGTCTTTTTATTGGCATGCTCTATTACACTTGCTAACTGACAAGCTTCTCAAGTACAAAATCCATGTTCAAGCTGTTTTTACGTGACACATATACCTATTAGGATTGCACTGCGTGGATAAATATAAGCACTTTAATACATATATAAAATGAACAAATATTTCTCTAATAATATATTGATTTCATGAAGATGAATTGTTTTTAGTGATGCAGGGGGGGGAAAAACAGCCTGTAAATAAGCAGAAATGCTTTCCTTTGTGGATTTGTGTGAATATCTAATTTAATTAATTTATCACTGCACTTCATTCTAACGGATCAATATATTTATATTGTATTTTCCAGAAAATATCCTGACTCACAATGTATATTTAGAAAATACAAAGTTGTTATTTAATATTTATGGATCATTTCAAAATCCTACATACTGCAAATAAAAATATACTTATTCATCAAGACTGGCTCATAATTGCAAGATGATTAATAATAAATAGTTTCATGGGAAAATGTGTTTCAACCATTGCTTTGTAGCATAGTATTTCCTAGCTTGGACTATTCCAGCTTAATGTCTCTCATAAAGGTATTTGGCATGGTCTTTGCCTCTAAGTGAGACATGGAAAAAAAAAAATGGTTTATTCGTCCCTGGTGTTCAAAGAAGTTTTTTTTTTTTTTTTTTTTTTTAAATGGGGGTTGCAAAAATTTCCCAGAGCTGAAATGTTATATGAGAAATAAGACAAATGTAGTTGTGATGTGAGATGCCCTGGACAGGAATTAAGATCAAAGTCACCTCCAAAGATGTAAGATTCAGGCTATGTGAAGAGCTGACTAAGGATTTCTTGAGATTCTACATTATTTTTATCCATATAATGATCTTGGCACAGCCATAAATCTATCATTACTATCCCTTGACCTGTACTAAAAATGAAATATTGCTTCTTAGGATATAAAATGTCAATGTCACATTTGAATGTCTAAATGAAGCAGAAAAGGAGTCATACGGCCCAGCTTTTACAAAAATTGAAATTCTAGGATGAAGTTTTTAGTGTTTTTCTTTCTTTCCTCTTCTTCTTCTTCTTTCTTTTTTTTTTTTAATTTTGTCTTGTTTCTTGTAAGTTGTTTGCGTGTACATGGAACCCTGTGATGGACTGTACCAATAAGTCATATGCAGAGATATTGTACTAGATGGATAAAAAGAGTGCTGATAAACTGACTCTACGTATCCTAAACAAATGATAGAATTTATATGATCCTTGACATCGACAGTCTCAAGTATATTAAAATATCCGATGTTGAATTTATAATTCTTGGATCATAAATTTCTGTATCTATTCAAATAAAACTCATATCACTGCTACACTAGGTTATCTTCCAGCTAATAGGTTTCTTCATGGAAGTTTCATAGTCAGTTACTATTTTTTAAAAAGCTATTATGTGGTCATGACATTTTTTTCATAGCAGTGCTTCTATACAGAGAAGGTTGAAAGTAAACTATGTTAAAATGCTTTGTGTTTTAAAAATGCCTTTGCCTTTAGGGAGTATCACCTGGGTGGGTCAGTTGGTTAAGTGACCTCTTAATTTCAGCTCAGGTCATGCATGATCTCAGGGTCTTGAGATCAAGCCCCACAAAGGGCTGTGTGCTCAGTATAGAGTCTGTCGAGGATTGTTTCTTTCCTTCCTCTGCCCCTCTTTCCACTTACTCTCACTGTGTCTCTTACAGAAAATCTCTAAATAAAGAAATAAACGCCTTTAAAAAATGCCTTCAAGAGAAATAACCATCAGAATTTGATAGCTTTATATGTAAATACATTTACGGTACAGTATTAATTTATTAAAGTAATGCATACGTATTCGTATTAGGCATTATAGTAAATATATTTATATCAATAAATTCAACTGAACATTTTAATTTTGGATGTGCAAAATGAAGTCTGTTTCCTATTAGCAAGTCACTGATTTTTGTTTTTGTTGTGTGTATATATATGTGTATGTGTGTATTCAGCCTTTCCCTAAGTCTTTCTAAAAGACTATTATTTTAGTAATAAGAAAAGTAATACCACATAATGAGCAACACACACACACACAAATGCATTATCAATTTTTATAGTGATGTAAATGAGTATAACAAGATATACCTGGCAACCAAGAGTGCTATCATTCCATTGATGGTTGCACATTTTTTGTCCAATGTTGACACTCACCTGAACTACACATGAGTGGAGTTCAAAAGTTCCCTTCCGGGGATGGCCCGGTGCCTCAGTGGTTGAGGGTCAGCCTTAGGCTCAGGGTGTGATCCTGGGGTCTGGGGATTGAGTCTCACATCAGGCTCTCTATGGGGAGCTTGCTTCTCCCTCTACCTATGTCTCTGCCTCTCTTTGTCTCTCAGGAATAAATAAATAAATCTTTAGAAAAAAAAAAAAAGTTCCCTTCTGTCCTTCCTCTTCCTCACACAACCCAGTTAGCCCAACAGCACTGGGTAGTTCATGCTAATCTAGAGTCCTTCTAGTAAGAAGTAAGGTATTCATCTTTGGAGTAATTGAGTAATAAAAATTAGAATAGAAAAACAATTACCTTGAATACAATTTACTAGAAAATATTTTATTTTATATATTTAAAGATTTGTTTATTTATTTTAGAGAGAGAGTGTGACCGCACATGAGTGGGGAGGGGCAGAGGGAGAGGGAGAGAATCTCAAGCAGATTCCCCACTGAGCACAGGGCCTGATGTGGGGCTTGATCCCACAACCCAGAGATCATGAGCTCAGCAGAAATCAAGAGTCAGAGGCTTAGCTTAAACCACTGGGCCACCCAGATGCCCCAATAGGAAAATATTTTAAGTTATACAAAACCACTTTTCATTTTCTACTATCAGCATGAGAAACGTAATTCTTTTCATCTCGTAATTGAAATTGAATTTCTTTGAAATTGAAAGCATAACAGTCTTCCTAGAAAGTGCATTATGTTTAGTGACACATGCAAAACCGTGAGGGAGGGCCTTCACCTGGTGTTTTCACAAGCCCTACAGGGTATTGGGATTCACAATGAAGGGAGGAAATCCCGTCTTTAGGATACTATCTTGGGTTAGGTTGTCCACAAAGAAGCTGCATTAGTATGAATGATAGACCATTAGGATCATCATCAGCTCAGGGCTTGTAAGAAGTGCCAGTTCTCAGGTCTCCCTTCCAGACCTACTGAATCTGGGACCAGCAACCCATGACCCCGGAACCTGTGTTTAACAGTCTCACCAGGTGACTCTTGTTCTCTGAAATCAGACCCTGGGATCAAGGTCCAAGTGCAAGAGATTTTTAAAGGAAGTTCCATCAGGAGAAATGAATAGAGTGTGTTAAACAGAATCAAGAAAAGAAAGACAGAGGCAAGGGCCCAATTTTATGTGAGGTCTCAGCCTTAGCCTGGCCCTGGACTGGACTTGAGTAGGAATTACAGTTTATGGGTAACTCTTCTAGATTTTCTTAGAAGGTGTTGCTGTAGGAACAAGTTAGGGGCAGACTGGGCAAGACAGGGAAGGATAAGGGAAAGGCCCTGGGGTCAGGCTCCTACCCATCCCAAGAAAACAGAGGTAAGACAGTAAAAACAATAAATAAATAAATAAATAAATAAATAAATAAATAAATAAAAAAAAAAAAAATAAACCTGGCTCCCTAGTTTCAAAATGTTAGGGAGTGTCCCCCTTGTAATGGTGACTAAGTAATCACAGAAATCCCAGATGTAGAGAAATGTTATAGAGGAGATATTAACCTGAGAGAAGGGAGCCCCTTGTTTGGACTCATGAGATTTACAAAAAGCCATCCCCTTTGTTATTATGAGGGTTCCAAGTCCACCATGTTTGTTCTAAATATCCACCCTGATAGTGACAGGAAATGGACCAAGGTCCCCGGCCAGTTTCCTATAAAAGACAAACCCTACACACCCCCAGTGGCAACGCTGTGGGGACCCCTCTCGCTCCTGAGAGCTTTCTCTGCGTCTCTGCTTAATAAACATCTATAGCTTTGCTCACTCTCCGTTGTCCACGAGATTCATTCTTCGACCCCGGGAGACAAGAACCCAGCTCTCCCGTATCAGTTGACCCTTCCCTTCTGCTCGGGCACCCTCTCTGCTCTTTGAATCTTGGTGAGGCAGCTCCAGTGGCCCATGAGCAGCCCTCTGAAGAAGGATGCAGCATGAAGCTGTTGGAAGTCAAGCATCCAGAACTGGAGGTATGAGTGTGCAGACAGTTGAAAGCAGTCCAAGGGGACTGGGGTGGAAGAAAAAAATGTGCTTGGCTTAGAAATATAGAGTTTTGTTTTTGCTTTCATTTTTTTGGTTTTTGCTTTAAAAAAAAAAATAGAGGGCTTTGATTCAAATCCTCAGCGTGCCTTATTGCTTGCTTTTTAATACTGAGTAAATCATGCAGATATCTCAACCTAAGGCCCCGTGTTACAACTTACTGTAAAGTTGGAGTACAAATTTTACAGGAATTTTAGAAACTTCAGTAAGATAATGCATAGCCAAGGATGAAGCAGATAGACTCATGCTGTGTAGGTACGGATGAAACAGTGGGACTGAAACAGTTAAAATAATTTTGTTTCTTTTGGAGGGTCTCTAAATTATTTGCATCTATTAACTTATATGATTTAAGAGCAGCCCTGTGAAGTAGGCTGGAAATATTTGTCAAACATCAGAAAGCCCAGTTCAGTACATGTTTAATTGAAAACAATCCCTAATGAGCCATGATGTGAACCTCCATATATTTATTTATATCAATTCTATATTTAAATTATTCTTCTATGGTCAATTAGTAATCTTTCAAATGTAATGGAAATGTAGTCATGAGAGATATAAATATATGTTCTACTAGGAATTTGCATTTTTGGGGAAACCACTATGAGTAACAGCTCAACATCACAGAACTGCCTGTTCTTGCTCTTCACAGAATATTTTTTTGTTTTATCTACATGAGAGGATATTGTGAGATGTGTTTCATGAAAATAAATGTACTTTAGTTTCATCAAAGATAATTCTACTCCTTTGAGTATGCAAGAAAAATTACATGTCTTGAAGTTACTATTATGAAGTTATGATTCTATAGCTTTTATAGAAATATTAGATGTAGGATTTTTTTTTCTTATTCATAGATTATAAAATACAGTGTGTTCTTAAATTTGCTGAAAGTCATAGCATTTTACGATACATAAAATAATATGTCAGTTTTGAAGTCGTTTGATGGCTTTATATACATTACTTTATGACAGAAACCAGTAAAAACAAAGCAAAAGAAAAGAAAAATCCCAATGGAAAAATCTGCCACAATCTTGCTCTCATAATCTGCAAAATGGCAATCTCACGTAGTCTACGTAATCGAAATTAATGTCTGACTTACTCAATATCTAACAGCCACAAAAATAATAACCCGTAAGCCACGCGATACTGATAATAAATGTCATTTTATATCAAATAGCAATCACATGAGTTTTAATATAATAACAAATTGAAAGAAGTAAGAATTGTTTTTATCATTTATTTAGTCTAAAATTCCATATACATTGAATCAGTTCTAAGTGTAATTGGCCAATAACACCGCATAACTAGATTTTAGAAATAATAGCCAACAGTGGTTTTTAAATCAAACATTCACATATGTATATGGGAATCTGTGGTGCCATTACCCATTTTGTGCTCCTAAGGACCCATTACAAACACCAGTTTAGGATTTGTGTACACATTTATGTGGGTACTTTTGAAAATTGGCTTCCCTTGATACTCTAATAAGCAGCATAACTCAGAGCAATACCTTGAAGAGTGGGGATGAAGTGGTGTGTGCTGACTCTACCCCATACATTATTTAGCAATTTTTTTTTTTTAATCTCCATCCATAAAGTCAGCCTGCCCAAGGCAAATGACTAGGACCTAAAACTATCCTTTCAGGAGCAAAGAGCTAAGGACACATATGTGATTTTTTTTTTCTTTCTTTAGTACACACGTATATTCTGTTATTCGTCAGCATTAAGGCTGATCTATTTTAAGTTTGAGTCTTCAAAGTTAGGGCAAGAGATTTTATACCACAGGAGTCTAGTACCGGATTAATGGCTAATACGAGGCCTTATTTTCTTCTTGGACATCTTTTTTTCCATATAAATTGTATTTTCACGTACAGTATTAATTTTGTCGATTTTATAAAGAATTAATGTGTTATTTCAATTTAACCATTCTCAGGATTTAAAAAAGCCTTATACATCAACTTCTTCTTTACCTAATCCTGTACCTGCTAAGTGAAATAATACCGGAGGATTTTTCTTGGGGTGCATGAACTACTATTTAAGAGAATCGTTTCTTTAAAGCAAACCTGTCTTTCCTTAAGAGACTCCCTATTCTTCACCACCACATTTTATCAAAATCCACCTTTAATTTGAGCTATATTGCAAGTGGAATATGCTAGCTTACTTCTTTTTTTTTTTAAGATTTTAATTATCTGACAAAGAGAGAGACAGAGAGAGCACAAGAAGGGGGAGCGGCTGGCAGAGGGAGAGGGAGAAGCAGACTCCTCGCTGAGCAGGGGGCCCAATGTGGGGCTGGATCCAGGACCCTGGGATCGTGACCTGAGCCAAAGGGAGACCCTTACCTGGCTGAGCCACCAAAGTGCCCCATATGCTGGCTTATGTCTTACTTCATTTGCTACTTTGACATCTTTGTCATGCCACAAAACTCTTCATTAGAGTTGAAAAGTCACTTTCTCTCACTCACTTCGGATATAATGATCACCTTAAAGATAAATAGATATGGTTATTGACCTAATTAATTTGAATATGAAGGTCATGATAGACACATGTGGTTTCAATTTACTCAACCATGGTGGGGACTGTTCATCTTGCCATCATCTTTTCCCGGGTATGGAGGAGAGCTATGGCTGGGTTGGCACTCTGCGGCTTGCTCGGGCTAAGGGAATATGATCAGAATTGATGTATACTGGGGCACCTGGGGGCTCAGCAGTTGAGCATCTCCCTTCAGCTCAGGGCGTGATCCTGGGGTCCTGGGATCGAGTCCCCCATCGGGCTCCCTGCAGGGAGCCTGCTTCTCCTTCTGCCTGTGTCTCTGCCTCTCCCTCTGTGTATCTCTCATGAATAAATAAATAAAAAATCTTAGTATACATCAATTCTTCTTTTTTAAGATTTTTTATGGAAAACAGTATACATCATTCTTTTTGTTGCTGTTGTTTTCCATTCTAGATTCTCCCATAAGACCCAGGGCTCACTCTTTCTTTAAAAATGATCACTGAATGCAGGATCCCATGGAAGACTTTGAGTAGGCCCTTTGGGGCAGAAGAGTCACAACTGGAAAAGTCTCTGCTTTTTTCGTTGCCATGTAGATGGCTACTCATGATACCAATCAGACTATGATAAGAGCAAGAACTAAACCTTGGTTTCTTTAGCTGCTAAATTTGGCGATTTTTTTGCCAAAAAATCGGAGGTGGGGGGGGTGCTTGCTTTTGCTTTTAGCACTGGAGCAGAATCTATCCTATCCTCATTAGTAGAGATATATGTGGTAAGTTCTATATTAAAAAGTTTCCTTTGTTTTCCCTCTTTACTATTTTTTTTCTTTATTTCAAGGATCTTTGGATTTTAAAACAGGATTTTAATGTCACCCATCTGTCCCTTTCATCTTTATTCATATTTTATTCTCATCTCCAAATAATCAACCATTTTATTTTATTTTAAATATTTTATTTATTTATTTATTTGAGAGGGAGCACATGTGCCAGCGTGACCAGAAGGAGGAGCAGAGAGGAAAGAGAGGGGGGGGAAAGAATCTTGAGCAGACTCTGCACTGAGCGTGGAGCCTGACATGGTGCTCAATCTCAGGACCCTGAGATCATGATCTAAACCAAAACCAAGAGTCTGACACCTAACCCACTGAGCCACCTGAGTGCCCCGATAATCAACCATTTTAATTATTATCTTAAAAAAAATACCTTGTAATGAAGAAATCACACATCTTGATTGCTGTAACTGTAAGAAAATGACTAATTTTGCCTGAATACTGCTAAAAGTTGATATCTTTAAAATCGAACTTCCCAAATACTGACATTCTCCATTTACCTAAATCACCACCAATATAAATGGCACAGCTATCTGAGAAGTAGCTTTTGCTGAAAGTCTAGCGCCATTTGCCTTCCTCTATCATACATCAGTCTTACAAAATTTCTCTCAAGTTTTCAAATCTTTCACCTCTCCTGTATCTGTCGCAATCACTAGAGTATATTGCCCCTCACCTGGGCTACCACAATAAGCTCTGTGATATTCTTGTCCTGAAGTGATTTCCTGTCCTCTTTCCCTGCGAATATGTACAAATAGTTGGATGATCCTCATGCGAAAAGTAAGTTGTTTACTTTCAGTAAGAAGCTCAACAAATTCTTCCACATTTTTCTTCAAAGTACCTTCTAGCTTCTACCCTCTGCACCCATAATTCATTTGCTCAAAAAGGAAAATGAGAAGGAAGGAAGGAAGGAAGGAAGGCTACATCAACACCATGTCCTCTCTCCACCTCTAAACTCTGCAATTGCCCTCGTCTTACCCTTTACCTTCTCTTAAACCTAAAGCAGCTTCCCTCCTCTCACAAGGAGGTAACCCTGGCTCTGTGCCCTGGAGTATTGCATCAACTCTTATCATTTAAAGAAACGTAGTTCCTTACATAATTCTTTTAGTTTTCCTAAGTCTTGAGCTATCCCCTGCAGCATACAAATACACTCAAACCCTTATCCACCGGGCTTTTCATCCCTCTCTCATTTCTCAACAAAGCATCTTAGATGATATTGTCTACATGCTCTGTCTATAACCCCTCAACCCCATTCACTACCCACCCTTCCAATTTGGTCTCCATGGATACATTCAATCAAAAATTAGTTTTGGGTATTTCCCTTCCTTAATATTTGTCACTCTCTCATTAGCATGTGACACTGTCAATGGCTTTCTCCTTCTTGAAATAATCTCCTTTTCATCACTAGAACCCAACATTCTTCACTTGTCTGTTGTGCCTTATGGGCGATTTCCTTTTCCAAGGCCTTAACCACCATCTGAGTGATAACGCCATGCCCAATCACCAGGCAAAATCCTTCTTCAAGCTCCAGACTTAAGGACTTCACTGATAGTTCATAGAACTGATCGTTGATGAAGCCTGTTCACTGCCTAGAGACCTGCACAAACACATCTGTAATGAAACCGTGTTAGGTTTATTAACTTGCTGAAGCAAGGAAAGGCATACACCATGGAACACCAGGAGGCCTCCCAAAAAGGGGGAGGTAGGGAAGACTACTCCAAAGAAACAGGATTATTAGAGTCTGTCATGGGCTTGTGCAAGTAGAGAATGGCCAGATTTTGTGAACTGTAGTTGCCGGAACAGTCAGCAATTTTATATTTGGAGGCCAAGAAATTCTCCTCTTTAATTTGTATGTCTCGGGTCTTACCTTGGAAAGGACGGGTCTAAACAAACAGATGGACAGACAGACAAAACAGGAAAAAGTCTTAAATGTGTTTGAACTTAGTTTGTGATGTACATCATGGCCTGCCTGGAGGAAAGTCTCTATCTTATGAGTCAGGAAACATTTCTGTCTGAACTGTGTTCCCGCTCGCCAAGTCACAACCCACTTGTCCGTGGGTCCAATATTCAGTTCATTACTTTAACTCTCCATGTGGTTATCATGAAGATTTTCCACATTTTAATTCTTTTCAAAGCAAAAAAAAAACAAAAACCATAATATCCTTTTCTACGGATTTGATTCATAAAGGGTACTCCTATCCACTGAATGGTTAGAAGCATAACATTTTCCTAGTAGTTGATTCTTTATTTTCTTCTTTCTAATGGGCATTTTATCAATACATCTTTCATGCCTAATTCCAAAATAGATCTCAAATTTTTCACCTTTCAAAGTGCCACTGACTCTATCCTATTCCAAGCCTCGATTGCTCAACTCCGTGTACACCAGAGGCTTATGAACTAGAAAATCCAACCGGTCACTTTTATGCTTTTGTAGCCAGTGCTTTCATCTAATTAAACTAAAACCAACAGCTCTTTAAGTAGACCAAGGGCAGGCTCTGGTTCCCTGGAGCTCGCCTATCTGTGCAAGCTCCCTTCCCGCACTCTCCTTATTTACTTCTATGCTTTAGCCCTAGGGCCCCTCTTTCGATTCCTAGGAAATGCCAAACTCTTTTTTTTTTTTTTTTGGAAATGCCAAACTCTTAAATAATGACTGCATTTTTCTGTCTTTCCCTGGCTTGATCTGCTCTGGAAACCCTCCTTGTACCACTGCATAAGCTCTTTAATGGCTGCTTTCTTTGCCTTTTTAGATTCCCATTTAAAGGTAATTTTCTCAGAAAACTCTTGCAGGAAGAACCTTTCTCATTAGATAAGCTCTACTGGTTAATCTTGAACATGAATTCAAATAGCAATTACCTACTTGTTTACTTGTAGTTTTGTGTTGAGGGTACAGAGAAGGTCATCATCTTCTCTAAATCCTAACATTATAGGGAAGCAAGGATCATTTTTTTTTTTTTTTTTTACTAAGTGCATAAACACAGTACTTACAATAGTATTTATCACAAAGTAGTTTTCAGTAAATATTAGTTGTATATATACACACACATATAACAGTTATTATTACATGTAAAAATACAACAAATTAATAATACTAGTTCATGAAGTTATTAAACAATGTAATTAGAATCCTACTTTAAGTCTCTGAGTCCATGACTAATCATATTTCTATTTTAACACATGGACTCTTCAAATCACTGATTTTCCAAATGACCATAATTAATATATTCTACTCATATGGCAGTTTCCATCTTAGGTTTGCTTAAAAGGAGATATTTCTTTAAAAATGTAATAGTATGTTCAGTCTTTTCACCTTGGTTTCTCCAGTTCTTTTATTTGCAAATACTCCACAAGTAATTTACTTTAGTCAAATATGAAGAGGTGACTTTGAGATTCCCCTGATTTTAGGGAATTCTAGAAACTACTGTGATTTCTTGCAGAATATTTTTATTTTTTTTATTTATTTATTTTTTTTTGAATATTTTTATTTTGATACAGTAATTTCTCCTATTTTTAAACTTCTCTGCTCTAGAAAATGTTAAAATATGTTATATGTATGTTAAAGGTATTATAAAATATTTTATGCATAAAATACATAATAAATATTAAAATCAACTAAATGCCACCAAATCTAAAAAAAATAAAATACTACACTACAGTTCGGACCCAGTCTGTGGCATGCTATGTTTATATCCCTTACACTTGCCACTCTCAAGAAAGAATCTTAATTTATTGTTCATTTTTAAAAAATTACTATAAGTCTTTATACCTCTCCCAATACACAAATTCCTGTCAATTTAATCTTTTACCAGTTGGAAATGAGAAAAAGTTATAATTGTAAACATATCAGATTTCTCTTGATTTCCTTTTATTCTGCCTTACACATTGGCCCATTATTTTGTGAGCTCATCTAGTGAGTCAGTAACAACCAATGGCTAGCAAGGCACACCAGCAATTTTAATTATCTAGCGTTTTCTAGAGTCAGGATACTGAGGTAAGTCACAGGCCTACCATCCTGTGGTAGGCACTTTTTTGTCAGATGCGTCATTGCTCTACATTGTAAGTAACCACCTTTTCAACTTCCATAGCCTATCACTGGAACTAATATCACATATTTCTGTTTGCTGTAGCAAATCCACATGATTACCTATCTCTTTCACTTGAGGGAAAGCAAACAAGCCCCTGAGGGTAATAAACATTTATTTCCTTTGATGAGGCTAGATGAAGTTGGGTGCAACAAGGAAAATCCACAAATATGATCAATATCCTTGAAAATAAAATTTGCCTCAAAATATATTTTGTCTGTGATTCGTATCTAAGATAAATTTATTTTGATTCACATTATACGTTAATTTTGTTCTTTATGAATATATTTTCTTTTAATAGGTACTGTTGGCAGTTTCTTCATGTTAATCTACAAGCTAACTTATCTGTTTTAGTTGTATCTTTTTTAATTTTGATTTGCAGTAAGACTATTTTTATATAAAGACGTAAAATTTGTCACTTTTAAGAGTCTTCTGGTCTTTATTAAAATTATTGTTTCTTGTTCCTATTTTTATGATCTTTTACTTTTGGGGGGCACTTGGGTGGCTCAGTCAGCTAACCATCTGCCTTTGGCTCAGGTCATGATCGTTGGTTCCTGGGGTCAAGCTCCATGGTGGGCTCCTTGCTCAACTCGCCCCTCTCTCCACCCCCTGGGGCTCATGCACACACTCTCTCTCTTTCTCTCTCTCAAATAAATAAAACCTTAAAAAAATTTTACTTTTTTAAATATGCATGTTACCATTTATTTTATTTTATTTTCTATAATTTCACTATCTGGAACCTGAGGACCTCGTTGCCTCAGTGGTATTTCTGTTGGCTCCCCTCCTTTTGTTTTGTAATTTTCCATTGTGATCTCATGTTCAATTGAGTTCAGTTAATGGAACCTGTAAGCTGGACTTTACTCCTCAGAGAGAATTGCATTTTTTAATGACAAGTACTAAGTTTGATACATCCTCTGGACTATGTTCTGTTAACGATGTTTTCCTGAATCTGAGGCTAATAGTTCATAAAAATTCAAAAATTAGCTATGTTAGAGAGTATTTTTGTGATTAAAATTCTCAGGGTGCCTTTTTGTCAGACCAGAACTTGTTTCTTTGCTATCATCCTGGTTTTTGCACCTAATTCTTAATAGGATTGAACTTTTGGCTCTGTGGCTGCTGTTAGTGGAGTTTTTCTTTCCAAATACTAACATTGTTATAGTTCATGTCTTCTTTCATTCCCTTGGGATAAACTTTAAAAATGTTATTCTCTAGTCTACTGAAATTAGTGAATTCCTTTAGGAGCTGGAACTTTTATTTCAGCTTGCAAGTCTAGTTTATTCCTCCTCTTTGCTTTTTGAATCTTGGTTGTTGCTCTTTTTTTAATGTAAGAAAATAATTAATTTTTTTGTACTTACAGTGATTTTCTGTTTAATTTTGTAGTGAGAAGTTTTTGCTTTTTAGCATGCAGGATTTCCAGAAACAGAATTTTTGCTATTCATTTCCTAACATAAGAGATTGAAATAATTGTAAGATATCACAGTCAAAAGGTCCTCAAAAATTAATTGGAATAAATTTTCTTTTAGTGCCAGACTTTGTCCTATAATGCAGCTGCTAAGTAATTATCTGTCATTTGCTTAAAAACCATGAGAGACCTCCTATTCCATGGTAGAGTATAAATGTTTCATTTTTTCCTCTATTAAGGCTTAATTTTTATCCCATTAAGTTATAACATTGAGCATCTTATTGCTTTTTTTGTTCTTTGTAAAAATGAAATTCCTTCAAATTTGAAGTCAACTTTCATGTCCACTCACTATCCTATCATTTGCAAAAACAAAATAAAACAAAACAATCAAAATCATATAAACATAAGTCCCCAGTGTATTGTGTACTTAAGAAAAAGGATCAACACTACTCGAATTTGTGATGTATGGTTTGGACCTGATCACCAAATCTTCCTGGGGACCGGGAATGTTGTAAAACTGTTGACTCAAAAAATACCACAAAAAGCAAAAATTCACATTCTAGAATCCCATTTGAAACATTTTAAAAAGCACTTTAAAATAGACCTTGTAAAACATAGTCTCTTAAGGAAAACTCAAAAATAACATATGAGTCTTGTATATTTTGCTAAGGTAAGCAAACCACAGCCCAGATGAAATGGCGAGATAGAGGAACTCCTTGAAAATGGACCATCCCCAGGGAAAAGTCCTGCAGAGAGAAATGGAGAACTGTCAGTAGGAGAGGCAAGAAGGATTCTAACTGACATTTCAGAGCACAGAAAAAGTGGATTTATAGAATAACCTTAAGAAAGCCATAGAAATGCAAAATAATATACACTCGTTTCTCTGGAGAGGTGCTCTCCGTAAGAGAAGGCTATGGCATTTAAGCTGTATGTGCAAGTTATACACCTTCAGGAATTCATAAAGCAAAATTAATCCTAATATAAAATAGGGCAAAGATGAATAGATAACAAGGAATATATTTTAACAGGTAGGGAGTCTTGTAATTTTTGTTACTTTTTTTGAAAAAATAATACTCAGATGTAACCTTGCCCATGGATATTTATAGAGTGTCTATTGGCTCTCATTCGAGGTCTTGCTCTTCGCTACCCTGGATTCAGTTCACTTCAGTAAATTTCACAGGTGGTTCACACAGTATTTTAAAAGATCTATCAGGATGTAAGTTTGAATTTTTCAGATGTCTTATCAAATGCTGAGTATAGTGTGATAAATTTACAATGCTTTTGTTTTTCATTTTCTAGGGGTACTAAATAAGTATTGGTATACAAAAATATTATATGGAATACATTTCTTTGTTTTAAGGTTTTATTTATTTATTCATAAGAGACCAAGAGAGAGGCAGAGACACAGGCAAAGGGAGAAGTAAGCTCCCTGTGGGGAGCCTGAGGTGGGACTTGATCCTAGGACCCCGGGGTCATGACCTGAACCCAAGGCAGAGGCTCAACCACTGAGCCTCCCAGGTGCCCCTATGGAATGCATTTCTTAAGTACTGTGTACATACTTAAGATTCCTCTGCTCCCCCCACTCTCACCCCCTGTAAGGAACATACAACATCTGGTAGAAAGCAAAGTATTTTAAACTATGTTGTGAGAAAATAAAATCATGTATACAATTTAATAGATTGATCTGAGCTCTATTCCCGGGGCATTTTCTTATTTTTGAATTCAGCTTGTAATAAAAGAATATATGTTCCTTGAAATTACTTTTTCTTTAATGACATCCACAATATCTGAAGTGATCCTCCAGTCCTTTCTGGTTTAAATAGCTGTAAAGAATATTACATTAAAAAAATCAGACAAATTCATCATGTATCAAAATTATGGGTTACTAGGGAATTTCTTAGTGAACTATTCATATGGATAATGAAAGGCGACTCCATTACTGTTGCAGCTTCTGTGTCTTAGTCTTACATCTCTTTACTTGAATTCTCTATTTTTTCCTTCTAGACTATATCATATGGGTTTAGCTGTCATTAAATGAGCACTTGTGACTGAATGTATTCTCATTACTTTGATTTAGCTCTTAAAATAAATGAATTAACAGGTTTTTCTGATGGTCTATGTTCATATACTGGCCAGTTCTTATCAAGTAAGATCTTAGTGTTAGAAATTCCACTTAGTTTGGGAAATTTTTCATGTTTTATTTTCCTCTTGGAGATTCATAATGCATTTTATTATATCAAAACAGTGAGAACCTGTGTCCTAAAGATGTATATTTTAAAAACTTATTTAATTCAGCGTTTCTGAATTTATTTGCATTGGTAAACATACTGCTTAATCCTCTAAAGTTTTCTAAACACAACTTGGGAAATGTTGCTACATTGCAACAACAAAACTATATAATTTTAAGAAAGTGCTCATTAAGTTAATACATATATAAACTTGTAGATATTTTAGTGAATGTGTTATGCATTAATGCATATATTCAATAATACATTAAGACGTGCATTTTTAATATATAATCTCATGAAAACACTTATAATTGATATGATAGGAGACACAAAAATAAAACCAATATAAAATCTACCCTTTCATTAATTAAAAAAAAATTATATGTCATAAGTGCAGATCTATATCTTATCAAGACATTTTGGGCCTCTCTCCTCATGAAGCTTATAATATCTATGGCAAGTTAGTAAATAAATAACTATATCATAAAACACCATAAATATACTTGACTGTTGAACTTAATTTGTTCTGTGGGTTCAGAAATTACATTTTTTAAAGATTTTATTTATCTATTTATGAGAAACACAGAGAGAGAGAGGCAGAGACACAGGCAGAGGGAGAGGGAGACCATGCTCCATGCAGGGAGCCCGATGTGGGACTCGATCCCAGCACTCCAGGATCACACTCTGAGCCAAAAGGCAGATGCTCAACTGCTGAACCACCCACATGCCCCAGAAATTACATTTTAATACAAAGAAACACCATATTGGAGACCAAAATAAAGCTTGGAACTAAGTAGTATATTAGCTATATAGGGAAACAACACATGTGAAGAGCCGACTATGGAAAAGAGAGGAACTGGAAGAAAACTATATGGACAAAAGCATAGTTTGGTTCATGATAAAGCTGGAGAGGTGATAGCAATGAGAATATTCAGGATACCCATGGTCAAATTGAGAATTTCTGAACTTAAGAGAAACTGGGAAAATAATCACAATGTTTTCAGTTAAGGATCTACATTTTCTAATTTAAAGCATTTTCTTTATTAATTAAAAAATAAATTTGAAGAAGGCAAAATGAATATGGGGAATCTGATGAAGTCTGTTCTGTAATTGACTGGACTAGAGAGAATGATAAGGGGTTGGTTTCATGGAGTCAATGATTGGTCTCCAAACATTGATGAGATCTAAGTATCAAATATAGAGAGATGGATACTTAATATATTACTATACATTTATATATCAAGTATATCTTTATATATTCTTACTTGAATATATATAAATATATACATATATTTATAAATATTTTTCTCAGGAAGGGGTATATAAACATGATTTAATTTCCTGAATTGAGTAACTGGTTTATACAATATACTAACAAAAGAAACACCAGACAATAATTAAGTTCGATGAATAATTTCAATATTTCATGTCAGTTTCTGGTTTTAATCTAGTTAGTAAGTGTCAAAGTCTTCCAGTTTCTCAAGCATACATGGTAACATGAAGAATCTTGAAATTGAAAAAAAAAAAAAAAAAAAAAAAAGAATCTTGAAATTGTCCTTGACCCATCTTTCTTCTTACGCCTACATCAGAACTAATACTTCAATCTGCAATACGCAATATTAGCATCCTAATACTTATCAGCACTTCCACTGCTAAAACCCTTTTCTGAGGCATTTCATTCCTTAAATTATTTCAATAGCACTCCATCTGGCCTATTTTCTCTCCTGATCTCTTCAAACCTAAAGATCAACCAGAAATTTATCTTTGTTAAAATGTAAACAATTCTTGCCATACCTCTCCTCAACCCTGCTGAAAGCTTCTCATCTTACTCATATAGATCGGGTCGCACATGGGGCCTCCCTGCATGGAGCCTGCTTCTCCCTCTGCCTGTGTCTCTGCCTCTCTCTGTGTGTCTCTCATGAGTAAATAAATAAAATCTTTAAGGAAAAAAAAAAAAAAAGAACCCAAACCACTTATAATGGATGTATAAGGCCCTACTAGTCAGGTCCCCCATTACTCCTTTAACTTTACTATTTTATTTTCTTCTATATTCTTTGCTCATCCTTCATCTTCACCTTGCTAACACAGGCACATTGCAAGGGAGCTTGCAATTTCTCAAACAGACTGTCATATGTCTGCCTCAGGGTCTTTGCACTTTTATCTTTTGATTGACCTGGCCTTCCCCCAAGGAGCCTCAACACTACTTGTTTTACTTGTAACACATTGGCCACTACATCTAAAATTTCAATTATCACCCAAATATTGTCACCCTTTCCTCAGCTAATATGATGTTATTAATAAAAAATAAACATATTAATGAGTTTTGGTCTGTTCCACTCTTCAAAATAATGCTTTAACTATATAAGACAGAATTTTGCTTAGTTGTTTTTCTTTCTGTTTTGTTCATTATTTTTCCCCCTTTGTGTATAGTAATCATTCAATACACAGTTATTTAATGGATAGGTGGATGGATGGATGGATGACTATCCTGACATCGGTCTGCAACAAGACATCAAAAAAATTGTGAAGTTTGCATATTGGAATGGAAGCTTGAAGCTTAGAAGACAGTCTTTGCTGGACATATATGTTTGGCTCTTCTAAGCATAGTAATGCAGGTTAGAAACGTGGTAGAAAATATGCATTTCTAGAAAGAGTGTTTAGAATTAGAAAGAGGAAAAGGGTATCTTTCTTTCTGTGTAACTTGTAACTTCTATGTATGTAGAAACAATGGTGTATAGGACAGGAAACCAGGATTAAGGATATAAAAGGAAATTCAAGTTTGTGTGATGTCACGGAAGCCAAGGAAAGAAAGTTAATACCAACCAATCAAGTAAACAAGTAAGAAAACCAAAGTGTCATCAGAGGTATAATGACTGGTAAATAAGGATTAAGAGATATTTACTGGATTTAATTGATAGAGGCCACCAGTGATTCGTGAAAACTAAATAAACAAAATGAAATAAAATAAAATAGAAACCATGGCATAGTAAGGAAGAAAGATGAAAAGGGAACATAAATGAGAAATAAATTAATACATGGATAGTGCAAATGCAGAGAAGTCAGGAGAATATTGATAATGAACAGCAGAGTTAAGGTGGTAATTGGATAAAAATGAAGCATAAGAGGAAAATATTTTTAAAAGCATTTTTATGATAGGTTAACTTGAGTTTGAGTATCAGTATAAATATAATTGATCCAACATGATTGATCCAATATAAATATAATTGATCCAGGAGAGAGAATATGAGAGAGAGATGTTGAGCAAACAGAAGAAAGGACAATTCTTGGGCAATGTTTCTGTAAGGAAGGATGTGATCAGATTTCAAAAGGAGACGTGCAGGAAAGGAAGAAAACAAGTGTGAATGTAGGCTTATTTATATAGATCTGGTGGTGGGAAGCTGTGGAGATTGCCATTTGAATGTATCTACTTAATTGAGAGAATTGGACAAGTTAGAGCATGGTAAAGTTCTAAGTAGAGTATCTCAGATTTCAAAATATTTTTGTACCTAAAGGAGAAGAAGTAAGTTGTTTGGAGAAATAGAGTGAATCTGTGGAACAGAAATGGATGCCCAATCAAGATTATCCACCCTGAATGATAATGATTTTAACTTGTTCCCTTGATTTTTTTTTTGCTACTGCTCTTAGCAAGTTTGGTGTTGTAAGCATATGCCTCCATCGAATTGAAAGACAGACTGATATGCTATGTTATTGTACCTGGATTATGTTTCTGGTTTACATATAAGTTGCTGATCAATGTTTTCCATGGAAAGAAAATAACATTATACATAGAAAACGTTGTGAAGTGAGTTATTCACGTAATTCTCCCAGAGTTTTGAATGTTGACTATTTCTATGTCCTGCGGGAACATGCATATTTATAGTAGGTAGATGTAAATTTAAAACCTGTAGATTTGAAGTTTACTTCACAGGCCAGTCTTCTTTAGTCTCGATGCAATAAAAAGGATCAGCCACCTCCAAACTGGCAAAAGTCTACCAGAGAAATGCCAGAAAACAATGAAAGAAAGAACTATAATTCAAATATTTCTGAGATGTTTAAGATTTATTTATAAGTGCATTTCTGCATTCACATCTACTATAGAGATAACACTGAAAGAGAGCTTCCTTTAATTTTTCATATATATCCAATAACTTTACATAATCTTATTTAAAATGTTTTGGTAAAAATGGATTTGGGGTCAAAGAATTCTCAGAATGTTCTTAAGTATAAAACAATAAGCTCTAATAATCATGCAAAGTCAGTTCCTTACTAAAGCCAAAGGAGTGTTGTCAGATAAAATAGAGGATCCATATTTAAATTTGCATTACAGATAAACAATGAATATATATTTTTTTATAAATATACCTCATAGAATATTTGGACCATACTTTTACTAAAAAGGGGATACATTATCTGAAGTCAAATTTAACTCAATGTCCTGGGTTGTTATTTTGCTAAATTTGTGAATACTATACCAAAGAAATACTCACTATACTATAGATTATTTGTATTAGATTTCAGTGGATACACACACACACACACACACACACACTGCAATTGTTCTTTTATGTGAATCATTAATTTGCTTACAATGGGTTCAATATAGCAAACACTGTCGATACCCCACCTATATATCTTTAACAAATCCCTCTGCATGACAAAAGCTTCTTACTTCAAACACCTCTTACTCTGACAGGGCTTTTGCATATGACCACGGTAACTCTCTTAGTTCAGTGTGAGTCAGAGGGGTGTGTGTGTGTGTATGTGTGTGTGTGTGTGTGTGTGTGAAAGAGAGAGAGAGAGAGAGAGAAGGAGGGAGAGAGAGAAGGAGGGAGAGAGGGAGGAAAGGAGGAAATGTTAGTAATAGCCCTGGAGAGAGCTCTTAATGGCAGAAAGTTGGTAGACCAGTAACCCAACATCCTTTTTCCAGTTGTCCATAGTGGTCACTGCACAGCCACAATGTTTTCCTTCCCTTTTCTTTTGGATCTCACTCTTTCTCTCTGAAATTTCAGGAATAAATAACCCAGTTCAAGGTTTTGCACTCAAATCTTCACTTCAGGATTTTTTCTGGGAACATCTAGACCAATTTTCCTTTTTAGAAACAAAACAAAACAACAGCTTTATTATGGTTAGATTTATACTTTCCACTGGGGTCCTGAGTGGCTGAGTTGGTTAAATGTCCTCCTTCAGCTAAGGTCATGATCCCAGGGTCCTGGGATTGAGTTCCAAGTCAGGCTGCCTGCTTGGCAGGGAGTCTACTTCTCCTTCTGCCCCCTCCCCACCCCCTGTCCCCACTAATGCTTACTCTCTCTCTCTCTTTCTCTCTTTCTCAAATAAATAAATGAAATCTAACAAACAAACAGATACCCACAAACTTCTCCACTAAGGAATATTCCAGAATAATGGCTCCCATCATGTCTGAGAGTGAGGATCTGGGACCTGTTAAGGGTGAGAATTTATAACACCTGCTATGTGTTAGGTGTTAGGTGAGTTCCAGAAACCCATTGCATAAAACGCACTCCTGCTTCCAACTAACTCTTGTGTAGTTAACCCAGAACCAGGATCTATAGCCACTGCTCTAAGACCTGTTGCCACTAGCATAGACGAGTCCCTATTTGGTATGCCTGGGATGCCTCAGTGGTTGAGTGTCTGCCTCCAGCTCAGAACCTGGTCCCAGAGTTCTGGGATCAAGTCCCACATCAGGCTCCTAGTGGAGCCTGCTTCTCCCTCTGCCTGTCTTTCTGCCTCTCTCTCTCTCTTTCTCTCTCTCTCTCTCACACACACAGCTCTGTCTCTCTCTTTCTGTGTCTCTCATGAATAAATTAAAAAAATATTTAAAAAATAAATAAAAATAAATAAATTTCTCTTAACTAATTTGTGCAGAAAGCAACCTAATATAGTAGGAACACCGGTCTCCAGAATATGATGCTAGCTTTGACTCTAAAAAAACAGTTTTTTTTAGTTTCTGTTAATTTTCTCTTCTGATTCTTTTCCTGACTAGGTAAATCCAAAGAAAATAGGATATGTTGTCACATGCTTCTTACATTTAATTCTAAGAAATGTTATGTGCTCTTTTAGCTTGGAAATTATTTCAGAAAATCATTAAAACTTCAGTGCCAATTTCTTCCCCAGATGTGCATCATTTAAATTATCATTATCAAGGGAGCTCTATGTAATATGTTTGCTTATTAGAGAAGTATGTAAATCAGATTACAGGTAGAAGATTTTTAAATATTCTATAATTTATTACATAAATTATAATTTAATTACAAATAATTTAAATATGACAGAGTGTGGGTCTTTACAATGTTTCAAGACCAATAAAAGGAAACATATAAATTTGTTTATATTCATTGAAAATATTTGCTATCTTTCAAAGTTTTTAATAAAGTTAGGGATACTTATCTATCTAATGTTCAAATTAAAAAATAAATATTTGCAGAGTTTGGATAATTCATTTAAAAGTAGTTTTTTCCATGTTCTTAATAAGCTTCTGTAAGGATTTACACTTTTAGACAATATACTATCTTTTTACAAAAAGGAAAATTTGAGACCTAAGAAAGCATCAAACAAAATGGTTTAAAAAACATGACTATTAGTTACTCTGAGCTTATTTCTTTATTCCTCAACTGATTTTGTACATTGCTTTGAAGTGCCATTGATTTTATGCTAATTTTAATTATCATTATTCAACAGTGTGATTTTAAACTCCCATAATGAAAAAAAAAGAGAAGAAATTCATAAAGCACAAGCATAGCTTATGAGTCTCTCAGGATGGCTTTAATATTTTGCACAAATAAGTTAAGAAGAATAACTTCAGTTTTATCAAATTTTCTGTGACTTTATGACCTTAAGTACATCATGTAAAGCCAGAGTCTTTTGATTCAGACTCTCTTTTGCCATCTGCCAATCATAATATCATGTCCCTTCAGCCAAATATTCAATATTTCATTTCTTGAGAATCATCAACTGTTCTATTACACAGATGGGAAAACCAAGGTCTAGGATGGCTGGGTTGCTTTCTCAATGTTATAAGGAATATCAATTTTCAGAATTAAGGTAAGGACTGGAACTATGCATTCCATTTCTATTATTATCTTACTGCTGTCAGTGACATAGAAGAGGTTTAGGATTTTATAAGTTCCTTCAGAGATAAATTCTAAGTAAGTATTATTGTGAGTTCATGTTTGAGCTTGGTAATTAAATTCATGGTGAACTTTAGGAATATATATATTTTATAGCATTATTGTCCAGGAAATTGTTTGAGAGAGCATAATGATCCCTTAACCAAATTTCAGATAACTTGGATTCAGTTTTCACCTCCTTCCATATTAGTTAAATAAATTTTTTAATTTAATAATGTTCCACCCATACCACAAAGTAACTATACATATCAAAACAAATCATATGCTTGGAAATTCACTGGAAATTTTGAATTCTTCATTTGTATTTTTAAACTAATTAAGCTCTTTAAATTTTTTTTTGTTTGCAGTTCTTTGCAGCTTTTTACTTGCTTGGGCTAATTAAATGTTGAGAAGATAACAACTAGAGGCTCATTCTATTATTAGAGAAAGGATCTGTTTTCCTGTTAATACAAGAAAAGATCCTAGATCTCATTGCTACACACAACAACAGTAAAAATAATTGTTCATTTTTCATTATGTTGTATTGTGCATGTAAATTAGTTGGTTCATTGCCTATTACTTAAGAGATACATAGATACTATTGGTTGTTTTAATATTAGTCAAAGGAGGAAGAAAAGAAGAATAAACTGAAGAGTTTGATGGAACATCCATACAGTAGAACCTTCAACTCTGAATATAGAGTCTTAGTATGTTAACTTTTGGTTCCCAGCTATGTGCAAATAAAGAATATGCAATGGAGTTAAGGACAGAGGAATAAGATTTTGGTTAAAGCACTCTTTCTGCAAATGTATGACAGTGCCAAAATGTGAAGTATTTTAAAGATTGCAATAAGGAGATTGGACATCACAACAAAATGAATTTAGGGGAGAGACATGGAGTAGATTCTTTGACATAATGGCACTTGATGAGTGCCTTAACTAAGGAAATTTAAGAAGAGATGGAAAAGAAACAATGGAATCATCTAATGTATTCATGAATAAATGCATAATTTTAAAAATGAGTGGACAATGGTAAAAAAATAACAAAATCTCATTCTTTCTTCTACAGTATTATTAATTATTCGGGGAGTTGCAAATAGCATTGAAGAATTTTAAATAGTCGAGAAACCTGAAAATGTTACCTAACATAGGTTGATGGTTGAGAGAATATTGCAATGAATTTTAAGAGTATTTAAGCTTTTGCTCTCATGTTTGGCCAGTGATATTCTGATTTAACCCTGGAGTAAATCATACTCTCTACTATGGGCTTGAAAGAGTGGAAAAACATAATTTTGCTTGAGCTTTCCAAGAATAGTGGGGTTTTTTGGTTTGTTTGTTTGTTTTTAAGAATAGTGGTTTGCATTTGCTACTTTAGTCTGGTGAAGGGCTGGGAATACGGAGAGCTTGACTGCTAAATCACTTTAGTGACTCTTGCTTTCCAGCTGCCTAGGGAAAATATGACAGAGAGAGTCGTATTCCAAGCTACTCCATCCACAGACGTTCTTGAATTAGTAGCAGGCTCTGTATGACATTAATCTATACTGACCTGGCAAAGAAGCAATACAGTATTAATTATATGTTATTTAAGATACTATTATTATTATCATCATCATTATTATTAACCTTGTTCTTCATCCACATCGAATCACATTCTTCGAATTAAGTAATTGTGTGCAAAATGCTTGACCTTAAACAGATTAAACACAGCAATTTATAGCATGGTATCCGATTTTCTGGTCAACTGAAATCCAGTTTAACATGACATTTTAAGAAATCTCTTTTTTAAAAAAATATTTAAATTAGTCCTCTGTGCGTACGCGTGTATTTCTACATTTACAACTAAAAGAATAGCTCATTCTCAATATTATATATTCCGTATGATTAGAACATGGTATTTTCCGAAGAGCTTGCTGATCTAGAAAACCGAGGAATTTTTTTCCTGTCACATAATAATCAGGGTTTTCTTTTTTAATGGACTGTCATTGGTTTGTGTGGCTTTTACTGATTTTTACTTGATCATTTTTGGGGGGTCATTAGTAGAAATGGAGACATAACAAGATAATTACATTAACAAAATGAATGTTATTTCATTCCTATCATTGGTATATACCATTTCTAAGCATGCTTGAAACTGTCTTTGTTTCAATTTACTGAAAGGATGTTTAGATGAACAACTAAGAGGAAATTCTTTGGCCTAAGACTTCAGTTGGAAACTGACCTTGTAGCTCATCATCCCAGGTTTGTAAAATGTGGAATGAGGGAGAAATCCTACTACAAACACATGAGGATTAAATGAGCTGATCTGCCCACAACATATGGAGGTGACACCTTACATGTAAAATGTCAAGAAACGAAAAATCATTATATAAGATGCCTGAATATTAACTGTTATGTGATTGAAAATACTGGGTGGCTTATTCCTAGGACTCTTTCACATTAGATTTTATGCCAAGTGCAAAAGATGTTGAAGGACCAAAAGCCTGCATAAGATTTTTGGCCCTTAACCATTTCTCCCCTCTCTTGCAAAGCCCAGTTTGACCAACTAATGCTGAAACCACAGCCTCGGTCCAGCAGATCCTGTATAATGAGGAACCTTCACGTTCTCTATTCCTCTTGAAATCTGAACAGCTACGTAGGCTCCCCAGTCTACACACATGGCAGAGTTTCGGGCTTTCTGCTCCCAGAACTGTCATTTTGAGCTCTTCTCATCCTGCAATATATTTAATAAAGATTTGAACTAATGGTTACCACACATGTCGATGAGTTCTCTTCTGTCCAATTTCCCAGGACAGCGTTCTTCCAATTACCCAGTTGCAATTTTTCTGGGTAACAGATACAAGACGCTCAAGTACTATCAGAGAGATCCGTATCTTCCTTACTGCATGTTGGGCCAACCACATACTTCTGAACAATAGAGTGAGGAAAGGTGATTTTATTTATTATTTTATTACTTTATTTTCACAGGATTGAAAACTCTTCAACTCCTTAGTCATTCATTATTATATAAATGATAGAGATACCCTTCTTATACAGAGATGTGTTTCTCCATCCTTCACTAGGATAACGGTTCTCACTCTGGCATGGCTCAGTTGGATGGTTTCTTAGGCACAAAGCTTCTGTTTCGGTATTTTGGGGTTGAGACTAAAAATTTCCATTTATAACAAGTTCCCAGGCAGTGCTGATGTTTCAGGGATCATACTTAGAACCACAATTCTTGAATAGTTTTTATTCCAGGGCAATAAACTAAGTCAACTAAGCTACAAGGATTTTAGAATGTTTTCCTTCTCTTAACAAACAACTTTATTGAGGTATAATTGACATACAAAGAGCTGTACATATGTACTGTGTACATTGATGAGCTGGGGATGAGTGTTACCTTGTCTCCATCACCTGAATCTATGCCATAAACATCTATCGCCTCTAAAACTTTCCTTCCACCTTCTTTCTTCTTTCCCTTCTTTCTCCCTTCTTGTTTTTCTCCACTGCTGCTTCCTTCTTCTCCTCCCTCCTCCTATTATTATTATTATTGCTATTATTGTAATACATTTTTTTTATAAATTTTTATTTATTTATGATAGTCACAGAGAGAGAGAGAGAGAGAGAGAGAGAGAGAGGCAGAGACACAGGCAGAGGGAGAAGTAGGCTCCATGCACCGGGAGCCCGACGTGGGAGTCGATCCAGGGTCTCCAGGATCACGCCCCGGGCCAAAGGCAGGCGCCAAACTGCTGCGCCACCCGGGGATCCCTATTGTAATACATTTTTAAATATTTTTTATTTATTGATTCATGAGAGACACACAGAAAGAAGCAGAGACACAGGCAGAGGGAGAAGCAGGCTCCCTGCAGGGAGCCCAATGTGGGACTCAATCCCAGGACCCTGGGGGTCACATGCTGAGCCAAAGGCAGATGCTCAACTGCTGAGCCACCCAGGTGCTCCTGTTATAACACTTAATATAAAATCTATACTTACAGCAAATTTCTAAGCACACAATATAATAAAAATTTAAGTATAGGCATTCTGCCGTACAGTAAATCTCTAGGACTTATTTCCCTTGCATAACTGAAACTTTGTGCATTTTTGCACTTTTTCCGGAAAGCTTAGTTCCACAGAGAATATGTACTTTATTTCTGTTCTATAGCAGGGCAGTAGTTCTAAGATTGAGAATATTTACAAGTGGTTTGCATGTCCAAAAGAGGCTGAAAGAGCAAATATTTTGAATAGATACATTACTTGAATTTATCTACCTTATTATATAAGATAGTGCAGAGGATTTTAAAATTAGTTGATAATAACTGTTTTTCCCATGTGATTTTACATTAAAGTACCTTGATTTTAGGTATAAACTCTTTTTAAGCTAGAAATCCCATTATTTTTTTTAAATCAAAATTAGGTAAATGCCAATAATTTGCAAAATAAAACTATAGTCTTTTCTGAAGGCAAACTAATGCTGATGTTATGATGGAAAGGTAAGTTATATTGAATAAATTAACTTCTTAAAATACGATTAAACCCTCCGATGAGTAAGTAGTATATCAGATGTAAAACCATTTTCTTGATATCTAAGTCATTTCTGGGTCACCGAGGCTAATTTGTGTTCTGTATTTTTGTATCTCTGCTCTTTTAAATAACCTCTATGAGATTGCACCTCCATTGTTGCATATGAAATATGCAGCCACAACTCTCATTAGCTAAATGAGGCTAAGTCTTGCTCACCTTGCGAGTATGCAGCTACATATTCTTAGTGAAAATAGTTAGTCATGCATTTTGCATGAGCTGTTGCCCATTCCTTACACATCCTGCTCTGTACTTAAAGATGAATAAATAGCCTTTATCCTCATGAACATTTTATAAGACAAACATCTATGATTACATTATTTAGTTTAGTTCTCTTTTGCTGTTATACACAATATGAATATTCCATTTCCTAATGGACTTCATGCTAACCTTTCTGTCAGGGTATGCCTCCCAAAACTACTCAACAGTGAAAATCAACACAGTATTTTTTTTCCTAGATGTCTAATTAGAAGGTTCTCCAAGACCATCTTATTTTTATAGATAAGGAAGCCAAGCTACATAGAGATTAACTGATATATTTGCTCAACAGCATGCAGCTGTAGTCATACTCCTTCCAGCATCTAGTGTCCTACCACAGGATTTTTCCCACTCCACTGACTGAGATGGGACTATTTATTTATTTAACCTAGGGGGAAAAAAAAAAAACATGTAGTAGTTCTGTTAGTTGGCAACAAATAAAACTTGAGCATTTTTTTTTTTTGCTATTCTATCCTGTAGAATATACTAATAAACGTGGCAATTTTAATGATGTATAAATTGTCATTCCATGATCCCTTACACAAAGAAGTTGTAAATAAATAAGTTTTGAATAGGCCAAACACAATAGAATTTTAATTCCAGAAAAAAAAAAAAAAAACAATCATTGCTCCATATTACGAAAATGTTTGAAAGGAATTGTGTTATAAGAGTATATCCAAAGATCAGGGATCCCTGGGTGGCGCAGCGGTTTGGCGCCTGCCTTTGGCCCAGGGCGCGATCCTGGAGACCCGGGATCGAATCCCACATCGGGCTCCCGGTGCATGGAGCCTGCTTCTCCCTCTGCCTGTGTCTCTGCCTCTCTCTCTCTCTGTGACTATCATGAATAAATTAATAAAATCTTTAAAAAAAAAAAAAAAAAAAAAGAGTATATCCAAAGATCAAATTCTATAAATCAGCTTTTACAGACTTTTTTTTAAGTGTTCTATTATTTATTAAACAGAAATGAAGTTCTTTGCTTCTTCATCAATTCTCACAACTGTCCTGCATAGGATTTATTATTAATATGATTTTACATAAGACTACACTAAATTTAGTTCTCTTTGCATCCTATAGCTGGGAAAACATGACAGTAAAATTTGTAGCCAAGTCTGTCTGACTCAAAGCCACATTTTATTATTATTATTATTGTTGTTGCTATTATTACTGCGTGTGGGTGTTTCCCGAGTAGGCTTCAGAATGTGGTCAGGTAGAGAACTGATTAGTAGGACTAAATTTCAGAATGCAGAGCACACTTAACAATCTCTTCCGTTCCATCAAGATATGGAGAAGGACAAACATTATATGGTCTCATTCATTTGGGGAATATAAATAATAGTGAAAGAGAATAGAGGGGAAGGGAGAAGAAATGGGTAGGAAATATCAGAAAGGGAGACAGAACATGGAAGACTCCTAACTCTGGGAAATGAACTAGGGGTGGTGGAAGGGGAGGAGAGCGGGGGGTGGGGGCAACTGGGTGGAGGGCACTGAGGGGGGCACTTGACGGGATGAGCACTGGGTGTTATGCTATATGTTGGCAAATTGAACTCCAATAAAAAATAAATTAAAAAGAAAAGATATGTGATCTCTCTAAAGGATTAGCTAGATGTAGTTAATACTGAAATCATGTGAATTTGTGTCTACAGTTATTGTCCATTATGTGTTTTCTCCAGTTCAAATATTTAAAAGGAATTAGGTTATTATTAAAATTTTTTGTTATATTTCCCTGGTACGTATGCCTCTTAAGAGTTGCTAAGTTTCTATTGTCATGTCATCATTGGCCAAAATGACTTACCTCTTGTTGGCATTCTTGAGACATATGGATATATTCCCTATGTTCAATTTTTGGAATTTACTTCTGCTTCAAATGGTTTATTGGACAATGATTAGTTATATGTTTATATCTGCTCTTGTGTTAGTTCACTTTCATCTCCTATCCAATGATAAGACATATTTCACATAAATCATCCTTTTCTTTCACAGTAGAGGAGGGTTTGTGAGGTTTCACAGTTCATCCTTACGTAGAATGCCAAGCCTTTCCAGAAGCTCCACTATGGTAGGCTCTCAATTCCAACTATCTCCTTGGTGTTGATAGACAACCACATCTCTTTTCCTATATAGCCTTTGACTTCTAGTTCTGCAGCCTCCAGAAATCACATTCGGCTAAGATATCCTCCTGTCTACCTTGCCAACTGTATATATGTTTAGAGGATTTACTATTCTGGCTCTACCTTTTTTCTCTTCATTTTTATCAACTATTTAGTTTTCTTTGTTTCCTGTTTATTTACACTTACATTTACATGTATGTGCGTGCACCTGTGTGGGTGCATATGTAGGTATGTGTGATTATCTCTGTTACCACTACACGTATTTCCACATTAATCTATGACTTATTTGACTCACTGTCCTTCCAGATCTCTTTATGCATTGACTTTGTGTTCAGCTCAGGTTCATTTCTGAAAGAAATTATTATATTTCCCTTACTTTGTTTTGAACTGTGGCTTTATTGTACTTGTATTTAGACTGATTTATTACTTCTTATTAAAGGGAGGGCAGTTATCATCAAGGATTTGGGCATTCTTTCCATAATGTAGAATTTCTTGCTGGCAACTGCCTTCATTGGAAATGACTGCATTTCCAAGCTATCATGGCATCTAGGTGAGGCCACAGGATAGAATACCGGACAATAAAATGTGACAGAAATTATTTGTTTCACTCTTGGACTGAAATATACCTTGGAATTTTCTATCTCTTCTTCCATCTACTCATTGGATGTGGAGATCTGTGGTGAATCAGATAAAAGTAGATTCGCAACATAGAAGAATCTGGATTCCTGAACAATCTCATGATAAATTTGGGATAGAAATTCCTGAATGAAATAAAGGTGAAAGGAGAAAAAAAATGAGTGGGAAATATCAGAAAGGGAGACAGAATATGAGAGACTCTAACTCTGGGAAACGAACAAGGGCTAGTAGAAAGGGAGGTGGGCGGTGGGTGGGGATGATTGGGTGACGGACACTGAGTGGGGCACTTGATGGATGAGCACTGGGTGTTATTCTAGATGTTGGCAAATTGAACACCAATAAAAATAAATAAATAAATAAAAATAACTAAAAAAATAAAGAAATTCCTGCATGGGGTTGTGTGGAAAAATGTGTTTTTATTGTATCAAAATATTAAGAATCCAAGGATTATTTGTGCAGATTTTTTGGGAACAACTTCAAATATTTCAAATTATTTGAACCTATGATGACACTTTAAAATTATTTTTTGGTTTTATAGGATTTGAGAAGAATAAATAGGAATTTTCATATTTCATATCACTGATCATCTGTACTAACCCTCTAGCTCTATTATTCTGGTCATTGTTGCCTTGCATTTTTAATTCTTGAGTGTTTTCCATCACTGACTTATTTTTTCTTCTGTCTGACTCAAGATTCAGGCCTTTTGCTCTTAGGTCATTCTATTCTCCTTTCATGAGATATCACTTCTAAATTCATGTTTTCAAATCTTAAATATCTATATTTTATTTCAGCCTTGTAACCTAGGGTTACTGTGAACATTTTCTGTCACCCAATCATTGGGCCTCAACATTCTATTTTTGAAGGTTTTTTGAATCCACCTACTTGATTCCTTTCCATCTGTGCAATGAAACCTATGAATATATTCATCATGCATTATTGTAATTTTTACTTAACATTTATATTCTTTCTGACTATATATGTGTTTTAGGGTAGGGCTCTAGGCTATCTTCACCAGTCAACTACATTGTCTCAACTCAATAGGAGGTCAGTAATTATTTGTTAAGTGAATGAATGAATGAATGAATGAATGAATGCATTTTGACTGTCACTACTCTTTTCAAGGCCCATCTTCTGTTTTGACTGAACGTGACAGATTATACAAGAGTCTACAAATATCCATTAACTCTTCCTGAAGAAACCATGTTGGCCATGTAAGTTGTTAGTGAACCTGGACAGGAGAACCATAGTCACACTCCATCAGAGGTTTTAAGAGAAATGTGTGGTCAAGTTGTGTGTAAAGCTGTGCTCTTTTTCCTTTGTCTCCATACTGGCTGTATTCCAGATAGAAGCAATTTCATCAGCTTGAAACTGGGAAACAATATGAGACAAGTCCATGACAAAAAATGTAGCATGAGAGAAATAAATTGCTGCAAACCAGTGAAATTTAGGGGATCATTTGTAGTCTCATCATGAGTATCCTATGCTGACAGAGACGTGGGTTAATATATTTACTATTTCTTCTCACTTTGATCTTACTCTGTTCCTATTCTAGTTTAATTTATCTCCCTCTCCTTCTCATTTGATTTATTTTTGTTATAATTAAGTATAAAATAGAAAATGCCCATTGTACCAACCATTTAAAAATAATATGCTAAAAAGAATAAGAACAAAGTGTCTTATGACTCTCATTAAAATAATTTCTTCAGAGCTTTTGAAACATTGTTGAATTAAGATGATAAAATGGGATTAATATTTAAAAAGTAAAAAAAAATGTTAAATGATAATAGAAAATGAACATAGCATTAATTTTAAAAATTGAGCATATGTTCCTGAGACAGATTCAGTGCTGAGCTCCTGTCTATTTCACAGCAGCATATTATTCATCAGTTCATGAAAGCACTAGCCCTGCCATGGACCTATCACTTCTAATATGTTAAGAATATTGAACTGACTCCATGTTCAGCTTGGGAGCATTCAGGTGCATCTACATGTCATAGTACGTGATGTGCAAGAAATATATTCATAAGTACTCTCTTTTACTCTATGTACTTAGCAAACTATTAAATTTAACTCATTTTCCCTCACACAAACATGGACATAGAAAACTTATGATTACTATACAATGAAACGTGTCATCCTTTGATAAACTTTCCTAAAAAAAATGGTTTGCCATAGTCTTCTGCCTTGAAATATTATTATTTTCATTTTGTGCTTTAGAAATTCCCAATTAGCAAGAGTGATGGGAAATTTACTCTTAAACAAATGATCATCTGGAAAAATAAAATATAATGTATGTGTATATATGTGTTTACATATACATACTGCATGCTTGTACATACACATGTATATGCATATACATATTACATATATGTGTATATGGGTGTAACACATAGGTGTGTAATGTCTACGTATGTATATGTGTAATATATGGGGTGTATATACATATATGTATTGCATTTCTTAAAAATCTAATATTTAAGTAGTACCTGAGCTCCTAGAAAGAAATTTGAAACTGGAAAAGCATTAGGGAGAATTTTGCAGCTACTCTGAATATTTCTTAATGTTTTTATTTTTATGTTTTTTTTTAGAAGATTTTTTTTAATTGGTGTTCAATGTTTTTTGATTTGAATGCCATATTTTACAAAATATGATAGCACCATTATAAATTGCACCAACTTTTCTTATTCTACTAATAAGAAAACATACTCACAATGAAATAGTGACACAAAGTTTTTCCTGATTATCTTTACAGTCCATCATGGATGGATATGAACTGCCTTCATATGAAACACCTTGTAATAGTGTAAGCCCTTACTTAATTTCACAGCATGTGACAAGTGATCCTTTTGTAACCCAGCTTTATTTATATATGTGTATTTTCTATTTTTAGGCTCCACAAAGCACTCAGTTTGTGTTTTACAATAAAGTAAAGAATTGCAGTCTTTCCTCCAGCCGTAAATATTTATTCCTGTAATGTCAAATTTATGCCACTATCTTTGAATGCAATGACCCTCTCTTCTAGTTCCCTGCTAGAGATAAATGAAAGTCACTCTAAGTTTTATTTTCAAGCCATACTGTAATCTTTGTGAAGACTTTAGAGGTAATTAATGCCGCATGTGTGGTGCCAACAACAGAAATGAGTTAATTGTAAAGACAACGACTTGAACATCTATAAATGTATTTGTAAGTACTCAGGAAATGGCATCTTTGTTAGAACTTCCTCATGGCTGATGGAGATAAGATGGGATACATAGACTTTCCCCCATTCCCAAAGTATTCAAATAGAAAAAAAAAAGTCTTCGTGCATTGATCAAATAAGATGTGTTAAAAAAATAGAATGACTGTAAGAATTTTTTCCTGTATTTCTTTTGAAAATATCTCCCAGGGAATCGAGTACAAGAATTCTACTAGGTCCTATCATTTAATTTAGCTCCATTGTTTGTAACTTAGCATCACCTGTATTCGCTAAAAATTCAAGTCCCGTGAAAATTAAAGTTCCTGAAAAATCTGAAAGCCTCCTTTTAAAAGGAGGAAACAAAACATCCTTCTGAGACTATGACAAACTGAAGTAGGGTTATTATTATTTTGAATGTTTCTTTAGTTAAGCATGAAGGTGAAACAAAAGTACCCAAAAGGGAAAATAGTATATCTGTTTTGGGTACATGCCTATTATCCTTTGACAGCATCACATTTTGAAATAGGAACTTTTAAAATAATCTGTAGGAAAAGGGCAAAATGATCCCTCTGGTCATTCAGATAGCATTCAAAAGACCGTGTGTCAAAAGAAACTTCAGCTGTTTTCGTTTGTACTGAATTATTTAATTACTGAAAGGAGGAAAGACTGAACTAATAATCCTGAAATGCAGCAGGAGTGTTAGCTTTTCTAGTTGCTTTTCTAAAAGCCTAGCAAAAAAAAAAAAGTAAATATGTGTTACAGTATAAAAAAATAGTGTGTGTGTTTCTCTAGGTCTAATTAAGCAGTGACTCTCTAACTTTGCTCCTAAGGAATTTGTAAGCTGTTTATATTCCCCAAATATTACAGAAAGAGGAGGCTTGAAGCTCAGTAGCAGAAAAAATGAATCCCCAGAGTAAAGCATTTCTACGAAAAGGGAGAACGGGGCTATTAAGGCAGCAATAGCAGCTGTCCACTACACCTTAACAAATGCCGCAAGACGTCTTTAGTCAATTCTCTACTGATGGACACTTTTTCTTTTGTTTTTCCAATTATGCACAACAACCTTCGGGTACTTATATTTTCTTTTGAATCACTTTTAAAACTCAAATTGCTAAGTTACAGATAATGAACATTTTAAGGCTTTTTATGTATATTATAATGTTTCCTCCCCCAAATGGTGAAACATTTTCTCATCATTTCAGAACTGTGTCCCCATGGGTTCTATTGTTTGCATTTGTTAGGGTTCAGTATAAGATAAATAAAGAGGTTTCAAAATAAATACATAAATAAAGAGGTCTCAAAATGCCATAGCTTAAATAAGGCAGAGTTTTATTTTTCTCTCACGTTAAGAGCTGATGGGTTGATGGGGGTGGTGCTGTTGTTCTCATTATATGGCTTCCCCTCGAAGCTCAAGATGATGTTCCATTTCTTCCCATTTCCCAGGCATCTGGAAGAAAGAAAAAGGAAGTGAGGAGGAAAAACATTAACTTATCAGATCATGACCCATAGACATCACTTCTGCTTGCTTTAATCATCATCACTAGTTATACCAGCACACCCAGCAGTAGGGGATGCAAAAATACAGATTCCAGCTGGTGTCCATATGCTGAGATAATATACAAGATGTTTAATCCGAAACATCTTAGAATTCAAATGTTAACTTCTTCTCATACAGGTTTTATATAAAATGTATTTATCTACCATATATATTCTGGTTAAAGTATTTTACAATTTGCCTTTTATAGTTTTGTTTACATAATCTCTCCATATTGAAATTCTTTGTTGTTAACAGTGTGGTTCAGCTGAACAATATATGAGTGTATCTATATATTTTATTGTTGAGTATATCTTTAGAATTAATACTTAGAAATTCTACATTTTCTTCAATACTCTGAAAGTGCTCAATTCTTTTTTTTAACGCTCAATTATTCTTAAAGCACTTTTGTAATTTGAAATTTTTGCATTTCAGTATTGACTAGTGGACTTTGTTTTGACTAGGAAAAGAGCTAAAGATATAATTTTCTTTTTTCTTTTAATGAACTTTTCTATTTGACCTAACAAATTACTGAGTAAGTAGTGTATGCTGGTGTAAACTGACTAGATAGATAGATAGACCAATAGAGAGTTATCTACATCTATTTTGCTGCTCTGTAAATCTAATCTATGTCTACCTATTAACAATATCTATCTATCATCTGTTTATCTATATATCGTGTCTATCTACCTATAAAGATGGAGTAGATTTTTAAAGATTTGTTATTGTAATCCGAGGATCTATTTCTACACAAAACAGTTTTTTCAAAAGGATTACCACCTGGTTATTATTCCACGTAAATTTTATTTCTTTTAAGTTTTCGTTTACATTATTCAGTTCAAACTTTCAAAATTTACAATTTAATTATTTCTTGCATTTGATGAAGACATTTAGTATGGGAGGAAGGATGATTTCTTAACACTAATGGGTCAATTTAGGAAAATACCATGTGCCATCATTTATTCAAGCCATCTTCTATATCTCACAGTAAAACTGTTGCAAAGTAAGACATGCAAGTTATAGAGATTTTAGTATTGAAATACAAGGAATTCCAGAAGTGATAGAATAATATACAGATTGATATTAATTTGGTTCTAATCCATATGTTTCTCCTTACTTAAAAATTCAATCAGCTTTCCCATTGTATTTCTATCTTGACAATGGACAACCAACTGGTCAAATGTCACTGATAGTATTTCTGTGGAAGATATTAGGTTAGGCTAACCCATAGAAAGTTGTATATGTATCATATGTATCTTCTATATTCCCATGAGGGTGATTTATCTATTCCACTAACAGCCAATTTGTGGTAATAATAATAATAATAATACTTTTCCTAAAGTGGCAGCTCCCTCATGTACTACTAATTTAACGGTCCAATAGAGAAAACTCAGGAAAGAAGTATTTTTGGAGTTAGACTCACTTGTGCTCTTCTCTAGCAGAGACATAAATCAGCAAATCTAGACATTTACTGACCACGGCCAATATAATGTTTCTACCTCAGATCTCTCTCATGGCTTGTCAGCCCGCTATCATCTGAGACACTCAACAGTTGTCAAAGGAAAGCAATGGTCTTATATGGGGCTACTGGATCTGAGTATATTCAAAGTCATACCTGTAGATAAAATTATTGTCAAATGTTTAATGTGATTCAAGAACCTGAAACAAAATAAAGCAAAAGACAAAACTATTACAGCACATGCATACTACTTGAATACACCTAGTGGTAGAGACAAAACAAAAAATTTAAAACACTGTAAAATATAAAGTGCAATGCATTTAAGCAGTTAAAGAAAATTACATGTGAATAAGAAAAGGTTTGTGATATTAAAACAATACATTAAATAAATTAAAATTTAATAAATTATATATAATATATATAAATTAAAATTTAATAAACTTAATAAATTAAAAATAAGTTATTTAACAAACTGAAAAAATAGAACACTATTTAAAAATATTACTAGTCTAAGCTGCAAATTCTGGGAATTTTTTCAGCTCTCAAGGAAAACCAGAAAAAAAAACTTTAAAAAAATTAATGGGGCATATCATATATCTATGTCCTACAGATATGTGGGATAGCTCCATATAATTTTTTTTGATAGCTCCATATAATTTTGTGAATAAGTATACAAATATTATATATATCACATATTATATACACATATAAAATATATATAATGTATAGATACACACAATCTCAGTCTGTTCATAAATTAAACTTATAAATCTCATCTGTAAATTAATATTCATCAGTAAAGTCTTTTATAACTAATGCTTGAATAAATCAATAATCAAACACTTTCAAGAATATAACACTGACAAGTACTATGTGTTAAAGCGGAAAGGATTTAGCTACAATGATGCTCAGAATAAAACTCATAGTATCAACTTCAATATTAAATAAATTACAAGAAACTAAAACATTCTTTCAAAAAAAGGAACTAAGCATTCAGATAAAAAGGAGAGTCATACTAAAAAAACTAAATAGAGATCAAAAATAAAATTACTAAATTAATTATAAAATAAATTAAAATATAAAACCACACAAAACAAGATACTGAGTTTTGAAAGAAAAAACACAAAATGAATTAACAAAATTATTTGAAAAGGCACAATAGTAATTTTTAAAAATTATTTAGAATAATAATAAGGATGGAGCTGCAATAATAGATACGGAGAAGAGTACAATAATTATAGAGAAATACTTTTCTTCGCCACATGCAAATAAATTGTCCACCTCATTGAGTTGGCTGAAATTTGAGGGAAAAGTAAATCTAATAATAGTAATAATAATATTATCCAGAATTACAGATCTAGGTAAGTTATATCCTGCTCACAGGCACCAGCCTGAGTCTCTTCCCATCTGCTATTAGGATTCCCACACATCCAAAGGAGGAGAGTAATTTTCTGTATTTCCAAAAGGATGATCTGGCTTCATTCTTCTTTTTGACATAGAGAAGATCCAAAATTGAAACAGATCAAGTGTCTTAGAATAAATGTAAAATAACATTGAAAGAAGAGTGGGTAGGTTAACAACTGACAGGTCAATAACAGGCAAAATTCAGAAACGTTTTAAAACTAAGAAAGCTGTAAAAATGTTACTGTATCTGTACAACTTAAATCTTAGAAAATCACAAATCTATACACTTACAATTAATGTTAGACTACTGACTTGTGGAAGTCTTATAAGTTTTAGTAACTGTAGTAGTAATAATAGATCAGAAACTATAAATATTGTTTTCAAAGCCATTTCAAACACAGTAAATGAAGTTATAATAAAATTAGTTGTGAATGAATTCATAAGAAGTTTGGGTAAAACAAAAGCATATTCATAGATTACTCTTGATCTCTAGGTCAGGGATCAGGAAGCCTTTACTTCAAAGAACTACATAGTAAATTTGTGGGCCATACTGAGGCAATTATCCGAATTTGCATGAAAGCAGCCATAGGAAATTAAAAATGAACAAATGACCATGACTGTGTTCTATAAAATTTTATTTACAAAAATGGACATTATATGAACACCCTGCATAGTTTTTTGAATCCTGGTCTAGATTATCTACATGAAGTTGTAGGAGGAAAAGGGATCGATAGACTCAGAATTCATAAAATTTATGAAATTGACCAAAATTAATTCAAAGACATTGTTAGTTTTTTTTCTACCTGTACTCTTATTTAATTCTTGATAATATTTAATGATGTACAAAAGGAAAAAAATTACATTTTCCATTTTATTTTCATTTTACAAGTAAAGATTCTTAACTCATTAGATATGGAAATTTACTTTGGGCCACAGAACTATAGGTGATTGGCTTATATTTGAAATCAGATTGTATGAATCCACTATGGGTGATTAATGATGCCAAGTTATTAAAACCTCTGAGCATGGTCCCCCTCTAGCTCTGCAGGACAGTTTCAGAAGTGAAATGAAGATTCTTGACTTCACTTCAAAACATATGTCATAATTTAAATCCAAATCATTATTAAAACAAAGCTATTCATGCTAAAATACGCATTTGGGGGAATTATTTGAGAAAAGGAAATTCATTTTCCCAGGCAAGAGCTAGATATTAACAGAAAAATATAATCTTTTCATGTTTGGTAAATTTCTTTAGGATTTTAGGACTTAGGAAAGCTCAAACCTTTGGAGACTATTATTGACATAACTTAAAATGGACTCAATTTCTCTCTCAAGACATATATTCACAAATGTGTATGAAATAATTGAGTTTACCAATGATTATTAAAAAGACAGAAGCAATATCCCACAAGTAAGGATAAATGGTTCCTTTATTGACTCCATAAAGCAATTTTACTTCATGTACATGGAGCAAGTTTCATTGCTGTTGAGTTAGACTTCCTTTACAGTTCTAATATGTTATTAAATTTTTACAAGCTTTAAAAATATGAACTGTTATTGCTTACTTTGCTTTAGGCTAGCATAATTAACACCTGCATTTTAGTTCCACTTTAATTTTACTTATTAAACATTATTTGATGGTGTTCATTTGGCCTATGTGTTTTAAAATTGTGCTATGTGTAACTCAATTAAAAAGGAGTTCGAGAAGTCAGTAGTTTTATTATCTCCAAGGAAAACCTGTTCAGGGTGATTTATAAGGACTGCATGGTAAGGCCAGGATGAGAGCGTGTCATTAAATGCTTTAGGCCTAGAGATACTTGTAATGCTGAAAATAAAATAACTTCAACTTTGATTTTATTCTTAAATATGTTCTATTTTGACTACTCAACTGATTATTGCATGCTTTTGAAACAATTTGCCAAAGAGTCTTTCAGGTTATACTAGTATACAACCAGTAAACTGAAGCCATTTCCTTATGATTTTATGACAGCTCCAGACAGATCCTATTAATAGAAAATTTTCCTTATTTTGAGCTATATTTGTTTTCCTTTTTTTTGTACTTGTTGTCTATCATTTTTAGAACCTATAAAATATTTACTCTTCTTATTTTCAAATACTGGTACAGCAGTCCCCTAAATCTTGGCTTCTTGTCATTTATTTAAAGGTGATTTAGTGGCTCCTCATATAGCAAATTTCCTTTAGAAATAATGCAATTCTTTTAATTAACCTTTTAAAATGAGTGACCTCTATCCAACTGACCACCTTATTCTCATTAGGACAAAGTAGCAAAAATTATTTCTCATCTCCCTCAAAAGCTTCCCAAAACCGATCACCTTTCCAATTTTTAAGTTTTCCTCCCGTGCCCTTTAAAATAAATCATTGGTATTAAAGGTATGGGATTTTTTTTTTTTTAAAGGACATGTTTAACATAACTTCTCAATGTCAATGGCATCTCCAATTTCTGTTCAGTCATAAAAACTTTGCTGCCTGCTCCAAAATAAGGCCTATTGAAAATAATGCTGCTAATTCTGTATTTGACAGATTAAAGTATTGATATTTCTTTACAACAGACAGACCTGAGGCTCAGGATATTATGGCATGCTGTGGGCCAACACTGAGGCTGTGTGTTTGCTATGGCACAAGAAGTAACTAGAAAATAAGTCAGTAAACCAGTGGGGGGATAGATTGCATATGGCTTTAGGAGGCTTTGATGAAGAGTTTTGCCTCCACTATAAGTAAAATGAAAAAAAAAATCAAAAGATTTCAAGCTGGCAAATTGAATTTAAATGAAATATATATATAAAAAAGAAACCAACCAACTAAACCAACAAAAAAAACGGGCACTACAGATGGTACATGTTGAGATGAGCCCTGGGTGTTATACTATATGTTGGCAAATTGAATTTAAATACAATATTAAAACAAAAAGATTTCAAGCAAGTGTATGACTTATTTTATTTTAAAATGATCAATCTGGCACTGAAGTATGTCCAGGTGTGGGGGCCAGAGACCAGTTAAAAATGTATTACAATAATCCAAATAACTGAATATTATCTCTTGGACAAGAGTAGAAACAGTGAAAGAAACACAAGATACTTTTAATATTTGAGATGAGAGAAATTGTAGAGTATAGCAACACTTTTTAAGGGAGTTCAGCTGGAAAAAAAAAGGATCTGATAAAAGGGAGTAATAACCATAACTTGGAATTAATGCTGTGTTTTGTTTTGTATTTTGTCCTTAAAATGAGTTATAATGTAACATGGTATATGCAGATGGTGATGATTAGTGGAGAGGATGATGTTAATGATATAAACGAAAAACCTCAAAATTGCTAAAGTGATGACCTTGAAAAGGATATTAACAGCCTACCAGATGCTGAGAACTGGTCTAGACAATGAAGACATAACAGTAAAAAGACAAAGCCCCCATTATCTGTACCTCATACTTCAATGGAATGGTAAATTGAAGATAAAAAAAAAAAATAACTCAACCTTCTACATTACATTATCTTGGTTTAAAATGCCATAAAAATTAAGAAAGGATGATTTGAAATTATGCAAGTTTGCTTATTTATATAAGGTCCTCAGGAAAGGTATTACTGCCTAAGTGGAAGAGGAGGTGGGATCCAGTGGACGAGTAGGGGTGACTTTAGGTATGGGTGATCCATGCATTGAAATAGGAAAAGGAAAAAGAAAGGTAAAGACACAGTAGCTCTGATGGTGAAAGTGTATACAGATTTCCTTCTAATTGTTTCCATTACTTCAATAAAATAAAAATCAGCATTAAAAAGTTTGAGAAGTAAAATCCTTATAAGCAGAGAGGGATGATGCAAATTCATCAAGACTGGGTGAAGTGCTGGGAAGAAAAATCTGAGACCTAAGTACGAGAACATATTTACTTTTTCACATTGTTCCAGCTATTCAAGACCTTCGAATTATATGTAAATTTTAAAATCACTGTTCAATTTCTACACACACACACACACACACACACAAGCTATGATTTTGGATGTGATCATATTGAACCTACAGTTAAATTTGAGAACTACCATAATATCATCTTTCAATTCATTCCCATGGAATGTCTCTCCATTTATTTACATTTCTGTGCTTTTTCATCAATTTTTATACTTTTCATTGTATAATGCTTTCTCTTTCTTTGTTACATTGATTCCTATTTGACTCTTTCCAAAGCTGATGTGAATGTGATTTTTAAATATATATTATTTATTTATTTATTTAATAGATTTTTTCAATGCTAGTATATAAAGAGAAAATCGATTTTTGCTTTGTTTATTGATCTTTTATCTCCTGATCTTATAAAACTCATAAATTTTTATATTTTCCTTAGAATTTTCTGGGGAGCATGGATGGCTCCATCACTAAAGCACCTAGCTCTTGATTTCAGCTCAGGTCATGATCTCAGGGTCGTGGGATCAAACCTCATGTTGGGCTCCACACTCAGCGTGGAGTCTGCTTGGGATTCTCTCTCTATATATCCTCCTGCATCTCCTCCCTGCTTACGCTCTCTAACTAACTAACTAAATTATTTTAAAAGAAGAATTTTTTCTATACATGCTCATGTCCTCTGTGAATAACAGAAGTGTTGCCTTTCCTCTCCAATCTACCTGGGTTTCTTTCTTTTTATTGTCTTACTGCAGAGGACAGGAACTTCAGGATAAGACTGAAATGGAGAAACCGAGTATCCTAGCTTTTCCTCTAGTTTTAGTGAGAAAGTATTCAATAATCACCATCAAGTATGGTCGTAGGTGCTAATTCTTTTTTATACCATTTATCAGTTTAAAAAAAAAAAAGTTTCCTTATAGTCAGTTTGCTAAAAGATTTCCTAATGAATAATGAACGTTGAATGTTGTTGAATGCTTGATCTTCAACTTTAAGATGACTTTTTTTTAATTACATGGATAATGTTACATGTATTATGAATTACTTACATTGCTTGATTTTTAATGGGTGAATCAACCTTGCATTCATTATTTGAATAAACTTCTCATGATTGTGTTGTGTAGCACGGTATTTTATATTATAAAATGCTTTTAAGGGATTCTATGTCTATATATTTTTTACTATTTTATTTATTTATTCATCAGAGACACAGAGACATAGGCAGAGGGAGAAGCAGGCTCCATGAAAGGAGCCCGATGTGGGACTCGATCCTGGGACTCCAGGATCATGCCCTGGGCCAAAGACAGGTGCTCAACCATGATATAAAGGCATCTCTTTGTGAAGTAAGTCCCTTGTGAAGTCTGGTCTTAGGGTCAGTGTAATCTTGACAGCAGAATGATTTGTTCTATTTTCTGAACAAAATTTTGGGGAATGATTAGTGATTCCATCTGCAAATCAAGATTTTGTTGTTGCACTTACTGTACTGAAAAAAATTAATTGTGAGTTCAATTTTATATTCAATTTAATAGATACAGGGAAACACATTACCTATTCTTGAATGGGTGATGGAGTTTGTGTCTTTGAAGGCATTTTTCCATTTCATTTCTTTATAACATTTATTGACATAAAATTGCTCAGAATATCCTTATTGTCGTTTTACAATGATAGGAAATGAAGTGATGTTTCTCATATCATTTCGAATATCGATAATTATTTTTTCTTTTCTGTTTAAGATTTTAGATGTCTGGGCAGCCCAGGTGGCTCACTGGTTTAGTTCCACCTTCAGCCCAGGGCGTGACCCCGGGGTCCTGGGATCGAGTCCCATGTCAGGCCCCCTGCATGGAGCCTGCTTCTCCTTCTGCGTCTCTGCCTCTTTCTGTGTCTCTCATGAATAAATAAATAAAATCTTTGAAAAATTAAAAAAATATTTTAGATGTCTGCTATTATTTCTTTCCATCTGATTTATTTTAAAATATTCTTCTTTCTTCCTTAAGGTAGAAAATAAAACATCTGATACATATATTATTTTCTAATACAAGTATTTAATGCTATAATCCCCCAACACACTACTCTAGCTTCATTCCAGAAAATTGTATACATTTAATTTTTTTATTCTATTCAAAATATAATTTTCCTTAAAATTTATTCATTGAAATCTGTCATGTATAAATGTTTTGTTGATTCCTCAGATATATTTCTGCTATTATTCTCAAATTTATATTTATCTCCTCCTAAGAATATAGAATATACTTTTTAAATAATTTCAATTTTAAACAATTTACAGGGAATTGTTTTATGGTCCATAATATGGTCTACCTTATTTAACCTTTCTGTGTCTTTTTAGAAAAACATGTGTTCTGTCATTCTTAGGCAAAACGTTGCTCACAATCTGCCTATTTCCAATACCAACTGCGCAAAATGAGGCATTGAAATTTCCAACTATAATTGTACATCTATTTCCCCTTTAAGTTCTAGCACTTTGTTTCATGCTAAAATGTGTGAAATGAAATTTTCTTAAGAATGCCTCATTTTTTTTGTATATTTTTTATTGGAGTTCAATTTGCCAACATATAGTATAACACCCATTGCTCAACCCATCAAGTGCCCCCCTCAGTGTCCGTCACCCAGTCACCCCGTCCCCCCGCCCACCTCCCCTTCCAAAGAATGCCTCATTCTTAATAATGTTTCATAAATAATAATTTAGGAAACGTTGAGTTTAAACATTCAAAATAAGGCTGATAAAACTGAAAGCCAAGAAAAAAGAAGACATGTCAAGAGTATCCAGGCCACTCAGTATGTGGGATTAGCCACCCAGACTTTGGGGAGCAGTGATTCCCTCCATCTTTCCAAAGTGTGCCAGGCCTGTTGAGTACCAGAGCATAGAGATCATAGGATGATTCCTACTCTACTGAAGACCAGGTCGATGGCATCTGAGAACAGATCATTACCTGTGCTGAGTGGAAGCAAGAGTCTTAAATTCCTGTCTAGGATCCCTTCAGTAGGTACAATGTACTTTTTTACCACTTTTCCCCTTTGTTTCTTTATAGTTTCCACTTAAAGGAAATAAATAAGCAAGAGAGTTGTTGTCGTAATGGAACAGACTTTTGTTTGAAAATATGTATTGCTTTGCTAAAAAGAAACAATAAAATCTACAGATGTCCAACTCTAAGGAGAAATTCTCACTAGCAAACATTTCTGCCTATGATGGGATATGAGGAACTAGATTTACCATCTAGCCTTAACAACTAGGAAACCACATACATGTACCACATACAAACACGGGTTTTCAGGTTTGAAATAAAGAGAAAAGGATACTAGTTTGCAGGAGGAAGGAAACGTTTAGGATGAGCCCTAGGAGTGCCTGATTTGCTGCCTGGAAAGTTTCAGGATGCGATTGTTACAGGGAAAACATTCTCTATCAGAAGCAGGCAGTGATGCTGAGTGGAAGAGATCAACTTTGAAGATCAGAGAGGTCAACAAGGTTAGGATTTGTGGGACAGATTACCAACGTGGAGGCCGGAGCATACCCTGAAGAGACTCCCTTGTGTCCCTAGTAACGGACTCAGGTTCAGCAGCAAAAGGAAGGAAAGAACATAAGTCAGATTACACATTCTTTTTAGTTACTTAGTGGACGGTGATATTCTTAACCGGAAAAAAAAAAACATATTTCTGGAAGAAGAGAGAGTCCAGCAGAAGAGGATGAGTTAAGGTCATCTAAGTACTGAAAATCCTGTGGAATGTGTAGTGTAGAGAAAGGGTAGAACCCAGGAAAGAGACCTGAACTAGAAAATATGGTGCCAAAACTTTGGAAGTGGGTAAGAACTTCAAGGTGCAATACATTCAGGTAAGAGGAAGGAAGAAAAGACAAGAAAAATGTCCAAGAATGGGGCATTCTGTACAGCGAACACCAACCTTGAAATGTTTTAAACATGGCTTCGTGATTTGCAAAAGTTATGTTTTTCTTTTAAGCAGAGAAGAATAAAGAGACATTTTTTGCTAAATGGAGTTTTTCCTCAAAGCAGTATGTGCTCATCCTCAGCATGTCTACAAAGTCTGGCAGTGTGAGTTCATGAAAATTTGCCCTGGATTAAGCTGAACGTTCAGTATTTTTCCTCAGCTTACTGATATGCTTTAGTGAATCGCCCTTACTAAATCTTGTTTCCAAATTTCATTTTACAAAATTGTTTTTGCATATGCTTGAGAGTCGCCAGTTGCGTGACTTTGCATACGCCACTCTCCTACTCACACACACAGCCAGAGCATAATTATAACCTATTAACTTCTCATTTTTAACGTGTGTCAAATGTTGGTAAACAGCCAGCCTGGAGTGAGGCAGTGGGATGCCGACTTGTCATAAGCGACTCTTCCTTCAAAAGTCAAATACTTTGTAGGAAGCCCTGATAGAACATTGTCTGTCCATGGTGGGGCAATGCTACTTTGCTTTTGAAATTTTAAAGCAAAAGGATAGAGCAGAGCGATAGTTGTGCCTGTCTTTCCCAGAAGCATCGACTTGCACAATCAACTGTACATGAATGTAGCTTTGCAGGATCTAAGAATTCCAGGTAAGAGATTGTAGTACCTGGAGGAAGTACAGATTTTTTTTTTTTTTTAATATACATTAAGGGAAACAGGAAAGACAGATTCCCATTACCCCATCACTCCTCACCCAAGTGCAGGCAGCCTGATGCAGAGAGAGAGACACCTGCCCCCTGGGAGGAAGAGAGTAACCTGAGAATCTGGCTTCACCATGGACCTCAGGACTAGGCCACCCCCCACATCTAAGGTGACTCCTGTAAGGCTCCCATGCAACCAGGCTTCCAGGTACCTGAAGACTCCCAGAGCCCCAGGCAGACACCGGGCACCTGGTAGTCTAAAGAACCTAGCTCTGGTGATCCCAAGCCATGGCTCACTCCAGCACTGGCCAGCTCTTGTGTCCTAGGTGCTCCTGTGACCCCAGGCTCCTGGCAGGCTCCCCACACACCCAGGTTGCCAGACAAAGCCCCGTGCAAGTCTGATGAGAAAAGTAGGCTCTTGACCCACCTCAACCACAAGCTGACTCTTGCAGGTCAGGCCTCTTGCACACCCCAACACCTGGGCAGCTTCTGCAGTGTCAGCCTCAGGTCAGTCTCAGGCTCCCAGCCACCCCCTGCCAGATCACACCTACAGGCTCGCTTCTGAGGCTCCAGTAACAGGCCAACAATCATAGGCCCGTGTGGTCAGCTTATTTCAGGGCCAGACAGCCCCTGTGGTCCCAGCCTGCAGTCTGGCTCCTGGGAAACCAGGCTCCAGCCCTCTCCAGGACCAAACCATCCCCCACGGACCCAGACGCAAAGCCCATCCAAATTATATAACATTTTTATATATGTATTTTATATGCATTTTAGAAGTTTTTGCAATGCATATAATTCACCACGCGTTTATATTTATGATTTTTTCCAATGTATAAAGAAGACCAAATACTGATTGACTTCTAAATGAAACAAGAAAACTGGTCACATTTTATTGTTTTTCCATTTCAGTTTAGTAGAAAAGATGCATTATATTTAATTAATGTAATTCAAATCCTCCATTTAACACTGTGGTTGAGTTTCACCTCTTGACTTCAAATCCTAAAACCCCAGAGTCCTCAAAACATTCTATACCCTGAGATTATTTTGGATTAAGTTTCAACATACGTGTAGTGCATTGAATGGTGGTTCCTCAAAAGATACGTTCACATTCCAATCCCTGGAGGCTCTGACTGTGACGTTATTTGGATAAAGGCATTTTGCAGATATAATTAAAGACCTTGGGATGAATATATCCTGCATTGTCCTGGAGGATGGTGTACCCGAGGACAAGTATTCTCATAATAGACTGGAGGAGGAAAAGACGCAGACACATGGGAAAGGACCATGTGAAAATAGAGGCAGAAATTGGAGTTATGCAGCCACAAGCCAGGGAACTCCTAGAGCCACCAGAGGCTAGAAGAGGCAAGAAAAAATCCTCCCTTAGAGCTTTTGGAGGAAACATGATTCTGCTAATTGATTTTCAGCTACTGGCCTCCAGAACTCTAAGGAGAACACTTCTGCTCTTTTTGAATTGCAGAGTTGATGGAAATTATTACAACAGTCATAGGAAACTAATATCATAGCAAGGAAGAAAGTTTTCATTGCTTTTCTTTCATGCTTATCCTTGATGGACAAATTGCCTTAAATTTTTACTTCTAGTAATGTTAGATTAGGGAATGCAGAAGAACAAATCTTAGATCAACCTGAACAGTCGGGATGAATTATGGAACCAAGGTTTTTTTTTTTTTTAATTTTTTTTGGGGGAACCAAGGTATTTTGAGAGAAGGAAATGCAAAGAAATTGGCTATGTTTTAGGTAGCTTGTTCCAGGGAACATGGGTGAAAAAGAGCAAGAAGGTGCTGAGAGGTTAAATCAATGGGATAGAACTTTTGAGTGTGTCATATATAGAGACATAAAAATTGGAGTTCAGATGTTACCAAGTAAATGGACTCCTAGCAAACAACATATATTTTCAGATTGGGACTCGAAATGATACCCGTTAAAATAAAGATATTAGAAATAGTAAGTCTTTCTGGGAAACTACAGCCAAGATTCAAAATATGCCAAATGCTACAATGAAGTTGAAGTGATCAGGGATTGCTAAACTCTCTTATCTCTCACCTAAAGCAATCGTAAATATTCTCTGGAGAAAACATGATCCTTGGCTATTTTTTTCTTCCATTTTACTACAATTATTCATCAGTCAAAAATAATCAAGGATGTGAGATTACAAGATAAAAGAAGAAAGCAAAAGAAACGATAGAGACTAGAATTGACCTCAAAATGAATTTTGATAATAAAGTTATCTGAGAGACTTAAAAAAAACTGCATCTTATGTGTTATGAAAAAAGGAGATTAAGAAAATCTGCAGGAAATAATAATCAGTGAAACCACAATCTAGAATTTAAAAACACAATGATATGATTTAGAACTTTATAAGTATGTTTAATAATTGATTAACTTCTATTGAAGAGTGATTACATGAAATGCAATATAGGTCAGATTACAATATTCAGAATGAAAAAAATATATATATATATTCAGAATGGTCAAGAGTCTCTTTCAAGAATCTAAGAGATTGAGGCAGGAGAGGGGCAGAGGGAGAGAGAATCTATTTTAGTAAAAATTTTATTCATTTATTTGAGAGAGAGGGAGAGGGGGAGAGAGAGATTGAGAAAGAACGTGCACAAACAAGGGGAGTGGGAGAGGGAAACGCAGGCTCTCTGCTCAATCCCAGGACCCTGGGATCATGACCTGAGATGAAAGCAGATACTTAACCAACTGAGCCACCCAGGCATCCATCTTTCTCTCTTCTCTCTTTCTTTCCTTTTTTTTTTAAGATTTATTTTATTTTTAGAGATATTTCCCACAAGTAGGGGGAAGGGATGAAAGATAGAATCTCAAGCAGACACCCTCTTCCCTGCCCCTGCTGAGTATGGGGCCTGATGCAGGGCAATCTCATAACCCTGAGATCATGACTTGAGCCAAAACCAAGAGCTGGACACTTAACCAAATGACCCACTCAGGAGCCCCTCAAAAGCCTCTTTCATGTATTCAAGCTACTCTTTGATGTATGAAATCATAATAGTGTTGCTCTTTGATTTAGAGAGTAAAGGGAGCAATTGGGAGGGAAACCAGGAACTTCCAGAATGTTAGGAATGGTCTGTGTGGTAGTAACGCAGTTTCTTTTCTGTAATCAGTTTTGTGCACCGTTGTTTCATGTACTGTTATCTATAATGTGTGACCATTCATTTCAATTACAGAATTAAATAAAATTAATCTTAAAAACATTCTATTTCCTCCTTTTCTTTTTACTTTAATAGCACCTTCCAGATTTTCCCGTGCTCTCTCAAAATTACTCTAAATATCTTGTACCCTATCACAAACAGGATGGTTCATATCAGAATTAAAATAAGAGCTTGTGCCTAACCCAGGATGGCTTCAAGCCACTTCATCAATCAGATCCAATGAACTCAACTTAGTGTCACTCAAGCAAAGGGACTGGTTCATTGCTTCAGCTACATACAGCTAATCTTTTAATCAATCTTTCCTCTTTTACAAGAGAAAAAAAAAAATCAAGAACTGTGAAGAGAACGAGATTTTATCCTGTGAGTACACTGACAGGTTAGCCTAACGCAGTTTCATATATCCTTCTAGAAGACATGAGATCTCAGGGTCAGAATCCATATAGTTTATTACTCACAATAGAGCTTGCCATGCTGCATGCCATTCATGTTTGTATGCCTTTGCCCTGTTCCCATTTCACACAGGTATTTTTCCCACAGAGAAGTATAAGTGGATTTTGTACAAATAATAGGTTTGTATCATGGCCAAAGAATCCTAAACTAAAAAAAAAAGGCCAATTTTGTAAGAGGGTAGCTAGAAAGCTGCCCAACTTTTGCCCTTGAAGGGATGCATTATCTTCGTATCCTAGTCAGAAAATGAATCTCTCTTCTGCCCTAGAAAGAAACCCTACTTCTATTATCCAAGACTGTTTGTTGTAAAAGCATCCTTAAAAAGTAGTCTGGAAAAAATGTTCTTAAAAGATGTGTGGAAATCTAAAGGAGAATTATTCCAAGAATAACTATACAGTAGTTCTCCTCATTTCTTTTTTTCTTTTTAGTCTCATTATGCATTTGAGAATCAATCAGATGTAAAAAACCCTTTACAAATAATGATTCAAAAATATATTTACAGAAGTATATCTTAATTGTTTATAAATATAACTCATGGACTTGGTTTAACAATTATCACATAAGTTATAGGTCTCTATTAAAAATACAATCCCTGTACCTTCTAGGCCTGCTGCATAAGAAACTTTAAAGTCTATAGCAATCTTTATTTTTTAGTTTTAAAGATTTTTTATTTATTTATTTATTTATTTATTTATTTATTTATTTATTTATTTATGAGGGACTGAGAGAACACGAGAGAGGGAAGGGGCACAGCGAATCTGCAAGTAGACTTCTCACAGAGCATGGGGCCCGATGCAGGGCTGCATCCCAGGACCCTGAGAATATAACTTGAGCCAAAATCAAGAGTCAGCTCCTTCACGGACTAAGCCACCCAGGCGCTCCATGGCAAGCTTTCAAAGATCAATATATTCCTTTATATTTCAAAATGTGTTTACTATTTAGGATTTTTAAATTATCAATTCAAACATTTTAAGGGATAATCCACTGTGGTGTTTCTGTTAGTGTGATTAAATATTTACTTCTGAAACTTGTCTTCTAGACATATGCCTGTGATCTTCTTTGTATGAGTCATTTTATACATTTAGTTAATCCAATATGTATCATCACACACACACAAAACAGTGTCAAGCACTGTTCTAAACATATCTATGAACTCACTTAATTATAAAGGTATTATTAGCGTACACTTACGGAAGCTGAGGCCCCGGGAATATGTCCAAGGTCGCAGAGCTTTTGTATGTTGCAAATTTGAGTTTCAGCCTAAGGAGTCTGGTTCCACGACTGCGCTCACACGTACTGCGACATACTGCCTGTGCGTATCTTTGTCCACTTTTCTTCCTCTTATTCTATATTTTGCTGAAGTTAATACCTGCCCTCTCTGTTCTAATCTGTTAGTTTTCTGTAGCCCTATTCCTATATTAATTCTCACATTATGTTCTAATAGAGTTCTTTAGAAATTTACATGATTATTTTGTAGACTTCTCATGGCCCTACTCCTTTCTGATTTTATCTAAATTTTTGACTCCCTGGTTGAAGGCAAATTTAACTTCATAGTACTCTCCTGGACTACTCTGTTGGGCTGAACTTTGTTACTCTCTTAACATGTCTACTTCTTCGATGGTTTCCTTATTTTGTGGGAGCACAGTCTTCACCTTCTCCTTAATTAAAAATGCCTCCAAGATTATGGGATATGGTTTGCTTTACAAATATAACTTTGTGGCATATACTTCAAAGATCCCTCATGCAGCTTTTCTTATGTACCAAACCTCTGTTCCCCCAACATTTTTTTTAAATATCTTGTTTTAATTTTCTAAAATATATATACACAAATGCTGTACAAATATACAGCTTAATCTCCTCTACCAAGTATCTAACAATTAACAAAATTTCTCAGGAAAACTATAAATTTGAAATATCTGGATGTTTTCGTGTTGTAGGAGTTTGAATTAAGGTGTCAGAGGAAAATAGGAAATATTTTATTGTGTGTTTTTATTTGGGTTTTTACCCATCAATTGATTCAGCATTTGTCTTGTGACATTGGCATCACGGAATCATAGAGAAATGAGAAATTACTTAATGCACTTCTAGTACTTTGTAAGAGACATTAAACCACCAGAGAAATGGAGTTATGTGAAGGTCAGAACAAACATCTTTCAATTTGATAATCTATTAATACTTAGAGTGCTGGAAGAAACCATTAAATAAAGATATAAAAGTTTTTGAAAATGCCATTTGGTTTAGATGAGATTGCACTGACATATACTTTCAAATGATACATGGACTCTTCTTCCAGAAGTGTTTATGAATGGGTTGTGAAATGTCATCATTTGCACACAGAGTTTCATGCAATCTTTCAAGTATTCAACTCTTCCGCTAAAATTAATTGGAATATCCAGACTCCACTTCCTGGGGTGGTAATATTTGAGGTGTTTTCGTTTTTTACCCGCTTCTTAGGTTACAAAATAGGTCTATCTTTCTACATAAAAACTATCCTTTGGTTTATTTTTATTTTAGTTTCAAACTACTAAGTCTATTTCAGTCTGTGGGTGCAGCATTTGAGAAATAGACTTTTGGGGTCACCTTAGGAAACGATGTGTGGGTAGTATAGACATTGAATTCGAATTCTCTTATAACCAATTAGCTTCTGAGAAAACAAAAATATGAAATGTACTGAATACCGTTAAGTCAGTTTTCATTGAAGATTCATCTTATCCTCAATAGCGTGTAAAAGCAATACTTTAGAGTGTCTTCCTTAGACGAGGGGCCTTATAAATATGAAGTCATTTATCCCTTACAACAACTCTTGTAAATACAAATCATTGTCACCAATAAAAACATATTTATACAAACACTGACGTTCAGACAGTAGCAGTATTTACCAAGTTCAGATGCCTGTTAAATCAGTGAAGGAAAATTTAAAATCTGTCTGTAAATCCAATTCCATGTAATTTTCACAACTCTACATGATAATAACAGTATGTACTTTGGATGTCTTAAAAGTTTTCATGTTTCAATGTTTAGCACAATGCAGTGGCATAGTGTTCATTAAAAACATGCTGACTGAATTCCCGTCTTAAAAAGTAATCTTTATGAGATCTTAACTGATTTACCAATGTTCAGTGCTTATTATATGCCAGGTGCTGTTGCGACTTACTCCTTATTGCATTTCATTTTTTTAAAGATTTTATTTACTTATTCATTCTCTCTCACAGAGAGAGAGGCAGAGACCCAGGCAGAGGGAGAAGCAGGCTCCTCCAGGGGAGCCCGATGTGGGACTCGATCCCAGGACCCCAGGGTCACACCCTGAGCCAAAGGCAGACGCTCAACCACTGAGCCACCATGTGCCCCATATTTAATTCTTATATCAACACTTAAAAGTTAGACTTAATTAAAAAAAAGACAATTATTCTTATTTTATATTTGGATAAAATAAAGTCTAGAAATTTTAAGTATTTTAATCTATTCAATGTATGATACAAGTTCTGGATATTGTGCTAAGACTCAGGGATATATTTTGAAAAAATGATTATGTGCTCTGCTCACAGGAATCCTACAGTTGAATAAAGATTAGGGAATTATTTTTAAAACCATGTGAGTAAATTTAAAATGACAACCTCTATACATTCTTTGAAGCAATGCTGATTGTGCTCTAAATGTCAGTAATAAAGGATTTAACCTAATTTAGATTTTGTACTATATAATCTGGTACTTCTGGTGATCTGATTTGTGACTTTCCTCAATCCTCCAAATCCCTTTTCTGGACCTACTTCTCCAGCTCTTCCTCAAAATAAATAATGCATGATTTTTACAGTAAATTTCTCATTCCATAAACTGTTTCCCTGATTCAAACCTGTACATACATGATGCAAATATTCCTGCAGCTTACTAACATGGAAGGAAAAAAAAAGCCATATTTCTCTAATTGGTATAATAATATCAACCTTCATTTCCATTCTCAATGCCAATCAATCTCCATATATTCTCCCTCATTGACTTGACTCTAACTACCAAGGTCTCTCCTCCCCGCTCTGCTCCCCTCTCTGAGGTCTTAAACATTTTCTGCCTCCCATATTTTGAATTCACTCTTCTTTGCCTAAGAATGTTTTCCTGGAAAGCCTTCAAATATCTGGCTCCCTGCCGTGTATCAGATCTCACTTGAGATCCTGACCTATATAGAGAATCCCTCCCTCACTCCTGTATCTAACTTTTGACCAATCATTTCCTCTGTTCCTTTCACATTATGTTTAAGTGTTGGTTTCCTTTCACAGACTTATCACACTTTATAGTCATTTTATTTGACTATGAGACACTTCATTTCATAAAGAAAAAAAAAAACAGTTATTCTGATGCTTGTTAAAAATGGTAAGGGAGACTTTTTCACAGCTGTTATGTAAGACTTCGACAAGAAGAAATCAGGGAGATCCTCTCCGGCTGGCCTTGAAGACGGCAGCTAACTTCCACGAGATGAACTATGGAAGTACAAAACCTCTGGGTGGCCTCTAGAAGCTGATGGCATCCCTGGCCTCTTACAGGTAGTAAGAAAGCCAGGATTCCAGTCCTACAAACACAATAACTGAATTCTGTCAATAACTCGTACGATCTTGAAAAAAAGGCCTCTAGCCTCAGGTAAGAGCTAACAACCAAGCTGATACTTTGATTTCGGCCTTATAAGATCTAAGCAGAGAACCCACTGAAGCTGTGGTCAGACTTCTAACCTATTGAACTTGTAAGATAATAAATGGGTGTTTTTTTGAACCCTCCAAGTTGTTGAAAAGTGTTATGCAGCAATAGGAATCTATTATAAACACAAAGTCCTATTGTGTCTCTCCATTTTAAGTGAAATAATTCAAATCATTGCTATAGAATTCAATGCAAAAGCTAAATTCTTTTTTTACATGGAAAACCTTGTTTTTTTTTTCGCTAAAAATAATTGGTTTTATTTCCTTTCATTTCCATCCTATTTCCTTGCATATTTATTTCTTTTTTTGTTAAAAGGATTATCTAGATGGAAGTTGAAGTCTTTGGGGGCTCCTGGCTGGCTCAGTCCCTATAGCATGTGACGCTTGATCTCAGGGTTGTGAGATCAAGCCCTATGTTGGATGTAGAGATTACTTAAAAAAAAAAAAATAGACTTTTTTGCCCCACCAGATAACTTGGTTTCACTGAAACCACTGAAAATTTCCAACTATCAAGCTGACATAAGTTAGACAATAAGTGTGACATATGGACTACAGATGACAGCTTTTGTAGATGTTTGAGTCAGAATCTCAGATCCAGTCAATTCAAGGGCACTTAAAAACAAACAAACAGACAAATATTTATTCAATTTCCAAAGCAGTAGGTTTAACTTCATACTATGTCAAATTGACTAAGTTTAATGCCATCTCGCCAAGCTTCCTCCTGGCCACTTATATCAGGTAATAACTCCTCCTTGAAAAATGGGTCTTTCAAATAGCTGATGTCTTTAAGATTTCAGAGTAAATATCTATGCCTTACTCAGTTTTGTACTGCTTATTTTCCTTAGCAGAGTAGATATGGCTGTGTTCACCAAAATCTAGTTGAATTAATGCGTGAACTGATCAATTATTTTAAATAGTTGAATATTTTTTTTAAGAATTACATTTCTACCCTGCATTGATAAGAGAAAAATCCCACAAAATTGGTATCAGCAAAAAAAAAAAAAAAAAAAAAAATTGGTATCAGCAAATATATATTACTCAGTTACTATATCTTCACAACATTTTGGTAGTCTCTCGGCTCCTATTAGTTTAAGCTTAGGAAGAATCATCAAGTTCTATATGTGTATTTGAAGATTTTATTTTATTTGGGTACAAAGTTAGTACTGTTAAGTAGGAGGCACATGGGTGGCTCAGTGGTTGTGTGTCTGCCTTTGGTCCAGGGCATGACCCGGGGTCCTGGGATCAAGTTCCGCATCAGTCTCCCCACAGGAAGCCTGCTTCTCCCTCTGCCTGGGTCTCTGCCTCTTTCTCTGTGTCTCTCATGAATAAATAAGTAAAACCTTATTTAAAACCTTATTTATTTATTTATTTATTTATTTATTTATTTATTTTATAATTATTTGTAAAACATTTTATTTGTAAAACATTTTTTTCATTAGTATATTTTCATGTGTTCTAGTATTGTTTTTAAAAACCTGAAAATAGGGGGAGCCTAGGTAGCTCAGTTGGTTAAGTTTCTGACTCGGTTTCAGCTCAGGTCATGATCTCTTGGTCGCGGGATTGAGCCCTACATTGGGCTCCATGCTCAGTGGGGAGCCTGCCTAAAGATTCTTTCCCTCTGCCCCTATGCCCATAAATAAATAAATCTTAAAAAAAAATAAAATAAATAAAAGTAAAGAAAAAAAACTTGAAATATGTGAAAGTATCAAATATGTGAAATTATCATAACATATGATAATAATTATAATAATTCTCCTTTTTTTTTAATTTTTATTTATTAATGATAGTCACAGAGAGAGAGAGAGAGGCAGAGACACAGGCAGAGGGAGAAGCAGGCTCCATGCACCAGGAGCCCGACGTGGGATTCGATTCCGGGTCTCCAAGATCACGCCCTGAGCCAAAGGCAGGCGCCAAACCGCTGCGCCACCCAGGGATCCCTAATTCTCCTTTTTTATTTATTTATTTATGATAGTCACAGAGAGAGAGAGAGAGGCAGAGACACAGGCAGAGGGAGAAGCAGGCTCCATGCACCAGGAGCCCGATGTGGGATTCGATCCCGGGTCTCCAGGATCGCGCCCTGGGCCAAAGGCAGGCGCCAAACCACAGCGCCACCCAGGGATCCCGATAATAATTATAAAATTTACTGTGAGCCTTTGTGTTTGCTGCTATTTTGTATCAGCCACTAAAAAAAATGCCTAATTATTCTGTTGAAAACATAGTGACATTAAAATGAAAAGTATTTATTGAGAGTCTTTCTTTAGTAGTAGGCAACATTCTATAAAAGGACCAAGGATCAGTTGATAATTCCAGATCCTTTTGGAGTTACACAGGAGACTACTAGGCAGAGAGAGGCAGAGGAAGAGAGAGAGGAGAGAGAAGGCGAGGAAATGTACATATTTATGGAGGGTTGTAAGTGCTTTGCAGAAATTGAGAGGACGAACATGTGGAGAAAGATTGAAGGATGTAATTTTCAATAGAAAGGGGTCAGGCATGTGACCGAGAAGGTGACCTTTGAGTAAGGCTTCAAGGTCGTGAGAAAGTGCAGCATGTGACTATCTGATGAGGAACATTCCAAGCAAAGGGCACAACAAAGATCGATACCTATCCTATGACTGTCAAGCCAGGTAGAGACTGACGGGATGAGATCCAAGAGGTAACAGGAGCCAGATCCCATAGACCGTATGAGCCATTGGAAACTTATAGGCATTTTGCTATATGTGGATTGGAGTCGCTGAACGTTTTCACAGTAGAAATGAAGGCAAAGTTCACAGGCACAGATGAGATGATAGAAGATTGTGGTTCTTTTCTGATAATTCCGTTTACTCAGTAAAATTTTAAAAAAGAGAGAGAGAAAATGGCTGGATCTGAGCATGGAGAAAAAGAGTTGATGCTTGGCGGGAAGGTAAGAGATTAGCAGCATGAGTGATGACTCACTTTAGATAAATCATCATTCAAGGGTCACCAATGACCAGGGTTGTGTGTTGTTTCAGAAGAAAGATTCCACCATATTGAAGGAACATCTTGAGAGATAAACTTAGCTAGGGTTGCGGTTTTGTCAGAGGATTACAATAAAATGAGCACAAAATAAATGAATCAGAAGTTTATGTATTTTTTAACTTAAAAGCAGCACTTATTTTTAACTTAAAAGACCTGTGAGATAGGTCTACCTGCAGTGACTGCCTGATAGACAATGGGGGTTCTTGACCAGTTCCACATTTTATATGGCACGCGCTAAGAAAAAAGGCTTTATTGAAGAAACTTACAAATCAGCAGTAGCAAAATAGAGGTGACTTAGGTCTTAGACTCTCATTATAATCAGAAAGACATAAGCCAGGGTCAGGGGGTGCTGATGGGCAAAGGCATGGATTTGCATTCCAGAAAAAGAAACCCAGGCTCTGATTCCTTCTCTTTTCTTCTCTTTTCTTTTTCTTTTCTTTTCTTCTTCTCTTTTCTTTCTATTCTTTTCTTTCTTTCTTTTTATTTTCTTCTTTCTTTCTTCTTATTTTTTAAAGATTCTTCATTTATTTAGTCATGAGAGACACAGAGAGAGAGGAGAGACATAGGCAAAGAGAGAAGCAGGCTCCATGCAGGGACTCAACCTCAGGACCCTGGGATCATGACCTGAGCCAAAGGCAAATGCTCAACTGCTGAGCCACTCAGGTACTCTCCTTTCTCTCTTTAATTCAAAACGATAATGACTTTGTCAGAGTGGACGAATGTACAAATGAAGCAACCAAGGTCTTGATTTAAGTGGCAGCAGCTCTGCTTCTATGGATGTAGGAGCCTTTTGGGAGTTGGATTTAGGTACATGCAATGGCAGCAAGTAACTAGTCATGTGAGAAGCTAGCCTGGGGGTAGCATTTTTTTTTTTTTTTTTCTGGGAGAATTGCAGTGTTTCCAGCTAGCTCATTGTCCAGGCAGCTCAGGGAAGTGTCCACGGTCCTATCAGGCCCACCCTGCTTGTCATATCACACTAAATAGTGAGTGGGACCATGACATAGTACAAAAGATATGGACTAAAATGTCAATACAGTTAAATGACAGTCCATGGAGATTAAATGCTGGGAACTCACTCAATAACTTCAGTCCAAGATGGTTCCAAAAGTGAGTCAGTACAAACAGAACATAAGTAATTATAAGTAATCTGATCCTTTAATGTCTCAATAGGTGATTTAAGCACTAAAGATATTCATTATTTAAGCAAATATTAACCAAAGCTTATCAACACACATGAAAGAAAAGGAAACGGAAAGATACTGATAACAAAACAAATACCTAATTTTACATGGAGAAAATGTGCTGAGAATAAAATACTGTGTAGGATGGAATACAGCATAAAATAGGATTAATGGAATTTAAAAATCAAGGGTAAATGAGAGACTAGGCATAAATGGCATCAAATTCTCAAAGGCTACTGTAATTTTACAGCAAAATGAAATGATGAACTTTAAAGCAAGGGATTTGCAAGAAGAAATCCTTTTCATTGATCTATTCCATTTTAATTTCAGAAAGAACCTTTTTGATCTTTTTATATTCCTCTTTTAAAATATGTAACTGCACCCTGGGATATAAAGCTGCTGTTCAAGAAGAGTCCGAAGGAAGCACAGTTCTGTGAGAGAAATATCAAAGAACAATTGTGCTTGCTCTCCTCCTCTCTCTTTCCCTGTCTTTCCCTCTCTCCCTCCTTCCTTTCCATCTGTTCTCCATCCCATCTTGCTTCTTTACCTCTAGAATATTTTAGTAAGTCTGGCCATTATTTTTCCAGGTATGCAGACATGTTATGTGTTCTCTTTCCTGTCACAATATTTTTGGGTGACTAAATGGTAATGCCAACATTTTCTACTCAGTAAAATTACAGATGAAAACCACGTTGATTACATCTGTAACACCTTTGTTGAAAGATGATTGTTTTAGCAAAGTAAATAGAGTCACTTGAGCTGTGCAAAAATAATCGAGGAACAAAAGATCTCAAGGGAAAAAAAAATTTAAGACTTCTTTAAAATAATTTCTTTGGAATTCTGTAGGCTTTCACTTTTGTGTCTTCCATAGTAAAACAGCTAATAAAATAAATTAGACAGTGGCTTTATAAATAAATATATATATATATATATATATATTTAATATATCATTTGTTTAATGGAAAGTGCTTATCTTGTTTGAAGTTCAGGGTCAGCAATGTAATTTAATCTCTAAATATACCTGATTAATTAGGTTGTCTTGTACCTTGTGACTTAAAATGAATTCACCATTGGTAAGTCTATGAAGATAAGAAATAATCTGTATTGATATATGTAATCATTTCCCTATGGAATACGGAAATAGGCTTTAGATATATTTCACCTTAACCTATCCAAATGTCCATCCAGTTAGCTTATTTCATATATTCTTTTGAGCTTGCTCCTGTTTAATAAATAATGTCCTTATGTAACCATAAAGCAAGGTATCATTCCTAATTCTTTTTTCTTTTTCCCATCCCACATCCAATCACACTCTGCTATCAATTTTTCTCAAAGTTTGTCGAGACCCGGTCCCAAATCTCTTAATCTCTCCATTGCCTCTAGCAGACTCCAAGTCCCTGCCTAATTTATTTGCACAGATAAAATTTTCTCATAGGCGAGTGTATTTCCTTTCTAAATCATATATAGGCTTTTTTTTTAAGTATGAACTTCTAAAATTAGTCACCTACTCATGATACATCTTTCTGAATACATTTTGATAGTCCACATAGGGTCACTGAAGTCCTAGGTTGGATTTAAGGTGCTTTACAAAGTACTATTGGTCCAACCCCTGCTTAATTCTTCAGCCTATTAATCTTTGAAAAAGTTCCCAACATTTGGTCCAAGGTTGAGTGTACCGAACCAAGAGAGACCAAAATATTGATGATGTAGATTATGGACCTGGCGGTACAGTCAGTATCTCCACTGAGTGTCCAAATCTACCCACCCATTTCTGAATTCTTTCCCTTTCATTCAGAAGCAAAGTAATTTCTTTTTGGTTTGAGAGTAACTTCACAGTATGTTTTAGGGGTTTTTTGTTGTTGTTGTTGTTTTTCCTCTAAGCTTTTATTTAAATTTCCAATTAGTTAACACTCAGTGCAATATTAGTTTCAGGAGTAGAGTTAGTGATTCATCGCTTCCATACAACACCCAGTGCTCATCACAAGTGCCCTCCAGTATCCTTATCACTCATCTAGCCCACCTGCCCCTCCTCCCTTCCCCTCCGGTGACCATCATTTCTCTTTAATTAACAGTCTGTTTTCTGGTTTAGAAGCAGAGTAATTTCTAATGAGAATTCCTTGCATACTGTGCCAGAACTATCAAGAAGCAGCAAAATAAAAACAGAGGGCAATTTGTCAAAGAAGGCATACATATGGTCAATAAATATTTGAAATAATTTTCAACTATCTTAACCATTAGAATGTCAATTAATACATAGAGAAAGGTTTTAAGTGAAAATACTGGCAAATTCAAAAAAGTACTTAGAATTAAGGAAATGATTAGAAGTATCTCTCATTGCTGAGGAGAGTATAAATTAATTACAACTTTGAAAAATAACCTACTATTATTCCTTAAGTATTAAATATGTATTTCTTAGTGTTCAGCAATTCCCCTTAGAAATATTTGTTTTGTGTAGAACAGAGCATGAGATTTACATATAAAGAGAATCAAGCCAGTGTTTTGCTTGTTTTTGTTTTGTTTTGTTTTTAATAATAGCTTATCTGGGCAAAAAGCTTATGTGCTATACAGAAGAGGAGTAATTTCATAAGTCAAATCACAGCCACACAATTGAATGTTAGGCAGCCAATGGAATAAAATAAGGCAGCTTATACTTATTAATCTAAAAAATCCTATGATAAATTTGGGTGAGACAAGGCAAAGTGGCAATTGATATGAGTGTGATCATGTTTTGGTGAGGAAATGTATAAAAGTCTTGAGGAGTGAGACTCCTGTTTTATGTAGAAGATACTCCTTTGCAGAGGAATGTGTGACTTTATTATTTTTTTAAAAGATTTTATTTATTTACTCATGAGAGACACAGAGAGAGAGAGAGAGAGAGAGAGGCAGAGACACAGGCAGAGGGAGAAGCAGGCTCTATGCAGGGAGCCAGACGTGGGACTTGATCCCAGGACCCTGAGGTCATGCCCTGGGCCGAAGGCAGACACTCAACCATCGAGCCACCCAGGGATCCCCTGAATGTGTGACTTTATAGATAAATAAACCTGAAGATGAGTCAGGGAGAGTATTCACAGTGTGTGACAGTTTATTGTATGGAGTACATTGTCAAGGTTGCTTGCTTTCTTTCTTTCTTTCTTTCTTTCTTTCTTTCTTTCTTTTTCTTCTTTCTTTCTTTCTTGTTTTTATTTTTGAAGGTTTATTTATTTGTTTGAGAGAGAGAGAAAGAGTGCAAGTGGGCAGGGCAGAGGGAGAGGGAGAGACAATCTCAAGCAGACTCACCCTGAACATGGACCCCAACGTGGAGGGAGCTCCATCTCATAACTCTGAGATCACGACCTGAGCCTAAACCAAGAGTCAGTCGCTTAACCAACTATGCCACCCAGGCTTCCCATGTCTTTTCTTTCTTTGAGCATTTTTGGCCTATATTTTCATGAGTAAAAAAAACTGGAGAGAAGACATCTAGATGACAGTGTCCCTTTTACATACTTGATTTTTAGTGAAGAGGGATGAGTCTAGATCCTGCCCAGAACAAAGTTCTCTTCCAAGCAGCCCACTTTCAAAGAAGATTAATAAAAGAAGAGAATCTCTTTTTACTTGCAGTCTCCGGTTGTTCTGGTCTGAAAAGCCAAAGTGGTCTTATCCCCATGTTGGCCCATTGGCGAGAATGTCTAGGATGCAGACTCCATTCTGGCTCTATGAATGGAACCACCTAACTGTACAATGTCAGCATGACATTCTGCACAAAATCTTAGCTAACCACCCTTAATGAGAAATGGAGGCAAATTTACATTCAATTGAATATTGGCTGAGGTTAGTGATTCGATGGAGTATTGCATGACCCTTGTGTAGTCTCTCAAGAAATGTTTTTTTGCATATTTTTCCATAACTAAAAGGATGGTTAGTATCTGGGAAGTTCTTAGAAATCTTAAATCTAACCAACTATAATTTTATTAAGCTTTTCTCCACCTGCCATCTTTTCTATTAATACTGTTAATAACTAAATATTCCAATCTCTTTGTCCCTTCAAAAATTCTCCCATGAGAAGTCACTAAATTCAGAATTCTTTCTACAGATGGGAAGTGTAGATCACTCCCATCTCTAGTGTTCTAGGACTGGGATACTCTATCAAAATAACAGCACTAATTACTCTGCCCCTTGGTGTAATTTCCCTTAAGATTCTGCTATTGATGAACTAATCCTCTCCTTTATTTTCCCACCCTCCCAGATCACAGATTGATTCTACTAAATAGAGTAAGTCTCTATGCACTTAGGAGAGTATTATAGTAACAGTGGTATCACATATGCTTGAAGGCCAAGTGTTAACAGAGTACATTGTCTTGTAAATCCTTATAGTATTTCTCAACATATTTTTAATTGGTGAAAATAGCATCCTGGAATTATGGAGGAGAAAAGGCCAAAAGAACTATGTAATAAAATAATATGCAAATACTTCCACTCATTGCACCCTTTAATGAGAGTTTGTATGTGATCCTAATGAGAGTTGTATGAAAGTAAACATGACCTTGGACTCCAGAGTCAGTAGTTTCCTAAGCTGATGTTAGCTCTGGGGATACTTAATAACCAGAGAAAACACTGTGAGTATGATAATTGATTCCATTGCCCTAGTTATTGCTTCCCCAAGTCAGTATGTCTACCCAAAACAAAACAACGAAAAAAACTTCATCTATTTCTCAAGCAAAAATATACACAGTCACACACACATACATGGATACAACAAGCTATTTAAACACTAGAGAAAAGCTAGATGGATTAGACTTTTTGGCTTACTTTAATATGGCATGCTCATATTCAATGAGAATTTCTATTACCAGTGATTTTTCTTCATTAATTGAATTGTGAACAAAAAGCTCGTAGAAGATAGAATCCACTTTTTGTTGATTCTCTTATTCACTCCGTCTGGTTACATTTAATGATCACTCAAATTATAAATGGAAAGTGAAATGCAGGTCAGCCTTTATTTGAAAAGTGAACTATCCGGCAATTTGGGCTCCTAGACAAATAGAAGGTAATATCTTAGTTTAATCACATTGGCTAAGTTTCAGACAGAATATAATTCAAATACACCCATCAATTATGAAATATTGCACATAAATGTTTAGCAAAATGTGTGGAAAGTGCTTGTAAATGCTATTTTTATTATTATATCAATTCTTTCATTTGTACATAATTATTTAATCGATTTTTCCAATGCCAACCCCTTAGTGTTCAGGTCTAGGTTTTACATGATATGTCTCATCCAGTTAAGTAAATCAATATTTTTCTAGCAAGAATTTTGTTTTTCTCTGGTGGATAATAACATTTCCTATGCCTCTTCAGTGAAGGTGCCAGAAGTAACAAAGCAGAAATATATTCCACTGCACAGTTGGGAAAAAGGGAAAGTGTAGTGGAGCTCTAGAAAGATATAAGCAATATGGACCTAATCAAGCTGTGGGGTAATTTGAGGAAAATGTAATTATTCTAACAAATACTTTTCAAAGGTGCCATTGTAAAATCACTATGCAGTGATAATTTATTCTAATATATGGTGATCATTTAATTTTAAGAAGAGATGAAACTAATAACAGTTGTCAATTGTTCATGCTGCTGATAATGTATACAATGTAATATAGGACCACATACACACACACACACCACTTAAAACATAATTTTGTATTTACAGTGTCAGTTTATATTGAAGAATTAAGAATTAAGTTTGTTTCTAGAGACTTTGTTGTTCTGACTCTTATTAACTTATATATATATATATATATAATTTTCATGCTGTGAATTCTTAAATTTACTACAGTTTGGGAACAAAATGAGTTATAGAAAAAATTCTCTCATGTTACTCTAATATTGTAAAAACCTTTAAATCAGCTTATCAAACATATTTGTATAAAGAAAAATGAGGTGTGAAGAGATTATGATAACTTCTTTGATATGTACAAAGGTGTAGTTTTCAAAGGCTAAGTTTAATACCTTTTATTCATATTTCCATAAATCACAGATATTGTTTTTTATTTTTATTTTTATTTTTTTAATTTTTTTTTAATTTTTATTTATTTATGATAGTCACAGAGAGAGAGAGAGAGAGAGAGAGGCAGAGACACAAGCAGAGGGAGAAGCAGGCTCCATGCACCGGGAGCCTGATGTGGGATTCGATCCCGGGTCTCCAGGATCGCGCCCTGGGCCAAAGGCAGGCGCCAAACCACTGCGCCACCCAGGGATCCTGATATTGTTTTTTAGAATACTCAACAACAACAAAAAGTGTTCAATAAACTTGGCCTTTTGTTCCTACTAATGACTTAGTTTTAATAATTAATATGGAAAAATTTAACTCAATCTAATTTAATTTGGATTTTAATTTAAAATTTGTAATTAAAAAATAGTCATTTCTGGGCACCCCCGGTGGCGCAGCGGTTTAGCCGCCTGCAGCCTGGGGTCTGATCCTGGAGACCCAGGATCGAGTCCAGCGTCAGGCTCCCTGCATGGAGCCTGCTTCTCCCTCTGCCTGTGTCTCTGCCTTTCAGTCTCTCTCTCTCTCTCTCTCTCTGAATAAATAAATTTAAAAAAATACTTATAAAAAAATAGTCATTTGATTATCAAAATAGTATTTTTTCAAATACACCACATAAGATGTATTAAATATCTCTAGCACATGTCATCTCTCTTATAAACCCACCTCACAGTTCTTTTTTTTTTTTTTTCTTTTTAAGATTTTATTTATTCTTGAGAGACATAGAGAGAAAGGCAGAGACATAGGCAGAAGGAAAAGCTCCCTGCGGGGAACCCAATGGGGGACTGGATCCCAGGACTCTGGGGTCATGACCTGAGCCAAAGGCAGATGCTCAACCACTAAGACACCCAGGTGCCCTCCATTAGAATATTTATTTCAAGAATAGCTAGTTATCAAGCCACAAAAGAGTTAATAATTATCAAACATAGAAATAGTAAAGATTATTTAACCATATCATACTACTTGTAAAATTTAATAGTTGAAATATTTTTTTAAAAATCCCTCAAAAAATGAAAGTTTTAAAAATTTAAGTGACACTAGATTCAAGTCAGAAGCAAATCAGAAATATCAGGATATTTGAAAAAAAATTAAAAATGAAATTGAATATAGCTAAAGTTTACTCATAGAAGAGTAACCACAAATTTTATTTTATTTTTTTTTCAAATTTTAAATATAAAAACAGAACAACAACAAAAAGAACAAAATTTCTCACAGGGAAAAAGATGTTAACATGCATTTTAAGTTTATATTACTAATTTATTTTTCTTATTCACTAAATAAGACTTGCTTTGTTTAACAAATTTGCAGCTGGGGAAGTTTGCTTTGGTATTTCATTCTTAATTTTCAGTTTCATTGCTTATTGTCAGAGAATATCATATAAATTATTTAAATTTTGGCATCACATTATGACCTCATATATGCTGTTCTGCTAAATTATAAGAGTTTGCTGAAACATCTGTTAATCACTCATATGCTTGAGAAATATTTGTGAACAGAAAGCATCTGTCTATACGTCTTGTGTAGCTTAAGTTCCTTTGTGGGGATATAAGAACTGTATGATACATACTGAGTAGATGTATGAATAAATAAATTATAAAGTATATTAGAAACATATCATTGAATTTTTTAAGAAAATAATTGAATACACAATAAATAGTTTGCAAATATATGCAGGGGGACCAAGTTAGACTGCTTAGAGAAGATAATACTGAAGCAAGAACTTGACAAGTTCAAGGAGTAAGCCAGGTAAATCTAATGTTTTTATTTTTATTTATTTTTTTTTAATTTTTTTATTTATTTATGATAGTCACACAAAGAGAGAGAGAGAGAGGCAGAGACACAAGCAGAGGGAGAAGCAGGCTCCATGCACTGGGAGCCCAACGTGGGACTCGATCCTGGGTCTCCAGGATCGTGCCCTGGGCCAAAGGCAGGCGCTAAACCGCTGCGCCACCCAGGGATCCCTAAGCAAGGTAAACCTGTGGGGAATAAGATCCAAGCTAGTTCAAGGCCTTAGAGTGGCTGAATTATAGGGGATAAAAAAATGTGCATAGGGACAAGTAAGTGATGAGGGATATCAGAATGGAATTCAGATATACTGGTGGTGGTATAGAAACTTTGGAGTATTATTAACCATTATAAGAAATTCAGCTTTTACTGCAACTGAAATGAGTAGTTGAATCTGGGTTTTTGAACAGAAAAGTGACATGATCTGACTTAGAGTTCTGAATGATCACGTTCGTAAGGGAACAAAGCCAAAAGCTGGGAAACCAGGAAGGAGGCTGTGGTAATTACCCAGATGATAATGATGATGTCTTATAGAGGCAAGCAGCAGGGTAATTAGTGAGAGATTCTGACTTTATAATAAGACTAATGTCCACGTACAGTAGCAGTTGCCTAGGTGGGAACAAAACCAAGTGGTATCTCAGTGAACTCAGACTATTAAACAATGATGCACTTTGAGCGACGCACCAGATGAGGCTGAGCAATGACTCGGTACTTTTAGCTAAAGCTCACTCACCAGATCCTCAATGGACCTCAGCTAAGTGTCTTCCCTGACCAATGAACGACGGGACTTGTTTGAACCAACCAGTGCAGACTTTCTACCTCACCCAGACTACACATTTCTCAACCCTAATTAACAGATCACAAGCCCTCATCTTTCTGCTCATAAAGTCCTTGATTTTTCTCCCTTTAGTGATCCACTCGGTGAATTTCTTCATTAGTATGTGTTCCCTTGCATGACAAATAAGCAAAGTCAGTTTCAACTTTTAATTCTTCAATGAATTTATATAATTCTTTATTTGTGCTTCGCTTTTGCAGTTATTTATTTAAAGCTATATTTTAAAAGGAGTGCTAATAGAAAAAAAAATTAGTGTCAAGAGAATTTCCTGGTGAAATTGGATGAAATTGGATGAAAAGACAGAGGGAGGTAAGATTTATAGGTTACCCCAAGCTGCTTGAAACGAAAAGCGTATTATATTAATCTTTAAAAACATCTGTATGTCAAGAGGGCAACTAACCCATAAGATTTAGGAATATATATTAACCAAAATCATATATAACTCTAGTAAGGCAAGTAGACATCAGACGAGTGAATATAAAGCTAATTTATTAGTCAAGTGCACTAATATTGCTAAATTGTATTGTACTAAATTGTATACATTACTAAAATGTATACAACATTGTATTGCCCTGTTTATGAATTCATCACTTCTTACTCATCTACCAAAGATTTTCCACATGGTATAACTTAGAGGTTGAAATTACAGGCTCAGAAAGAGCCTTATTGCCTATGAGAGAGTGCTGGACTTGAAAAATCAAAAGAACGCAAGTATGACTTAGATTTGTTACCTGAAGAATCAGAATGGTTTTATACATTATGCAGGTCTTCTTCAAGATATAAATTAAGAAACACAAAAAACTCCTAGATCTTCAGCAGCTTTTATTTATTTATTTATTTATTTATTTATTTATTTGAGAGAGAGATACAGAGATAGTGAGAAAGGGCATGAGCCAGGAGCAGGGGGAGAAGCAGATTTAACCAACTGAGCCTCCAAGGTGCCCCATCTTCAACAGCTTTAATCCCTAACACTGTCAAGAAACATCTATTGACCCACTCAGCATTTATGATATTAAACCTAATCCAGGGGACCCTAGGTGGCTCCGTGGCTGAGTGTTTGTCTTTGGCTCAGGACGTGATCCTGGGGTCCTGGGATCAAGTCCTGCATCAGGCTCCCCCTGCAGGGAGCCTGCTTCTCCCTCTGCCTATGTCTCTGCCTCTCTCTGTGTCTCTCATGAATAAATAAATAAAATCCTTAAAAAAAAAAACCTAATCCAGCATCTTTTAGACTTTTTTGGTTTTACAGATAGTATATTTAATTTTATAAATTTTACTAAAGCCCATTTATGCCATTTACTTGCAATATCTCACTACGAAAGGCTCTAGAATCTTCTCAAATTGCCATACTACAGTCACTGGCATTAGTATCCCAGAGACTTCTCATGACATGAGGATTAGCAACCTCCACTCATACCCTCAGCAGTTTCCCGACTATCCATGACGGCTGTAAGTTGCTCAATAACTGCTATTCAAACCCTGACTTCCTCAGTCCCATGCTATCTGCTGTAAGAATGACAGGGCACTCTACTTTATTCTCCTAGAACAGAGACATTCCCAGGCCTTGAGACCCTGAACTTCCATATTTAACTGCCCATTATGCTTTGAAACTTGAAATCAGTACCCTGCAAGCTAATCAGTCATCGAGTCCTCTTTGCTAACATGTAAATTGTAACTACAAGATGGAGCCAAACCTGAGCCTTCTGTCCGTGCCATTTCCAGAAGAGCATAGCTCCTACCTTCAGTTCCTCGTGAAAGGTCATGGTGCTGGTGGGTGTAAATCCTCTCCTCGACTCTTTGATAGTCCTTTAGATTCAACTAAATGACCACCAAAAGGGATTTGTATACTTAATGGACGAGACCATCACAATGACATGTGTTGGAGCCTGTTGAAGAGCTGTTGGTTTTCACACCTTAACCGGATCAGATGTCCCTGATAAATGATAAGAACCAATGAGCAACAAAATTCTTCAGACTTCAGGAATTTACCTTGGCCCCAAATGCTCATGCAAAACAAAATGAAACAAAACACACGATCCATTTGCAAATGTTTGCATATTCTTCATCCCTTGCCAATGGTCTGGCAGCCACGGTAATTCCTTTTCCAAGCTTGCTACCTCTGGGGTACAGAGCTCTGCAAATCTCTTGCCTCACAGCTGCCTTAATGTAACCCAGGTCGAACAAGTCTCTACCCCTTCTAATACAACTATTGAAGTCCTCTTCAAGGTATAACTTAGGCCTTTCGGAGTCCTAGGCATTACTGACAGCTACCAAGTCACTCATTTAACTTCTCAAAATGCACAATGCCAGGCTCCTAAATAAGGCATTCAATGGAACTCTCATCTCCCTTACCAGCCTCAGGCTACAGGCCTCCTAGTGCACCATAATGACTTAATTAAGCAAGTCCAAATTCAATTAAATAAAACATGACACATTTCCATTTTCTTTAAATACCAGGGGTTAAATTTAATAAATTGTCTGACTCTATTATTGATGTTTGCCTATTTAGAGTTTCTAAACCCCATCACTCCTGTTTCCCTTTTGCCCCACATCTGGATCAGCAGATTAGAAAGCATGGGTGTTTCTTTGGTGCTGGTGGGAAACTCAAACCACAAAAGCCATGATCCATGTCAGAGAATCCTTACTCTAGTTCTACCCTCCTAAAAGCCAGAAAACCCTAAGCCAGGGACCCTTCCCTGTTCTGTCAAGCTATTTTTGGACAGCTTGGGGGACCTGCCCTGTTCTCCCCAGAAAGCCTCATTATGTGAGTAATACATTTCTTCATACCCTCTTAATGCAGGTGGCATCATTAGTCTCCGTGTGTGAACCAAATTTTGTAGTGATGGGTTCCCTGCTTGTGCAGGCTAACCAGTATAGTCCGCTAGTGTCATAGATTGGGGAAATACTTAAGGTTATGACCTAATTTCTGTTCCTAGGTTGACATACATGGATGATGTGAGGATGGGAGTATTGGTCGGACATCATGCTCTGACATATCCACACAATGAGCATTGCCTAGCAGAGTGATATGTAGGAAGAGGAGACATACATAGTGAGTCTAATGGAAAAGTTCTCAGGACATATTTTTGAACCACAGAAATCGACCCATTTATGGTAGTATCCCTGTCATAACATTGATAATGAACAAAGTTTATTTCTGATACCATCATTTCTTGAATAGAAACTGTCTAAAACCATTGTGACGTAAGTACATGCCTTATTCCTCATGATCGTTGCTGCCTAGGTCATCACAAATGAAATATTTCTTAGTGATGATGATTTTGGGAGCCTAAATAAATACTGTTCATCAGAGGCCATCCTTCACAGTCATCCTGCATCATCTGGGAGTGTAATACTAAAATAACAACGAAAAATGAGGAAAAGTTTTGCATTGTGTTTTTTACAGCTCAAATTATTTGCTTTAAGTAGACTAAATAATAGAAATTAATAGGATCTTTTATGTGTAGTGGAAAACAAATAAAAAGCAAATATTTAATAGCCATAACATTTTTATATCTTGCTGTTTACAATAAAAATAAAATGTGAATCTGTAACATTTTGGAGATACTGAGTTTTTTTTTTCTTTTTTAAGCTTATTTTATTTAAATTCAATTAGTTAACATATAGTGTATCATTAGTTTCTAAAGTAGAGTTCAGTTATCCATTGCATATCACATTCAGTGCTCATTCCATCACATGCCTGCCCATCACCTGCTTACCACAGCCCTCCACCCTCCTCCCCTCCTACAACCTTCAGTTTTTTTTCTATAGTTAAGAGTCTCTTATAGTTTGTCTCCCTCTCTGATTTCATCTTATTTTTCTCCCCCTTCCCCTATGATCCTCTACTTTGTTTCTTACATTCCACCTACAAATGAAATCATATCATAATTGTCTTTCTCTGATTGACTTGTTTTGCTTAATATAATATCCTCTAGTTCCATCCACATTGATATAAATGGTAAGATTTCATCCTTTTTGATGACTGTTATTCCATTATATATATATATATATATATATATATATATATATATATATATATACTGTATCTTTATCCACTCATCTGTTGATGGACATCTGGGCTTTTTTTTCAGAGTTTGGTTAAATTCCTAATAGTGCAATTGCTGGGTCATAGGATCACTCCAGTTTTAACTTCTTGAGGAAACTTCATGCTGTTTAGTAAAGTGGCTTGCATTCCCACCAACATGTATGAAAAAGAAGATCCTGAGTTTTATTTAGAAGACGATAGAGTCAGTGTGAACTTCCTGGTTTAAATTTAAAAATTAGCTTAATCTTAATAAAGCACTAATACTCAAATTACTTTTTAGAACATAATCAGAAAATACAGTAAAATAATTAAAAATATACATCACTGTAAGTTTTATTCCAGGTCACAAACAAGATAGTGACTATTTTTATAGTAGGGCAACTTGACATTATAGTATATTTTAAATTTAATTTATTTCTGTTACATTTTTATCTTTCAATGAAAAAATCACATTTAAGATGGCTTGCTCTTCCCATGATGACATTTTTGTTCAATCTTTGTTGAAGTCAAGAATATTTTAATCATTCATATAGTAAACTAATAATTAATATTGACCACTGCCTCATGTATAGCTTTGTATTGAGCATCGTATAAGAGTACACACTATTTGAAATAAACTAAAAACAATAAAGATGTCATGCTAAAAAATAATCCAAAACTAGGGATCATGAGTCTAATTTTAATAATCGGTTTTATCTCTAGAAATGATTGTTTTTGTCAATGTCCCTTTATCTACATTGGCCCAGTTAGTACTTTCCACTCTCTAGGTGAGTAAGGTAGGAGATATTAGTATCCTAAATTCATGAGTGAGAAGTGAGTCACCTACACCTCACAGCTAGTATGTGGCAGGTCCAGGTATAAAACCAAGTTCATATGATTCCACATAAAGTACACCTTCGAGTGAACTACACTATATAGATTTACTTAAACAGAAAATTGAGATGAAATATGAAAATCTCTGTGAAGTTATAACATTTCTCCAGCCTCTCTCACATCTCAATGCCAAAAAAAAAAAAAGCATGAAGTACAAATAGAGCAGGATATAATTAACCCGATTTCAAAAACACATAGGATGTACAGAGATAACTTTGTTTCTGTTGGAAATCAGAATTAATTCTATGATTGGAATTATGGAGAATAACATTTTCAATGGGGTGTGTTGGCAAGAGTGAATTTTCCACCGTAGACATTGGAAAACTTAACCCATTGATCAAAATTATGCATTCATTTATTTATCTATTCATTCTTGCATTTATTCATTTAATAAATATTGAATGAGATTTTCTTATATATAAGACACTAGGAAGGTATATAAAGATGGAAAAAAATAGATCTTGCTCTCTGAGGAACTAAAGTCCATAGGAAACAAGTAAGCAGAAAATAATACTACTAAAATATTTTACAATCTACATATTCTTTTAGAAAAATATCTATTTTAATTGTTCCAAGGGTGCTTTCAATGTAGAATACATATTATTCCCCCTATTGTACATTTGCCAACACAGACTCTTGCCAAAGGGGTTCCACGTATGACACAGCAGCAGAAGTGAGAACACCAAAACAATTTTTTGAATCCATGACTTCAGGCCACGTAGTCTCACCTAATATTTACATCAGGATCCCAGCCGTTCACAGAGAGATAAATTCAACCTCTCAATAATTAAGTTGTGCTTTTACAGGTTCTCTATTAATCAGACAAGGCAGGTTTTGTAGAGAAGAAATGTTTTATAATGCCTTTGCTGCACACGATCTTGTTTACAATTTTATATTCAATATATTAATTCCTTATTTCATTTTATTGCAATCTATAAATAAGGCCTTAAATATTTAAGTGCAACAATAGCTAGAAATGTAGTTAATATTCACCATATGGATGCCAACTCATTCCTCTTCTTGTCAGCACTGGATTAAACACCAAAGTAATCTATTATTTATGGCCTAAGGGAAAATCCTGCACTGCTGTAACTTTTAGCAACGTTTCTATTAACCAGCGAGGTGCTCTGTGGGATGATATTGTGTACAAACTCAACACTATCGCACTTCCCTCGACACATTTTTTTTTCTTTTAAGATAATGAGACCATACAAAGGAAAAAGGAAATAAATGTTTTAGGAAGGTATTTACTGTTCTTTTTTTTTTTTTTCAAGAGCCTAGTGATTGATTTCATAACTTGTCTAACATTAATCCAGAGGATATTTAAAGAAAAGCTTTTTTGTTTCAAGGAATTTTCAGTTTTATGGAGTTAATTTGCGAGGAAAAAAATCCTTTTAATTTATTATCACTAAGCCTAGTAAATATACAGTTCGCTTTGATTACTCTGTCCAGTTAGCACGAGAACTGTGATGTGATCTGGCGACCCGTAAAATCAACCTGACCAGTATTCAATGGCTTTACATACTTCCAGAAATAATACAAACATAGAAACAACATTTCAGAGGACCTACAGCACCTGAGGCTTCTAGACCACCCCATGGTAGATGAAGCAGACACACAACTGTGTTCAAGGACTCTCTGGGGACCATTGTTGGAAGTCCTGACAGTGATTGTGGACAATGGAGCCAGAATGAAATTTGCAAAGTTCTTTCTACGTATTTATTTTTATTTTTTTCTACATATTTTTTTTTACTCCACTCTTTTGTTTTTTACCCCTTATGACCAGTGTCTCTCTTTTGCCCCCAAGTTTACCTTCCATCATTCCCAGAGTTTGTCGTTACTGTTGTTAGCAATGTACTTTACATAAACTGAAAACCTCCCCTCTGGTACCATGCCAAATTTATTTCTATCCACGTCACTCTTCCTTTTACCAAAACTCACATTTCTACACATTTGTATGTCCGACTAAGCTTCATTGGGTGTCTCGTCCCAGGTGGGACTGTTCTGCCTATAGCCAAGGTAAAAATAGAGGTTAAAAAAAAAAATCATAGAGTCTAGAGACTGAGAAATAGTATTAAATAATTAAGTACATGTTCTTGTTTATTTGCTATTTTGATAAATTTATAATGGAGAAGTCACAGTCCTATGAACAGAAATAAATGAATCAAGTAATTTGATTAAGTTGATTCAGGTGATTTAGCTAGATTTTGTTACCCTAAAGAAGTCTTTGTTTGATCAAATAGGCAACGTCATTTTCCTCTCTCCCTGCCACTGTCTTTAGCATCTAACGATTCTTGTTCAATTATGCATTTGCATATTTATCAAGTTTACCATGGGTCAGACACTGTAGTCCCTGGTTACCAACACTTACTAGTGAATAAATTGCTTTTTATGCTACAGTAAAAGTATCATGGGTGTGAGTATATTCTGCTCTTCTAGAGGCATGTTACTTTCAAAAGATATGCATCCAAAGAGATCAATCAATATTATGTATTTTGCTTATTTTTTTGCTTTCTACCACACACAGAGCTATACAACAAATCCAGACAAAATGGTGGAGAAAAAAAGCACATTTACTTCTGAGATAAATGTTTAAAGAAATGCTAATATCATGATTAATATTTCTATTAGGCAAATATATCAAATTTCTTGTCTACTATCACTAAACACAGCTTACAATTGTTTTCTAGTCCGGATTGGATGAGGACAGTGAGTGAAATTTCCTCACTTGGTCTTCTCTTCCCCATACTACCTTTTATTTGTTTTTGAATTCACTCTCGGTATAATCTCTGCTTATAAAACTACAACAATACTAGTAAATGGAAGGTGAAAGGAAACCAGACACACTAATATAAAAGAGTTATAATAAAATGCAAAAGTGTTGAATTTGAAACGAATTGCAGAGATGTTTTTGTTTTGGTATGCTTTTTGGTGTAAAGATTATTGTGCATTCTATAAACACCTTTGAATATAAAGCATTTTCTTCTGGTGGATGAAATAAAATTGCTTTTCAAGAGTCTTCCAGTTAATCCTCAAATAAATATACAATTCAGTGAATTCCTTCCTACAATCAATATTTATTTGAGGAGCCACTAGCACTAAATACTATTCTAGGTTTGGGCAATAAATAAATGAATAAACCAAAAAAAATTAAAAGAACTAGTTACCTGCAACATTTATTCTAAGATGGAGGAAAGACATAAAGTGTTTAATTTAAATATTATATAAAATTCCATTCAATGGTAAATGCTAAAAGAATACAATACAGAAAAGGGAGATGGGAACTGCGGAAGATTTAGAATTTTTAACTAGTTTTTTTGGGGAAATTATTATAACCAAATAGGTAGAAGGTGAAGGAGCTGGTGGACATGGGGTGAGAATATTCTCAGGAGAGATTGGTACATGCAAAGGCACCAAAAGGGATCATGCTCTCCTGCCCAAGGCAAAGCTTAGAGATCAGCCCAGTTGGATTGGAGCAAGGATATAGGAAAGTGGTAGATGAGTTTAGGGGGTTAATCCTGAGGACACACCTTGTAAGCTTCCTGTAGGCATTTTGCAGACATTGGTTTTTATTATGAGTGATACGGAATCCTACTAGAAGATTTGAGTAGAGGAATTACACGACGGGTTTTAGGTTTTTGTCAGAATCATTTTGGATGCCATACAGGAAGCTATAGCCGAATGAAACAAATGAGTTAGAAGATTGTCACCATATGTTAGCTCAGATGGGGTGGTAGCCAAGGAAAGGCGAGGGATTGAGAGAACACAGAGACACAGAGAGAGAAGCCCTCAGGATGTGTGGACAGATTGGATGGGGGTGGGAAGGGTCGTGTGAGAGCAGACTCAAGAGTGACTCCGATCTTTTTGGCAATTGCAAGGTTGGAATTACCATTTCGTGAAATGGGAATTGCAGGAGAAACAACTGTGGGACATATGTGAGATCAGGAAATCCATAATGAACATACTGTTGAGATGCCTTAGAAATCTTAGTAGAGATTACATTTTTCATATACTTGCAAACTCACACTATTTCCAACTGTTGGCAGCTATTATTTTTTGCCTTAGGTTCCTTGACAGGTGGAGGCAGAAGCCCAAACTGGTCAAAGCTGTGGAGGAACTAACATCGTCTTGGAGAAGCCCTCGGAATGGATAAATATTCCTGCACGTTCTCTTCATCCCTCCTGGTGGGACAACCCAGGCATATGCACTTCTCTGATTCTCATCGTTCCCCAATGGGATTTTAAGCTGATTTCTACTGATAACTTGTTTAATAACAAGTTTATTTGCCTCCATTGGTTTCCAAACTTCTCTATTTGCCTAATGCCCCTCACCCTGACCCACCTCCAGGATTTTTTTCCCAAATAAACTACTTGTACTCAAATCCTCATCTCAAGAATTCTTTTTGGGGAATCAATACTAATAAAGGCAGAGTCCAAAGTGTGCATAGTGTTTAATTCAAAGAGATGAGATAAAATCACTAAGCAATAAACCACGAAGGAGAAGAAAGAGAAGAAGAAGAAGAAGAAGAAGAAGAAGAAGAAGAAGAAGAAGAAGAAGAAGAAGAAGAAAGAAGAAGAAAGAAGAAAAGAAAAGAAAAGAAAAGAAAAGAAAAGAAAAGAAAAGAAAAGAAAAGAAAAGAAAAGAAAAGAAACAGTTTGATGTCTGAATTTTGAGGACTCTAGTATTAAGTGACTGGAAAGATGAGGAGGAACCAGCAAAAGAGAGAACAATAGTGACCAGTGATCACAAATATTATGAAAGTGTAATATCCAAGAAGCCAAATGTAGAAACAAAATACAGGGCACCCCGGTGATGCTCCTCATAACTGCAGAGGGTATGAGACTTCGCGGGCAAGGAATAGGTCGGCCCTGGAGAAAAGGAGGCTCATTTATCATAGTATCAGGAGAGAAGGTAAAATTCACGGGTGTAAAGATGCTCAAGGATGGGTAGACATATGGTGGCAAAAAGGAAAAAATGAAAAATGGAAATGGAATGGAAAAAGTCCTTTCTGATCCCATTTATTGTTTAAAGACCTCTTTTTTTAGGCACAATTGTACCATCTGCAAGTAACAGGTTCATTTCTTTCTTTCCAACCTATAATCTTTTTTTTTCTTTCTTTCTTCTTCCTTTTCTTTCTTTCTTTCTTTCTTTCTTTCTTTCTTTCTTTCTTTCTTTCTTTCTTTCTTTCTTTCTTTCTTCTTTCTTCTTTCTTCTTTCTTCTTTCTTTCTTTTCTTCCTTTCTTCCTTTCTCCCTTCCCTTCCCTTCCCTTCCCTTCCCTTCCCTTCCCTTCCCTTCCCTTCCCTTCCCTTCCCTTCCCTTCCCTTTCCTTTCTTTCTTTGCTTCATTGCTGCAAACTAAAAACTTCTAGTACTATTCTGAGAACAAATGGTGAGAGTAGACATATGTGCTTTGTTCCCAATCTTACTAGGGGGGGGTGGGTACTTTGTCTTTCAACATTAAATGTGATGTTAGCTGCAATTTTTGGTGTAGATACTCTTTACTAATTTGAAGAAATCTCCCTCGATTTCTAACATGCTGAAATTTTTTGTATCAGTAGGTGTTGAATTTTGTCAATTTTTTTCTGTAACAATTGATAGAATCATGTGATTTGTCTTCTTGTTAATTGGTATGGTGGATTCTATTGATTTTTCCAATGTTGAAGCAGACTTGCATTCAAGGAATAAATCCTACTCAGTCATGGTCTATAAACCTTCCTATATGTGGCTGGATTCAGCTACAGCTACTTGTTAAGAAATAGTTTTCTTTTCTTATGATATCCTTGTGTAGTTTTGCTCTCAGGATCATACTAGCCACACAGAATGAGTTGGGGAATGTTCCTCTTCTCTTCCGTATTTGGGAAGAGTTTGTAAAGAATTGGTATTGACTCTTGTTTAAATGTATGGTACAATTTATCAGTAAAGCTATCTGGGCCTGGATTTTTTGAGCGAGAAATTTTGAGAATTTTTTTTCTGTCTCTAGTACTTACTGATTCATAACTACTTGATGTTATTTCTTAAGCAACTTATTTTTATAGATATAGTTTTTCATTATTTGTTTATATATTTCTCAGTAAATATTTAAATCTTTACCTACATGCTTTAGTACTTTTTAATTAAAGATTTATCTTATCTGTCAATATTGGGGCTATTTTCCAATTTCTTCCTTTGTTAAAAGACATATTTGAGGATAAGGATTCTTTTAATTTATTTTTTTACTTCCCATATTATGGTTCCCTCTAATAGATCTTATTTTTAAAAGTTGATATGTAATTTGCATATCACAAAATTCAGTGATAAAGTGTATTTGACACTTTAAAAGATTTTAGTATATTTACAAAGTTATGCACTGTTTTGATATCTTGATAATATTGGCGTCAGAGAATGAGTTGGGAAGTGTTCCCTCATGTACATTTTTGAAGCCTTTATGGTGAACTGATATTCATTCTTATTACAATATTTGGTAGAATTCCTCATACATACTTGGGCTCTCTTTTGTGGGAACTGAAATCTATCTTTTTTTAATGTGAAGCCTCATTTCAATATACTGAAGCCTGCTCTAAAAAATAATATCTATTTATTAGAAGCAACAAAAAGATGTAGGTCTGATACTTGATCATGTACAGAATTCAAGTTCTTTTTGAAAGTTCACAATGAAAATTATATTTCCAATCTCTTATATCCAGATAATTAGTTTCCCTCTTTAGAGGCAGTCATGGATATGAGTCCTTTCTAAACTATTCTGGAGATCTCTCTCTCTCTCTCTCTCTCTCTCGGTATTTTTTTTGTCCAAAAACATGCTACCCCATGATATCGTGAACTTTGCTTTTCTATTTAACTCTATACCTCATGGGTTAGTTCTCATTAGAACCTGTTGATCTACCTTGTTCTATTTCACAGTTTTCCAATGAATCAATGTGGCTTGATTGATTAAACCAAATTGCCTAGAAATAACACTTATGCGTATGCTAATTTTTGACACTAAAATCATAAAATTTAGCATTTGGATAACCTTTGACATCAACCTTAGGAAACTCAGTCTGTTCATTGGTTTTGAGTGTAGCCTCCAGAGCTGAAGCTGTTAGAATTTGAATCCTGCTTTCCTCACTTACCCTTGACTTATATGGTATTAATCCAGTTTTTTTAATGTCTCTATGCCTCAATTTCCTTATTTGCATCATGCCACCTATCTCATAGAGAAGATACACGAAGTTAAATACCCTGGTATATAGAGAGCTTATAGACCCATGGTAGGCATCTATATAGATCTGTATATACTGCTAGTTGTAGTATTTAAAACACATGGAAATTATGACTATTTCTCTTAAGGAGTGTTTATCTCTGTATTGTTTTTGAAAAATCTCAATTTATTCTGGAAGCCATAATACATGTTTGAATCAGATTTTTCTTAAAATTCTGTTTCTTGTTTTTCTTCTTTTCTTTCTATTTTCCTTGTTGCTTTTGTGTGATATTCTAGAAGAGAAGGGAAAAAATTGTATTTTAGGCTACATCAAACATATATACAAACCTTTCTAAGGCATTAAATATGTTGACATCAGTAATTACTTTGTCACAAATGATTTAATTTCTATCTTGTGTACCTTAATTAATTTAGAACACTTAAATATCTTCTCTTTTGATCTTTATATAACTAATTTATATATGTGCATTCATGTATAACTCAATCAATATTTATTAAGGTGATATTGTAAGGACTCATAATGGGAGCTATATTATTATCTCTTTGCTGTACACTTTTCCTATAACCAACATTTAGAATAATTTGTACAGATATATGCTACTTTTTGCAAATAAAAATTGGTAAGCGATCATAAACTCAAAATATTCATATTTAGATTTACTCTGAGGGATTTTTTTCTATTTCCACTCAACTACTGCTTATCCAAAATTTCCCTCCCCCCCCCCCTTTTTCTTTGGAACTCATTCAGTTGTGTATAGTAATAAGAAGGCTATCCTTCAAAAAGAGAACATGCCAATTCATCTTTTTTCAAGAGGGTACCATTCTGCAACTTAGTCTAAAATAAGATAGCCCCTTCCTAGCTGTGGGTAAGAGACAGGAACCTAGTATTCATATTCATGGAAGATAAGGGTGCTGAAGCTCTCAGTTTAACTATCTCCTTTTGTGCTTAAAGCAAAACCTTACTTCCTTCTCAGGGTTTGCAGCTGAAATTAATCTGCAGGTCCTTCAGCTTGTGTATTTGTTGTAGTGCTTTACGTCTATCGATTCTGTTCTCTAACATTATTGCCTTCTACCTAGACCATTGTTTCTAGGTAAAGACTGCATTTGTGTAATAAAGAAGTGGTAAAAGATCATCAATATGGAGCTTAAGAGCATCACAGAATCCAACATTAAAGTAGGAGGATGAGAATTCATGATCTTCATACTTAGCCATTTCCCATGGTCCCCTCCACTAGATTTTTATTGGAGAAAATAAAATATAAAAGTTATTTTAAACGTTATTAAAAACACACACGTATTACAATGTACTTAGTTAATCCCTTTCAATTAAGGTACTGTAATACTTAAATGTCATATTGACTAATGTTATTTCTTCAGGTATTTGAAAACTGAACAAACATGGGCTTTCCAACAAAACATAACCAAGTTTAATCATGAGTACTACCCTATATTAATTTATCTAAGCTTTCATTGCAGTGTGTAAAAAGGAAACTATCTTTTCAATATTTCAAAGAATTTCTGCCCATGGGGCTCTTTACTGGCCCTCATTTGAATATAACTAAGTAAAACTGAGTCAAGCAGCATGAAAACACAGATAAATATTGCCAAGTACTAACTGACACCTAAGGGGGCGTTTGAAGTTCACTGCCACATTTGGAGGGGAAAAAAAGCAGTGAAAACAACTTTCTCTGTCTCTACACACACACACACACACACACACACACACACACACATCACTGTTCTAATTAATGACTCTAAAGTTAATTTTTCTTTTTAGCAAAATATGTGCAAAATGAGGTTTATTAGCATATCACTTTATCATGGGAGAGCTATGGAAATAAAATTCACAAATTTGATCATCATAAGAATCTAAAAACAAATTCATAGAATATATGATCATATAGGGTTGATGAAAAACAAACTTTTGTATTTAGAGAAGAAAATGTATGCATTTTTTAGATTGTAAATTTATTTTAAAATGTAAGCTCTCTGACAAGGTGAACTAGTTCTTATTCAACAAAGCCCAGCAGGATGCCTTGACAATAGTAAATACTTTACAAAAATAGCTGTTATGTGAATAAATGAACTGCTAACTATCATAAGGGAGAAAATGCAAGGAGACTGCAGTTTTGCAAATATTAAACGTTTGCATATTAATATTCTATTTAAGCTATATTTTCTTGCAGCTTTCCTGACCCTATCCCTTCTCCTCTCCATAACCCAAAAAGAAAGAAGATTTCATTCTTGACTTTCTTAGTGATATAGAAGACATAGTGTCCAGACACTGTTGATAAAAGAAAAAAAAAAGGAATGTTTCATCTTTTTAACTATCACTTTTGCCTCTGATTTTAGTAGAAAAAAGCCCCCCAAAACCTGATATTCTATGCAGTGTTTTATATGAGAATTTTCTACTAGGTGTGAATAAAAAGGACAACAAGCTACCTCTTCCGTTCTTGGTGGGTTATAAACAGAAAAAGGAAGAGAGAAATATACAATATACCAGATGCCAAGCTCCTTGTTCCTTCTATTCAGCAGAAGATAGTTGTAGGGTCAAGAGATGCTTTGGAATCTCAGAATGTGAATAAGATGGAATGAAAACATGATTAAGAGTGTTGTTTCATGGGGTCTTTGGAAGGGAGACTTTAGCAAAACTCCCTGTGACCAATAATAAATGATTATTATTGTGGTTTAATAGCTATGTATAACTATTGGCTGAAAGTATATGAATATAATTGGTGTATGGCTTGAGTTCAGTGTGAAGAGAACGAAGGTTCTCATAGATGATCACAATGAGATGTCTAATTGCTGAAAGTTACAGTATCTAGCAAGAGGATTCAGGGTCAGAAAGAAGAGATTCAATGAATTAAGGATTTCAAGATCACGAGTAATAAGCTAAAGTCACAGAGCAACGGTGAGCAGAAGTCCAACAAACTCAGAGATCTACAAGAACATAGTCATGATTAGCAGCCACAATTCTGAATCTTGAATAATTATTTATTCATAATCTGAGACCAGAATGAGCAAGAACATACCTTTTGTTTCTGAAGACCCTGCCTTCTGTATCACAAGGTCACAAAAGCCACATTCAACCTCATATGTATTACATCATCTTGCATAGTATAATGGGAATGGAGAGGCAATAAGTTAACCAAGCAAATACTTTTCAAAATTCTACTAGTGATTTGTACTAATTTAGTGCTTTTCTCTTTTTTTATCCTGGTGGTGGTGACTATACAGGAGATTAGATCAATTATAAATAATAAGTTACATGTCCTCCCACATCTGAATGTAGTTTGAGTAAATTGTTTAATCTTATAACACTAGCCAACTAATCTGATTACTGATTTACTAATATATAACCTTATTGATATAAGAATACAAGTGTACTCAAAGTGCTTTAGAGATTAGAATCCTAGATAGTGGAAAAATTTTATTAATAAACTATTCTTCTCACCGAAGTAGTACCATGTACTTACCAATAGGTCCCATGGAGACGAATGGAAAAATTCTTATTAAGAAAGTTAAGACTAATAATTAGGGACACAAATATACATTTGGATTTTATAATAGGATGTTGTCATCAAAGGAACAGAGAAAGAGAACCAACTAGGGTGGATTGGACCAAAGGTCTCCCTCAAAGGATAAAATTGTTCAAGGTAATGAGAGTTTTCACAGTCCATATGCTTTAACCAATTTATCTTTGATTTACTCCAAACTAAAAAAGATTTCTAGGGACGCCTGGGTGGCTCAGCGGTTGAGCATCTGCCTTTGGCTCAGGGCGTGATCCTGGAGTCTCAGGATTGAGTCTCACATCGGACTCCCTGCTTGGAGCCTGCTTCTCCCTCTGCCTGTGTCTCTGCCTCTCTCTCTGTGTCTCTCATGAATACATAAATAAAATCTTAAAAAACATTTCTTCTTCCTAAACTTATAATTTCAACATAAAAAGTGCTATAGTTCTAAGCTACTAAGGTATAAAAATTCAACCTCTAGGATTTATCTGATAGATACATGATGTAGTAATGAATTTTATTTATATAGTTATTCTAGCCCAACACAAGGCAAATATTGCAGCAAATCATGGCTCCTAAATTATTATTGTAGCAATTTAATAGCTATATCTAATATATACGGTAAATTCATTTTGAGCTATTTTTTTTAATTTCTTAGGAATAGAGATTGGTTTTAGAAATGAAATATTGGAAAAGGCTATTTTTTTCCAATTCTGTTTAAAGTGATATATGATATGTTGGATTTCTACCAAGACTGGAAAAGTGCAGGTGATGGTTATTTAAAGTGTCAATTTCTTTTATTAGATTAAGTCTATAAGAGAAATCTGAGGTGTTTAATTCTAGAGCTGCTCAGATGGCAATCATCTTAGAGCAAAGGGTTTCATTTTAGGATCTTCTTATTGATCAGTATCTTAACTTCATGATAAAACTTGGTATTGCAATTGGGAGGGATCATAAAGAAAGATTATATGATTCTGTAATTTCTACTTCACTAAACACATATGAATTCAGGTTGAAATCTAGGGGAAAATTGAAGAGTAATCTTTTGAGTAGCAATTAATAAATTTTTATTAAAATACTTTTCAATTATTTTAATTAAATTTTATTTAACTAGAATTTAATTTCCATTTTTATAGGATATTTTTGGCCTTTGAATTAAAAAGGAAAAGACTGGACACAAATGCGTGTTCCTTCTAAGTCCCAGATAACCAATCCAAATGAAAACAAAGACAATCACATACTTACAAAGACAGAAATTAAAAATGATAATAATAGAAATGAAAAGAACGAGAGGATCCAGTAGATGAGATTTAAATATTAATATGGATATTTATCAGACTGATGATGCTGAAAGAGTGAATCACAAATAAAATATGCATTGGGAGAGACTCACAGGAAGAAGATGAAGTCACAAAATAAAATATGGGTAGGGAGAGATCACAGGAAGAAAGCTCAACCCTCCAGAATTCTGGAAAGAGTCAAGACTTCACCGGTAAGGAAGCAGGTAGACTTGAGGATTTGCTGTGATCACTTGATATTGAAAGGAGCCGACAGTGGGTGTTGTATGTAAGTGTTGAATCACTATCTGCTATACGTGAAACTAAATTTACACTGCATCTTAACTAACTGGCATTTAAATAAAAAATTGGAAGGAAAAAAAAGAGAAAAAAACGAAGGAGCCAAAGTAATATTTTCTTAATATTTTATGTTCATGTTGTTCCTGGCTTGAAGTATTATTTTGAGTCAGGCTACAGCAGGTCAAAATCGGGACTCCTCCTCTTTGTGGAAATCTCTCCCTCCCTCTCTCTCTCATTCTCTCTTTCTTCCTTGGTGGGATTTTAAAGTACTTGAAAAGGTTAGCTCTTTCAATACCAAGACTAAATACAGAAGCCTGTATTGTTTAAATTGTTTTTTAAAGAATGCTTGCCACCGCCTTTCCTCATTATTCCATGTTAATAAAATAATTACACATGGCAAATTATATCAGTAGTAATTTCCACTGAACAAGCCCAGCATGTCATTTAGAATAAATTAACTCCTAGATTGCTTGTTTCTGGAGTACAAGAAAGTTAATTGCTAGGAATCTTTCTATTTTAAAGCCACTTGCAAACCATGAAAAGCTTAAAAAGAATACAATGGATGGTTCTTTTAAACACCAAGATAGTTTTCTAGAAAGTGAGCTTTCTCATGCCAGAATCTTGCACATCTATAAATTGTAGAGTACACAATGGCTTCAATAAATGTAATTACATGCTGTGCAGCTCAAAAATTTAAAAACACATTGTTTTAAAATTGTTAAAAAGTATGAAAACATGTTTTTAAGCTAATTATATGGTTTTCATAACAAGTGAATATGTTTTGATGCAAATAAATGTTACCAGAAATTTTTGTTGTGAGAATTTTTCTTAGTCTATTTTTTATTGCATCATTTTTTGTTTTGCTATGTTCTATCATCTAATGTTAAATTGCTTTGAGATAAAATATTTCATCAGACCCATACAATAAAAAATTATGATTTCCTTGCATAATAACATTAACCATCCAATATGATTTAATTTCTACTCTTTTCACAAAAGAATAAATTTTAAAAATTTCAAAAAAATCGAGTCAATATCTGCATGATAGGTAGAGGTAAGGGGAGTAGGATCAAATTTATTAAGTTCAAACATCTCTGCAAAGTAAAGGATATTATTCTATAGCCAGTCTCTGTATTAAAACTTGTTTCCAATCCTACACACAATCTAAACTTTTTTTTTTTTTTCTAAACTTAATTTAAGGTTTCACATACTGTTGCTAGAACATCCTCATAGTATCTTTGACATTGCACAATTAGGCATCTTCTTTCCTCATGCATTTGTGTCAAGATCTAATTGCAGGGTAAATATTTTCAGATATGTTGTGTTAATTTTTTTCTATTATTTCTCTCACTCTATGCTATACTAAAAGGGTTATTCCTATCTACTTAAAGAGATGTCAACTAGAAAATTATATAAGCTTAAAATTTCAAGAAGTTGAATGAAGGATGAAATTCACATATCCCTTCCTTTTTAAATTTTTGAGAAAAAAAAAATCCCGTTTGAAAGGGTACTCCTGAGGATACTAGAAAGGACCCAGAGTTTACATGTAATACAATGTCATACTACTGATTTTAACAATAACTTAATCTATTTTAGTCTATTTCAGAGGTTAAAGTTAGTTCAATAAAATATTTACCAAGCTGTCTTATTTATTTATTCATGAGAGACACAGAGAGAGAGGCAGAGACACAGGCAGAGGGAGAAGCAGGCTCCATGCAGGGAGCCTGACACGGGACTCGATCCCAGGACTCCAGGGTCATTCCCTGAGTGGAAAGCAGATGCTCAACTGCTGAGCCACCCCGGCGTCCCTACAATTAATTTTGTAAAATATTTTATTTATTTATTTGAGAGAGACAGGGAGTGACACAGGTAGTGAGAGAGGGCAAGAGACCAGGGAGGAGAGGTGGAAGCATGCCCCCTCCCTCAGCAAGGAGCCCACTGGGGGCCTAGATCCCAGGGTCCTGGGATCAAGACCTGAGTCAAAGGCACACACTTAACTGACTGAGCCACCTAGGTGCCCCAGCATACACTTAATTAATAGTAGAATTGATAAAAAAAGATTGTATGTAACTGTGAAGAAGATAATTTCAGTTCCCAGTAAATGGAATATGCCACTTTTGGTTAATAAAACAAGTTCTGTGAATTTCATCTTACTTATTTCTATTAGAAGTATAAAAGTAGAAAAACCCAAGAGTAAATCTTAGGAAAAAATAAATCAGCAATTGTGCAGAGAAGCTGATCCCACACCAATTAGAAGCATGAGCCTGGTTTTAAGTCATATGAATTTGAATGAGTAGCAAGGAGTCACCATGACCTATCTCATATTCCCTTGAAATGATACAGCTGTGAAATATGATGTCATTCTAAGCCAACTCAACTATCTTTTTTCTTGGTGGAAGTTAATTTTTTTTCTTTTATTATCTTCATCCACTTCTATTTTTCCTGTTTCCCTTGAGTTTTGTGAAAATATTAACTCTCTTTTCCTAACTTAGTGCATCCGTATAGACTATATTTTTTTGTAGGAAATTTCTTTAGCATAGATTCTAAAATCTACAGATTAGGTATTCCAAAAAAGTGATTTTGTAATCAAAATATGTCACCACACCATATGAAACCTTATGTAAAATACAAATAACAAACTCTATTAAACTGTCTAAAAATGGGATATTATGTAAAATATAATTTACATAATAGTTCTGTTTTCCTTTCCAAAAATGTAATGCTATATAAAGACATGTTCAGAGGACACATAATATATTGCTTAAATTCAGGATATCAAGATTCTCAACGGAGATATCTTTTTTTAAAAGATTATTTATTTATTTACTTATTCGTGAGAGACACACAGAGAGAGGCAGAGACATAGGCAGAGGGAGAAGCAGGCTCCATGCAGGGAGCCTGAAGCGGGACTCAATCCCAGGACCCCAGGTCATGGCCTGAGCTGAAGGCAGATTCTCAACCACTGAGCCACCCAGGGTCCCAGAGATATCTTCATATATATATAGATACACACATAAATTGGTGTTTGTAGCAATCAGATTATTGGAAGAAAGAAAGGTATTAAGTACACCTAAAATTTTAACTTAAGGCAGTTTTTAAAGGGACCAGTTACAGAATTATGGGCCAACAAGGAAATGGCGAAGTACTTGTGGAGAGTGATAGTAGGAAACCATTAGTACCAGTAGGTCCGAGGGAGCAGGGTATGCTCTGGAGTCTCTGGCCATAGATGGAGATGGACAAACACAGTCACCATGAACATAATGGTCTGACGGGTGCAATCATGTGAAATCAATACTCCATTGTCTCCCTTAATACCTAATACCTAGTAGGTTCCCTCTTCGCCCCCCTCATTTGTGTTCTCTCTCTTTCTCTTTCTCTCTCTCTCTCTCTCTCTCTCTCTCTCTCCATCTCTGTCCTTCTCTGTCCCTACAATCTCCTGGCACTCCCTTCTATTGTCCCAATCCAGTTGGGAGCTAGAGACAGGTATCTGGGTAATGTAGTCTATAGAAGCCCATCTACAGCATCTACAGGACATTGGACATTGATCTGAATGGACAAGGGTAGACAAAGGACATGAAAGAGGAAACAAAAATTATATAATTATATAACACAACATTGACTTAAAATTTTACTTGGAGAATACTGGCTTCTTTGTAAAGAGATGATGCCTTCAGGCCTCCAACAGTAACAGCTGTATTACCATATATGTTGGGGTATTGGAAATGAACTACGGTGGTCTCAGAAACGTTTCTTAGCACAGCAGTCAAGGAAGCAAACCTGATGAACAGAGTTAATTCTTCTGAGATGATTTTATATCAGAGATATTCTGACAGAATTAGTATACCTCATGATCTTCAGAGTCATAAAGAACCTAAATTTGACAAAGCAACAGACATAAATGGAACAGATATAAATTCCGTTGGCTAGCCTGAAAACCTGTAAGGTCAAAGTAGAGTAAGGCACCTAGCAGGACTAGAGGGAAAATATTCTCAGGAAACTCTGCCTTCGGTGCGTCAGCAAATTCAGGAACCAACAGAAGTTTGTGGCGGTTTGGTGTGGAAATCAAATCCATAGCTAGAGGTGATGACACGGGATATAGAGCTCTTGTTTATTTTGGATTTATCGTGATCTACTGTAAATCCACTTTCTTGGTAATTTCGCTAGTAGTAGTAGTAGTTTTCCATGATGACTTATTTCAAATGTTTAGTTCCATGAATCTCAAATGTCATGGTGAAATAAACTTTAAAATTATAAATCACCCAATTCCACAAGGATTTATTGAACAAGTACCATAAATAACTCACTACTCTAGAGAAGATGAATATAAAGGTGGATATTTATAGCCAATGCCTGTAGGTAAAAGTGCAAAATTAATGACTAACATACTGAGAATCTACTCTGAATCAAAGTGACCTTTAGCATGTTCTGCACAGTATATAACTGCTATAAAGAAACTACTATGTAGACATTCTAACATTCTCAAGGCACAGATGAGGAGGCTGGTACGAAGAGCCCAATGCCCTGCTCAAGAACACAGGGTTAGTGGGAAGGCTAGCAATCTAGTTCTAGAACCCATGTTCTAATCATTATGTTACACTATCTCCCCATTAGTGATCTTTATACGCTAGGACAGATTGAGTCAAATCAAAGTTTTGGTATATGATGGATCAGGAATACTTTCCAAGAGGTTGAAATTCTTATGTGCTTTTTGAAACAAAATTCTTATATGCTTTTTGAGACGATGAGTTGGACACCCTTCTCCCTGATTATGTCCTGACATTTCCATGATTCCTTCTCATGTGATGTTAGTGTTCTGGAAGATTCAGTCCTCCCACTGCCCCAAATCAGTCCATCAAACATGAGTGAGAAGTCTACAACCTCATATCTCTGTTTTCAGTCCAGCTTTGCCACGCTCCATTGTAAGAGGCTCAGGACTCTACGTTTTGATGTCTCAAAGTGCTGCATTTTCACCATGTCTGGAACTGAAATACCTCCTCAAACCTACTCTGAATTTACGACAATGAAAACAACTGCTAGTACTACTACCATTAATACAACCCACACGAAGGCCTGTGGTAAAATTCCATTAAATCAGGATCTATGTCTGTCTTTTTTCACTTCTGAATTTATACAATTCAGTACAGATCCTGAAATATATTCTGTACATATTCAAAAGTATTTACTGAATCACAAATGAAAAAAATGCAGAAAAGATGAAGCAAAATGGATGCCAATAGTACCTGTATCTACTGCATATACTTAATATACCTAAACTATACATGTTTACCTCTCAGGTTTCCTGTCTACAAACCATAGACATCAACTGAGTATTTTGGCTCACAGGCATGTTTAATCCATGTCTGTTTTAAATACCTAGAGTACTTTGTGTTTTCCTTACTGGACACTGACTGGTACACTGGAAGACCATTCAACACCACAGGAGGTGTCCGAAGAAGCCTGGGGACCTCAGTATCGTTTCTGACATCTGTATGCCTGGTACCATGGCACTTTGCTCATGAGTCCCCTCAGCTAAAGTGGAGATGACTGACAACTACAAAATGAGAGAATCCTGTTAGATGTGCGTAACACATGGTTTTGTACCCTAGCTAAAGCCCAGCTCCCAATAGGCAGCTACAGTTGCATGAATTTTTCTTTCTTTTTAAAGATTTTATTTATTTATTCATGAGAGACACAGAGAGAGAGGCAGAGACACAGGCAGAGGGAGAAGCAGGCTCCATGCAGGGAGACAGACATGGGACTCATTCCCGGGACCCCAGAATCACACCCTGGGCTGAAGGCGGCGCTGAACTGCTGAGCCACCCAGGCTGCTGCAGAATTTTTGTTCTGATGGTCAGTTGCTTATTATCTATTAGAGCCAAAGGACAAGCCAGAAGCAGTTTCTTATGAGAATAGGGTGTTTTTTTTTACCAAACAAGGTATGGCTTTTCTCCAAAAACACAGGCACTTGACGTGGGCATATCCTATCACAGCTCACCCCAGACTCTACACTGCATATTGCATGGCATTTTGCCACACACGATTTGAGTAGAGCTGGATCAAATTGGTCATAAAGGCCAAGTGAAAAATTTCTTTGAATTGCACCCTAGACCAGTTCAATAAATCTTTCTTACCCTAGGGCCTATTCAAAGTCTTAAATAGGTCAGAGCTGCACAACCAAACATTGCAAACATTCCCTTAAAAATCAGTAAGGCCCTCAAATAATCGTTCTTCTTTCTTTATGATAGAAGAGTCAGTACAAAGTGGAGCATCAGGTTCTTTACTTTGGCTTGACAAAGCACTTTCCAACTTGGTAGCCGGCCCACTCACTGTGGGAAGGGGCATATTTCCATTTTCTACCACGCATATCCTCAAGGAAGGTAGCTGGAGTACTTCATATTTTTTGCCTATCAGGTCCTAGAAACACAATATCATTTATAAAGTGGATTCTGTGATATTCTGGTAAGACAATCAATTTCTCTCTTTAGTAAAACACAGAGAGTGGTATCAACTTAAGTCACAGCAAAGGAGTACTGTGACCTATGTTAATTGGCTTCCTATGTCCTCAAGTTGTACATCGAGTGCCAGGAACTGCATTAACTTGCTTCAGGAAAGGGATAACAATGAGAAATTGTCGGAAGCAGTATTGTTGCATGGTTTCAGATTCTGACTTCAGTAGTTTTAATGAACTACTGTAGGTTGTCACTTTGTTTTCTTTCGTTGTTCGTTGCTATCACACCGACCAGTGTTTTTTAAGTCCATGTGCCGTATGGACTGTATATTGATGATTGCCATTGGTTCCATGAGCCTCACCTTCGATCTGAAATTTATTTAAGGTAACATTTGCCATGTTCTGGTACGAGATAGGGGCTTGAGCCAGCATAACAGCAGTAGAGGCAGTGAGATGGGGTCAATGTTGTGGGGCTTTGAGAAGAGATTTCTGGTCATTTGTATATGAAAATCCAATGGGACCTTTGCGCAACCAATAGCATATGTCTGATAACTGACGATGCCTACAGCAAAAATGAACTGGTGATAATAGATTATATAAATTGGATCTTTACTAAATACTGGCTATAGGCAGAGTGTCACATGTATTATGCCCATGATTCATCCTCTCTAGAAGTTTACAAGTTGTGCTGTTAAAATTCAACCAATGAAAAGCTAAGTAGATTTGCATGAGCTCAACATGGGTAGAACCTGGTAATATAGAAGTGGCTTCTAGTCTTTCAGGTCCAAATAAAGCATTGTCCTGATGTGTATGTATGTATGTATGTATGTATGTATGTATGTATTTGTAGACAACATTTGTCTAAGCCATTTAATTCCCAATGCTTAATGGTGGCTTTCCTGAAACTCGCAAAATAAGTTTACATTTTTTTTTTCATTTTCCTTTTTTTGTGCAGGAAAAAAGCCACTTTTACTTCTTAGAAAATATTATAAAACTCATGCTTTTATTGTATTATTACTATGTCTAAAATCAAAAAGCTAAGTTAACGAGAAATCTTCTGGTATAAATAGATCTCATTCTCCATGACTTTACTGCATATAATAAGATTCATGTGAAACAGAGGAATAATTGTGTACAATGCAGCAAATCTAGGTGTGTATTAAGTGCTTGGAATGTTCTTCCTCATATACAAAATGATCATAATTAGAAGACAGTATCACCTAACTATTAATTTTTTTATAATAGCACTATTAAAAAATGTTTGAGTACACTGAGGGGGGCACTTGATGGGATGAGCACTAGGTGTTATTCTGTATGTACACCAATAAAAAATAAATTTATTTTATTTTATTTTATTATTTAAAAAAACATTCTTTTTTTTTTATAAATTTTTATTTATTTATGATAGTATCACAGAGAGAGAGAGGCAGAGACACAGGCAGAGGGAGAAGCAGGCTCCATGCACCGGGAGCCCGATGTGGGATTCGATCCCAGGTCTCCAGGATCGCGCCCTGGGCCAAAGGCAGGCGCCAAACCGCTGCGCCACCCAAGGATCCCTATTTAAAAAACATTCTTAAAAAAACAAAAAAATGTTTGAGTGATGAGATAAAAAATCAAACTTCTCATAAATACATACATCAAAATATTAGTACAACCATCATTTTAGAATAACAGAATTTTGATTCAATGTGAATACAATAATTTAGAAAATGACCAAAACCAACTAGAAATTCAAGTTAACTTAAGACAGTTATCTGGAAAAGGAAATAGAATCATAGCTTATAAATAAACAGAAATGAAAGTCTAGCTGCCTATTTATTAAATAAATATTTCTTACGCACTTGTTTTCTGTGAGATACTAATTTGGATGCTGGAGATAAGGTGCTAAAGTTGAGACAAAGTTAGTCACTGACCTCAGTGAACTTTCCTTCGGTAGCAGAAGACATAAAACACAAAACACCCAAGTAAACAAAGAGATAAATAAGTGAACTTCACATTGTGGAAAATCCTGGGACATAAATAAAACCGAGTTTAGGAAGGGGAACATTTAAGAAAATACGTGATGAGAAGCAACTGTGAAAAGATACAGAGACTAAGTGTTGCACGCTAGAAAAATGGGTAATGCCTGTGACTCAGAAGTGCAAGCTTTCCTGCCGTGTTAAGCACTGAAGGACAACTAGTATGGATGGGTGTCATGAGTGAGGCTCAGGGCTGGTTGGCAAGGCTCTTGAGGAAGGAGAGATTATATCTATCCTAGGTGATTTCATAGGCTGGTTATGGTAAGACATTTCAAATTCATTCTAATTTTAAAGGGGAACCTTGGTGCTTTTGCTGCAAAGAACTCTCAATTTCAGTAAATTGATACGGCTGTTCTCTAGAGAATTTGGAACTGCAGATGGACCAAGAAAGAAATCGGGAAGGCCTCATAGAAGGATATTGCCACAGTCCCAGTATGACCCAGTGGCTTGAGCCAACATAACAGTAGTAGAGGTAGTGATACGGGGTCAGATGCTGTCACACATTGAGAAAAGAGATTTCTGGTCATTTGCATATGAGAAGGGAGAAGGAAACAAAAACCTGTGATTTTGATCAGAACTAAAAATATGGTGCTACCATACAAATGAGAAATAATGTGAGAACAGGTTATGAGGTGGAGTCAAAATTTTTAGCTGTATGTTTACCCCAGAATGTCCATTTCTAACCAGATTCATACAGAAGCACCCCCACCCAGGTAAATAAATGGTGATAAGTTTATGTTTTGTTAAATATAAGGCCACTAAAGTTTTGAAAGGGATCGTTTGGTATCTTGCAAAATGTAAAAATCATAAAACCAACTGTTTTTGGCTTATCAAATTTTGAGTAAATAATTGTATCATGTTACCCGAGAAACAGGCAAAGAGTCGGCCACATTTGGGATGTTACCTGAAAGGAAAGGCCGTGGATATTGGGTCCATGAGTCAGATTTCAGAGCAGAGGAGGTGTGTATGAATTGGGAAGGTGAGTAGGGACCAGTCTCCACCACAGAACAGACCAGGAACAGATGATGTGAGCACTAGCACGAGGGGATGGCGAGGTGCAGAACACAGATGGGTAAAGAGGGAGTCTGGCCTGGAATTGCACAACGAAGAGTCAAAGGGGGTGACATGGGACCGAGGTTCATTCCACCAGGTGTCTTTCCAGTGTTCTAGCAGGTGTACTTTGCAATATTCCCCACGGACTTGAGCGAGGTAGATCCTATCCACAGTGTCCTTTCAAAGCTGCCAAGTGACTCATGTAGACCTTATAATTCTCAAAGTCTCAAACTGTGAAATGGACCGTTTCGACAATGCCGTGGGAGACATTTTATCAGTTTAGATTCTTAACGACAGAAAATCTCCCAAATCCCACAAAGTCATAGTGTGGCTGTCACATTTTGCCTTGCTTCAATATCACCCAATTATCTGCAAAAGTTAACCCTCTAGAGAGAAATTTCAAACACTTTCATCAACACATAGGCAAGGGATACCTAATTAACATGAAATGCCAGTGTAGATTTCTGGGACTTCACTTGACATGGTCACTGAGCATTGCACAATGGGCTCTGAGCAAACACAGGTGTTCACAAAGTGTTAGCTCTCCGGGGCACACGGCCTAGATAAGCGTTCAAAAACAATTCTCTGTAACCAGATCAAGTCATAGATCCTTTACAAAAAGTCCTCTGTCTTCATTCTGGAAAATGGATTTATTCGCACTATGGCCTCTCTTATCCTCCCTCCAATATCACATCTATGTGAGGTATACATTTTTGTTTGAGGAAATGCAATGAGGAAAAGGGTCCCATCTACACACTGTGCTCGGGAATGGATATGTATTTTTTTTAATTCAGAAAAAATATTCCACTCTAAAATTCCCCACCCAATAGAAAATACATTTTATTGGAATCTACTTGTAAATACAGTGTGCTCTTTCTCCTTGTTTAAGTAATATTTTAGAGCACACACGATGGAAATATAAAAGCTAGTTATAGAAAATGGAGAATTTGATCCATTATAAACCACAGGTAATTATGAAAAGAAAAACAAAGATTTTAAAGGTCAAGGAAACAGCCATCTGCTTAACAACCTGGCCATCTGTGAAAGATAATTCAAGGCCAGTTAAAAGCTAGGAAAGCACAAACGGCTACCCTGAAAGATGTCTCATATGTTAGTCTGTATCTAAACTCAAAGTATAAAGCACAGACTGGGTGAACATTAATATCATCCATTTTTATCTTTAAATCGATTTAAATTTGCCTTGTTAATTAGAGATAACATCCAGTTTCTCATAATTAAATTACCATGAAGAGGCAATAAAGTGAAAAAAATCATATTAAATTCCATATTCATTATCAGTTAGAAAATAATCTACTATCTGATATTTTTGATGTAATTGGATATTTATAAAAGTATACATTTGACTCACAGGTTGTACTATATTTTCATTGTATTTTTAAAATGTAGGTTTACATAAGACATTTGTAAAAGCATTTAAGAGGAAAACTGAGTTAACTAATCAGCCACATGATAAAAAGTAACCCCCCCATTGATCCCTTCCCAGGACATTCAATCAGACCAAATAAGTAGATACATGCCTAAATAAAAAATAAACATAAATGTGGGGCTGGTATTTTGAATGGCTGGATTTGAAATTATACATTATTTTAAAACACCTTAAAACCTTTGAAATTTCTTAAGCAAGAATAGGTTCATTCTTCCATTTGTACATTTCTCTTATTAGATCCTTTAAGTGATGTTTACTATAAAAAAATGATATGCTTTCTGCACTTCTAAACATATTCCTAGCATTTGTAACTTTTCTTTATGGCCTACAGCTATCATTTTTCTTCCATTATTAACCCCAGTTATTTACTGATGTTCTTATAGAATATCCATTATTTATTTGAGGGTGAATTAGCCTAACAAATAAACTAATGAATTATTCCATAATTGTTAGTTTCTAGGTGAATCTTAGTTCATTAAACAACAAAATCACACCATTTTAGAGCATCCTTCAGTACCAGCAAGTACGAGGCACCCAGTCTGCACTGGCTATAGTAGTGAACCGCGAGACGGGGCTCTTATTCTCATGGAGCTTACCTTCTAAAGGGAAGATTCAAGGGATCAATGAATGATTTTGAGATTAAATAGGAAAATCAGTATTTTTAAAATACTAAGAATTATGATCCAAAGATAAAGCATGAATTTCTCTTTTCTTATCTGTTATTTTCTCAATTAAGTCTAGATACATGTGCAATCAGTTTTTTAAAATATGTTATTTATTTATTCATGAGACACATACAGAGAGAGAGAGAGAGAGAGAGAGAGGCAGAGACACAGGCAGAGGGAGAAGCAGGCTCCACGCAGGGAGCCTGATGTGGGACTGGATCCCTGGTCTCCAGGATCACACACCGGGCTGAAGGCTAAGCTACCAAGGCTGCCCCCAATCAATTTTTTATGACTAATTTTGTTACATCTTACTAAAGAAATCTTTCAAGACCCCAATGTATTAAAGATTTCAACTCTACTAATCAGTATTTCTAAGGTTTTTGTGTTTTTCTGTTATTGTTGGTGTTTTCGTCTTTAAGACTTTATTCCATCTGAAGTTGATCTTTGAAGTAGAGGATGCATTGCTGAATCAAGGCCATGGTTTTTTCTATGTCATGTTTTTCCAGCTCCAATTTTTTTTCAACTGTCCCTTCTTTCCTCCTTGACCTGACAACCACCTTTTGTCATCTACCAAACTTGCCTGTTTATGGGATGTCTATTTTACTCCATTGATTAATCCTGAGTTAATGCCACAATATCAACCTTAATACTGCTTCATACTAAATCCTGGTATGATGAATTGCCAGTTGTCCATTTTGGTCCCTTTCAGAAATTACCGCTCTATACTAATATTTTATATATTTAAGAATTTTCTTGTATATTTATTATTTTTATTTTTGAGAGAGGGAGAGAGAAGAGGGAGGGGTGAGGCTGAGGGAGAGGGAGAATCTCAAGCAGAATCCACACTCAGCGCAGAGCCCCACACAAGGCCTGATCTCACGACCTTGAGATCATGACCTCAGCTGAAATCAAGAGTCAGCTACTTCACAGACTAAGCCACCCAGATGGCCCCTGAGAATTTTCTTAATAAGCCTCATGAATTATTGCATTTTGAAGCCTACACAGCATTAAATATATTTAAATTTAGGGAAAATCCATAGCTCCAATGTATTCTTTGTATTCATAATGTAGTATATATCTTTCTTCAGTTATGTCTTTACAGTATCTTTCAATAAAGTTTTATAATTTTACCTGATTGAAGTCTTACAGTTGCTCTTATATCATAAAAATTAAAATAAAATAACAAGAAACATAGAGCTCTGAATCTAGAATTTTATTACGTTTTGATTGAATATTTGTTATGCTGAATTTGTGGAAAGCTTAGAATGTTTATGTGGCACATTGGTACTTATAAGAAGGCAACTAAAATACATTATTTTATTTTCACCAGAATTTTTTTTTTTTAGAGAGCATGAGTATAAATAAAAGTATCCACTTTTTTCTAGCACCTAGTTATATATACACCAGAAAATCCAGAAATAATCATAACTCCTTAATTTGTCTTTTCTTTATTTTATCATTTATTTATTATGTAGTAATTTACTGAGAAAGTCCTACATATTTAACATCATCATAAACATATATATATTACATTACAACAATAACACCTACATATTGTAATATTGGAATCTTATTTAACTTTCTTGCTCTTAAAGTATATATTTTATACACATTATTTAATTAAAAATAAAGTAACTCTGGGCATAAGCCCATGTAAATGAATAAAAGTAGTTTACTGGTGAAATATGTGACCTCTCTGTCTCTCTCTATATATATGCACATATATGCGCATAGATGTGCATATATATGCACATATACATTTAGATATTCAAATATATATGGAAAAATGAGGAACAAAGCAAAATTCTTGCAAGGATAAAGTGTTCAGAAAATGAAACTCTGTTGCTAGTTGAGTTTGGAGAAGAAAGGGTCTGGCTAGGAAAAAAATGAGATGCATCTGAGAATGGGTAGACATTTATGTATTTTATAAATACCCATTTAGGTATTTTATTTATGTTTGTTATGTTTGTATTATTACAAAAGCTTCATGAGTTTGATGGACACATACATAGGCATGTTGTTAATGATAGTCTCAGGCTCTTTGGAAAAAAAAAATAGCTAATTGCTGACAAAGTATGTTTATGACCTAGAAATGACACCGCCACTGGTGATTAAGACTTACATGTAAGACCAGCTCGTGCCTGTAATTTGAAACTTGCTTGAGCATCAGATACCTTTTATGTGTGTAGAAAAGCCAGGAAAGTAATTGGTTCTACTTTTAGCAAAAGCAAGTTCAGCATTTTGAGTTTTTTTTTTTTTTTTTTTTCTAACTGGTGTACATTTTCTCTCTACTCAGCTGAGACAAATGAAAAAAAAGACAGAGGTCTGACTCAGCATTTGTGCTCAGATTCATTAGTGTTATGAACTGAAGAGGAGGGAAATCTAAACCATTTCTCCTCTCTGCTTAAAAATTCAAATGCTTTAAGATAAAAATATTTCCAGAGTATATTAAAGTACACAGGGGAGAAAAAAGGTAGTAATTATTAAGCTAAATTTTTCCTGGCGTTAATGCAATGGTTTATAACTAGATACCCCATTTCTCTTAAGATTTAGGTAATATTTGGGGAAATTTTCCATCACTTAGGGAGCAATTTAGAAAATTCTATTTCCAGGACATGCACTCAGAGATTATGTTTTAATTGGTCTGTTATGAAGACTAGCATCATATTTCCAAGAGCTGCCAATGCATTTCTACTGCTCAGCCAAGGTTGAGAACTATTATTTGAACATATCCCCCTACTGTTCTGACTTATTTTGGAAGTCATTAATTTCCGTAGGCCATTAGGACATTAGAGACAGCTGTAGATTAGCTAAACCCACATGCCTAATCTCTGATAATGAATCAGCAAAAGATTATTTGTCTTTGGCTTTTGAATTTGAGATTCATATTCAAGCAGAGACACGCCAAGGAGCCCTACATAAAAGCAATTATATGATCAATCTGACTTCCATTCCTGACTTAGCCCTACTGTCAGCAGCTTGAGACATACTCTGATGACAAAGAGAGTGGGGAAGCCATAAATCTTTTGTAAAAATGTTATCAAGGATGAGCCCTATTTAGCGTACTTACTACCTGATGAGTGTCACTTTCCCTCTCATCTTGGGTAAAATGGAGTCTCGTGGGGGAAGAATCACAATTTTACCTCCTAAGATGTATAATTTCCCATCTATATCTTCTCTATATTCTTCACTTGAAGACAGCCGGCCACAAAGAAAATGTCTAAAAGACCCTTACATTTTGGGGATTCTAGAAGTAAAAATAGTATCCACAGCATCTGTAGAGAAATGACAAGAAGAACGTGATGGAAGAAAAGGCATATTTTTTACTTTTAAGATATGAAAAATGGGGCAACCCCTGGTGGCTCAGGGGTTTAGTGCCACCTTCAGCCTGGGGTGTGATCCTGGAGACCCGGGATCAAGTCCCATGTCAGGCTCCCTGCATGGAGCCTGCTTCTCCATCTGCCCGTGTCTCTGCCTCTCTCTCTCTCTGTGTCTCTCATGAATAAATAAATAAAATCTTTAAAAAAATAAAATAAAATATGAAAAAGGCTTAGGAGATGAACATGAGGATACTTTCTTCTGAACATGATGCAAATAACCATAACCACTGACAGGTGCTATTTCCACGCTATTGTTTGCTGTGGGCATGTAGGATTTGTCTTCCCAGAACCCACCCCTAATATACAAATACAAATGCCTTTAGGGGCTGTTTCTCCTTCCTGTGGTTTCACTAGAGACCACTTAGTCATGAAGTCATGATACTATCGTGCAGTGGCCACAGGGGAGGGTCTAGGACCAGACCAACACGCTCAGTGTCCTTCTCTGTGGGTTAAGAGCAAGCAATGAGACACATCTTAGCAGGCTCTTACTGGATCCCGAGCATTGCTAATTCCCAGATAATGCACTCTCTTCTGTAAGTTTCTTGACTATTATAGAATCTCCACCGTTTGCCTCTGCCAATTTGAGCTGTTATTCTACTACTTGCAACCCAAAGAGTCCTGATCACTGTGGTAATTCAAAAGCACACGCCATTTCATACCAGATTCAGGTGGATGATAAACAGTATAGGAATAAAAGATCGTGGCTTTTTCACTCACCAGCCATAAAAGACATTTAAGCAAGAGCTTTAATTCCTGCTAAGCCTTCATGTTTTCATGCCTGCAGTAGAGGTTCCATGAGCACTTTGCTTGAGGTATCGTCACGAATGCTAGATGGAACTCCACACGTAGCGCACAAGGACTGGCACTTCAAAAGATGTAAAGATGTTAGGGATTTTATTGTTCACAGAACTCATACTTCAGTAATACATTCCTGACCTTCACACGTGAGGAAACAAGCTCAGAGAGGTTAAAGAACTTGTCCGATGTTCTCATAAGGTAGAAGTACTTAAGAATTGAAAGTGTACGTGGCTCATACAAGCCCCTAAATCTGAATGTTTTTTGTTTGCTTTATTTTGAACTCAAGCATGAATGTAGGCCCACAGATATAAACATATAAAGTAGAGGTCGTTTACGCAAGTGAATACACACGGTAGCAATTTCTAAATGTGGAGTAAGCACGCCTATGTAACCTCTGCCCTTATAAGGAAATAGAACACTTCCAGTGCCCCAAAGCAGCCCTTAGGGGGCCTGCCACAAATTCTCGCTTGGGATAAGTAGCCATCATGCCTTCGTCTTCCCTGTTGTTAAACCTTATATGAGTTAAATCATACAATATTTATTATTGTGCATCAAGATCTTTTCCAAGATTTATCCACACCATATGTAAGATTAGTTGGTCCCCTTAAGGCCTATTTAGTATCACAGTGAACAGATATTCCAAAATGTACTTACTGAGTGTACTTAAGATAAATATATTTTTCCAGATGGGGGATACCACAAATACTGCTTTTATGAGTATCCCCACATATACATTGGTCTGTGTTTTTATGCATTGTTGTTATATTCAGAGTGAAATTTCTGAGTCACGGGTTAACCATGTGTTCATTATAGCGGATTTGTCGAACTATTGACTTCCCCCACCAATAATGTATGTTAGTTCTAATTGTTCCATTTCCTCACCAACACATAGTATTTTCAGCCCCAACCTCACTATACCATATACACCATGTGCTCATCTTCCAGTGATTGTGTGGTGACACGTCATCTCAAGGTTTACTATTCCTCTTGTACATTCATTGACATTTTAGCTATTCTTATTTGGTAAACTGCCATTTCCAGCTTCTTGATGATTTAGGTTTATTTTTTTTTCTTTTTCTTTTTTTTAAGATGTTATTTATTTATTCCTGAGAGACATAGAGAGAGAGGCAGAGACACAGGCAGAGGGGACAAGCAGGCTGCTCATGGGGACCTGATGCGGGACTCAATCCTAGGACCCCGGGGTCACAACCTGAGCCAAAAGCTGATACTCAACCACTGAGCCTCCTGGGCATCTCGACCATTTAGGTTTCTGTTTTCTAATTTATCTGAAAACATTTGCATATATTCTCAATATGATCTGGATATTAGCATTTTCTTTGTGATACTTACTCCAAAAATATTTTTTTCTATTCTCTGGCTTTTTTTTTTTTTTCCCTTAAGAGTGTAATTTCATGAACAGAGGTTTTTATCTTTAATATTCAATTCATCAATCTTTTCCTTTTGGTGTCCAGTTCAAGAAGCCTTTGACAGTCTTATGGTCATGAAATATATTTTATCTTCAAATATCTATAATTTACTGTTTTATATTTCATATTTTGTCCCATAGTCTACTGAATTTATTGTTGTTGGTTTGCATGTGTGGTGTGGGATAAAATACCTCTCCTTTCATATAGATAGACAATGAACCTAGACAACTTATTGATGAGATTAGCCTTTTTCCATTGTCATACAAGGCCATCTCTTTCTCTCTCTTTCTTTTTCTTTCTTTCTTTCTTTCTTTCTTTCTTTCTTTCTTTCTTTCTTTTCTTCTTCTTCTTCTTCTTCTTCTTCTTCTTCTTCTTCTTCTTCTTCCTTCCTTCCCTCTTCTTTCTTCTTTCTTTCTTTCTTTCTTTCTTTCTTTCTTTTTCTTTCTTTCTTTCTTTCTTTCTTTCTTTCTTTCTTCTTTCTTTCTTCTTTTTCTCTTTCTTATAAATCAAGGGCTCACATAAGAATAGGTATATTTGTGGACTAACAATTATAATTTTTAAAAATCTCTTTATCCTTATACCAATGCACATTCATAAAATTATTGTTGAATTATGTCTTGATATATGGTGACATATACCATCCAGCATTGTCTTGTTTAAAGACTCACCTGTGATATTATACTGTAGCTCATGACCCAGGGTCCTCCACCAGTATGTAAAACCCTGGATGAAAATATTAAATAGATACCAATTAGATTGATAATAGTTTGATTGCCAGAACAAGAGACCTTCAACATCATTAAATTGCTACCAGTAGCCTCGAGCAGTAAGTCAATAGCCTCTAAAGGACTAGCAGAGGGAAAATTGGCATTTTTTTTCTCTAACTGCACTTTTAAAAAAGCAGTGTTACTAAAACTAATTTTTCTTAAACTTATTTTTCTGTTACATCAGAAATTTAATTTTTAAGACATAAAAAAAGACCCTTTTTGTTCTCCTTCACTACTTTAATCTATCAAAAATTATATCTAAAACTACTGTATCTCCGATAGCTAGAGCAGAGTAGAAACCATGACAGGTGCTGTATGCTCTATAAATATTTGTTCAAAAATGAATAAACATAGGCCAATTTAAAAAAAATTATTTAGGTCCATAAGTGTTTTTTTTTTTTAATTTATTTTTGTTTATTTATGATAGTCATACAGAGAGAGAGAGAGGCAGAGACACAGGCAGAGGGAGAAGCAGGCTCCATGCACCGGGAGCCCGACGTGGGATTCGATCCCGGGTCTCCAGGATCGCGCCCTGGGCCAAAGGCAGGCGCCAAACCGCTGCGCCACCCAGGGATCCCTAGGTCCATAAGTGTTAAGAACTTACCAACAAAAATGCAAACAAAGGTGATGATTTATTCTATAAATGCACTAGTGCTATTAAATGACAAACTTCCCCAAAGTACAGAACTCCAATAGTTATGTAAATAACTTGTGGATGGAGTGCATGGTTTCCCTTCAGGCAGATATGCAAACATGATTCATATTCTATAAGATGCCACCTCCAGCCTTCCTGAGCACATAATGAAGTATAGAAGACAGAAAATTATAATTTCATTTATATTAGCAGTTAGGGAATGAGGAGGGGACTCAAATGACAGAGTTATGAGGAAATAAAGCACTCAAATGCATTGTGTTAATCTCAGACTAGACTAGTATTTCTCTAAATTCTGGTTCTAAAATTTTGGCTACACACACACACACACACGCACACACGGAGACGATAGGCAGAGTGGTCCTTCCGTATATGTAGGGAATACTTTGCAGATGCAATTAGGTTTATGGAACCTAAAAGAAAGGGACCGTTCCCCTGGATGACACCGTTGGACCCAATCTAATCTCATGATCCCTAAGAGCAGAGAACTTTCTCCTGCAGGAGGTGAGAATGATGAGGCAGGAGGGGAGTGACTCGCTGGTGCTGACCAGGAGGATGGAGCCCATGAGGCAGGGAGGGAATGCAAATGGCTGAGAATAATTCCCGGTGGGCAGCCAGCAAAAGAACAGGACCTCAGTCCTACGACACTTGGAACCGAGTTCTACCAACAACCCAAATTTTCTTGACGTAGATTCTTCTTCACAGCTCCCAGATAAACTCTAGGCCAGGCAACTCCTTGATTTCTATCTTGAGGGACCCTGCGCACAGAAACTAGTTGAGCCCAGCAGGATTTACCTGGAATTCCTGAGCACCGGAACTGCAAAATAATTGGTGGTGTTTTAAGCCACTAAATTTGTGAGAATTTGCTACATCAGCAATAGAAAATGAATATGATATCCATCCAAAGTCAAGTTTTACTGTGACCTGAGTGTTTGTTTCAAGATCTAGGTTCCATCTGTACTATTTCTCTCTCTTTCTGAACACATGTATCATGCCTGACTTTACTATAGTTCCTCTAATACTTAAATCCATAAAAGTGTTATGCTCCCTAATTTCCATAGTTCTAAGATGTTCAACAGAGAAAGAGATCTCTTTACTGAGCAACGCCATATGAGTGGAAACGGAAAGTTACGCTGGGTGGCTTCTCGTGGTTATTTTGCGACCAAATCAAACTACATCATCCAGGTTGGGTTATAGCGACAGTGGTATCTGGCTCTTGTCCTTAATGTGAGGCATATTTTATGGCATTTCAGGACCCAACAGGACATCTCTCTACTATCCTTTAATTTTTCCAGTGTTTTGTCTGAGAGACATCAGCTTCTCCCTCCATCCTCCCTGCCAATGCACCACATAGAATCCCATCTTCCCATGCTATAGTATACACTTTGACTTGCTACCTAACTCTGTCTATTACTTAATTCCATCATCCCGTCTTCCCAAGCTCCTGTTAAAAAAACAAAACGAAAAGAAACTTCCACCCAGAAAAATGACCAGTGCTTGCAGACTCCCCAACTGTCTGTGGAAGTAGAATATAAAGTATCTATAAATATGAATAGTATAGATGTATATAGTGTTTACATATGTAGTATTTATATTCATTACCATACATAGTTTAGTATTTCTATATAGTATACATAGTGCATGTATAAATACCATATCACATAATTTAGTATATTAATATGTATTCACATGACAAATTAATATCATAACTTATAATAATAACTTATATTCTTTGATAATCAGTAATATTGTTTATTAATATTATGCTTTGATATTTGGAATGATAATTAAAACAACAGCACAGCTTAAAATCAATGGCATCCTGAATTTGATGAAATGAAGTATGAGTATGAATGGGTATTTATTTACGTACTTATTTTTATAGATTTTTTAAAAGTTATTTATTCATAAGAGACACAAAGAGAGAAGCAGAGACATAGGCAGAGGGAAAAGCAGGGAGCCCGATGTAGGACTCGATCCCGGGACTCCAGGATCACACCCTGGGCCAAAGGCAGACGCTTAATCACGGAGCCACCCAGGTGCTCCTGAATGTGTATCTAATAGACAATGAACATGTGCATGAGAATATTATGTATATATGCACATATACATATGTGTGTCCTCAGAAGAGAGAGTTTACTAACAGAATGTTCACACATTGATAACAGGTAACAAAAGCATCTGCTTCCTGAATTTAGCAGCAGTACTGCTTTACCAGTGGACTGGAATGATTAGGGCAAGTATTCTTATGCTATGGTGAGAGTCATTTTTGCTCCAGGAAATATTCTTTGGACTTAGTCCCTTCTGAACAAGTTATTCATATATGGAGCATGGGGAAATATTCTGAGATGGAAGCAAAACCTAGTCTTCCTATTATTGTACAATTTTTCATCCATGGAGAAGTGACTGTTAAACATTTGAGCCCAAATATAAATTCTGGAGGCAGGAGAGAATGCATCTAATAAAGAACACAAAAAAGAACACGGGATCTTTAAGGCCGAGGAAGAGAAAGCAATCAGGAAGAATTAGTTGTGAGCTTTGAAGGGGAAGAAAGCTATGTACCAGAGAATCAAAAGAAATAAGAGTTTCTAATGAGGACTGTCATTCAAAGGCTACGTTTAACTTGACTCTCTCCTAAGGGATGTATTTAATGAGACATCCAATATCAGTAATCAATATTTTTAAGTTATGCACAAGTGCATGACCAGATCTTAGAAGTTATTAAGGCAAAAAAACAACGTACAAAATATGTAAAGAGCTAGGCTTATGACCCTGACTTCTGAATGCTGTAGATTTTGAAACTACAATTGACAGGTTAAACACGGAACATCAGCTCCAAGTTTCTAAAATATGTCATTTACTATAGGGAATAAAATAACCCTAAAATACTTTAGTCAAAAATCTTTAATATAATAAAATTGTTTAAATATGTCATTTATCCATTAGGCTGTCAGACAACACTCCCACACACAATGAAATGCCTGCTGTTTCTTTTCTTATTTATTTATTTATTTATTTATTTATTTATTTATTTATTTTTGAAATGCCTGCTTTTTGACAGCTGGATTTTTGTTGGGAGAGCTCCACATCACAAAGGCTAAAACAAATGCCCTAAGTATATTGCACAGAAGATACTTCCAGGAAAACTAATCTGGGATTAATTTAAATAAATTCCACATCTGAAATTGTGGGGAAAAAATACATATACATAAACTCTTAAGCAATTTATTTGTTAGTGAAGAAAAGTGAGAATTAGATGATAATAAAGTAGATATTAATATGATTGAGTAAAATTCATAGCACAAAATTGGAATGAAAAGAGAGGAATATGATTAATTTCTTGACAGAAGGATTATTTGACTTAGAAGCAAAGATACAATTTTTTTGATAAATAGAAACACATTTATTGATAATAAAACAAATTGCTTTTTCTAGAAGTAATATATAATTCATTCCTAACATACCTTTGCAAGAGAGCCATGCTGAGAAATATGATCTGTCATTAGAGAGCTAATTAGAGTCCTCCCCACCCCAGACAGCCATAAGGGTTGCATTCTAAGATCCCCAATGGATGCCTGAAAACCATGGACAGTATTGAACCTTACATATTTTGTGTTGTTTTTCTTATGCGCACATGCCTATGATAAAGTTTAATTTGTAAATTAGGCACAGTAAGAGGTTAACAATCAAATAATAAAATAGAATGATTTTATATAACAATGTTCTGTAATAAATGTTACGTGAATGTGGTCTCTTTCATTCTCTCTCAAAATAGCTTATGACTCACCTTTCTTCTTTTTGTGATGATGCAAGATGATAAAATGCCTGTGTGATATGAGGAAGTGAGAAGAATGACATAGGCATTGTGATGTAGTGTTAGGCTACTACTCGCCTTCTGAGGATACATTGGAAATAGGATCATCCGCTTCTGGACCACAGTTGACTGTGGGTAACTAAAACCAAGGCAGGTGAAATAATGGAGGAGGGCTACTGTAAATAAAAACATTTGACTATTTCAAATTGGGCTCAAAGTATCAGTAATAACCCCGAACAACACCATCAGCCCCACCAACACCACCATAAACGTATCGCTTATTTAAGTTTGTTGTGACATATGTTCACTATTGGGCACTTCCCATGGAAAGTGGATAAATTGTGCCGCAAATTTGCAAGGGAAATTCTATTACTGTTATTTAATGGATTGAAGAACTAAAACTCAAAATGTTTAAGTGATCTTCCCAAGATCTCATAGTTTAAAAAAAAAAAAAAAAAAGATGGTTACAGAGTTTTGAGACAGATGCATCTCATTTCATAGCCAATTGTCTTTCCATCGAAATATATAGAAAATGTCCATCTGTTTGATGCATGGTGTAAAGCAGTATGGATTTGGAACTGAAATTTTATTTTAGGACTTGCTATGAAATGATTTTGTGATAGTCTTAAATATTTGGCTTATTTTCTTCAGTTCTAAGCTTTTTTACCTATAAAAAATTCAAGAAGTTGGTATAAAATACACCCACTTGAATACATTCTACCCTTTTCTCTAAGCTCTAAATTTGACAAACCTTCCATTTACTTAGTCAATGAGTGTTTGAAATATCATTGTTATTTTTTGACTGTTGTAGGTGCTAAAAATTTGTGGTTGTGAAGACCATCAAAAGCCGGGAGTTTATGACTCACTTGATTATAAATGGTATGAAACAAATAAATACATTACATAATAATATTAGTCATATGTATGGGTGCGTATACCTGCATGTATACGATAGATGTATCTTCCATGTATATACTACTGATATCATACATGTGAGATAAAGTAAAATCAGGTTGTGAAACAGACTGTGATAGATGGGGAGTATTTAAAGGTGTATGAAGATGGCTTCTCTGAGGAGATATTTGCGTAGACTGTAACAAAGTGAGGTGATGCTCTGGAAAAGAACTGAGGAATATCTCAAAAGCAAGAGAACCACAAAGGAACAAGCGCTAAAGCAAGAGTGAGCTCCTTGCATTTTGGGATTAGCATGAAACCCTGGGTGGCCAGAGAGGAAGGAGCATCTGGAGGGACACCGACTTTTCATCTATTTTACTGGAATCACCCAAATTTGTACTAATATTTTATTTCACTTTGATATTGAAATAACCTCCCTGAATTCGTCCTGCTTCCATGAGTGCCCCACTTCAATCAATTCATTAGCAATAGACATGTGTTCAAGTCAAATTCTTTTCTCTATTCAAAATTTTCCAGTGGATTATAATCATATGCAGAATAAACAACAAACTGCTTAAAATGAGCTAATGGCATCTACATGTCTACCTATTGTAGGACTTGCTGATGAGTAAGTAACGAAGTGTAAGTGAAGGAAGAGTCAGGGAGGCTCCGAGATTTTGATCTCACTAGATAAATGACAAGGTCATTAATTCAGATGTGGAAGATCAAGAGAACCATCTTAGAGAAGAGTATTAGGCACTAAAGATCACATGTTGGACCAATTATGGAGGAATTCTTAGTTGTAATCCAAGTATGCAGGAGAAATAAAGAAAGACAGTCAAATCAAGGAGCAAATATTTTCTAAAATGAAGAATTCCCTGGAAAAGTTATTAATTAGTACAGTGATAAGAAATAATATGTATATAGTCTCAAGCAACATCTTAGAGTAGGGTTTTTGAAAACAAAAAATATCCAAGAAGTAGCAATGCATTCTAAGGAATTTACCTATGCCACCCTCAGCCACATGGAGAACAAAAGCACCTATAGGCACTCATACACACACACACACACTCACACACGCACGTGTTTGCACACACACGCACGCACAGCTAAGACTCCAAAAAAAGGGAACTGTTGCCCTCAGGACATAATAACTAGGTTCCAATTAAAGCAAAAGTTAAAGGGGGATTTATAAAACGGATGGAGATCATTGTAAGAATTGATTGTACTTAAGGCAGATTTTAAATTCCAGAAATGAGAGGGATTATTTGAGAAAAAGAAAGGAGTATTAGACCAAGTCAAACTAGGATATGTAAGTGCTCTGCAGGGAAGAGAATCTTGCATATCTGGTCCAAACTGTGGTAAATGAGCATAAACGTCCTCTTAGGCAGAGTGTTTAAGGAGGACAGAGTGGAAGGTAGACTCCTTCTGAGGTTGATGTATGGGTAGGGACTGAGGTGGGGAGGGTTTGGGGGGGTTTGGGGTGGGGAGGAAAGATAGCACAGCAGGAGTGCTGAGAGAGCCTCAGGAAGGTGTGAATGCATGTCTTAACATTGTTCCTTTTAGTTGCCCATACTTCCCTTTCATGGTAGAAAATGCAAATGTATTCCCTTCAATTATCTTTCAAGGACCAACAAGCTACGGGCTTTTAAGACAAATTAACTAGAGAATATTGAAGATGGGAATTAACATCGAATCCAACATGGTATTAGATATATAAATAGAATAAATGCATCTTTCACTGTGAATTGAATGTTACATTTTGGTGCTCCTCTCTTTTATGTGGTTTCCGTTACTATAGAAACTTCCTCTGTGGAGCCATATATCTATTTTAATCTCGTCAAGCCTTTCCTGAGGGGGGAAAAATCATTAACAGTAAAAAAAAGAAGAAAGATTCCATGGAAAAATCTTACAGAATTACAAAGGAAGGCCTAAGGAAGCAAGTATTATATCTATGGTCGTGTTTACATAGGATCCTATGTAACTGCTATCTGGAAGCAAGCTAAGCACTTCACATTTCTGCGTGTGAAATGAGAAAAATAGTGCTCTTTCCTCTCTCGAAATCATTTGCAACATGCAATTGTCAAAAGTTGGTGACTGACTTCACTCCGTGTGGCAACGCGCTGTGTAAATTAAACACGTGTCTTGGAGTAGGATAACTCAGGGCATTAGGATCCAGCATAGTGTAGCAGTGAGGTGGAGCCTGCTGACCTGCTAACCCTGGGGACTTGCCCTCTGTTTAATTTCTTTCTCACTCAACCCTCATCAGTAAAATGTATATACCAGATGTAATACCTACATCGCAGGCTTAATGTGGGAGTTAATAAATGTAAAGCACTTAAAACTTTATAATAAATTATAGAACCTCAATAAATATTTATTACTCTAGATGATATGACCCTTACAGAGTTCAATAAAATATATCACTTTAATGATCCATATATAAATAATCATAGATTTTTATCAACAGTATGGTAAGAAATATAAATACACTTGGATATCATTTTTGTCAGTTATTTATAATTGTAATGGGCTAAAAATCCCATTTTTGGCGGGAGAGAGCCAAAAATGCACAACATTGAGTCAATGTTCTGAATGAAGAGATTAGGCAACTGCAGCAAGCCACTATTTTTTAAATTGTGAAATGACACTCAATGGAATATTCTCATCAATATCCAGAAAGACATATTATCACTATTAAGAAGGAATCTAAAAATTACAGATGAGCTGTCAGTGGCTGAATGAAATTCTGAAGGAATTATTTCAAAAATATGCTTTTTGAAAGAAAGGAAGTAACATGAAGAAAATGAGAGGGAGAGGAAATAGCAATGAGCTTATGCATGATTATGATTATCATCACAGGATGATAGTGAATCTTCAACCTGAGATATTAATGTGGGGCAAGGCTCTTTAGCCACCTTTATCAGAATTTTGTAGAGGGAATAGGCCAAAAATGGAACACAAAACCTATACCTGTCCTGTTACTCAATAAGCCTTCATGACACTTGACCATCTTACAGTCTAGGCTTGGGGGTAAAAAGAGAACAGGATGGTTCGTAAGACAACAAAAAATTCTAGTCACCACATAATCCACTGACTGCTCTGTTGTAAGTTAGAGGTGTCCATATGGGAAATGTTTGCACTGCAAGGTTGGATCTTTGATTTCCTTACCTAGATCTTCTAAAACTATTGCATAAATACCAAAATGCATTCACGAGTAAGCCGCAAAAGCTGTTTGCAATTTTGTATTTTAGAAACACAAAATTAAAGGAAATAAGAGAGGAGGTGGATTATGTTTTAATTTTCCTATTTGAAGACGAGGATGAATAGGGTGAAACAGGCCTTCCTCTTGCATGGAAACATCCAGTCTCTTAGTTCATTCTGTCGTCTGCTCTTCTCCCAGCATCTACTGCGATGACACATAATATTAATGTTGGCTCCATAAAATTTCTTGAAAGAAAGGAGGAAATCATGAAAGAATAAGTAAGGTAAAAGAGAAAGGAAAAGAAAAGGAAAGGGTGGAGAGAGGGAGAAAATGGACTCTCCTTTACAACAGAACACCTGCTATTTTCCTGATTTCCAGTAGACTTTGAGCACTATGTCGGGTCACAGCTTTTGAATCCAGCCAGCGACCTAAGCAACTGCACCCATGCAATCCCAGACAAATTACTTAACTTTGCTACCACCAATCTCCTCTGAAATGTATATAATATAAATACATAAGTAATAATAGTTGTAGCAAAGCAATGTTTTGTGGATTAAATGACGTAACTCCAGCAAAGAGCTGAGCATACCATCAAACTGTCTGAGGAAGCGTGTAATAGAAGGTACAATGATAATAAAATCACAGAGCAATTGAGGCAAAAACACAATGATGATTTAAAAAGCTATGGAGGGATCCCTGGGTGGCGCAGCGGTTTGGCGCCTGCCTTTGGCCCAGGGCGCGATCCTGGAGACCCAGGATCGAATCCCACATCGGGCTCCCGGTGCATGGAGCCTGCTTCTCACTCTGCCTGTGTCTCTGCCTCTCTCTCTCTCTCTCTGTGTGACTATCATAAATAAATAAAAATTGAAAAAAAAAATAAAAAGCTATGGAGTGAGAAGGAAATAACTCCGCCATAGAACCTAGCCCAGGAAGAGCAACTGGAAATGAGCAGAGATCTTTGTGCTAGGTTCCGTGACAGGAAAGGCAAGACCATAAACATGCTGAGTTTCATGGGTCTAATTATCCTATAAAAGGATGCTTACCAAACCATCAGGGGAAGACAGCGTTTTCATAGAATAATAAAGTCTGCGTGAAATTTTCATATGGGGCCCCGAAATGACAAAATGGATCATGTCTTCAAAAGTACTGTCAAGATGCAAATGGAGACAGTCATCACAAGACTCTTAACATTTAAACAAAGACCATAATCCTAAAACCGAGTTCTGTGTAATTGTTATTATAGAAGCTAGAGTATTGTCATTATGTGACATCCTAGTAAAAAACTTGTCAAATCTAATGTCCCATAAATGGGTTCGGGAAGAGAGAGTTTAATATTTTTCATATAAAGAACTAAAACTCGGTTATGTTTTGGCATTTTAAATGCAATATCCTTTAAACAACAAGAGTAATACGTTCCACACATTGTACAATGCCCTATGTAAAATTATAAGCTGATGAGTTTTCATGACTCTCATTGCTCGTTCATAACATCTCTGTGTAATGATAGAGTTTGCTTTTTCAGTCGTGATACAGAGGAGGAAAGGAAGAAGTCAATCCAGGGTCTGTTTCATCTCTTATTTCTCATTAACATGAATACAACTGACAGCTTTGCCTTCACGTGCGTGTGTATGGGAACCTGGCGCAGGATGAGAGCGGCATTCAACGTTAAAGGAAGATCGTGCCACATCGTAGCACAGCATGGGTTCTGCTTGGGGTTTGCATCTGACCCCGATTGCAGCTCCCTGGGAATTCCACTGAAATCCACTGTTTGCACATAACAAATACTGGAAGGTTTTCATATGCAGACAAACGATTGTGTCTGGAGTCTTTGCGGTTGGTGACTTTGCCCTATCATTATAGATAAGGGGGTGATGACATGAGCGGCGACACAACCATGAGAACAAGTTCACTTATTACAATTTGCAAAGATTTTTTTTATTATAAATTTGAGGTTCTTTCAGGTTTCTGGTTTGCTCTGATCACTTGTGTCAATTCCACTGAGCATATGAAATGCTATTTTTATAGTATTTATATCTCTTAAAACACAGATATCCACACAGTACCCTTTATTTAGCTCCCAGAGGAAATAACGATTAAAGGCTTTACAGAATATCATGATTTATTTTGGTTCATCACAAAGTAAATGGGATGGCGTTTAGGCAGGGCACAGGGGAGTGGCAAATTTCTAAGGTCTACAGAGCTCGTACAGTACACGGATGAGAGAAAAAAAAACATTATTATTCAGAAAAATAGTGTCTCATTTTTTTGAGTTCCCAAATGAAAAATATCCATATATGTCTTGAAATCCCCAAGATTGAAGTTTGAATGAGAAATTAATGTGAGATGGGATTAGAAAATGATTGTCTCTTAGTGACAAATGACAGCTCTGTGAAATACGGTACATTCAGGCTGTTGCTACAGTGACTTATATATTCTTTTTTCCCCCATTATTTACTTCTGTAGAAATAGGAATGTACATATTTCTTCTTGCTAACTTCTAGGGTTTAAATATTGGGAGAAGCAAGTTGTTGTCACGAGAAGAAAAGATGGCAAACAATCATGTAGAGTGTGATATTTGATAGCCCGGGAGCAAAGTAATGGTTGAGTCAGCGCACATAAATCTCCCAAATCTTATTCCCACAAGAAAAAGACGCTGCCAAAATCCAAGGACTGGGCTAGCTGCGCCTGCCATTATTGATTTCTCTCTAAGCGTCAGCAGCTCATTATCTGGATACATAGTGTTAATGATACCTCCTGTCCTTCCATTTTCCTCACCATTGGAAGACATGCTTCCTCCTACAATACCCCAGGGTCCCTTTATTATCAAGTAAGACGGAGTTGTATCCTGAAAACCTAATGGAAGGGTGGTGGGTGACTCACTCTTCCACCTGCACCTGTAATTGATGCAACAGAATTCGTCTTGAGACTTTCAGAATGGACGCAGTGATTGACCACACCCCCGCATCAGAGCTGAACATTGATTCATACTGCACCTGTTCTGAAAAAAATTCGGAGGCACTTCAAGAATTCACATAAAAATTAAACAAAAAATAGGTGCTGAGATTGGAAAGATGAGAATTGGAGCAGGAAAGAAATAAGGTGGAGGCAAGAAATAGAAACATGCACAACATGAATGAACATGTGAATGATGGGAAATATTCCGGAGGTAAGGTGAGGGAGTACCAATTATACCTGGCCCTCTGTGTGCGTCTGTGTGTGCACACGTATCACTAAGATCTCTACACCTATATTGTAAATTTTTAATTCTTAATACGGTTCTCTACAGCTCTGCACATTTTTTTAACCATTTTGTCCTTTGACTAACGAGGGTTCAGACATAATAAAGCCATTGTTTGAAACTTATTCCTAATAATAATTCCTTTTTTAACACATCAAGAAACAGTTTCAAAGTTGCGTTAAGACACACAAATGCTAAAAAAAAAAAAAAAAAAAAAAAAAAAAGACACACAAATGCTTAAGACCAACGCGGTCTCAGAAATCTAACGCGTGTGAAAAGGACGTGGAGTTTTAGCTCTTCTCTTGCATTTACTCTCTGAAGTATTTTGGTTCCACATTTCCCGTGTTTGTCGTAAGGTGCTCATCTTATTTAAAGTGCTTAGTCTGCGATCGATGTTATTTTCCCAATTATGGAAGATAAACCATTTGCACATATTTCATCAAAAATAGCATTCAGCACGAGGCAAGCATCTATTGCTTTAAATGAAAACATACATGAAGTCGAATATAGAAACATTACACTTGAGATAGAGCTTACTCCCCTGGAATAGATCAATCTGTATTATCTTGGTTTGGTTTAAAAAAGGGGAAAGGAAAGAAGGACTCTACGCTCTATGTGCATACGGTAGGTGATATACCATTACGAGTTACATTGCCTTATATGAAAGCCTAATTTGAAAATATATCTGAATATCCGCTTACATGAACCATGGTACATATCATGGAAGAATTTTAGGAGTCATTGGTGAGATGCTCTTTAGTGAGTATGACTGAGTTCTCACACGAATTGAGATCTGGGGAGCAATACTTGCTCCGCGTATTACCCTACACGTTGGACACCCCCCACGCCTTAGCCTCTTTACCCTGAAGTGAGGGAGAAGAGGAAGTATTCACTGTCACAGGTGAGGGCAGAGGTCGGGGTGGTCGTAGTGGCAGCGGTGGCGGTAGCAGTGGTGTTCCTCACCTTCAGGTTGTCACAGACCACTTAGGGACCGAAGGAAATGCTCATGACACAGCATAAACTGAAAAAAGCAGATGTTGGGACAGGTCAGGGCCTTGTCAGATTTCAGAAAGACTCACTTCCTTGAGCCAGAATACACTTGGAATATACTGCTTTAAAGCATAAGAAATATGTGTACATCCTTTAAAGCATAATAATACGAATATCACTTCAATATCAGAAAGCCAGCCCCGCTGAAGGCTCTGTGTGTATGTTATCATTTTTTTCTCTCCCTTTGCTATGAAAATGTCAAGTGACATGTTGACATTATACTTTCTTCAGTCATCAGTTAATGATAGGATTTGTTCACATGTCAAAGCAATTCAGTGCAACAAAGCACAGCTGCTATTTTTTTTTTTTTTTTTGCTTTTTTTTTTTTCTTCTAACGGGCTTACTAGGGACCAATGGCCAAGGTCTTTGCTCACTAACAGGTGGTTTTTGTAAATGGTGTTTTGAAACTATTTATTACCTCCAATGAGATGTAAACTGTGGATCACGAAGCCATCCAAAATCCTGACTCTGTTCCATCCCTTGAGGCAAGTTCAATGGACACATCATCCTGTGCTCTCCTATATGCATAGCAACGAGAAACTAGAATTTCTAGAAAAAAGTGAGTCCCCACGGATACTGTGTTAAATACTTCACGATATGCGTTACCCTTGTTGGAACGTGTATGGTCATTCCTGATGTAATTTAGATAATAGCCACTTTTAAGATATACCTTCTTAGGCATTATAGCAATTTTTTTTTAAATAAATACTTGTTAAGTCTCAGGGGACCTTCAGAGAGATTTGGCTTAGGTTCCACGGGGAACCTCCTTATCTATACATGTAAACAAAGACGGAGAAATAGACTCAGGGACGTAGCATGTTTGTGAGAGATGCAAGCCGGGATATTGGCTCAATTCAAACCTTCCCTAAGGCAAGGTTTATCCCATAAAGTCAGATGTTTCTCTAGTTCAGCTTAAGTGGTGGAGTCACGTGGCAACATCTAAACACTTTTGCAATTTGCTGAGCTCCACAACTCCAAAATTAATTAATTTTAACAAAACTCTAATCTGTGGGGAAGTCACATTATTTTGAATTTTGTGGATAATTTATATTGAATTGTGATTGAAATTTTACAATACACTAATGCAAATTGACATGCTAATTCTCATTAAATGCAACTGGCACTGCACATAAACTTGACCCAAAGGGAAAATAGCAGACTATTAACAACAGTTGTATCTTGATGATAGGATTAAATATAATTTCTATTTTTTTATACAGCATTTTTAAAATTTAGAGTGAACTGATATTTTCAAATTAACTGTGTAAATTAAAACATTTTATTAGATGTTGGCTAAGTAGAGAGATAAATCTAAATAGAATTTGAGAGTAGCCTAGCTAGGATTATCAGTATATTGTATTCTATGAAATACTTGCACACACACACACACACACATAGAAGCCAACATGTCATGAGAAATGTCACTTTTCAGCGATGATTTTTGGAAATGTTAATCATTATCTCGTTTAGATATTCAGTACCTCACTTTTAAACATGATAATCTTTATGCTTCCTGTTTGTTTCTGAAATATTTTTCCCTCCATTAAATCCTACAACCAGTGCCCAGATTCCAAAGTAAACAAGTCATGTCTATGAACACTATTTCTAGCAGATGACAACAGTGATTATTTGTGCCATCCTGAAAATGTTAAGACACTTGCTTTCATTATTTTCCTTAAAGTGATGTCATCTTCCTCTGTAGAGGTACACAAATTGCTGTGTTTCTATGTCAGAATGTAGAAATTATATTTCCGCAGACATAATCTCATACCCACAGAGTTAAATAGTCCATAATGAAAAAATTCTTAGATATTGGGCTTCAAAATGCAGTTAGTGGGGGTCTGTTTCAAATCCTATTCATTATAACGTACTGAGGAGACAACAGAAACATGTTACATTAAGGATTTCATAGGGAAGATACAGTGATGGCAGAAAAAGGTTTCGAAAGAATCGATGGGTTGGGAGATTTGCTGCTAGGAGAACTCTCCCTCTCATCCCCTGGAGAGCCACCTGGAAACCAAATCAAGAGATTCTAAAAAAAAAAACAAACAAAAAAAAACAAACAAACAAAAAAAAAAAACCAAAAAAACAAGAGATTCTTCAGTTAACCTTTTCCCCTAAACTGACGTGGTCCGGGATCTGCTTGGGAACCTCCCACTGGATGTTAAGGACATAGCAGTTTCCTCTCCATGTTTCCCGGCCTTCTCTGCTGTGAACAGTGGAAGACTCCGGCTGTGACTACCATTGGATCCTCTGCTGGACACCTGCACTCATCCGTCCCCTGGGAGAAGCTCCTAGCACAGGGTAGGACGTCGCAATTAATTGTAAAATTCTTTGCATTTGAACAAAATGAGAGGAGCATTCCAGACACTCAGACAAATACCTAGACTAAAACATTTTTTCTCCTAATTTCCTCCTATTCACAAACCCACATACCGACCCTGCTTTCTCATGGTCCTAACCTGGATCTAACACCTATCCTGGATTAAATAACCTCTGTGTGTGTTTTTGTTTGTTTTTGTTTTGTTTTGTTTTGTTTTGTTGTTTTTCGTAATCAAGAGAACCACCTTTACTACCCATTATCTGGCATTATATTAATATACAGCTTCTTTTTTTTTTCCTCTTCCCAGTGGAAGCCCAATCTCATGGGCTCTTAGGGGCTCTGTTGGGACTGGCAGGAAAGTCCTGGGATGGGAAATACCTGGTTGCCTCTGCTTCTGAAGGCCCTTCCTCCTAAGACTTGCCTGTAAGGAATCTGGCTCCTACCACCCACTGTCCCAGTACGCTAGAGCGGCCCTCCCCCTAGAGTCACAGTACGGTGGTGACTCACCTCGGGGCCCCCACTTGGTTCCAAGAGTAGGTCTCTGGCCTAAAGTCTGTGCAGGCCAGGGCACGCCTGAGGCCAGAATGTGGGAGTGAACCCCACATGCACCAGCTTCAAATCCAGCCTTCCAGGAGCTCAAGGGCCAGGGGCAGCCACTTGGGCTTCCGGCACTAAAGCCTGGGTCCCCAGTCTGACATTTGCCAGAGTCCCAGGCCAGACAAACACGCCGCTCCATTCCAGTGCATGGCATGTCCAACACGTGCACTTTTCTTCATATACCTCAACCATAACGTTTTGCCACAGTTTGGATGCAGAAGCAGGCGTGACAATGTGACAGTTTTCTCTTCAGCCAGGCATTGAACAGAAAGGCAAAAACTTAAAACAGTGACATTATGCTCATCATCTTTGTTTGTGTTAGAAGAATGTAGTTATTTAAAAAAAAAAAATCCAAATGACAACCACTTATCATTGATTCTCTGCATGTAGGTGACAGCGGTTTGGATTTAAAAATTGAGTACGAGGTAGAAAACTATAAGAGCATAAACAAACAATGACAGATAAAGATGCTTCATTCTTCCAGTTGAATTAAGAGAAGACATTCCCCTCCTCTTTTTTTCTTAGATCATTCCGTCTGTGTCTTCGAAATATGTGCAAACATTTTAAAAGCTAAATAAACCTCTGCCAGCGTTAGAGCCCAGGGATATCTTCTTCAGGAGCCGAGAATCATCTCTTTGTCATATAATCATCAAGGGAGCTAGAGACCCTATGTCTCAGCTCCTGATTTCTGTGGGAGCCTCACTCCAACTTACAATACGGTGTTTTGTTTATATATATTTTTCCATTGCACAAAGCCAATTAGTTAACGCAGATGGTCAACCCCGATTACCCAGAATCTAGGAGGATCTATGGGTGGAAAAATGTGCCACTGAGTCCTCTTAGTGTAGGGTTAGTCATTGTTTGTCTTGAGGACATGTATGGAACGGGTCGCAGCTGTCTGACGACATAAAAGGGTGACATGTCCTTCTGCCTTGGGTTCGCATCCTGGCTTACCGTGTATTCAATAATGAAATTATTTTCTTTCTTTTTTTTTATTTATTTTTTATTGGTGTTCAATTTACTAACATACAGAATAACCCCCAGTGCCCGTCACCCATTCACTCCCACCCCCCGCCCTTCTCCCCTTCCATCACCCCTAGTTCGTTTCCCAGAGTTAGGAGTCTTTATGTTCTGTCTCCCTTTCTGATATTTCCCACACATTTCTTCTCCCTTCCCTTATATTCCCTTTCACTATTATTTATATTCCCCAAATGAATGAGAACATATAATGTTTGTTCTTTCTCTTCTACCACTGGAGACTTTTGGGGGGTTGGGTGGGGAGAGATTTTGTTTTAATCACATTTCTCCAACTTAAGAAAATCTTTATGGGATTTAGCTGCAATCCTTTTCTGTTGTCTATTATGCAGGAGCTTAGTGTTCCTGGATTTCAGAGGAAGTATGTTGTTGTGAGAGGAAGTGAGCAGGTAAGGCTAGACTTCTAATTCCGCTAGGCTGGGCTCATCAGTACTCAAAGGGCTGCTTCAATGCACCGTGAGCATTCCTCTTCTCTTTCTCTCCTCCTTTTTTTTATCTGACAGTTCCATTTCTTTTGTCCTTATGGCCCCTGTCCTGCTCCCATTGAGCTTTATTTTCTGCCTTTGCTCTTCTGTACTGCCTTGGAAAGTTCTACTAGTTGTCAGATTTACCATAACCCAAGACTCCATCACCCACATCCATGGATTGGATGATGCAAATACCCTTACCCTATCGGCTGCTTATCCTAAATTGATCACCCCCAATTTTTGTGAGTACCTCTTAGCTCTTTGGGGGTGTATATGTGGCCTGTCTCCCAGCCACAGGTGTACATGCTGCCCATTCGCTTGGGTCTGCTTTCTTCTTCACAGACATCGGTACCACGCCGGACTTGTGGCATAACCAGTCATCTGTCAGTGAGGTACTTGGTCTAATTATCGTAGTTAGCTCCTCTGTGCTGGGTTGACACCATTGTCATCTGTGCTGTACCTTCAAATCGTTGGTTTTCTTGCAGGGGGGGATTATTATCATTTGCTTCCGAAATTTAATAGTTTCTTCATATTTTACATTTGTCTCTTAATTTCTCTTTTACTGTCTTTTGCCATTTTTTTTTCCTAGTGAAAACTCAGGTCACTGAATTTTTCCTCACATAGGAAATGTGATTTCCATCCCCAAAGGCCAGAAAAATTCCTTTTTTATTATAAACATTCTGTAAACATTGTTGGCTTATTTACCTAATTCCATTCTTTTTTTTTTTCCTAATTCTATCCTAAAATTCAGTGACATCTCCATTTTAGAAAAAAATTTCCAACCCAGAAATCTCTTTTATTCCCTCTATTTCATACTTTACTCCTTTCAGCATCATTACTTTCTCAAGGTACCTCCACGTCACTGACTCTGACCTCAGGGTCATAAGTTATTGCTTGGTTCTGTGGACCTCTACTGTACTTTATATCACTACTGCTTTTTAATATTATTTAATTTTTTCCTATACCCTTCCAGCTCATGTGTCATATCCTGTTGTGCTTTTATCATAATAAAGATTATTTTGCAATGTCTATGTGGTCTATGATATTTGTTAAAGGCAAAGTAAAATAAGAATTCTTATACACATTCAATACATGACAAATATTGTATTTAACCTAGGAATTAATGAAGGAACCAGGAAGATATTACAATTGGCTCAGAGTCAATTTTTTTTTTCAGAGTCAAATTTAAAACACACACACACACACACACACACACACACACACACACTCACCATTAGTGGCCTTAAAATAAATTTACAGGGGACGGCTGGGTGGCTCAGTGGGGTAAATGTCTGCCTTCGGCTCAGGTCATGATTGCAGGGTGTTGGGATTGAGCCCCACGTGGGGCTCCCTCCTTAGTGGAGAGTCTGCTTCTCTCTCTCCCTCTGACCCTCCCTCCATCCTCATGCTCTCTTTCTCTCTCTCTCTCTCCTTAAGTTAATAAATATCTTTAAAAATAAAGATAAATAAATTTACAAATTAGTACAAAATTTGTGGGCATTCACAGGGCAATAATCCACTGAATACTACTGGCTGTGATATGCATTTCTAAATACAATGAAAAGCAGAGATAATTCAGAAAAGTACAATAGACAGGAAATTGAATAAACTTTTGCTCATTTTTGAGGCTTCTTACAATTTGGGGAAAAAATGAAGAACTATTGGCCTTAACATTTTTAGTTTCTCAAAATAATAGTTCCTCTGAACATTTTTCTTGCTGGTGATTATCCCTTCCCCTTTTCTTGTCTTAACATATATGGTGTATTCTGTGCAGATTGGGATAGGAAAATATTAAATAATGTCATTTTCCTTCCATATTTCACATTAGTTAATTTAAATTTCTATGTTATTTCTGTGTCTTATATTAATTTTATTTTACTAGCTGTTAGAAGGAGACATGGAGGAGGGAAAAACATGCTTCTACTGTTTTTCTTTTTTAAGAATGTGTTTTTAAGTAATGTGTTTTTAAGTAATTCCCAACGTGGGACTTGAACTTAAAACCATGAGGTCAAGAGAGTTAGTTACAGGCTCCATCTACTGAGCCAGTCAGGAGTCAGTGTTTAACCTCACAATAAAAGACAGCAGCCAATACAGGAATTTACATTCTGTTTCTTATTTTTAGAAAGCTCATTTCGCCACTCGCTCTTTAGTTGTTAGCCATTGGAAGACTACTCTATTGACTCTCTAGCCATGGCTCTTTTGTACCAGAAAATTTCTATTTTATTAGAAGCAATAAAAGTTACTCAAAGATACTATGAGCGCTGAGGCACTGAAGCCATGTCCAACAGGATTAATGAAGATAAAATTATAGAAAATGTATAGCTTATATTTTAGAGGACTGTTTTTCCCTGACTAGCTCTTGCTCCTTTTCAGGCCCCACTAACAAGTACACTAGTGTTTCCGCAGAAGCCTGGACTCAAGGTCAACTGATATGGTCCCAGCCTATGAAGAAGCAAGGCCCTATATTTTAAGTCCTTAGTCTGAATGATCTTAGACCACAGAACAGCCCTAGCCTACCTACCGCAGACCAAGAACTTGCCAGCCTTAGCCAGCCTCAACCAGCTTGAGCCCAGTCACCAAGTCAACGTTCCATACATGAGCCCAGGTGTGTCTCACAGTTACCTCTGCTACATTATGATGTTAAAGTGTCTGCCTTAGGAGGACCACACGCTTTATTGACATAACATAGGGTGCACAGGGTGTACATGTAGGTGTCTTCTCCAAATATGTCTGTATAAACTTGCACCTACCTTTACCTGCGATGACTAAGTTCCCCTTTCTAAATATTCATCTTGTATCCTAAATGAAAAGAACCCACTCACCCCTGCTCAGGGAGTCATGGCTTTGGAAATTATTCCCTGTGATCTCCTTATTTACTGGAAAATAAAGATTACTTTGTGCAACCACTCCACTTGCTGTAGCCTCTATAAGTATCTCACTAAGGAGCGGAGTCACATGTCCGCTTACAAGCTGGAAACTGTCTTTCAGGGGTGCATGTAAGAAGTATCCTTTAATTTAAAAATAACAATTCTCTTCTTGTTTAAGTCACAGGTCTTCGGGATTGACAGCTCTAATTACTCTTCATGAGTAGATGAGTCCCCTTGTGTTTTTGGAGAGGAAGAGATCATTCAGATATTGAGGTAAGGCGGTACCTAATTCCTTAGCTACCGAGTAAGTGTTGGGAGGACAGCCTGTGGTTTTTAAGATGTCACAGAAATTAATTCAACGGACCACCCTTCTGTAGTACAAGTCTATATAATTCTTCCCTTTTCCCCTACCCACTCCAAATTACTTTCATGCAGCCCAGGACTAGAAATGCATTTTAAGGTACACACGCTCTACAGATAAAACAGATTTATTCAACTGCACTGCACATTTAATATCTGCCCTACCAAAATATTTATACTCTATCTGAGAAAAAACACTCATAGGAGTTGTTTAAAAAGCTTTGAATCATGAAGTTGTGAAACATTTGGATTATGTGGATTAAAAAAATATATAAATTCAATAAAATAAAATCCCCAAAGCCATTTTCCCTACCCTAAGTAAATGTTTTCCAAGATTCATAAATAGTTTTTAAGCATAACAATGTTCATATAGCTTCTTTTGCTACGGAAGAGTATCTGCTAAAATTTATCAGGAAAGAAGAAAAGAACTCAGGCTGATTTGGGATCATGTAGTAACAAAGGAATGATGGTAAAATATTGCCTGTTTAAAATCAAGTGGGAAAATGAATTTACACAGATGCACACACACATACACGTATGCACACTGACCAAAGGATGTTTGAAAAATTCCTATGAAATCCAATTTGTTATTGCAGAAGATGAAGAGTGAAAGCAGATTTTACATGTCTTCAAACATATATTTTTATACTGTTCTTTTTATATATAAATAGTTAGAATTAATCTATGATTATAAATGTCATTATTCAAAGATTTCTACATTTCCATTTCATTTTACTTTGATTTTAATCATCTGAACAAAAGAAATTGATGACTTTAGTAAAACAACTTTGATACAGGTAAGATATTACTCATATACAAAGGTGGAGAGATAGGCTAATATCATGAACACACACTCACAATCACACTTATGTGGTTTGCCTCCAATTCTGGTGTAGAAGCAGTGACACAAATTGCAAAGGGTTGCCCATAATTGTAGCAAATACTTTGTAGAAACAAGCTCTTCAGAACAGCATATGGCACTTTAATTCAAATTCACTGTAGGGTAAGCAAAATGCTTCACAGTGGATTATAATGGAAAAGAAATAGGTATCTGAAGGTGTTTAGTATAGGAAAATACTTTTGTGTAAGAAGATATAGCTATACTTAAACACATGAGGTACACTGAATATATTTCCCCTTTGGGAGGAAAAATCCTAGGAGAATCTTAGTTTTATCATTACACATTTAGATGCACTTCTTTCCTTTAAATTCTATTTTCTTACCTTTATTCTTTCCCTCTTTTTATTTTATTATTATTTTTTGTTTGTTTGTTTTCACCGGGCATACATCTAGGTGCTAGGGACATAGCACTCACCCTTAGGAAGTGTCTATTCCATCAGCCGATAACCATGATTTGTGTGAATCCAATAATTGAAGACATAAAATCACAGTAACATCAGGTGGGTTTGTATTAATTAATATATATTTTTTCTGGAATAAAAAGTGCAAGTGAAGTAATATTATTTAAGGTCTCTATGCTTTTATTTTTTACATGAAAAATGAGGCTGGCTGCTGCCCTACCAACTTGGCAGAGTTGCTATGAGCTCCGCTTCAGAAAAACACCATTAAATGTATATTTACTTTGGGTGATTATAATACACGGGTGATGAGTTATAATAATAACTAGCCATAAAGCGTTGCATACCTCTCCCAATAGAGCCCCATTTCAGAAATATATGTGAACCTTTTTCGTTTTTTCATCTAATGGATTAAAAACAAAACAACACCTCAATTCTCTACAACTTTCTTTTTCTTTTTCTTTTCATGATACTCGTCTTAACGTGCATACTTGGTCAGGCAGCTAAACTTCAAAAGCCAGTGAGAAAAGATAGCTGCGGTTAGGATTCAGCTAATCACGTAGGTAGTATTGAAATGTCAATCAATGCCAAATGTGATGACTTCTTCACTTATCTTGTTTCTTTAAGATATTTACACAGAAGATACATATTTCTCTATTAATTATTTTGAGCACATAATACTGGTTTTCAGGTCAGTTGTCATTGTTACCTCTCCTTTTGCCTGAGCTTCAGGAAGCATCAAGAGATGCTCTATATGGGTTTAGTTGCTGTTGACCATGACATTTGCAAAAATAATGTGTCGAAGGTCTATGCAGCTGTTAACTGTGGTTTTCTTACTGGCTGAGAAAAAAACTAAAGAATACTGGCAAATGCAATTGAATTCAATCATCCAATTTCTGCAAAATGATCTTATCTCTATCACTGGACTTTTTCCTTGGTAGTTGAAGGCGTGTAGATATTTCCTTACAAAGTGGAAACTACAGTATATGCTAAAGCAACCTCCCTACCCTAATCTTGACCATGTGGAAAACATGACAGTTAAGTGAGTAATCTTTTTAAATCTAGTTTGCACATTTTGTAGATGTGATTTCACCAAATCAAAAAAGTACCTTCCTTTTTCTATTTTGTCCCTGGACAATAGTATATCTCCTACAAAGTTGTCTTCTAGTAGCCATATGCAACACTAGGTAAGTAGATAGAAAGATAGAAAGGTATATATATATTCATATATATGAATATATATATATATGAAAAGTAAATGTAATACCAATGTCTTGATATTATTTCTTATATTTTAAAAATGTTTGCATTGAACATATTTCTAGAAAATGCCAACTTGTAGTCTTATAATGTGCCGTTTGTTTTCCATTATGGATTCAGGAAATGTTGGGTAAACTATGTACAAATGCTTTTGGAGCTCTATAATTCAGTCTGTTTTGAACATTACTTGATAAGAAAAAAAAAAACATTTGGAGACCACTTGGTTAATGAAGTTCATGGACATTTATTTAATGTGAAATATTTAAAAAGATAATTACTTTTTATGAAAAAATACTGAAGTATTCACAGATAAAATGTCACAAATATAGGAATTAGATGATTTATGGCTATAATATACTTCTCTGATGTAGAAGTAATGATTTTATTATACAAAAATTAAAAACAAAAAAATTTCTGAAGCAGTAAAATACTGTACAAGATCATAAATATGTATTATTAATATTTTGGTGTATTTCTAAAATGAAAGTCACACAGTATATCCAGGTTTTAACAGACTTTCTCCTGGGACATATTACAGATAATTACATATACTCCCAGATTATGAATTTTAATTATTGTGTAGCATCTCATCCTTTACACATATCATAATTTACTTAAATTATTTATCTTGATGCTATACATCTGTTTCTGATATTTTCCTCCTAAAATACATAATGAGGTGAGAATCACAATTATAAAATGGTTTATATGCTTCTTAGGGTAAATCCTTTAGATACATTTTTGCAAGTACAGGTATTGGAACAAAGGGTTATTTGACAATTATTTTCAAATTACTCTTCAGAGAAGGGAGCAGCATATTAGGAAATCAGAAACAATAGAATTGTTTGCAAAAACTTAATTATAAAAAAGTCAGACAAATTTTGATTTAGTGCATTCTCTACACACTAGGTATTACTTGTTAATTTAAAGTAATATATTTAATTGTATTTATTAAATTATATATTAATCAGAGTTTCTCAGAAAATGGAATCTGAGGCAAACATCTCTGGCGCTGTCATCTCATTAATCAGAATCCAGAGAAGAGGACAAGAGGAGGATGGCCCAACAGGAGATCACTTTAACAAAGTGGATGCCCCTCTAAGTGAGCAATTGTCCCAACCATAGGCATGTGCCATGGTAGCTTAGTAAAGTACACCTGAGGAACACTGATCATGGGAAAGAAAGGGAGAAGGATGAATCCACCGGCTCTGCTCTTCCATTGGTAAAACATTCTCTTGTCATTAACTCCTCCAACCTGCCACGTGACATATGAGTGGATACCTAGGGCTTCCTGTAATAGCATCAAGAGTGGGATTTAGGAAATTCGATGAGAGTCATGCTGAACTGGACAGAAGTCAGGTGTAGTCAGGTTGAACCTGTGTCCAGAAAGAACTAGCTAGGGCAAAACTAGCTACCTGGGGCAGCTGCCACAAGACTGGTAAGGCAAAGTATATATGAAATGCTGTATTTGAGGTTTCTGATGCAGTTTAGCCCTTGTACCCTTAGGACCCACGTTTTCTTTATTATAGTGGGCTCCCATGGTATGATATCTGGATACCATTTTAATGAGGATATGAGGTCTGCAATTGTTTTACAAGAGTAAAAGTAACAGTTTAATTAACCACAGCATCTTTTCTGTTTTTCAAATATTTTATTTATTTATTTTATTTATTAACTTATTTGAGAGAGAGAGAGCGCACGTGAGTGCTTGCACACATGAGAGGGGGAAGGGGCAGAGAGAGAGAAGAAGCAGACTCCTTGTGGAGCAGAGGGCCCAACAGGGGGCTGGATCCCAGGACTTGGAGATCATGACCTGATCTCCAAGGCAGACGCTTAACTTACTGAGCCACCCAGGCACCCGACCACAGCATCTTTTCAAGGGTGGTAACCATATGCAATAGATCCCTGGAAGACTTTTGGAAGCCTCATTCCTCATCATTGCAGCTGGTTACAGGTGTTAATTAAGATCTGTCATCTCCATTTTTCTCCACCACAGGTTCTAAATTACCCTAAATCTTGGTCGGTGAATTGTACGGCCTGGGTTATTTGCTATTAGGGATATTTAGACCTTAATCCCTGGAAGAACACAATCCTCCATTATCCTTACTTAAATGTGCATATTTTGAATCTTCTTGAATGTTTAAGGGACACGTGGAATTTAAGAGTCTAAGGCTTCTCATCCATATGCCTATTCCAGCTTTGAGTCATGTTTCTTTTCCAGTGTAGCCTGGCTTTGACATAAGAGATCTGTCAACATTTCTTTGCATATCAACTATACTTATATTCTGAAGCTGGCCCTGATTTTCAGCACAAACTTCTCAATAGCTATAGAAGGTGAATCTGCTTAAAAGTCACCTTAAAGATCTTATGACTTTCATAAAAAAAGAATGAAATCTTGCTACTTACAATGACGCAGATGGAGATAGCATTATGCTAACAGAAACAAGTCAGTCAGAGAAAGACAAATACCATATGATTTCTCTCATATGGGGAATTTAAGAAACAAAACAAATGATCCTCGGGGGAGAAAAGAAAGAGGCAAAGCAAGACACAAACTCAACTATAGAGACCATCTGGTGATGGTTACCAGAGGGGAGGTGGGGGTGCGTGGGTTAGTTGATGGGGGTTAAAGAGTGCACTTGTGATATGCACCAGGTGTTGTATGGAAGTGCTTAATCTCTAAATTGTTCACAGAAACTAATATTACTCTGTATGTTAACTAACTGGAATTTAAATAAAAGCTTTAAAAAATCTTATGGGTTTCTCATTTAGTTGAATTTTGTTGCTTCCAGAGTAACATTTTTCATTTCTAAGACTTTCAATAAGCAAATGGAAGCCATCCTTATATTTATTTCTCCCGTGCCGGTCAAGTGCACAGTGATTGGACACCACAATTGTTCATTTCCCTCCTTAGACCATCCAACTTATGCACAGGTAAAAGCCACACAAGTCATGATGCCCTTGAATACCAGCGTTTATCGCCACACACCTCCTCCATGAACATCCCGATTGCTCTTCTGCTTGTTCATAATTCAGGTACAAACTCTTATCCTGAGGATCTGCTTTCTAGAACCATCGCTGATGCTGTCTTTGCATAGGTTACCTACTAAGCAGAACATGAAACAAATGACATATGTGCCATTACTTTGCTTGAATGTATAATTTCAAGGTGTAAAGGTCAAAGATACAATTTTGAGCTGTTCACGGTGTTACATGATCCCAGTGAAACTGCATAAAATGCATGTCAGGACTCTCATTTGGAGAAGAGAAAGGAGCAGAACTTTTCCTCTGGTTCTCACTTCCTAGTCCGCCAACTTTCATCTCGCGTTGGCATTAAAAGCTCACAATCTCAGAGTGTGCATGTGAGGATGCTAAGCAAATTCTCACCATGATGCCAAAAGAAACCCTGTAACAAGAAGCATGTGACACTGAATCACAGTGCGGCATGCCGAGTGGTGACTGGGGCTCTCGGTGGGGGCCATGTGGAGATGCTTGCTGCGTGATGTCTGCAACAAGAGAGGAGTTTGGAAGAGAGGACCAGAAATAATGCAAGAGGGGTCTCCTACAGGTGGTCTGCGAGTTGAGCGTTCTATACTGCAGAACCAAGAATTGAGTCTGGGCTGTCTTGTGCTGATGATGATCCATTGATGTGCATCACTTAGTCAAATTCGTAAATCCCATCCCGAGGTAATCTCTATTTGGTAGTGAGACTAGGAAGTGAGAACCAGAGGAAAAGTTCTTCTCCTTTCTCTTCTCCAAATAAGAGTCCTGACATGCATTTTATGCAGTTTCACTGGGATCATGTAACACCGTGAACAGCTCAAAATTGTATCTTTGACCCTTACACCTTGAAATTATGCATTCAAGCAAAGTAATGGCACATGTGTCATTTGTTTCATGTTCTGCTTAGTAGGTAACCTATGCAAAGACAGCATCAGCGATGGTTCTAGAAAGCAGATCCTCAGGATAAGAGTTTGTACCTGAATTATGAACAAGCAGAAGAGCAATCGGGATGTTCATGGAGGAGGTGTGTGGCGATAAATGCTGGCATTCAATGGCATCATGACTTGTGTGGCTTTTACCTGTGCATAAGTAGGATGGTCTATGGAGGGAAGTGAACAATTGTGATGGCGTGGTCCAGTTACATCAATGCATCATTAAAGATCTCTCTGAGGGGTATATTCCAAGAACTTATGGAGGAAAGTGAAGAATGATGGCTGCATTGAAGAATTCATTAAAAAAGTATGGCTTCCACCAACATGAGAATAAGATCTCTGGAAGAAAGATGGAAGGTGAGAGAAGAAAAGAAGGGCCCTTGGCAGGACACCTTGGATTATGCCAGTATGTTTTTAAGAGCAGGGTATATTCACAAGCAATATTATATTAAAAAAATAGAATAGTCCAGCCAAACTACTAATTTGAATTTTGATTTTGTGAGTGAATAATATCAGACAAGAGTTAAACCTCTCGGCATGCAGAGGACTGAAGTTCAGAATCCGATCTTACAAAGTGCGGGCGGCGGGGGGGGGAGGTTAGGACATACTTAAATTTAATCAGTGTAAAGTTATGGGCAAAAGAGAAATGCCTAGAGAAGGAGCAAATTTTTAGCAGCTGCACCATCCATGATGCATTTGCTCATAAAATAAAACAATCTATCCTGCTTTTCAGGCAAAACATTATATGATTAACTGTTAGAAGTAATCTGTTCTCTTGAAAATCCTGTTAACCATGATTTATATCTTACCATTAAAATTTCAAAAATTGTTTATTATTGAGAAGTTCTCACCAGCCCTAATTTGGTCTTTCAGCACATAACTATTCTATGTAGGTCAAGCAAAGAAGAGAATGTTTCTCCCTCTATCACAACTGTGAGAAAAATCTGCCTCAGCCTTGTCTATAATGAGGGTAGAGTGGGGACATTTATCATTGACTTCACTTCAGACACAGAATCAGTTGGAATTGGCGTATCATTCAATGTAAGATTTTCCTAAATACATGTAAATTCCTGCGGAGGTATCAGAATAATATTTTCATTCTTTTCTTCTCATTAAATACATGTTGTTGTAAAACCTGTCTATGGATAGGCCTTCATGGCCCGTTGCCATATGTTGTACAGGCAGGTGACTTACCCCATCAACCCCCCAGCTAATAACCTACATAGATTTCAGCTCGAATCTAAAATGTAGGCGGCCACCATACACACGTCTTTGTGACATATTAACACAAAGAGTAAGGGCACATTAGCAATAGCAGAAGAGATATTTCATAGAAAACACTGGCAAGTGTTGGCAGAGTCCCATGGGAAACAGCGAGGGGATGAAATGGTGCAGGTGAGAAGCATAGGTAACAGGAGTTGAAAAAGCAAGCATGGCCGGCAGGACACAAACACCTGGATTTTCTTCCCTGAGTGCTATTATCACATATTAAAATAATTTTTTTCAGGGCCCCTGAGCAACTCACTCAGTTAAGCATCTGCCTTCAGCTCAGGTCATGATCTCTGGGTCCTGAGATCGAGCCCCGCATCAGGTTCCCTGCTCAGTAGGGAGTCTGCCTCTCTCTTTCCCTCTGCCCCTCCCCACTGCCCATTCTCAATCTCTTTCTCTGTCTCTCAAATAAATAAAATATTTTCTTTAGAAAAGTAAATATTTTTTTCAAACAAATGCATTTCATTTGACAATTATTATGTGATTTCAATAATTTCAAGTTCTAGTTCTTCTCTTTCCTTCAAAGTTATTAACTGTTAGATCTCATCACCCACTACTATACGACTCACCCAGTGTACACTTGAAGCCTCTCGACTGCCCTTCTTCAGTCTGATTTTCTCTTTCAGGAGTGGTAGCACCTTTTTTGCCCTTTTGGGCACAGTTGTATACGTCAGCATCCTCCGAGGCCTTTAACCACAGACGACTGAGAACTTGCTTACATCCCCCAGGGCTAGCATGAGCGCCTTCCCCGACAATCCACACACCCCCAGTGCGACTCCTTCATTTGAGTGACCCTGCCACACAGTCCAGGCACATTCAGGGGAAGAGAAGCAACTGTCAAGGATTGCCATCCACCCCATGATGTGATCTTCAAGGAGAAAAGGTTCCATCTCCCACGTGATGCAAATTTGAGAAGATTCCAGCTCGAAGCATTAAAGCTTGAGATGCCTGAAATTAGGACACGGTCTTTCCTTTGTAGAGGCCTAGCGGAGGCAGTTGTGAAACAGAGAAGATAATGGACAGCAGTGCAGGTGCTGGAGGCCCTGTGATCGTTGACATGCAGGGCTCTCGGCGTGAGGAGTCACCTGCAGGGGGCTTTAGGAAGAAAGTATATAGCAACCAGAGAACAGGACACAAGAACAGCATAAGCAGCTTAGGGACTCGCAGAGAAACTCTTCTCACACAAGGCCGACAGGGACATGACAGCTTCTTGTTTTTTTGTTTGTTTGTTTTTTGTTTTGTTTTGTTTTGTTTTGTTTGACAGCTTCCTGTTTTTAATGGTGATGTGATTCCTTGCTCATTGCACACTATTGCTTCATAAGGGATTCCGAATTAAATATATTTCTTAATCTTTATATTATATATATGAGCATAATAAGCATATATTAGCCTGATAAGCTATACCAGATATTTGAAAAAGGGTCTCTAAATTAAATTTAGCTTTCTCCCATTACTTACAGAGGAATTACATTGATGAAAAATTTTCATGAATCGCCATGATGATACGTTGTTATTGTTGTAAGATTTTGAATTTATACCAGCTAATATTTAATTTAGTCAGTATAATCTAGTCCTAAATAATTGGCTTAAATATATCTACTGTTCACATTCAAAAATCTCAAATACCTGGAAAGTGGTGTGCTGCAGGGAAAGAGTTATTAGTAAAACAGTGAATTTATCAAATCGTGACAACTATCACCCCATTTTCCTTAATTGAAAGAATGATCCATATCTTAATTTTAAGCAATCTTTCATCTGTATATGAGAAAAGCCTCTAACTGAATACATCCCTACACTCTCCTTGAGATATATTTTGTTTCAAACTGTGTGTATCAATTTTTATGTTAATCATTATATCATAACCTGCACTCCTTCTTAAATGTATTAAATTAGCATTCCAAAGTGCAACACATACGCTGTCAAATAAAAATATATGTGTTATGGGATCCCTGGGTGGCGCAGCAGTTTGGCGCCTGCCTTTGGCCCAGGGTGCGATCCTGGAGACGTGGGATTGAATCCCACATCGGGCTCCCGGTGCATGGAGCCTGCTTCTCCCTCTGCCTGTGTCTCTGCCTCTCTCTCTCTCTCTCTCTCTCTCTCTCTGACTATGAATAAATAAAAATTAAAAAAAAAAAAAATATATATATATATATATATATATATATATATATATATATATATATGTGTTAGACGAGGTCATTGAGAGGACATGACCACTAGTTGACTTACTAGCTGGACCTGGGCAATCAGAGGCTTCTCCCCTGCTCCCCATCCTTAGAATGTGGGGTCCGCTTGCCTTCCCTGCTCCCAGTAGCATCCCCAAGGATATAGCCTTGAGTTAGTCAAGTAGTATTGAGACTACCTGGATGGTATTTGCAACTGAATCCAGTTAAGAACTATATACAACCATTTCTAAGATTCTAATGGGTGAGTAGTGATCTACACATCTGGCAGCTGCCCAAGACAAGCCTCATATGTAAGCTCCCGTGCTTATACCACCTGCTCCCTACCAATCTGGAGTGGTCTTTCTCTTTCTCTAGTTTCTCCCTGACCTTCTCCAGGGTCAGTTTCAGACCACACCTGGGAATTTTCTCAGGAGCTTGCAAATCAACATTTGGCAAGCTGGAGAACAAAGAAATGGGCCTTGGGAATGAGGTATCTGTGGGGGAAATCCCGAGCTGGCCACTGGCCTCTATGTGGGGCGGGGGGGTGGGTGGCCCTATGTTAGATGTGTGGACCACAATGTGAGTATGGGGATGCCCTGAAAACACCACCCAGTTTGATTCTGCTTGTTCCTTGGAGGAACTACACATAGCGCACTGCAGCAAAGAAGAGAACTGCATGGCTACCACCGCGGGCTGGCCTCCACCCTGGGCAGAGCAACTGCCACCTCTGCCCAACGAGAGGCCAAGCTTGAGTTAGCAAATTGGAAGAGAAGCTGGAGTTAGAGAAGCACATGCAGGTGTCTGCTACTCTGTTAGCTTCAGGGCTGGCAGACAAGCTGGGCGGGCAGGATGACAAGTCGGAGACTTGGGTGTGCAGTTGTGCAAGACTAGGAGGGCACATATGCCAGGTAGTAAGGTCACAGCACTTGTGACTAAGACTGATTGGGGCACTAAGAAGGGGAATCTCTGGAAAACTGATGAGAGTGAAGAGGAGGATGCCACGGTAATTAATAGTGAAATGGATGGAGCACCCCATGCCCTTCTACCCCAAATCTGCATAGAAAGCAAAAACACAGCAATAGTAACCCCAGCCAGTGGGACAGCCCCCAGTTTAGGAAACATTCATGTTGAGAGAATATATTCCCACTGATTATTGATCCAGCTGCTGAGTTCCAGGAACTGCTCAGTATCCAGGCTGAGTTAGGGCAGCTGCGGGATACTGGAGGTGATGATATTTCTCTGACCAGGTAAAAGGCAGAGAAAGTGAGAACCATCTCCACACACTGTGCCCTCCGGCACCACCTGCATGGTGCTTGAAGGACTTGAGACACTTATTCCCTTATGGATTGGATTATTCTAGCCTGCTATGAGGCCTGGCCCAAGGAGTGGGATCTCCCTGAACACTGGGGACCCTGGAAATACATAGAGGAGCTACAACACATTTTTAGGGAGCTGAGAAAGAAGCAGGATATTGACACCTCTGTTACGGAAGGCCCCGATTGGGCCACATTTACAGCAAGAATGAGAGCCAAGATTCTCCTATCAACCCCCAACAGGTGGTGTGGGATGCTGGTATCCATGCTGGGCCCCGCTGGGGGACACATATTTGTAATATTGGGTGATCCACTGCTGATCCAGGTTATCCAAATCACCTGTAAATGTCCTGGTAAAAATAACCCAGTATAAAATGGGGTTTGACCTCATTGCGTCAGTGACCCTACATGAAGAGATGCCCAACAAACCAACACTGTGTCGGTTGCCCCGTGGAAAGCCTCAACACCTGGAACACAGTTCAGACCTTCCCCACCTACCTCTTTTTTTTTTAATTTTTTTTATTTATTTATGATAGGCACACAGAGAGAGGCAGAGACACAGGCAGAGGGAGAAGCAGGCTCCATGCACCAGGAGCCCGATGTGGGACTCGATCCCGGGTCTCCAGGATCGCACCCTGGGCCAAAGGCAGGCACTAAACCGCTGCGCCACCCAGGGATCCCCCCACCTACCTCTATCATCCCGGGTGCCCCACCTGCTCCAGAAGAAGCCTCAGGGATAGAATCCCATTCAGGATGAGTGCTTCCCACACCCTGGCTATAGGATGCAGGTCGGGATTGTCTCCAGGTGAGGGCCATTGAGGGTGATCAGAGGCCTCATGTCGAGGCGACTATTCACTGATATTCCAGAAGTGAACAAAGGTACTAGCTCTGTGCGGCCTGGAGCTGAATGTAGTCTAATACATGGTAACCCTCAGATGTTTCCTGGCCACCTCGGTGTCCTTGATGCTTACAGAGAACATAGTTATGGTAAAGGAAGGGTTTTTTGTTGTTGTTGTTGTTTTGTTTTGTTTTTTTCTTTCTCCCTACAGTACCAGAGAACATATTGAACGTGCCAAACTCTGCAAGGTCAAACTCTGCAAACCTCTACCAGTTGGTTCTGCTTCTGGGTAATTGTAGTTAAACCAGTACTGAGGGGAAGCGTCAACTGGAAACCAGTAACCCTATGTAGAGTGGTTCCTGCCAAATAATGTAAACTTCCCCGGGGACATAGGAGACGGGGAAACCATCCGAGACCCGCACCAGCCTGGTCCAGATGACAAAAGAGCCAGATGGCTCATGGTGGACGACAGTGGGCTCCAGGAACTGGTAAGGTAGTGCCGCCGCCCCCATCGATGTGGCTGTGCCTGACATCGGCACCGTCGGAGGTACCTTGACCGTGGTCCTAGTCCTAACACGGCACCTTGACCGTCCTGTGCCTAACAAACACCTTCCTCATTATGCACTGAGTCACAAGACCAGTTTGTCTCCACATGGCAAGGACAACCTTTCACATGTTCCCCCAGGGCCACTGGCATCGCTCCACCCTGTCAGGGCAAGGCGGCCTGACACCTATCCCTGTTCTCTGTCTCCACATCAGTAAAATTGGCCCATTACACGGATGGTACCTTGTTTACCATGTGACGATTGGCCTCTGCTGCAGGACACCTTGCAGGCTTTGCTGGAACATCTGTGAGGGAGAGGATGGAGAGTGAACCCACAGAAAATTCAAGCCCAATGCCACCGTGACGTTTTGGGGAGTTATCTGGTTGGGCAAGACCCTTGTTGTCTCTGAAGCTGTGATTGATCAAGTGCAAGCCTGGCCAACTCCTAAGAGGTGAAAGAGGTGCAGGCCTCCGTACGGGTTTTCGGGGTTGGGGAACTTTCATGCCTGGCTAGCAGAGGGCCTCCAGCTCTGTGCCACTTTTTAAAGAAAGGGCACACATAGGATGGGGGATGAGGACAGCAAACCATCGTGAAGAAGGCAAACGTATTAATGACGTTAATTTAAGCTCTGGACACATCCTAAGCAGGGACGCCATTTGAATGAGATGTTTCTGTGACTTCAGAAAGTAAGGGGTAGGCACAGTGGCAGAAACAGCAAAAGGGGACGGTGCCCCCAGTCTCAGTGCTGGAAGGGGGCAGAAACCCTACACCCCCAGAGAGCAACAGTTTCCAGCAGCGTGCATGGTGCTACGGACCCTGAGGTAGATATTGCAGATTGGATGCATCGAGAGAGTGGCCGTCACGGTGCCCACGTGGGCCAGCATATGGCCAACAATGCTGGGTTGCCCTGGAAGTACAGCGACTTGGCTAATGCGGTGACAGCTTGCCCAGGCTGCTCTAAACTACACCCAGGGCACCTGCCAAAGGAATCTGGGGCCATCCATCGGAGTTCCCAGCTGGTAAGGGATTGGCAAATTAATTATATTGGCTCCCTTCCTCCAAGTGAGGTTTCTAAATATGCCTTGGTTGGTGTGGACACTACATGTGACCTGACCCAAGATTTCCTCTGCCACGGTGTTAACGAGTCCTCTACCATTAGGGGATTAGAGAGACTGAGCACTGTGCATGGATACCCTCATCACATACACAGTGATCAGGAATCGATTTTTAGTTTTTTATTTTTTTTTTAAGATTTTATTTACTTATTCATGAGAGATACAGAGAGAGAGAGAGAGGCAGAGACACAGGCAGAGGGAGAAGCAGGCTCCCTGCAGGGAGCCCGATGCGGGACTCGATCCTAGGATCCTGGGGTCACAACCTGAGCCAAAGGCAGATGCTCAACCACTGAGCTACCCAGGTGACCCAGGAATCAACTTTTAAAGGTCATGATGTACAAGACTGGGCAAAAGAGCACACCACTGAGTGCAGGTTCCATGTCCCCTATAACCCACACGCAGCGGGGTTGGTAGAAAGGAACAAATGGCATATAAAGTAGTAAATTAAATTGTTAACAGGTAAAACCAAAAGTACTTTCCGAGGCTTGACTACATTTGAATGATAGACCAACAGGGCCCACGTGTCCCATAGGCCGGACTGGGAACCCTTGTCGAGACCTAGGACACCTTACAGGTGTGGAGGACACAGAGGACAGCCACGGCCTCACTTCTCATCGTGATCCCCCTGCTGTGCTGCTGAGAACACCGAATGTCATCACTTCTGGAAAAGGAATTATTGACTGGCATTTGCCACGGGATGTCCCCTCAGGATGGGTGAGTTACTTCCAACCCCTGGGGAAAGGGGAGCCACTCAGTCTCCACTGGCATCACATTGTCCTGCTGCAAGCCAGACCTATGGCAGCACTGCACTTGGTGGGATGAAACATGCACCATCGAAAGAGAGGAGAAGGGTCCAGGAGGGGGGTCCTGGCCTGGAATGTCTTGCCCACAGCCCACCTCTTCATGGCTGCCCATGCTGCCTCCCTTGGCCAACAATGCCAGGAGGCACAGATGGGTCAAATTCCTAAAGCTGCAGCCACGTTATCATTTAAAGATCAGGCCACAAGCGTCGTTCTTGGAGAAGGGGAAGACCTCTAGTAAATACGTCTTTTTGGCCTTAGATTTCTGCTGCTCCTGTGATGTTTTATCACCTGATGGAACTATCCTTCTACAGCTGACCCACTCATACCTAACAAAATAATCCATCAAAATTTTGGGTTTGGGGTCAACTGCTACCTCTCCCTAGCTCCTCAGGATTGCCTTGGTGGGTATTGCCTCTCCAGGGAAGGGGCCAGAAGGCCCTTAAGTAGTACGTCAAAGAAGAATAAGCGAGGCCTAGGACTCTTACATCATCTGGTATTACCGACACCGACCCCGAAGCCCGGCCTGTAGCACATGGTATTAACAACGCTGGACACGAGTGTTCTTTCTCTGTCAGACAAACTGGGAAGGCAGCCCATCCAATTGCTGATGAGAAAGGTTCTAGAAATGCCACCATTACCGTCGTGGGTGGCTATGCTCAGATTTGGGAATGGCTTACTGTATGTCTTGGGTATTTGGGCACCTGAGCACTCCTATGCTGGGAACAGAAAAATCCCTCTAAATAGAATCAACCTGGGCGCCTGTCTGGCTCAGTCTAAGCATCTGCCTTCAGCTCAGGTCACAATCTCAGGGTCCTGGAATCAACCTGTGTCAGGCTCCTTGCTCAGCGGGCAGTCTGCTTCTCCCTCTCCCTGTGCCTCCTCCTCCCACTCATGATCTCTCTCTCTCTCTCTCTAAAATAAATAAATATAATATTTAAAAATAAATAAATAGGGCACCTGGGTGGCTCAGTGGTTGAGCAACTGTCTTCAGCTCACATCGTGACTCCGGGGTCCTGGGATTGAGTCCCACATGGGGCTCCCTCCGGGGAGCCTGCTTTTCCCTCTGCCTGTATCTCTGTCTCTCTCTCTATCATGAATAAATAAATAAAATATTTAAATAAATAAATAAATAAGTCCTTAAATAAATAAATACAGTCAACCCAACTGTACTAGAAACACGGGATGGGTATCCGTGAAACTGTGTAGTCACTCTGTCATAGTAAGGGAGAGTGGCTGATGTGGCCCTGACTGGTGCACTGCCCAGGGATCTATTAGGTTGCACTACATGGAATCCAATGACTTGTGTGACACAAAATGTGGTTTCCACCTGAGTGGTTGGACCATCCCGCCCTCAGTTTTCCTGGACACAGAGGTGAATCTGCTCCACAAGAACAATGGCTGCCAAACTTCCTCTTCACAGCCAGGTAGGCACATTCTGTCCTTCACTGGTATGATCGTTTGGCCGCCATCTTTGTCCCCTTCATTGGCTTAAATGATGTTATAGCACATACAAAAGCCCTTACCAAATTTACTCATCAAGCCTTGAGTCTGTCCTTACTGAACGCTCAAGTGCCTCTAAAGAGCAAGGCTGTCTTCCAAAATAGGATGGGCTCACAGGGAGACACCTGTGCCATCATCCTAGCAGAATGTTGTCTGTTAGACAGACACGAGTCGGCTAATGTACTATCTTTATTAAATCACCTAAGTATCCATGTGAATGTCATGACAGAGCCGACCCCCAGCTTAGGCAATTTAATGAATCAGTGGTCCAGATCCGAGATCTTGGTTGAAAAGGTTGTCACTAAATTTGGAAATCCTTGTTTAATTTGTGTTTTCTCTTGCAGGGCCTCCAATGTAGCCAGATAGCTACCTCTATGCTAACGAAACTCCTTGCTGATGGCTAAGGGCGCATTCTGGAAAGTGGGGGGCATGTGGGATTATAAGAGCTGGTCATGAGGGGTGGAGTGTTGAAGGAGATTGTGAAGAGGAAGTGACAGCCAACTGACTCTTGAACTGGCCCTGGGCAATTAGAGCCTCACCTCCCCTGCCCCCATCCTTGGAATACAGGTTCTCCTTGACTTTCCTGCTCCTAGAAAAGTACTCCAAGGTCATAGCCTTGCAATAGCATGTGGTATTAAGGCCATATGGACAGTATATATGACTGAACCCCGTTAAGACTTCTATATAAACTTCTAGGATTTGGAAGGCAGGTGCAGAGATCTATTTGTTCTGCTGCCATCCAAGACAAGCCTTGTATATAAGTTGCCTCGCTTGCTCAACCTGCAACCTGTCAACACGGAGTGGCCTACCTCCTCCCTCAGTCTCTCTCTGCCCTCTGAATACAGGGTCTATTTCCCATCACATCTGGGAAACCTTCGAGGAGCTTTCAGACCCAGAGTGTGCTTGATGCTATTTTTCTAGATAGAAAAACAACCTGAGAGCAGGGACTTCCTACTTGGAGACTCTATTATATGAATAAATCACAACAAAACGAAGAGAAATTTATCCCTTCCCTTTGTAGTAGAATAGCTGCTAGGAAGGGTTTGATCAAGCCACCTGACCGTGTGCTCATCGTTGAATCAATCAGAGAGGTGGGAGATGGGGGCCAGGATGGTGGCGCCTGGATTGAAGGTTTATTAGAAGGATATCTTGCTCCATGAAGGTAGAAGTTCTCTAACAAACAGAGGGTGATTGAGATTGATACATACACAGAGAAATGTGGGAAGGAAAAGTCTTGGACAGCCAAACCATAGTGGTGGTGTTTTGTCAAGTGACTTAACCTTCTCTTCCCAGAGCCAACAATCTACCAACACGGTTCCGTGGGCTTGTAGACTGTTGACCGCCATCACTCATGACGGAAGCGGTACGTGGCCTTAATGAGTAAATACTACGTTATAGATTAGAAGAAGAAATAACTTCACGGAGACAGAGTGCTGCTGCCTCAGAGAAGCACAGTAAATGCATACTCGTGTTGTATCTATTCTCTTTATAGTAATAGGGAAGAACTTGGAAAGAATGCAGAGGTAGAGCCGGGTAGGGATGGCAGGAAGAAGCAATACCCAGAGCATGACTGGAATAGAATTAATTGGTTCAAGGAAGCTAAGATTAAGAGCTCCATGACTCTATGAATGTAAATGAGTATATAGGTACATGGTTTATGATAGAATAACAGCTCCATTTTAACTGGAGAAAGGATAATTTAAATAGGACAATAAAAGAGTTACATTTGCTCGGTATTTAAAGTACTTTCTGAGTCACTGCCTCTTGTATTTCCTAGAGGACAGAACATATACTCGGTGAAGGCTCTTTCACTCACGGAGCGGTTGGCCGAGTTAATATTCTGGGGTTAGAAAGAAAGAGTCCAGAGGTAGCCGATCACAAAGGATAAGTGGAGAGGACCACCTACTCAATAACAACTCACTTGCCCCACCTAATTCTAGATAAATGTGTCGGGGAACAGGCAGTTGAAGCCAAAACACTTCCTTTCAATATCAAAAAGGCCACTGCATGTGATAGTGGGTAACGCACGTTACATAATACATTTCTCTGGCTTTGAGTTTTCAGACTGTTTTTCTTTTGTTCTGTTTGACCTTACCTCTCATCGTCACGACACTGCCATGACTAGCAAATGGCCCTTTTTTATTGCTATAATCATTGAGGCTATACCATATGCTTTCTAACGGGTGAACGTGAAAAAAGTAAAACTAATCATTTAAATTAGTTTCGGGGATACTGTTCTTGCCATAGAATAGACTTCATGAATCTTTTGCAGCTATTTCAACCCGTAACGCGCCAGCTTCTGTAGACTTAACTCTCAACCTATCCTATATTTTCTTGACCTTGAACACTTATTAACATTTTATGATTCTGGAATAGTACTTACTCTATAATAACCATACTCTTTTATGATCTATTATAATAATAGATTATACAATTATTTTATAGGATAATATATTAAAATCCTCTGAATTTTTAAAAAGCTTTTGAGCACAATGTGAATAGGTCTAACAAGGTAAAAGAAATGACCCAGTTACGGTTGCTTAAACTTGGGCTTATCTCAACAAAAGGGATACCTAAGTCAGGAAAATCCATCACCAAAATGACTCTCCTCTTCCCAGGTCCTCCCGGAGAGGCCATCCTCTATCTTCAGGCTGATAAGAGGATAGTGACTCTGTTTCTGTAAGGAAATCATTCCCTCTTATCTCCATCCTAATAATTAACACACGGATACACCGATATAACACAAACATTAAATTTCTTTTGTTTCAAATATTTCATTGCAAAACAGGTACCGAAACCGCTTAACTATACTTAGCCCTTTTCCATTACGTAGTGCCACTAATACCGAATTTCCATCATCCCTACGAAATAAGCATAAATCTTAGAAGTCACACAAGAATCTTTTTTGGGCCTCATGGTTTGGTTTCAGGAGAATGAAATTAAGTAGGTTTGAAGCCGTCTCTAGAGAAAACGGAGCAATAAAGCAGTTAATCATGTTTGCGGCAAGCAGAAATGCAAAACCTCTAAAATTATCAGAAGACTTACATCTAAATGAACATAAAGATGAAATAGATAGAGGTGCATAAAGTATTCCAGGGACTTTTTACTATTATGTTCATTAGAGTTCCAGCTTAATGCATGCTTTATTGCCCAGAAATTCATTTCATTTGCATTTTAACTGGGTTTTAGTCAAGTTAATCCTTTTTCTTTCCTGGCTAAGAAACTATTCAGCAACTACAGCAAAACATTGAAAGAAGAGAAAGAAATTGGAACAGCCTACTTCCACCAAAACTTAAATTTGTCAGAGCTTACTGAAGAAAGGAGGTGTTAGACCCCGTTCACTAGATGACATTACCTTAACACCATAGTATCTTGTGTATTATGGGGTTAGCTCTATTAGATGAGAAGCGATTATATTCATTTATGCTAAAGATTTAATATCAAGGGAAATTTGGTAAAGATCAACATCTCATTTTTACAGGAGCGAAAGCGATAGAGCGATCACATATTTAGAAACATGCAATTAATTCCCCCCACAAACTTCAATATGTAATACCATGCATCATTTAAACAGCTGTGTAAATAAAGAACAGTTTAACTTGCATTTTTTTTTTTTTGAAAGAGAACCTTTTATCACTTTTATGTACAGAAATTCAACAGCATCCACTCAGCCCAGCTTGGTGGCCAGTTCTTTAGCCTTTGCTTTTCCCAGGTTGGCGATGCGAGCCACTGACTTAGGACCCAGGATGTTGCCTTGTATTTTGAAAGTGGAAGCATTCAGCGCAGGAATATTGTGGCCTAATGGAAGGAGAAAATTCTTTTTTTTTTTTCCTTTTTTTCATCTTGAAAAAGTAATTCATGTCCTAAACAATAATGATTGTAAGGTCCATGTGGAAATAAAATAGCTTGTCCATGTGACAGTACATTGAAAAACAAAGTGATGGTAACCTAGTAAAATGGACCCTTCAAGGTAAACAGACATCTTGGCAAATCCCAAAGAAAAATATAAGAATAAGGAAAGCCAGTAGAAGGTCCTCAGACAAAAGGGGGCTTGTTTCATTATTTATTTTGAAATATTAACCACATAAGATAAAATATAGTATTTTGAGCATGACCATCCCATATCTGTTGAGAACCATCTCAAAATTTTCTTCTAGTAAAATGTCCCGTTAGTCAAGTTTTCTTTTAAGGTTTTGCGATTTCTCAAGGAGATCTCAAAATGTGTTTTCGTCCTCACTAAAATTTGAGAGATAAAGTGCCTGCCTTGTCCTGGCCTTCAGACCTTACAAACCTAAGCCTTCATTTCATGTTTGGGATGCCTCTTTGTGACGCTTGTTGACAGCAGATAATCTGTTTGGAAGGGATGCTGCTGTTAATTATTGTATTTGAAAAAAAGTGTTTAGAGCTGTCCATCATTCCAACTATTCAATAACGGTAATTTGGTGGAGATCCCTACATTTGTTTAAAGTTTATCATCACTTTGAGAAAATGGAACAAAGTGATTTTGAATGATTAACTGATGTTAAACAGAAAGCCATGTTTTTCACCCTCCCCAACCTTCCTGGTTTATGCCAGGCATACAGACGTTAAAAGAAAACAAAGCCAACTCCGTTTAAGCGTTAAATAGTCTTCATGACCCAAAGACATGGTAGCATATTCTTGATCATCCAGTATAAGAGTCTTTATTCTAGTCCTAGTTCTACTTCTACGGAGAAGCTGGTGGAAACATCTACTTACCTAAGTCAAAGTATCACCAATTTAATTTATGAAAAGATGAACTTCCATAGATTAATATAATAGAATTTATTTTTTAAAATTCATTTATCTTTGCTGAAGTTTTTATGATATGAGTGAGTTCCATGTAAAATGTACATGATCATCTTAGTAAGGTATGTTATCAAGCTAATTGTCATAAATCTGTTTTAAAATAACTTAAAACTACATTATTATATTTTTAAATTCTATTTTCGTCCCGGCAGAGTCGCCAAAAAACAAAAAACAAAAAAAAAATTCTATTTTCTAATCAATCATCTATTCATGTATCTATTTATTGGATTAACAATTTGTATGAGGTTTGCATTCACCTTTTATTCTCAAATTTTGCTTGACCTTTTATCCTATTGTCTCACAACTTCCTACAAAATAAAAATATGTTGGCTATTATTATCCCTATATATATATTTTTTTAATATGAGAAATTGAGGTGAATTTATAAAATAAGCATACTTTTTTATGAGATAAGAGACAGAGAACAAAAGTATAAAAAATAAGTCAGGAATTATAAAATTAGAATATAGGGGGAGCTGGGTGGCTCAGTCAGTTAAGCATCTGCCTTCGGCTCAGGTCATGATCCCAGGGTCCTGGGATGGAGCCCATTTGGGGCTCCCTGCCCAGCGGAGTCAGCTTCTCCCTCTATCTATGCCCCACCCCTGCCCCCAGCCACCCCTGCTTATGTTCTCTCTCTGGCTTGTTCTCTCTCTCTCCCTCTCTCTCTCTCTCAAGTAAATGAGAAAGAACATAAACAAATTATGCCATCATTTGAAAATGTAGATGTAAGACACATACCTATTAAAAAAAAAAAACCTTTCAAAAACAGATGAAAAAAGAAAACCTGATATGATAAGCCTATTACAATTAAAGAGATTGTATTAGTAATCAAACGCAAATACAGATTATGTGATCTTATCACAAAGTTTTATCAACCATTCAAGGTAAAAGTTATTTCAATATTTTATAAATCATTCTAGATAGTCAAAAAAGAGAAACCCTGCTCCTTGTCATTTGCAAAAATTTTTATACCAGAAACTAAAAAGATGGTTTGAAATAATATAATTACAGCATAATAATGCTTATAAGTGTTATTCTTTCATGCAATTTTAGAGTTTATGAAAATAAACTCTAAAAATATTGGCAAACTAAATCCAACAATATAGTCTAAATAAAGTACGTTTTGGCACAGTTTGATTCCATATCCATAATGGCTGGTTTAACAATTATCTACTACTCTTATAACTGGTACAAGTTGTGGATAAAGCTGTAATTTCAGGTTTTTTTTTTTTTTGGAAAAGTTTTTAAAAATATTTACTCACTAATATTTGTGATATATTCTCATCCTTAACATACTTATATTTAAATTACCCAATATAATGAAATAGCATAGAAACAAAACATATTCCATTAAAAAACACATACTTGTACCTGTATCTAAACATGAATCAATGTATTTGTATAAGAAAATGTGTACATTAAATCCTCAATAATTTTATAGATTTTCATAGGAAGTAATAATCATTGCCAAACTTAGCATATATTTCAGTGAGCGTAATCTGTGTAATATAGAATGAATCCCCTGAAAATAAAATCATTCTGAAAAACCTGAGGTGTATTCAAGAAATTTCTAAGTTTTCTCTACATCCTAAATTTTTTCTGTTCTAAAAAATCACCCTAAAATAATGACAAGTCAAAATACCATTCAGATAACATTTTCAAAAAATGCTATTACTAAAATTAATCATTTGTAGTAGCAGACCAGAAAGAATAATTAAACTTCTAAAATTCCAGCATAAATCTCAGTTTATCAAGGAAAAAAAAAAAAACAACTTATCCAAATTTGAGAACAGAGATTATTTCCAAGATCCCTGTCAATGGGTCACCTTTACTGATGTTAGAAAGAAGTGATGGGGTTACTGATACCAATATTATGCTCCCTGTTACAAGCAGATGTGGGCAACCACTGACAGCTCCAGAGAAAGCCTGGCCCTACATTATCTACTGCATGGGGAGGTGAAATAAAGAAGAGGTCTCGTCTCATTTTTTTCTGGAAGGTAGAGCTTGCTAACCTTATTCTGCATTCCCATTCCTGCCCCTCATATCTCGCAGCTAAAATAAATGCTTCCTCACTTAGTAAAATGCATGTGATAAATGCAATCTGCAACTGATATCACTATTATTTTACGCATAAAATTATATATATATATATATATATATATATATATATAAAACCCTCTGGGCACACGTGGTATCATATCTTACAGTCCACATACTCTGCAAACTTTCACGCACAAATAGAGATAAGCTACAGGATGAAGGACCAGAGAACCTGATGGTCACTCTGAACAAAAATTCAGAACATTGATATCAGAATCGATTTGTTTTTAAACTTATAGGTGGTATTAGAAAACCTGTAGCAGGGACACCTGGGGGGCTCAGTGGTTGAGCATCTGCCTTTGGCCCAGGGCATGACTCCGGGATGCCCGGGATCGAGTCCCCCATTGGGCTCCCTGCATGGAGCCTGCTTCTCCCTCTGCCTGTGTCTCTGCCTCTCTCTCATGAATAATAAATATAATCTTAAAAATAAAAAAAGAAAGAAAAAGAAACCCTGCAGCAATAACCAATAGTAAAATATATAAGGATGTGTTAAATAACATGCGATACAATTGCTCCAAGTCCAAAATTAAGCAAAACTCAGTTATAAAGAAATGGATTTTAATCTAAATGTTCACCAAATTAAACCAGAATCACCCATAGTGTTGATGTCTGTTTTTGAGAATTTCCCAAGGTTGACCCAGGAGCAGTGCCTCGACCCTTTCGGGAACCTCTGTGGGTTGAGCTCGCTCGCCTGCACCGCAACCTCCACCACATCCATGGGGTGACGCAGGAGCCCCACAAGGTGCCCCCCCCCCCAGCTCGGGCCTGCAGCAGGTGCTTGTGCACAGGTGTGCACGGCCCCCATGGGCTCCTCCGCCTTCTCCCAGGGGCCCAGCGGCTGCAGCTCCGGGAGGCCTGGGCCCAGCATCAGTACAGCCGGGGAGAGGCGGCAGGGGGCAGGGGTGTGTGGGGGGCATCCCAGCCATCTCGGTGAGCCAGAGCCCTCCAAGCCCCTACAGCTGGACACGGACCCCAACATCCAAGTTGTGCGCACCCAAGAGAAGGAGAGATCTAGCCCCTCCGAGCAAGCCCGCTTCCATCATCCTCAAGGTGCAGCACCTGCAGCAGCAGAAAAACATTCTAGAGGCAGGTGGAGCCTCGTGCTGCAGGGGGGTGGGGGGAGCACGGAGCACCTGGCCGTCCTGCCCTGAGAGACCTCCCAGCCTCGGGCGATGCTGGACATGCTGGACCCCGGGAGCCGCCGCCGCAGGTGCAGCTGGAATGCGCAGGGGCTGGTGCGAGGCCGGGCTAGGCGGGCGGGAGGACCGCCGACCCCAGGCGGTGGGGAGCTGGCCCTGCAAGACGCCGACCCCAGGCGGCGGTGAGCTGGCCCTGAAGGACCCGACCCTAGGCGGCGGGGAGCTGGCCCTGGAGGACGCCAACCCCAGGCGGCGGGGAGCTGGCCCTGCAGGACACAAACCCCCATCAGCCGAGAGAGGCCGTCCCCTGGGGAGGCCCCTGCCAGGCCCAGGAGCGCCCGAGCGTCACCTTGGCCCTGGACCCCCCGAGGGCCACCAACCGAAGGCCGCTGGAGGGCGAGGAGAGCCGGCTGGGCCTGGATGCAGGCCTGGGCCTCCTGCTAGAGCCACCAGCAGCTGCTCAGGGGGGCTGAGCTCAGCCTGCGGGGCCTGGAGCCCTGGCCTCACCTGTAGCCTGACTCCCTCCAGGCCAGGTTGGGCTCTGGGGGTGGGGGTGGTGGGGGTTCCAGTTCCTGCAGCCTGTCAGCAACTCCGGGCTGCAGTGGTGAAGAAGGTGGGGATCCGTGGTGGGAGCTGGACTGATGTCCCCTCCCGTGCTCCCCGCCGCCTCCCTGCTCCTGTGGAGGCCACAGAGCCTCTGAGGGAAGGGGCTGCAGGGGAGCCTCGGGAACAGGAGACCCACCTGAGAGGCCCGGCCCCAGGGCTCAGCGGCCCCTTGGATGACTCTACTGCCCTGGCTACCCTCTTGCCTAGGCTCCTAACTAAAATCCAGTTCAATTTTTTTTTTTTTCCCAAATAAAGCCTCAGATGCCTCCGCCTATATCATTCCCCCATTTTCCCCCCCAAAGTTATATTCCAAATTGAAACCAGAAGACGGTTCAATGTATCATGATATACGTTTTGTAGCAAAATTTCATTACGCATCAATTTTAAAAACAAAGCTTCCTTGGATTTAGAGATATTTCTAAATTAATATTTAATGATTTTTGAAAAGCGAAGTTCTTAGCTTTGAAGTCCGAAAAACACTGTTAAACCTAAAATGCTTCACACCATAATCACATAGGAAAAAAAAAAATGTGTGCTCGGATTTGTTAAATAAGTTTAACCCTACTATGAAAAAAAAAAAAATCAGAGATTATTTTTCCCTCTGAAGAACCTTATTCAATTTAAATGACCTCGCAGATTCCTGACACGGAACACCATGAAAGGATTCAATTTAAGAAGAACGAACCTTACGTGTTTCTAGATGGGATTAAAAATGTGAAATGTCTCTCTATTTTATGTTCAGAGAGTGACTGACCAGTGCTCAGGAACGCAGAGCCCTGGCTGGGAAATGAGTGGATGGGTCTGCGGGCCGGCCACAGCGACGCTGGAGACCGAGAGTTGCGGAATTGCTGATTTTTAGCCGCCCCTGTTCTGGTGGTGGCGGTGAGGAAAGTATGCTGCAGAGGGAAGTAACAGCAGCTTCAGAGTGGTTTTAAATCTTGTTCATCACTGCCTTTTTAGTATGTACCTCATTCTGCTGCATCTCTGTGCAAAATGTTGGTGGGAAATATGGTGTGAAAGCATGATTTCCATAGAAATTACACAGAAGATGCTGGCATCTAGATGATATTTGTTACAATCCTAGGTTATCTTGTGATTTCTTATATAAATAGGTTAATTTCTCTAAACTTAGGGACTTAGAATTTAATACCTATTTCTTTCTCTTTTCTTTTTTTTTTTTTTTTTTTGAAGATTTTTATTTATTCATGAGAGAGAGAGAGAGGCAGAGGGAGAAGCAGGCTCCATGCAGGAAGCCCAATGCGGGACTCGATCCCGGGTCTCCAGGATCATGTCCTGAGCTGAAGGCAGACGCTTCACTGCTGAGCCACCCAGGCGTCCCTAATACATCAGGATTGACGTAAAATGTATTATAATACAAAATAAAACGTATAAATGTGATAGCAAGTCTAGCAATAACTCGGACAGAATTAAGATCATAGTACCTCTCTTAGCAAACCATCGCAGACGTCTATGTGGGAGCATCACTGATATTTCTAGCTCTCAGTTTTCTGTGCACCCATGTAGCTACTTCTCAGCCCCCCTGTAGCTAGTGGGGCACTTACCCAGGGCTCCCCAATGGGCTGCAAGCAAAAGTAGCTTGCTCGTTGTGGGGATGATTCATTCAAGAAAAAGTGTGAACTCGCTAAGTTGCCTCTCAGGCTGCTGTGGTGTCCAAGAGTCCATGTTTTGAGGTGCAGGAGCAATATGGTAGAAACGACTGGGAAATTGTAGAATTTCTGAGAAAAAGTTACCAAAAAAGTTGCCAAACTCAGACCACACTTTCTATGAGCAAGAAACACACGTCTGCTGAACCAAGCCGCTGATACTTGCTTTTGCATTATCACCTGGTCTATCTTGACTAACAAATTATTTCTTTCGGTCTTACAATTTGCACAGCCCTAGGTCCTCAACTTTTTAAGATTTGATATATCACAAGAAGTATTACTTTTGTTACTGAAAGTATTACAGTTACTGCACAGAGTATACTGTGTGTGGCGTAAAGAACGGTGTTTATGACGGAATGAATACCCAGAACCAGGTCTGGTCACGACATGGCATTGCTTTGGGGTCTGTGGCCCTTCTTGTATTTACTGTGCTATAATATATTTCACAACCTCGAACAACATATCCTTCTCTGTCCTTATATTTATCAGGATCGTTTCTGATGATTAATCATGAGAGTTTTCCGTAATAGCAGCAGACTAATATGATTACTGTGGGAATCCATAGTACAAAAACACCGTGGAATGTTCAGCACATAATCTACCCTAAGGATCTGCCTGTTACAGGTTTTGTATCCATCAATTGCTTCTCTGTGGTATTTGCTCCGTCTTGAAATATTGTCATCCGTTTTACTTGTCGCATATCTGCCTTGATTCCTAGTACTCGTCGCTGTCTCTAAAATACAGGTTCCCTGATTTCAGTCATTAGTGTAAAAACACACAAGTCTGACCTGACAGTAATAAGTAAGCCTCTGGCGATGCCATTTTCTCTCTGAAAAAAATCAGTAAGTTTGATATAGAATTTTAAAAGTGCCTAAATTGTGGAAACATTTGGTGGTGATAGCATTTCCGAATTTCTTGTGTAATAGCTACGGAGGTTCTACAGAAGCAGGGCTGCTGTGAACAAATGGGCATGTTTTACAGAAAAGCCAAGAAGAACCTGGACTAGATTATTAGCGTTAGAGTTCTATATTTTGAAGAGAGAGTCTGGTTTGCAGAAAAATATTTCTCATCATCTTTTTGTCCTTAAAAACGGGAAAGACAAAGACAATGACAAATAGAGGATTAGGATGGGTCCTGCAGCTTGGTGAACTCCATGGCTCCTTAACTAGAGTTTTGAGAAGAAACATCAGGTTTCCCTAAACCTGTGAGTGTTCTTTGCCCATTTTATTTATTTTTAATTATTTTTTTTTATTGGAGTTCAATTTGCCAACATATATCATAACACCCAGTGCTCATTCCATCAAGTGCCCCTCTCAGTGCCCGTCCCCCAGTCACCCCATTTTATATGGAGACACTGTCTCTTGTTTCAAAACAGTGATGGATACAATTGGAATAAATTCCGTATTTGCTCATTCTCCCTGTAAGAAAGAGAACAGGTAGGTGACAGTGTCATAATTCTTTGGGGTTGTTGTAGCCTAGGGGCATGGCTCAGTGGAGATGGGAAAGTGGGAATTAATAGCACTAACTGATTTGGGGGGCAAGTCTTTAAGGACTTAATGAACACAGGACAACAACTCATTTCCAGACAGGACAAAGAATTCTAGGTAGGGAACCTCTTGGGATTGATTGTACTTTGTAGAAACCATCTAATGTCTGGCCAGGAGTATGGAAAACAACCTAGTTTATTTATTTATTTTTAAAAGATTTCATTTATTTATTTATTTATGTGAGACACAGAGAGAGAGAGGCAGAGACACAGGCAGAGGGAGAAGCAGGCTCCCTGTGAGGACCCCTATGTGGGACTTGATCTCGGGACCCCAGGATCACGCCCTGAGCCACCCAACCACTCAACAACCTAGTTTAGAGTGTCTGGTCTATGGGATCCCTGGGTGGTGCAGCGGTTTAGCGCCTGCCTTTGGCCCAGGGCGCGATCCTGGAGAGCCGGGATCGAATCCCACGTTGGGCTCCCGGTGCATGGAGCCTGCTTCTCCCTCTGCCTGTGTCTCTGCCTCTCTCTTTCTCTCTCTCTCTCTCTGTGACTATCATAAATAAATAAAAATTAAAAAAAAATAATAATAGAGTGTCTGGTCTGGTAGGGGTGGGACAGGGCACCAAGAAGAGTTGAAGTAAGGAGATGCCTTCAGGAGTGCTGGGGTGGGTCAGCTGGTTAAGCATCTGCCTTCGGCTCAGGTCATGATCTCAGGGTCCTGGAATCGAGTCCTGCGCTGGGGGACTCCTCCCTGTTCAGTAGGGAGTCTGCTTCTCGTTCCTCATGCTTGTGTTCTTTTTCTCTCTGTCAAATAAATAAATAAATAAATAAATAAATAAATAATCTTTAAAAAAGTAAATAGAAAAAGGAGATGCCTTCAATGCCACATAAACCAAATGAGTTAGAAAATCAAGCAAAACTTTAAGAAGACAGAGAGTGTTAATATAACAACCTTAGATACACTGATACATTTCTGAAATCATAAAAAAATCTAGACATATGAAATATATAGGCAAAATCCTTTAAGTCTTCCTCAGGATTGATTCAAGATCAATCCTAGTGGACAGGCGAGTCTTGAGTTGTAGTGAAAAGATCTTAATATGTGAAAACAACAAATTATCAATCAATCAAGACATAAAAAATTGAGGTCATATAAATTGACAGGGGAATTGGTAATAGTATTTGGGTAAAACAAATTCTAGAATGTGAAATAGCATGGGATTTCTAACCAAACAAGCGGTTTTGTTTTAAATAGCAAAATGGAGTTAAGGTAAATTTTCTCAACTTCTAAAGTGTGCCAGAAAACTTGTGAGTGGTACCCACAAATCTAGGTTGATTTCATGACTTACTTTCACTTGTATTCATTATTTAATTATTATCTATGTTTTCTATATCATGCTTTTAAGTCATGCCAATATATTCTAAGATATATTTTAAAGTGCCTTGAAAACGCTTATCATATAAAATAAAATAACCTACCATAAATCTAGGTGCAGAAGATGAGCAAACAATGGTTAAGAGAATTGTGGCTTAAGAGGTGATATATAGGCCTAGGCACAGTCAGTAGATGAACATCTTCCATCTTAGGTTGAGGCTTTCTAGCAAGCATCTCAGAAATTTTACAATTCATATAATTCACTGTATTCATAAGATAAAAATAAAATTATATGCCCTATAACATTATACTTTCTTAAACTAAGGCTCGGAATTTCTCACAAGAGTCTTCAAGTAGATATGAATAATGGAAGAAAAGACGTGCTCAAAAGACCTAGATAATAGTGTTGATGAATATTAAAAATGAAGTGCCTTTATTCCTTAGAGGACTGATATTAATCACAAGAAGGGATACTATTCAAACAGAATCAGAATGACCCAAACAAGCAGAGTGTATTTGATGCTGTCCTGCCCTTCATTTTCTCCTAAGCATATGGCATTTCCCCTTAGGGATGATTAAAGACATATTTTCCTGTAACTCTTTTCTGGGGCCCAAATAATGGGCTTTCCCTGATTGGAATCCCTTACCTTTGCTGTCAATTAAAATACAGGTAACTGGAGATCTTTCATGTGCAATGGCCACTTGATGTCAAACCTATTTGGTTGTCTGATGTCATGGGATAATAAAGAATTTGGGGGGGGGTTCATCCAAGTTTTGGAGGTCTTGGAGTCTTTGTTATGACGATAGATATGTATGTCAGTTTTCTAAGTTAAAAAAAAAATCAGGGATCCCTGGGTGGCGCAGCGGTTTGGCGCCTGCCTTTGGCCCAGGGCGTGATCCTGGAGACCCGGGATCGAATCCCACGTCGGGCTCCCGGTTTATGGAGCCTGCTTCTCCCTCTGCCTATGTCTCTGCCTCTCTCTCTCTCTCTTTCTCTCTCTCTCTCTCTGTGACTATCATAAATAATAAAATAAAAAATTAAAAAAAAAAATCATGATCACATGAGCACCCTGCTAAGGCCTCACTCAAGGCCTCATGAAAGTGAGCACAAAGCTCACACTTCATTCACCATAGGTCTATTCCCAACTATATTAAAAGTCCTGTTGACATTATTATCTTCAGAAATACCTTCTGCTCCTTCCTTTGTGATGAAGTTGTGGGGAGACCAAAGGAGAAGAAAATGGTTGAAAAGTTACTTTAATTTTGATGTCAAAAATTGCAGACTTTAGTTAAAAAAAAAAAAATCCAAATAAATGATGATCCTTAGCAAAGAATAATGTATCAACATTTCTTTATTAATGGTAACAATTCTCATACTAAGGTAGGATATTAATAATGGAGGGAACTGCAAGGGGATATGGGAATATATGGCAATTCTCCGTTCTATTGGCTCAATTTTTCCACAAGTGTTCTAAATGATACAGTCTATTAATACCAACATTAAAGTAGTGTACTAAGTAACAAAAAGATAAATAATCCAACTTAAAATGTCAAAATATTTTAATAGCTATTTATCCAAAAAATGTACAAAAGGCCCGTAAGCATATAAAAAGATACCTGACATTACTTAGGGTAAAGCAAATCAAGACCACAGTGATATACCACTTCACACTCACCAGCGTGGCTATTAAAATGGGACTGTGTGAGAGTCACTTTATGCATCTACTTGCCTGGGTCAGGGATGCCCAGCTCTCTGGTTAAACTTTGTTTCTGGTTGTGTCTGTCTGTCAAGGGGTTTCTAGATGAGATTAGTATTTAAATCAATGGCCCCAGTAGAATAGTAGATTGCCCCGCTCTCAGTATAAGTGGGCATAACCCAAACCATTGAGGGCCTGAGGAGATCAAAGGCAGAGCAAGTTGGAATTGCCCCCCCCTTTTTTTTTCCTGTTGAGCTAAGACATCTCATCTCCCCCTGCCCATGCACTGGGATTTAGAGCATGAGCTCCCCCTGTGTCCAGATCCCGAAGCTCAGACCGAATTATATCACAGGTTATCCTGCATCTCCAGCTTGCAGAGAGCAGATCGTGGGGTCTTCACCTCCTATAATCCTGTGAGCAAATTCCTCATAATAAATCTCCTTTTACGTCCTCTCACTTCTGTTAATCTAGAGAACCTTGACACAAACAACGTTGACATGGAGATAGAGAAATTGGAACCCGTATGTATCGTAAGTGGGAAAGTAAATGAGTGCAAGCTACTTTGGAAAACGGGCAGTTTAAAAGTTGAGTCACCATATAAGACAGCGATTCTAATCCTCAGCATCTACACGATAGACAAGAAAACATATGTCCACACGAAAATGTCTATACAAATGTTCACAGCAGCATTATTCTTTTTTTAATTTTTTCCTTTCACATTTTTGTTGGGACTTTCTAGCAGTTTTCTTAATAGTCAAAAAGGGGAAAGTATGGATGTCTATTAACTGATTATTTAAGAGATTGTGATAGACCTATGCATTAGAATATTATTTGAAAATGGAACCGGTGCCTCACAGATACATGCGGCAGTGAGGATAAACGGTGTGATGAGTGAAAGAAGCTGGTCGCAAAAGAGGACATTGCTTGATCCTCACTCTGTACGACGTAGCCAAAATAAGGAAATCTATCAGGAAAGATGGTAGACTAGTTGCTACCTAGGGCTGGTGAAGGCAAAGACACGGGAGGGGCGTGTGCAGGATGGGCAGGTGTAGCTAAGTTAGAGTCGCAGGCGCATCACTCCATCCATGTGCTTAAAATCAGTGAACTGTACACCTCAGCGGGTGGGCCTTTCTGGGTGTAAGCTCCATACCGATGAAACTGTCTCCCCAAGAGTCATTGTCGCTATTTCCTTTTGAATCTAAATCCTGCTAAAACTAGTGAATACCCTGAGATCAATAAACACAAACTGTTGGCTTCTCTAGTTCCCCAACAAAGCATGCATTTGCACCGTCTGCAGAAATTGGGTCTGACTTTTCTGATGGCGTGTTCCACAGAATGCTCTAGCATATCCCTTAACCCTAACCAAGGGCGTCCACGATTCAAGACCAAGGGTATCCATGATTCAAGAGAGTTTTTGCAGAAGTCACCTGAGAGACATGAAGCTTCCCTAGCTTTTACCAGAAATGCACTAATTCTCCTCTTTTAGAAAGAGAGAGAGGGAGAGAGATATTAAAAAGAAGAGAGAGAAATAAAGAAAAATACCCTAAAATACCCCCAACAGTGACGGCTTAGCATTATGCTCCAGTATATCATTGTCTCACCCTGTCATCCGTTCTCTTTCATGTTATTGCAGCAGATGGAACATTAAAAACGTGTGAAGTTCCCTTCAGAACCCTGTACTCAAAAAATTGTCTCTGTTTTTTTGTGATGTGATTGCTGGGAACCAGCTGACCTGCCTGGGAGGGGAGGAATGAGTCCCTCGCTGGATGTCCTGACTGCGACTGTATTTGCTCAAAGGCTGGTGATAACGCGTGCACTGCCTCCTACCAGAAAAAACACGTAGGTATAAAGAAAACGTTCTGTTTCATGAAAGTTGGTGTAGATTCAAGGGTCTATAAGAGAAATATTTTTTTTTCTTAAAGATTTTACTTACTTATTCATGAGAGACACAGGCAGAGGGAGAAGCAGGCTCCCCGCAGGGCGCCCAACGTGGGACTCGATCCCGGGACCCAGGTCATGACCGGAGCTAAAGGCAGGTGCTCAATGGCTAAGCCACGCAGGTGTCCCTATAAAAGAACTATTTAAAGAAAAAGCTACACAAGTATTATGAAAGGGACTATATATTTTATCCGAGAAAAGAAATCACAATACATTAAAATTTTAAAAGGCTCATACATTCAAAAGCTAGAAAAAATACCATATGTTTATTAACTGCCTGACGTGCCTCTATATTACTTTTTCTATGATGTTTTTGGCTGCATACTGTGATCACCTCCTAATATGAAAAGGTTTTATATTTTTTAAAGGAAAAAGTCTTTCCTTTAGTATACTTGATATATATTTTGTTAGTAGTACTATTGATTATTTAGAAAAATAGCTCTGGGCCTCATGATAATTTTTATGTACATACACATTTTTAGAATTGCTGTTAAATTTGGGGAAATCCCTCTCAAACACTTATGATTTTTGAACTGTAAGATTTCAGGGTATTTTAAAATTTCTTCTTCAGTGACTAATTTTAAGTATTCATTCATTAACTATTTTGCCTTTAATACCTTTATGGAGATAACATTTTATTAGTATTATGTTATTGCCATTGGCGTTGGTTTCATATGCCAAATGAACAATGCATTTAAAATTTAATTATATTTTCTTATGATTAATCATTTTAGATAAATGGATTCTCGAAACCAGACCTTATTCATTCATTATTTTTGGAATTTATCTCTTTTTCTTGATGAATTACTGCACTTAATATTTCCTATTTTTTTGTTACAATTTACTTCTTAATATCAAAATATTTTCTATTTTACTGCCTATATTTATCATTACTGCTTCATACTTATTTTTCTATTCTTCAGTAAACAAATATTAAGCCAACAAGAGATATCTTTTAGAAAGTGTCCAAATCAGGCATCTGTTATTTCTCATGTGTTTTATTAAAGATTCCAATATGTCTTTTAGAATTGCTGTTGAAAGACATATTTGAGCTATATCAACTTTTGAAATAAATTTCAGCATTTTCTTTGTTTGGGTTTTATCTCTCAGATTCTGAAAATATATTTTAGGATGCTTAAAGTGGTTTTATTCCCATATTGCAAAGCCTGAACAGCTTTATGGTGGGCAGATCATCTCATTACACTTAAAAAAAAAATCCAAATTGGTGACTAGATAAACTTGAGATAAAAATATATCAAAGATTACAAGGTAGCAAGAGCCAACAAATTTAGATATTGGGAAAACACCTTTTTCTCTGATAGGATTAAGAGAACGAGTGGCATAAGCCTATATTGTACAAACCCTTGGCTTCTCAGCTTCGTATGAGTCAGAAGTCTAGGCCATAAAAATATTTCTGGAAGACACTCCAACATAAGGATGCTTGGTAATAACTCTAAAATGTATGGAAGCTATTCTGACCATAAATATATGGGGCTAAATACTAACTGTGCCCCAAATCATCTTGCCATAGCTGGATCCCAAAAATAACTACAGCCATTTCAAAATCACCCACGAGAGGGGACTGTGCAGGCTAGTAGCTAAAATTAAAGGAGACACTTTAAAGTGTCTAGTAAATTTAAATTTAAACTTAAATTAATAAATTTAAATTTAGCTAGTAGCTAAAATTAAAGAATACACGAAGTATTCTTAAACACTTGTGATTAAAATCTTTACTCTTGCATATTTTATAAAGAACATGGTTATGTGAATCTATGGCTGAGATTACTTAGCTTTAGAGTAAATAAGCTTTAGCCACATAGGGTCAAAAGCAATAAAACAAAGGAAAAGGTGAGAAATCTTAGAGGCAGGAAACAGAAAGGATTGCGGTCAAATATGAATACATTTAAATAATATTTTGAGTGGAGATTAAAGGTCATTGAAGTAATCCTTGAATAATCTCTAGGGTTTTCTGTATCCTGAAATTCTTTTACTGCAGCATTTAAAAAACTCTAGGTGAGGTGAAATCTAAGGAAGGGCATTTCACCTGTCTTTAGCACCCAAAAGTATATGTATTAGAATCCTATTAATGCTCCCAGTTTTCTAAAAATGCATAACAAATGGCTAAAATTTCAGTGTCCTCAAACTAATATACACATATTATCTCACCCTATGTGTGGGTAAGGAATTCAGGCACGGCTTAGTGGGTCCCTTGCTGAAGGTCACACATGGTTGTCATAATGGGGCCAAGTGAGCTGCCTTCTCATCTGTGGGCTCAACTGGAAAATGATCTGCTTCCAGTTTCACTCAGGTTGATTTCCTTGTGGCTGTATGACCATGGCCCTCAACATCTAAAGGTCAACTGCAGGGGCGCCTGGGTGGCTCAGCTGGTAAAGTGTCTGACTCTTGATTTACAGCTCAGGTCATGATCTCAGGGTCGTGAGATCAAGTCCCACCTCAGGCCCCATTCAATATGGAGCCTGCTTAAGATTCTCTCTCTCCTCCTCTCTGCACCCTCCCCCCCCATCCTGCTTGCATCTACACTCTCTCTCTTAAAAAATAAATAACATTAAAGGTCAACTGCAGTTCCTTGCCATGTGGCCCCCCTCATAGGCACCTCAAAGCATGCTGGATTACTTCCAGGTCAGCAGGAGACTGTCTGTCTCTTTTCTGCTAGCACAGAGTTTTATGCAGTGTAAGACTTAATCATAGGTGTACTATCCAAGCACGTTGCCATATTCTTTTGTTAGAAACAGGTCACAGGGGGCGCCTGGGTGACTCACTCAGTTCCGTGTCACCTTCAGCTCACATCATGATCTCTGAGTCCCAGGATGGAGCCCCACATTGGGTTTCCTGCTCAGTGATGAGTCTGCTTCTCCCTCTCCCTCCGTTCCCCCTGACCTGCTCATTCATGTGCATGTAGGCATGCTCTCTTTCTCTAATAAATAAATAAAATCTTAAAAAAAAAATAAAGCAGATCATAGTTTCCACCTACATGGAAAAAGAGGATCATATGGTGTATCTCATCAGAGGAAGAAGATTCAGGAGACATCTTACTACACTATAAGATTATTGATTCACAGTGATTTTTGTTATTTCTTAAAATCATCTTATAATAACAGATACTATAAGGCAGCCAGTGATATCAAGTAAAATTGGGTTAAGGTTGAATGAAAAAAGAAAAAAAAAAACAAGTTTGAGGAACATTTGACATTCATTAGTATAAACACAGAATCTTTATGAGGGAAGAATTCCTGAGTATTTCACCATATATTTTATTTTGTTTTTGACTTTAGTGTAAAAAAGAGGTTTATTCTATTCATTAACTCCACTTTTATAGGACATCAGTAAGAATTGCACTGTTGTTTTTTAACAACTTTACCAAAGCAAGTCGATATCTGAGAAGAAAAAAAAAGTTGTATTGGTTCTTCCACTAAGAAAACCTGTGAATAATATCAGTGCAAAGATCTGTAAGTATTACACTGCCATTTCCCTTGAAGAAATAAAAATCTAATCCAAATATAGAGTTTACATAAGAAATGCGAAGAATATTATGGAAATGAAGCTAATGGAGCAACTAATTCTGCTCATATGTGACCTGACAATTTTTAAAAGGAGGTGAAATTTAGACTGAATTGTCAGGATTAGATAAATGGAGACATGGGGTGAGGAGTACTAAAACAAATCAGTTTGTGTAAGGGCTAGAAGATAGAAAGAAAATGTCTTACTTGAAGTATATTAAGGAGTAATTATGGTTGATGTTTAGGAATCAATCAGAGAAGACTAATTGATTTAATTGTTAAGCTACAATGGGGGCAATTCGATAAAAGGCATGTGTTTTAAGTTATGAAGTAGGACTTTATACATTAGGCAACAGAGATTTGTGGTGGCTGAATAACATCTACATACTAAAAAGGCAATTAATTAGCATGGGACTTATCTTAAAGATAACGGATTTACAGATTTGGAGAAAATTTAAAAAGTAGTAGGTATTTACACTTTTGTCTAGTCTAATGTCCAAGGACTTCTTGGGTGATGTGAGAGAGACGTTGGGTAAAAGTGAATAGTTAGTTGATTGGCAGACTCTCAAGTTGTAACCAGGAGGACGGAAAAGGAAAGGGAAGAAGAGTGTCCTGCATGCAAGAGACACTGAATCTAATCAATGTGTTGTTGGTCTCAACCATGTCTAGTAAATGAGGACTGGAATTTCCACCAGTTAGCATTAAGAGTTTTAAGGCAAGTTCCCTTGAATTTCTGTGTTGCATCTACATTGATGGCCAGAGATAACATATATCAAAAATTCAGTTCACAGATAATGAAGGATTAAATTAAAGTCCATGGGAGTTGGGATGATGAAGAAGAAGAATTAAAAATCATATCTAGCTAAAAAGAAAATCACTTGACCGTAAGGAGTAAGAGGGAAGTATTTTATTATTTTATTTTATTTTATTTTATTTTATTTTATTTTATTTTATTTTATTTTATTTATTTTATTTTATTTTATATCTATTTTATTTTATTTTATCTATTTTATTTTATTTTATTTTATATCTATTCTATTTTATTTTATTTTATTTTATTATTTTATTTTATTTTATTTTATATCTATTTTATTTTATTTTATTTATTTATTTATTTTTTTTATTTATCCATGAGAGACACAGAGAGAGAGACACAGAGATACAGGCAGAGGGAGGGGCAGGCCCCTTGCCGGGAGCCCAATGTGGGACTCCATCCCAGAACCCCAGGATCATGACCTGAGCTAAAGGCAGATGCTCAACTACTGAGCCACCCAGGTGCCCAATAAGAGGGAGGTACTGAGAATAAATATCTCTCCTGTTTTTAGCTCTAGAAAAATCGAAGATGATGATGTCATTAACAGAGACAGCATACAAGACAGGACAAGCAAATGTGGTTGAGCATCTACTCATAACGGTTTAAAAATACATATCTAAATGATTGAAATCAAAAGAGAAAATTTTGTGTTGAATATTGGTGATGCAGTCTTACAGTTAGAATCTATTAGAATAACAAGGTATTTTTCTTATTTATATAATTGTTATTTATTCTCCTATTTATTAATTTCAACCAGTTTTTGTTAAAAGGGTAAAACTTGTAAATAACTTATATAGTTTTAATACTTTTTTGGGTAAAATGAGGAAAAAGTGGGAGTGATTTGATTGAAATGGTAAGAACATTGAATCTGCTATGAAAACTCAGTTTAGATCTTTAAGTGGATAGGCTCAATTCTCCCATTTTTAACAAGTGCATCATTTAGGACCTAAATAGCCTAAGGATTACATGATATAGTCAGTTTGGGCTGTGTGTTGGGGCATAACAAACATGCTTAAAATTTAGTAGCTTAAAGCAGGGGATAGCAAACTATGACCCACCGGTCAAACTCTGCTTGTAGGTTCTTTATGTATTACTTGCAAGTGAAGGGAAGTTTTACATTTTTTTTAAAGGATCATAAAAGAAAGAAAAAAAAAAAGCAAAAAAGTAAATGTGCAACAAAGATCATAAGAGGCTCACATATACATCTTTCCATAAATATTTGGTAGCCGCTGACCTCAAGTGTCCGCAAGCATTTGTCATGACTTTATAGTTAGGGCAGGGCCTGACAAGGATGGCGCTTCGCTGCTTCACGTGGCTTTGGCTGGAGTGGCCACAGTGGGGCTGGAGGCTCCAAATTGGCCTGAGTCACATGACCAGCAATTAGTTCTTAATCTCTGCTTGTTGGCTCAGCTGGATCTTCCAGCTGGGAGGCCTAGTGACTCTCAGTTGAGAAGGTTTGTGGATCTAAACCCCTCACTTTCCACCGGCTTTTAAGACTTCTCTGTTGCTATTTGGGTTTCCTCACAGCAAGGTTGAGTTTTTTAAATGTTTTTTTTTTTTTTTTAAATGAAGTTTTTTTAAATGAAGCATTCCAAGAAAGTTGACAGCAAGAGGATATAGATCTCTTAAGACCCGCCTCAGAAGTCACAGAACATCCCTGTAGATCCGTTCTGTTGGTTGAAGGCTGTCACATGGCTCGCCAGCTTCAAAGGGAAGGGAGAGGAAGGCATGGGAAGAATGCCAGAGGGTATCCATCTTCCATTTACCAGATAATCCTTAGAATAAAGCTGATATTGAAAACTCTGAATAAGCAGAACTTTCCATAATTTAATAAATAAGAAGCAATTTAATTTTGATGAGAAGATTCAGAACATGTATGGGTAATTTTACTTTTATGGTGTTACATAAGTAATTTCTAGTTTCTCAAGATCTCTCCATGTTTTCCGGTTCTAAACAAAGAGTAAAAGCTAAACCTGGTACTTTGAATTTGCAAAATAACTTATTTTAACAGCCCTTTCTTTCTTTCCTTTTTTCTTTCTTTTCTTTCTCTTTCTTTCTCTTTCTTTCTTTCTTTTCTTTCTTTCTTTCTTTCTCTCTCTCTTTCTTTCTTCTTTTTTTCTTTTCCTTTCTTTCTTTCTTTCTTTCTTTCTTTCTTTCTTTCTTTCTTTTTTTCTTTTTCTCTCTCTCCCTTCCTTCCTTCCTTCCTTCCTTCCTTCCTTCCTTCCTTCCATCCATTCTTTCTTTCATTAAATCTAATGCAAAGGTTAAATTCTAATATGTGGAATTATGATTTTATATTAACATACCAGAGAGGTATGTTGACCAAAATTTAAAGTCCTTTTTGAGAGTTAAAAGCATGCAAGGGTGTATATTAGCTCAATAATTGATACAGACTATTGGTACAGGCATTCATAAAGAAATGGAAACAGTTTGTAGTGTATATATATATATATATATATATGTATATATATATAGTGATGTATATATATATATATAGTGGTAGAGTATATAATGTAAAAGAAAATTTAATAAGGACAACTAAATATTCTTGTAAAAATTAAGGTTTTAAAATTCAAGTTTCTTTTTAAAATGTCTTTTAGGATTTTCTTTAAAATTGTTTCATGGAATTTCTTTATCCATTAATAGCAGTGGTGATAAATTCATGAAAAGGATATCTGAATTTTCTTTTTTAAGCTTATTACAGTAAATTATTCATAATGCTGTTAGTAAATTGTGTTTCTGCTAGACCTTAAAAAAAGAAAAATAATCATTGTTACCTAATCCAAATTATTTCTTCTTATAATATTTGAATAATATAACTTACTTTGAAGTAGATACTGCAGGGACATTTGCGTAGCTTACTTAAACAGCTGCCTTTGGCTCAGGTCATGATCTCAGGGTCCTGGGACCAAGCCCCACATCTGGCTCCCTGCGCAGCTGGGAGTTTGCCTCTCCCTCTTCCTCTGCCTGCAGCTCCCCATGCTTGTGCTCTCTCCCTCTCTCTCTCATAAATAAATAATAAATAAATAAGTATATATTGCAAATACACACACACAGATGTGTTTGTATTATGTATATCCCTAGGAATATGCAAATGTATCCTTCATAAAAATTAAATGTCACATGTGTATATTGATGTTTCTTATTATGATTCAATGGAGAGTAACTTACTGATTTGTAAGCTTATCAATTACTGTTTTCTAAAATTCAAGACTCCTGGGTCAGAGACAAAGGACTGTATTAATATATTAGAGCAGGCAACATGAACTTCATATTAACCCTGTTCTCTATGCACCACAAGTTCCCGTGGAGGCAATGCAGGTTGGGGTTGGGCATGCTCCAAATACGATTTGCATCGTAGCTGAGAAACTCTAAGCTTACGACACATGAAACTTTTAATGAGATGCGGTCAAATCTTCCCAAATTTTGCCCAGAGGGTAGACATTGTCTATATTAAACTTTAACATATTTGTCCTCTGCTCTAGAGGAAGACACTATCTCTGTCTTATAAAGCTATTCATTATACAAATATCCAAGAAAAGATAATCTGGAAAAAGTCAATCAGTGTCTCTGATCATAGGATTTGCAGAAAAATGCAAGAGAACTGTGGAGAATTGCCTCCCAACATAGATTATAGTCCTTTTACTCTCCAACTTAAAACATGAAATGTGTGTGTTATGCACATAAATGCATAATACAATCATTTGATTTTCTTAAGAAAACAGAGGATTTGATTAATAGCAACAGCAGTGTAACTCATGAATTTAAAAATAGCCCTGGATATGAGGTTTTTGACACTAATATGTTAGCCTCATTACCATAGAAATGTAATTCTGGAATATCTCCCTTTATCCAGGTCACTGTTATTAAAACAAACAAACAAAATGATTCCCCTGTTAGTGGGATAGTGTTAAAATTTAATAAAATTTTGTTGTGGGTTATGGGTTCGCGAGTTGGAAGTAAGTTGACTCTGAATATTTGATTTGGAATCTCCTTATGGAAATTAGACTACAAATAATAATGCAATAGGTCATAATTTGTAGGCAATTCAACCTAAGTAGTCACATGACCAATTGAATTGTTGATTAGTAAACAAATAAATTTGTCTTATAGTTGGTTTCAATCTATCTGTGGAATATACCCCAGAGCAAGAGGAAAATTAATTGAGAGCTTGGAGAATGTTAATATGATTCTACGTCTCTTAAAATTAGTGTGATTATATAATATGTCATCCAAACAAAATCATATTTAGAATAGAAAAAGAAGCTATTAATTATTATACCATGGAAACAAACATTAATCTAGATTGTTTTAGATATACCAGGATGGAGAGCCATAGGCTATATCACTAAGATTTGTTCTTTTCTTTAAATGGTCTCATACTGGCATTTAATATCAATAGTTATTGGGTCCTTTATAGCAAAGTCTGGAAATGACAAACATTTTAAAGGAGATGTCACTTCACCCTTATATATTGGAGGATTAGGCAGGTCAGATAAATTCACTTCAATTCTGTTTTAAGATGCAGAACTTACATCATAAAGTTCTATATTTATTGTGCATTTTTCTGTTACAAGCAGCATGCTGTAAACTTCCCATTAATTATTTCATTTAATCCCCCACTTTATTCTATAATAGAGTTTTCATTAATCTCATCATTTCATGAAGAAGAAACTAAGCCCATGGAAACTAAATGGTGTACACGAATTCACACAGTCTATATGGGGTAAAACCAGGGTTTGGACCTCATCAGTTTGATCCTGTATTTTTAACAACTATACTGTTTGTGATGTAAATATGTTCTTAGTATCAACAGGTCAACTTTGTTACTCAACTGTATTTTTATTTTGAGATGGATAATCACCAGGACAAAGCACTAATGATTTTAATGTACTTTCACTAGGTGGTGGGAAACTAGTTGGCTATTTATATTTGTTCATTTTCCACAAAACAGGTAGAAAGAAAGTGATCTCAACCATGGATATTGTCGAGCTAAAGTGAGTTGATTCTTTTACTTAAACTACATACAGTTTTGGCAGATTCTGAAATATGGATCTCATTATTTGGGCTTACCAGTTGAGTCATACTTTGATAGTAGACATAGAAAATTTAGCTAGTGATGAATGGATTAATTCTACCCGTGGGGAAGATAAAAGTGAAACCCTCTTGAATTTACCCATCTACTTCCTGCCCCCTCTACTATATTGATTTATACCTTAATCTGCTAGATGAGACCATAAAATGAAGATGTGAACTTATGAAACTGAGTCAGCTAAAGGAGAATTTTATGCATATATCCCCCTGCTCATTAGGAAATGTCTAGAGAGTTAGTCTCTCATTCAGCCTTCAAACACGAGAAGAAATTACAACTGTTAGGTCTATAAATCTATAATAAGAATTAATAGTCTATGATAAAAATACCAACATAGGCATCCATGGAGGGGGATGGCAGACAAACTTTGATCATAGCTACATCTGAGTGGAGAGATGAGGGGTAAAAGGAAACTTCTTCTTTATAGTCTCAAATTAAAGTCTGTTCAAATTAGGTCTATTAAAAACACATGCTTCAGTCTTATTAAAGACACTTCTATTACTATTATCCCTGAAAACACACACACACACACACACACACACACACACACACACTTTTAACATTGTCCTTAGTGGTCCATTACCCAAGCTATCTGTACCACTCTCTTTTCCCCATGATCTTGATCAGGGTTAAATGTAGAACTTAAAGGTGACTTAGTGCTATCTATCATTTCAATAAAAAGCCTCATCTGAGGCAGGGATGGAGCTTGTAATGATGACAAAGTCTTCACACAGGATCAGAGTTTCGATGGAAAGGTAGTTCAGTAACTACAGTTTTGCATACTATGTGTTGTAATAATGCTCTGTATCAGATTGAAAAAACAGATGTGCAAGATATTACATGAGAGATGATGTTTAAGCTGAGTTTTGAAGGCGGTATTCGGTAATCCATACAGAATTGGGGAATTTGGGGAAGTTGTATCTTATTAAAAGATACTCATCTATGTAACATATTTATGCATGATGTTGGAATGCAAGTTTTATAAACTAGGAGGGTTCTCTTACTTGCTGAAGTATGCAAGTAACATACATATATTGGCCTTTTTGCAAGTATGCAAAATTATCTGATATGAAGTAGGCTTTTGATTAATATTTGTCAATTGAATGACAATATGGTGAATTGGTGAATTTGAGCAACTGCAATCAATTTGGTACTAATGAAGAAGGAATAACTAGGGCGAGAAATGGCTCTGCCGTGTTCAGACACCAGTGTGATAAAAGAAGGCAGGAGATGATGGTGTGTAGACAGGTCCAGGTAAGCACTGAGGGCTGTGTTTCCTTACTGGTTACCTATCTCTAAATTGACAGATATGCTTGGCTGTGCAGAATAGAGGTGAAAAGTTAAAGACAAAGGAAATAAGACAAAAAAAAAAAAAAAAAAACAACTTCCTCTGCTCTAAGATTCTTCAGATCTCAGAACTTTTCTGGGTCCTCAGTGACCAGGGAAGTTATTCAAGTTCAGAGGAATCTATTGAGAAATCTACTACTTTCATAATTTTAATTCTGTTTCTTCTTTTGTCTGCTTTATCTTTATTTGAATTACAAGGCAAAACATGGAGCTGTAGGGGGGTGCATGGGTAGCTCAGTCAGTTAAAGTTCGGATTCTTGATTTGGGCTCGGGTCATAATCTCATGGGTCTTGGGATCAAGCCCTAGTTTGAGGAGTCCATGCTCAGCAGGGAGTCTGCTTCTCTACTTCTCCCTCTGTTTCTGCCCCTCTGTTCACCTCTCACCAAAATAAATAGATAAATCCTAAATTGTTTTTTAAATTAAAAAAAATGGAGCTGAAGGGCTCTTTATTATTTAAATTTGTATTCTTCTCCCAAGTTAAACCACGAAGGATCAAATGTGCCATTTGATGTAAACTATGGGGTAAGTTTGTAAGCTTACCCCATAGTTTACATGTAAACTTTATTCTTAAATTGATGGAGATGGGTGCCTGGGTGGTTCAGTCAGTTAAGCGTCTGCCTTCAGCTCAGATCATGATTCCAGAGGCCTGGGATTGAGCCCCACATTGGGCTCCCTGCTCAGTAGGGAGTTTACTTCTTCCTCTCTATCTGCCCCTCTTTCTACTCATGCTCTCTCTCTCTCTCTCCCTCTTAAATAAGTAAATTAATAATCTTAAAAAATAAACAAAAATAAATAAGTCGATTGAGAGCCACAGAATGATTTTAAGAAGGGGGTTAGAAGGTTAAATTTTACATTCAAGAACAGTGAATCTAAGAGAGCAAAGATGAAATTGAAGAGCATAAACATAGAAGAAATTGAGAGCAACACACCCATGCCTGTATTATCTCATTCTTGAACAAAAGTGAGTTGAACACAAAACATATGTGGCTATCTGTGCTAGCCATAGGAATACAAGTGAGAGAGAATAAGGCAAACCCAACTCCTGGCCTTGTGAGGTTTATAGTGTAGAAGGGCAGGGAATGCTGAATTAGTGAGAAAATCTGACGGATGCTAAAAATAAACAGAAATAAATAGGATGAGCATTAGAAAATAACCTAAAGACTGTTCTAAACATAAAATAATGCATGTATAGTGAGATCTAAATTTCAATAGGAGTGAGTAAGGTGCAGGCAAAGTGAAGAGCATCCCAGGCACAGGGTAGAGCATAAGAGAAGACCTTAGAAGAAGATAAAGAGCAATGACTGGGGCACCTGGGGGGCTTAGTTGGTTAAGCACCTGCTGTTGGCTCAGGGCATGATCCCAGGGTCCTGGCATCAAATCCCACGTCAGGTTCTTCGCTGAGAGGGAATCTGCTTCTCCTTCTCCCCCACTTGTAGGTTCTCTCTCTCTCTCCCCCTCCCTCTCAAATAAATAAATAAAATATATTTTTTTTAAGAAAGAACAATGACTGAATTAGTAGAATGGGACAGGAGAAACAGTGAGGCATGAAACTAGAGAAACAGGATGGGAGGAATTTAGAATTTTTTTCTGGAGTCAAAGAAATACTATAAAAGGAAAAATAAAGGAGAGAAAAATGAATAGCTGTAGAAGAAGTTGTCAAAAACTTGGACTAGGATAGACAATGATTATGCCAGAAGTGATGGAAGAGGTAAAGAATTTTTAGATATTTTGCAAATCAACAGGAATGGGAATGGGTGATTGAAGTGAGAGAAAAAAAAATAAGAAAAAATCATTTTTAACTTTAAAGACTAAAATTATTTGTTTCTGGAAGGCATAGGCAACTTTGTCACTTTTCCTTCTTGGGGAAATTATGTATCTTATTCCATATCAATATATATTTCTATATTTAGGTTATTTTGGATAGATAGGTAGATAATGCTAGATAGACAGATGATAGATAGACAGATGATAGATAGATAGATGATAGGTAGATAGATAGATGATAGATAGATGGTAGTTTTAAGAAATTGACTCAAAATATATTCAGAAGGCTGATATAAAAAATAAATAACTGACTATTTTTAAAAATGATACAAGTAGATGGTGCAAGCTGGCATGTTTAAAACTTTCATTATGGTCAACAGGCTGGAGGTTTGGGGCAGAATGGATGTTGCAGTCTTAGTTCAAAGACTGAAAACAGAATTGCTTTTATCTTTGCAAAATCTCCCTTGTTTTGGATGATGCTCACTCATACTGTGGAGAGTGATCTGCTTTACTCAAAAGTCAACTGGTTGTCAATGTTCATTACATCTAAAAAGAAAAAAAAAAAAAAAGCCTTTACAGAAACATCTTGACTAGTGGTTTACCAAAATCTTGGCATCATAATATAGCAAAGTTGACACAAAATTAACCGTCACAAGAGCACAGCATGATAGAAGAAGGAAGCAGGATATCTTAGGGTACAGAGGCCAAGAGTGTTTGGAGGACAGAGTGGTCAAAAGTGTTGTATAATCCTGAGAAGTTAAACAACTCAAGTACTAAAAAGCATCATTTGAATTTATTTGTGTTAGAGAGCAATAATATTAAGAGTTTAAACAACCAGGATAAAGCCCAATATAAGACAACAGTCATAGAAATCCACAAATTGAAGAGAAATGCACAGATTGGGAGTATCTATGGAAATTCAACAACTGACTGAAGCTGGTGACGGTGGGGAAAATACCAAGGATAGCCTTGGTCATGGACGAATGTCATTCACTAAGCATCAAATGCAGGAGGTAGGTAGATGTGGAAGATGGAGGTTAAATTATGTGTTCAATTTGATACCAATTTTCCCCTACCTGTGGGCCATTTAGTAGAGGCCAGCCAGCTTTGTGAATTAATGAATTTAGACAGAATAATTTGTTAGAATAAAAAATAAAAAAGGAAAAGGAAAATACTATTTTCTGGGGACAACACATATTAAGGAATGGGAAAGAAAGAGATTGAGAAAGATTTTTTTTTTTTTCCTGTGTGCTACCATTTTGTGCTAAGGCTTTGCAAGTACTTAATGTATGCAAACCCATATTATGAGGCAGATTGTAAGTCTGCATCCGTATACAAATTGAGGTGATGGAAAAGTAAGACACTTGCCCAAATGGCTTGTTGAAAGTGAGTGATTAAAATACAGATTTCCCTTTCTTTAATCTACAGCTAGATTCTCAAGAAGTCTTAACAAGTTCAAGAGAGTTGTTGTGGTAGGCAAAATAATGCCGCTCTCTCAGATGTCCACACCCTAATCCCCGGGACCTGTGAATATGTAACTTGAAATGACACAATCGACTTTGCAGATAGAATTAAGGTAGAAGATTATCCTGGGTTATCTGCATGAGCTCAATATCAGTAATCTCATGGACTCATCAAAGTGGAAGAGAAATGCAGAAGAGTCAGTAAAAGAAACACGAAGATGGAAGAAGAGGCAGGAGAGATTTGAAGCCAAAGTAGGATTCAATTCATCACCGTGTATTTGAAGATGAAGATGAAGAGTCACAAGCTGAGCTTTGTTGGTGGCTTCTAGGAGCTGAGAAGGGCCCTCACATGACCCAGCAAGGAAACAAACATTTAAATAGAGACTTCCAGAAGGAATGTGGCCCTGCCATCATCTAGAGGTTAGCTGCTAATAGCTGTCAGAACTGTGAGGTAATAAATATACATCGTTTTAGGCAAGTTTGTGGCAATTTGCTATGGCAGCAATAGAAAACATATACCTACATTTGGCGTATTTGCATGAACGTGTTATGCATATGTTATACTAAACGGTAGAGAAAGAAAAATACCAATTAAAACATGAATGCTGACTAAAGCAAACTCCAAACATCCTCCTCCTCTTTTGCTTATATATATATGTGATGATGAAAATGCACCGTAATACAAAATGGAATAACCCAAATGTAATATGGTGTTATCACAGAAATGCCATGGGATGGAAGGAACATATAATTCTGTTTGTTCAACAATTTTAAAGAACAACGAGAACTACAGTCTTGATAATCAGGATGGAACAATCGTTTATAGTGTATACTTTATCATGTCTAACAAATTCTCACTAAAATGAAATAGTGCAGCCAATTCCATTTTCTAGCAGTAATAAGTTTTTGTTTCACCCCAAGGGTTCTTGGGCCAATTCACCCACGTGGAGATTGAAATGAACCTCAGTCACTTAGAATCTTAGACCTATGATACCAAAACTATTTCCTATATACAATATATATTGGCCTTTTTTCTTTTTTTGTTCCCCATTTTTTGCGCTTTATGTTTTTTATATCATATTTGTTCAAAATAGAGAATACTGGTTACTTTTTATTAGAGAAATAAATCATTGCTGAGAAGAAGTTGGTATACAGATACTTAGTTTATTTTAGTGCCTTTGTCTGGAATTATACTATAAAATTGAACTGGGTGAAGACATATTAGTTGAAGTTGGTCCTCATTGTAACATTAATAGGACAAGAAATGGCACCAAATGTTAATATTTAAGGCTCAGTGTGTTTTCACTGCAGGCTATGAAGTCAATATGATTTAGTTTTCACTTTATTTTTAAAACTACTGAGAACTTCACAACATTTAAAAAGAGTGTTTTCCACTAGTTTATGGAAACAATGGCCCTTTTATTTCTATTCTTTACAAATTCTATTTACAATATTTCTTTTTGATCTCATACTTTCAATGATTCATTCCTCCTAGCTGGAGCTGGGGGGGGGAGCATCAAAATAACCCCATCTTTTTTTCTTTTAGTTTGTACAAATCAAGACAAGATAATTTAATTTAGATAAAAGGGTGCATGTGATCTATCTCACTCACTAACATAAAGTTAAATAAAATTCTGGCTTTCCAGAATAGTCACAGAAATGTCCTTTTTATTTCTGCCCATAATTTCTCAAACACTACCAAACCTAACTTTACTGGAACCTTTGTTCAGAGCTGGTTTACAAATAATTTAGTGAATTGTAATTGATATATTGGCTTGTTTTCTTTTCTGAGGTGGTAGTAAGGGTGGTAGGAAATCATTTTTCCCTCAGAAATTTGCCATCAAGATCAAACAGAAGAGAAATAACTAAAATTTTGGGTAATAAATGGTGACAGGTTTTAAATTCTATTTTATTAGAAAGAATAGACTTTGTGTACTTGAGAATTTATCGTGGCTTTTAAACCTAGGCAAAAAAAAAATTAAATAAAATAGAAGAAAACGCTGGATTTTTTTTTCAGCAAAGTTACTGACTTGATCAAGCCCTAAGTTAATGTCCTGATAACACCTAAGCACACATTTCCTACAGCACACATCACAGGACATTGAAATGTGTCTCTAGATGAATGTCTTTTCCATGTGGTTTCTATAGGTGCCATTTGCATCGTTTCACATTTGTAGAATGTTTCCTTTGGATGTCTGGTATTTAGCATAAAGCAAGCCTTATACTGTGTTCATGATATATATATTTTTCAAAACTTTAAACTAACCCAGGCTAAGGGTTTAGGTGGAATTTGAACCACTGGTTTCACGGGATCCTGGAGATGGGATGTGAGCCTGGAGATCATGAGCAGTTTGACGTATGATCACACACACAGAATGGTGCATCTTCTTTGTCTGGGATCCATGGATCTCTTTATGTAAAGTGCTCTTTAGGAATTGTGGGATTCTGATCATTGCACCAAGGATATCTGGCCCAGTTCTACATCACACCAAAGAAAATGCACTTGCCCTCTCTGTCCAAACAGTCAGATAGTCCAACATGGACCAATCCTTCATTGCCACCTGCTCCCAACAGCTGCTCTACTAGTTCAGGAATTCTGTAATTGGCTTATAGATAGAAGTTAGGGAGAGAGGCATGAAAGTGGGATAATCATCCTTCCAGAACCCTCTCTCCCTCTTCAATGTATCAGTTCTAATATTTTTAAATGATATCCCACTTTTGTTTCCATCCGTTTCTCACAGTTTGTAAAACCTGACCAAATATATCTTGATTCAAAATGTACGCTACCGTTTGCTATGGACATTGCCCACCTTATACATTTAGGAGTAATTTGACCCATTGTAGCCAAAGAGGAAATTCCAAAGCCTTATACGCAATACTCTATAAACATCAATATGCCATTCTGGTTGCTCAAAAGAACTTCAGAAATAAAGGGAGGAAGGGGACCACAGTCAACACCACATTCACGAAAGAGACAGTAAAGGCCTTTATGACTTCCACGAATGTATGCTCTCCTGCACAAATTATGAATTCCCGAAACCCTACATCCTACTAATAATTTTTCACCTATTTTAGATCCATTTAGAATTTCTCCTTTTGTCTACCAACTTAACATCACCAGCAGCTGATGCGCGCAATATCGCCATCTGCTTCAATGTCTATTGCCAGTAGAGCTACCTGACCAAATTCACCTGAGCCTCAGGTTAACCAGCAACATGAATAGGCAAAAAATAGAATAAAACATCTTATAGGGCTAGCAGACTGAGAGAGAAATCATAAGTGGATCTTCAGCAGGTAATATTAGCTCCTGGTGAAAGAGAGCCAGATGAAAAACAACAACAACATTAAATTAAAACAATAAGAGCTTTCTGAGAGCTTTAGAAATTCATTTCCTAAGGATTATTCTGTTTGTACTGAACACAATTTAATTAGTGATTTTAATCAGAGGTTGGAAATGTCTCAGTAAAAAGCCAAATAACAAACATCTTAGCCTTTCCTGGCTGATAAGGTCTCTCTTGTGACTACACAACCCTGAGAAAAAGTCATGGATAATATGAAAATGAATGAGCATGATTATGTTCTAATAAAACTTTATTTACACAAATAGGCAGGGAGCCAGCTTTGGCCCAGGAGCTGTAGATTATCAACCCCCAAACTCAATGAATAAGGAATCAATATATCAAAGCCAGGAAAATCTGAAGAAAAAACCAAAACATTAAAGTTATGGAAAACAAGATTAAGGAAACTTTTTTTTTTTTTTTTAAGATTTTTCTTTTTTTTTTTTTATTTATTCATTCATGATAGTCACAGAGAGAGAGAGAGAGAGAGAGGCAGAGACACAGGCAGAGGGAGAAGCGGGCTCCATGCACCGGGAGCCCGACGTGGGATTCGATCCCGGGTCTCCAGGATCGCGCCCTGGGCCAAAGGCAGGCGCCAAACCGCTGCGCCACCCAGGGATCCCCAGGAAACTTTAATAAAAAGTATTCCAGAAGTAGAATCGAGGTAGCTCTAATATTAGAAGAAATATTTTTTTTCCTCAAAGGTAGGCCTGCATATGCAGACTTGCTTTATTAATAACAATGGAAATCTGAAAGCAGAACATCTTAAACTAAGAGATAAAAAAGATAAAGAATTAAATGCCAAGCAAGCTTTGCCTAGCTAGCAGTTCTTTGATTTTTTTTTTTTTTAATAGAGCCTGGAACATAGATGTGTTAGTTTCCTATGGCTGCCATAAACAAAACAAAACAAACGAAACAAGAAAAAGCCACAGACTGGATAGCTTAAGCAACAGAAATTTATTTTTCACAAATCTGGAGGTTTTTGGGCCCCAGATCAAGGTCCGGCAGGGCCAGTTTCTGGTGAGAGCTCTTTTTCTAGCTTGGTTGGAGAAAGAGAGCACTCAGGTGTGTCATCTGGGGAGGGGTGGAGGGAGACAGAATCTTAAACAGATTCCACGGTCAGCACTCAGCACAGAGCTGACACACAGTTTAACCTCTGGACCCTGAGATCATGACCTGAGCTGAAAGCAAGAGTCAGATGCTTAGCTTACGGAACCACCCAGGTGCCCCATGGTTTTTTTTTTTTTTTTTTTTTTCTTAGGACACTAACCTATCAGATCAAGGCCCCAGTCTCAGGACCCTATTTAACTACTTTCTAAAGTCCTCATCTCCAAAGACAGCCACACTGGCGGGGTTAGAGATGCAACACAGGAATTTTGGGGAAAGGATACAAACGTTCAATCCATAACAACAGAGATATTGTAAATGAGCAGTGCCAGGAAGAATAGAGCTGTGGAACTAACAAATTAACATTTGAAGGAGAGGAGACATAGCTTCAGGTAAAATCTAGTTAGCTAATTGTATTACATGTAGTATTGTAGCCAAACCTTAGAGTCGTGGGATCTGGGAAAAGAAAAAAAGAGAAAGAAAAATTAATTTAAAAATCACATTATACATAAGTATTGAGGAGAAACATTTGAAATGGTTCATTTTATGTGGTAGTTTGGGGTGTGTTGGGGAGAGTAAAGGTAGGGGAAGATATTAGGTCTCTTTTTTGCCTATAATAATGTAAAACTATATATTTCCTTATGACCATTGGGAAAAGAAAGTATGCAAATTAGAAAGAAGAAACAGGAGAAATTATATATATATATATATATATATATATATATATATATATATATACTAAATAGCCAGTTGGTCAAATCAGCAGTAATAGAATATGACAGGAGAAAATAACAGTATAAAATAAATAATAATCCTAAGTAAGCAAAACACAACAATGCTACATGAGAATATATATGTGTGCCTTGTTAAATTCCCTAAAAATGTTATGTCAGATAGTTTTTAGAAAGCTTAATTTTTATGTTATTTACAAGAAACGGAATTCTGAAGAAAGCATAATTTTTTTAAAAAATGTGGCAGGATGGATGTTATACAACTTAAAATTATAGAAGGCACAATTCAGAAAAAAAGATACACGTCACATCATACATGCCTAAGACTACATAGAAAATGCAAAAAGGGGTAATAGATAAGTAGAATTTTTTATTTGTAAACGTTAGCAAATTATAATTATAGTCAGATATTTCAATAAACTTTCAGAATTGGAAAAATGGAATAATCAACAATTCTTAAAATAAAATAATAAAAAATGCTTTGACTAATCAGGTACAATAAAATTAAACATGTTATAATGAAATTTAATTCCAAAGCCACATGTATTTGTCAATAATGAGATAATCAGTATTTTTCAATTTAAGTCAGCTTCCCAAAAACAAGTAATTTCCCAAATATTAAGACTCATTCTTTAATATCAAACACATACTTGATAAAGTACCATATGAAAAAAAAAAACTCTAAAATTCTACGAAAGGGTAATGCCCATATAATCACAGAATGACCTCTTAATGCAAAACTAGTCATCATGAATGATTATTTCTGTAAAAAATATTTGATGATTTCAACTAGTATTTACGATATACGTATGTCTTAGTTCATTCCACTGCCATAATGGAATACCATCATTGGGTGATATATAAACAAATTTCTCTTTCTGAAAAGTCCAAGATAAGACATTAGCAAATTGGGTGCCTGGTATGATGTCATCACACAGAAGAAGGGGAAAGTGAGAGCACTCTGGGGTCTCTTTTATAAGGCCCTAATCCCATTCATGAGGGCTCAACCTTGATCACCTAATAAACTCAAGAAGATCTGACCTCCAAAAGCCATCACACTGGGATTAGATTTCAACATTTGGGACACAAATATTTCGTCTATAGCAAGGTATAAACACATCAAGGTATGAAACAGCATTGATAAGAGTGTCTCAATGCTCAGAAGGACATGCACTAAGTATTAGTTTCCTAGGGCTGCTGTAACAAAGTACCATAAACTAGGGGGCTTAAGACAACAGATATTTATTCTCTCATAGTTCTGGAAGTTATAAGCCTGAAATTAAAGTATCTACAGGCCCCTACCCCTCTGAGTCTTAAGGAAGAATCCTTCCTTACCTTTTCCTAGCTTCTGGTGGTTGCTAGCAATCCTTGGAGTTCATTGGCTTGTAGACATGTCACTCTGATTTCTGTCTCCATCCTTAGAGGATACTCTCCTCTGGGTCTGGGGGCCCCCACAATCCAAATGACCTCATGTTGATGGCACCTGCAAAGTCCCTATGTCCCAATAAGGTCACACTCACAGGTATGAGGGTGAGAACTTCAATACATCTTTTCAGGGAACACATTCAACTAACAACAGTTGTTAGAAGTGTTATTTCTGGGTCATGGAATTTATGGGTATTCTTATTTGGACCTTACAAGATTTGCAAAATGTCTACAATGAATATAAATTAATGTAATAATTAAAAATGTCCATGTAAAAAACAAACTTAAGGGGACATGGGTGGCACAGTTGGTTAAGCATCTGTTCAGTTCAGGTCATGATCACAGGGTTCCCGGATCAAATTCCGAATTGGACTTCCTTCTCAGCCCAGAGTCTGTGTCTCCCTCAGCCCCTCTCCCTGCTCATGCTCTCTCCTCTATCTCTCTGTCAAATAAATAAATACACTCTTTAAAAAAATAAAAACAAATTTAAAGAGATCACATAATATGATTTGGATATGATTTCTTTTTTTTTTTTTTTTTAGGATTCTATTTATTTTGAGAGAGAGGAAGCATGCGCATAGGCTAGGGGTAGAGGTAGAGGCAGAGGGAGGGAATCTCAAGCAGACTCCATGCTGAGCTTGGAGTCTGACTCCAGGCTCAATCCCACAGCTGTGAGATCACAACTCTTGATCACAAAATCAAGAGTCGAATGCTTAACCAAATGAGCCACCCAGGAGCCCCTGAATATGATTCTTTAATCATAAATAACTGACTTGTGAGGTTACATGGATGCTTTCAATTATGAATAGAGATAGAAATATACCAAATATGCAATTAATCTGAATTGTCACTTACTTAGGTGCAGATCATTCAAGTATTCTACAGAAAAAGAAAAGAAACCACAACCCCCCAACACACACTTATTTAATGTGCCCTCACTTAAGTGGGCAATAAGTGTATGGTCTCACTCATAAATTAAAGAGCTGGAATGTAAGATTGTAGGGTCTGTTTCCCCAGAATCTCATTTTACAAAAGAGAACAGATATTTCTGCAAGTCGCCACTGGCTAAAGCTTCTCCCACTCCTACCTAGGGAAATTTTGATCAAGCCATAACATATGACCAAAACTCATAATTGTGAATTTGGAAAAAAACAATGCTTTTCATTTTGGGAAAAATAAGTTCCATTTTAAATTTTTTTTTAATTTTTATTTATTTATGATAGTCACAGAGAGAGAGAGAGAGAGAGAGAGAGGCAGAGACACAGGCAGAGGTAGAAGCAGGCTCCATGCACCGGGAGCCCAACATGGGATTCGATCCCGGGTCTCCAGGATCACGCCCTGGGCCAAAGGCAGGCGCCAAACCGCTGCGCCACCCAGGGATCCCATAAGTTCCATTTTAAAAATCTCATACACCGTTTTCCTAAAATGTGGCTTTGGGGCATTAATTGATTTTCTTGGATGCTAAGTACTATTACTTGAAAGCAACTGTGTAATTTTCAAATCCAAGAGAGGCAAACTGTCTTTTTTTTTTTTTTTTTGGTGATATGACTTATAATTTTACCATATTTAGAGAATTTCAGTAAAAGGGAAGTAATAAGGGAAGATAATTTAAAGGGATTAATAATTTTCTAAATGCCAGAGGCCAAATTATAATCAAGTTTTCATACATTTAGTTAATTAACACTTTGAAAGAGACTTAATTTATGTGGAATTTAGAGTACTTTTAATAGGTTAGAAACACGTAATTGCCTCTAGTACCTATAATCATCTTGATGCATAATTTTCATGGATTAGGATGAAGATAAATGATCTGGAAAAACATTAGAATTCCAAAAATCTTGCTAAATGTTTATACCAATGCTGAAGTCCCTTGAAGAGCACTCCAGTCTGTTACTTCATTTTTAAGAATGTCATAACTATTTATCAATGAGATAAACTTCTTGCTGTAATTGATGTCAACACCGTATTATTTAGCAGTAACCTACTTGTTGTTTATAGAGTGTGGTATAGAGATAAAAATAAATTGCTTTTCAGAAAAGTTTAACAAGGCTCTATCATGTTCAATAAACTGTGGAAGAAGTACAAAGCTCCGTTATTATTCTTAAAAGGTGTACATGCCGTTGGTAAGATAAGATTTGTACAACGGGAAGTGAAATGTGCACTAAGCCAATGAGACAACGCATAGAAAACAGGTGGGCGTACAGGAATGTTGGCTGTCTTGTAACTACTTGGGACCGGTAACTGTTTTCCTTTGTTCTAGTCTCCGGTTCTGGTATCAGAAATTTCAACTAATGCACTAAGGTCATGCAGAGGAGATATCCTAACAGGAATTAATTCTAGAAGTTCACACCCAAGGAATCCACCATTCCAATATATGAAATGTAGCTTCTCTCTCACCACAGTGAGTGACATTCTTCTCATATTCAGTCATGTTTCTGATTCTCACTGCTTTCTCATCTTAATATCAAGCCATAAAACCTTCAAGAAATATTTACTCTTTCCTTCTAAGTTTGTTAATCTTGTTGGCTTTAAACCCTTTTTGAAGAATAACTTTAATCTAGTTATAACTTCTGCCCTTTCCAGGGGTCATCAATGGAACTGGGCCTTTTTGAAACCAATCAATGAAACTGGGCCTTGAAATCAAGGGAACTGGGCCTTTTTGTTTCTCCTCAACATTTTATTATTCTCTCCACCACCACCCCTTTTTAAAATAACTTGTGCAGAATTGAACCGATACCCACTTGGACTTTTGCAGCACTTCCCCCCAATAGTCCAGGATTACTACACACTTTCTTCCTTCTTCAACAGGATTAGAGTCTGGGGCCTCATTATGCTGTCAAAAAAAATGAACCTCAGACTAAATTCACAACACAAAGTTGTTTCTTTCTTTTTCTTTCTTTCTTTCTTTCTTTCATTCTTTCTCTTTCTTTCTTTCTTTCTTTCTTTCTTTCTTTCTTTCTTTCTTTCTCTTTCTTTCTTTCTTTCTTTCTTTTCTTCTTTCTTTCTTTCTTTCTTTCTTTCTTTCTTTCTTTCTTTCTTTTTCTTTCTTTCTTTCTTTTTCTTTCATCAGATACCCATATCAGGGAAAGAAAAGACACAAAACAGGAAAAACAAGCCAATAGTCCTCAGGCAGAAATCTCCACACTCTAAGCTCCTTTCCACATGCAGAATTTTAGAAAAGATGAAGTTTGCTTTAAATGTTGAGCCTGGGGTATTTATTTCTTAAGAATTAAGGATGATCTTGATATCTTTTGGAGCAAGAATAATTCTAGGAGGAGAACAGTATGAAGACTCCAGGCTTCCTGTCTGACCTTCTATTTCTTCGTGTTACTCCCCTTTTGTGTGGACCACTGCAGCTTATCTCTACACCTGAGCTATAGTCCGTCCAGAAGACACTGTTCTCTTCCCTCAGGATCATAAACTGAGCAGATCTGCCCATACTTCTCTGCTACCCCTCTTTTGCCATTAATATTTCATCTACAATTCTCAGTAAAAAGAATGAATGTCCTGTTTTGTTTTTTTCCTAGGCTAGATCAAGTTAACACAGACACTGTACTTTCCAGGAGTAGAGGCTCATCTCACTCCAGTTTGGCTGTCTTGTAACTACTACAGCCCAGCTCTAAAAAAATAGGCTTTTACAAAAATAAAAATGGTATACAAGGGATAGCCTGAAATTGTATGGGTTCTCGAACACATGTATTGATCTATAGTCAAAACATCTGGTCAGGGACTGAGGGCAGGGAAGTGAGGTGTACAAGCCTCCTCTGCTCCTCCCCTCAATCTCTTAAGCCACCCTGTGTCCATGAACATCTCTGGGAGAGAAATACTTCTTTTAAACCAATTCAAAAAAGTAGATTCTTGAGGTTCTCTTGATAAGGACCAAAAATAATTAACTCAGAATGCACAGAGCAGTATTTAACTATTAAAAATGGGACACTTGAGTAATGGGAAATCTTAGCTGGACCATATAAAATAGCTGATTTTATAGGTCAAATTGGTCAAATAATAGCAGATAATCCATATAATTTAAAGTAATAGATCAAAAATAAAATTATTCCTTAGAGTAAGTCAAGGTGGCAAAAACTTAAGAGTGGAGGCTTTGTGTTTGGAATCCTAACCTAGCAAGAAACATCAGGTCACAAATGAGCCAAACATTATTCAAAGGTCACCTAAAAGTTATTGTTTAAAGAACTCTAAGTAGAAATTAAAAAAAAAAAAAAAAAAAAAGGATTTCCAAACTTAGTTCAAAAGTTTAAAAGGGATGCTATATATTTATTTCAGTTTTCACCTCCTTGTCTACACAAGGAAAGGATTATTCCATGGATGTAAACCAGATGAGTGAAACTGTGATGGGAGTCTCTAAGACCTGCAGAGAGATGTATACACAAAAAAATAATCTTGGTGATTCTGATGCCAACTGGAGACCCACAGAGCAAATAGTCACTGCAGGATGTTTAGTGGCTTTTACTTAGTAATTGTCCCAATTTAACATTACCTTATAGGAAGGCCACTCTGCCCCACTTCCCATATGAACCCTTCTATCCTGACTGTCTTCTCCTTCAAAATGGTGGTGGGTGGCTGCTATCTTCTGATTCTTAGCACACGCAAAAATCAATTACATTTTTCTTAAATCTCCTTGCATTTTGATAACAAAATGCTAATTTTATTATCCTGAGACTCATACCAAATGTTACAAATTGTTCAATAAACTATGAGACATAAAAGGAGTCATAAAGTTGAAATGATAAAGACCAATTCACTCCTACTCTGCATTAAGTACTCATTTATATTAATGCCCATACATTTAAGAGTATCTCTCTTTAATTATATAGTTTATATATAATTTATATATTTATATATCTTTATATAATTTTATATATAAATGAAATTTATAAAATATAACAATTTTATATAAAATTAATAAATTTAATATTTATATAAAATTAATAAATTTATTAATAAATTAATAAACACTATATAGTCTATATATACTATATATTATTATATGTATAGTATATGTTTATATATTATATATAAATTATTATATATATTATATATAATTTTATATATAAAATTTTTATATACTTTATAAAAATTTATATATTTTATATATAAAAATATATAGTATATATGTATTTATAATATATGTAATTATATATATAAATATATATCCTTGCAAACAATGGGAAATCGTCTATAGAGAGAGCCTTTGATGGTTTGCCTGGGTCACTATACTTGTTCCCTGTGTCACAAAAATCAACTCTGCCTTCCTTTGTGCCATAAGCGAATCCCAATATAAAAGAAACTAGTTCTCAGGAAAAACAGAAAATAAAATGAAACAAAAAACAGTTTTGAGATTTTTCTCAGTCTCTGTAGTTACCATACCTATTCTGAATAAAGTAGATAAAAGTGTATTTATAATAGTAAGGTATTATGACTAGCTGAGTAGTTGGAGTGTATATTTCCTTCTCACTTTATGCAGGACATGCAAGTTAAGGACATAGCCTTTAATGTCAAATTTTACTATGTGCTATCTATTTCCACAACCAAAGCACAAGGTATAACTATGCAGTAAGCTTTTATTTCCAAATTTTTATGATATAATGTTTCCTTCCAAATACATAACGATTGCCTTCATTAAAGTCTCCATAAAGGAGCATATGCAAACTCAAGAATTGTGCCATAGTTCAGAAGGATTGTGGTACTCAGTTTTGTAATCAACTTCAAATACTATGGAACACTATCTTTTCCTATTTTTACTAGCGACAAAGCTTTGATATGAAAGTAGAATTTATTGCCAAAAAGAGACCAATTTGATTTCAAGTGAATTTTTTGGTTGGGGTGATATAAGTCATCATTTTAAAAAACTGACAATTAAAAAAAAATATTTTTCCATAGTTTTCATGCTGAAATGTGAGTCTTATTTTCCAACTTTATAAAAATTTGTATTTGTGATGTTAAAATGTTAGTAGGTTTTTTTTAATTTTTTTATTTTATTTTATTTATGATAGTCACACAGAGAGAGAGAGAGAGAGAGAGAGAAAGAGAAGCAGAGACACTAGGCAGAGGGAGAAGCAGGCTCCATGCTCGGCAGCCAGATGTGGGATTCGATCCCGGGTCTACCAGGATCGCGCCCTGGGCCAAAGGCAGGCGCTAAACCGCTGCGCCACCCAGGGATCCCCTGTTAGTAGGTTTATATGTACTTTGTCTTGTCTTCATTCCAGGGTGGATAAAATATTGCCATTTTTCACAAACCAATATTATCAAATCCAGTTTGGGGCTGACCCTTTAATCTGTTATGTACCTCTTTGCCCAGTTGTCTATTTGTCACTAATTTTCATGTTGAAAATGGCTGTCAAAAAATCTCTTTATTTATCTTAAAATTTGATGGATTTGTATTATCACACATTTTATCTTTAGATAATAAATCATTTTGAACATTTTGTTTTGTTCTATTAATAATTTTTAGTATAAATAAACCCAAAATATTATGTAATACTGGAAAATGCCTGTTTTTCTTAGTCCACAGTAACTAATCCTATTATCCAATACATAATATATAATCCAAAATGCCATCTCATTATTTATATTTTTATAAACTTTTAATTTTAGTTTTAGATTCACACAAAAATTGTAAAAAAGTACAGAAAGTTCCCAGACACTACACACCCAGTTTCTTCTATTGTTAACATTTTACATTAGCATGAACGTGTATGGCAATTAATGAATCAATATTTATACATTTTCATTAACTAAAGTCTGTACTTTATTCATATTTTCTTACTGTTAACCCTAATGTTCATTTTCTTGCCCAGGATCCCATTCAGGATACCATAACGTGTTTAGTCACGTCTCCTTAGGCCCATCTTGTTAATGACAGTTTCTCAGATGTCGCTTGTTATTGATAACTTTATGTTTTCAGTTTCAAACTAATTAACTAGCAGTTATGTTAACTGCTAGTTAGTTTGTGGAACAGTCTTCAATCAGGATTTGTCTGATGTTCTTTTTGTCATTAGACTGTGGTTATGGGATTTTGGAGGAGTGAGGCCACAGAGGAAAATGCATTCTTATCACATCATATCAAAAGTGAATATTATCAGTATGAATTACCACTACCACCGCTAACCATTATTGCCTTGCTCAGGTGGTGAGGCTTATCCACCGGAGCTGGATCTTGTTCCCTTTCCGTACTGTACTATTAGGAGGGAAACCACTTCAAGTGTAGGGAGTGAAGGGCCACTTGCCCGAGGATGATATGTCTGTAGAAATTCGTTGGGATTTCCTGCACAGGAAATTATGTATTCCCTATTTGTTTATTCATTCATTTATAGTAATATAGACTTATGGATATTTATTTTATATTTTTGGTTAATCTAATATGATTTTTATAAATTGTCCTGATCAAATTATTCCTTCTGCCATTGGGGACTCTCAGTTGGTACCCCTGTCTCTCTGACATATTTCTGTGCATGTGTGTGTATTTAAACACTGTCATTATAAGATATTTTTGGCTTGTCATGTACATTCTAGCACCAGGCTAGAATCAGCTCTTTCTCTAAGAAACACTCATTCCTTTCATGAAAAATGGTAATACAAACCAAAACTGGGGCATGGGGTATGATCACTGATACATAATTTATTTTTATTTTTTTTAAGATTTTTGTTTATTTATTTGAGAGGGAGAGATATTTACTTATTTATTTCAGAGCAGAGCAGAGAGCCTGACTCTGGGCTCTATCCCAGGCCACCCAGGAGTCCTTCATCTTTTTTAAGTTCTTATTATGTTATTTAAAACAACAAAATAAATTTTGTGATGCTTTTAGCTAAATAGAGTCAGATAGATATAGAAGGAAAGAGCTATTATTATGAATGCATACTAGGTGATGTTGTGTAATGCAAATGAGTTTTAATATTTTCTTTTAAGGGTGCTTGGATGGCTTAATTGGTTAAATACCTGACTTGATTTTGGCTCAGGTCATGATCTCAGAGTCATGAGATTGAGCCCCATATCAGGCTCCACACCTAGTATGCTTAAGATTCCCACTCACACTCTCCCTCTGCCCCTTCCCCTTCCTCCTTCTCTTTCTTTTTCTTTCTCTCTCTTGAAAAAAATAATAAATAAATAGTAACTAATTTATATGAAGTCTTTCTTTGACCTTCTGTTTTGTTTGTTTGTTTGTTTGTTTGTTTGTTTGTTTGTTTTAAAGAACAAGACACTTCCAAGCTGAAAAACCGTAAATGATTTTCCTTATCATCCCCCAATTCACTGTATGGTCACAGAAATTACATTAAAACATACATAAAGGGACACCTGGGTGGCTCAGTGGTTGTCTGCCTTTGGCCCAGGGTGTGATCCTGGGGTCCTGGGATCCAGTCCCACATCAGGCTCCCTGCAGGGAGCCTCCTTCTCCCTCTGCCTGTGTCTCTGCCTCTCTCTGTGTCTTTCATGAATGAATAAAATCTTAAAATAAAATAGAATAAAATATACATAAAGCAGCAGTTATTAAAAATACACACAAAATAAAAAATAATGACATGTTTTCCACATTGAAATGTGGGCTATCTTGGGAACTAATAAAGGTCTTGTGTGTCATAAGGAATACTTTCTCCAGGAGATTACTTATCTCCTGAAATCTGGTGGCAAAAGAGACAAAATATCTGGAAGTAAGCAAAACAAAATAGAGACACATGAACAGGAATTTTTTTCATGGCCATTTCGCAAGACAAAAGTACTTAAGCAGCTTGTGAAATTATTGAAAAACACACACATAAATACATACATACACATACTATCACTTTAATTTAAAATTTCCCCCAAAGTCATAATAGAGTAAAAAGGCTATATTTTGTTATACTATTAACCATATTAAAACACTATTTTCTTCTTATTACTACTTTCTTTCTTTTTTTTTTTTAGCTGATCATGCAGGATATTCTAGGGCCAGAAGGTAACTAATCTGCATATTCACAAATCAACTAATGTGATACATCACATTAATGAAAGGATAAAAACCATATGATCATCTCAATAGATGCAGAAAAAGCATTTAAGTACAACATCTATTCATGCTACAAACTCTCAGTAAAGTGTAGGTTTAAAGGGAACATACTTCAACATAATAAGGGCCATTATTAAAAATCCACAGCTAATATCATCCTCAATGGGGAAAACCTGGGGTTTTTATCTCTAAAGTCTGGAACAAGACAGGGATTTCTATTCTCACCACTGTTATTTAGCATAGTACTAGAAGTCTTAGCCACAACAGTTAGAAAAGAAAAATAAATAAAAAGCATCCAAATTGGTAGGGAAGAAGTCAAACTTTCACTATTTGAAGATGAAATTATATTCTATATAGAAAACCTAAAAGACTCAACCAAAAAATTGCTAGAACTGTTACATGAATAGAGTAAAGTGGTAGGATACAAAATCAATGTAGAAATCTGTTGCATTTCTTTTTTTTTTTTTTTTAATTTTTTTTTATTTATTTATTTATGATAGTCACACAGAGAGAGAGAGAGAGAGGCAGAGACACAGGCAGAGGGAGAAGCAGGCTCCATGCACCGGGAGCCCGATGTGGGACTCGATCCCGGGTCTCCAGGATCGCGCCCTGGGCCAAAGGCAGGCGCCAAACCGCTGCGCCACCCAGGGATCCCAAATCTGTTGCATTTCTATACCCCAATAATGAAGTAGTAGAAAGAAAAATTAAGGAACCAATCCAACTTATAATTGCACCCAAAAGCATAAGATATCTAGGAATAAACCTCACCAAAGAAGTGAAAGACCGGTAATCAGAAAACTATGAAACACTGGTGAAAGAAATTGAAGATGACACAAATAAATGTAAAAATTCTCCATGCTCATGATCTAGAAGAACAAATATTGTTAAAATGTCTATACTACCCAAAGCAATCTATTAATGCAATCCCTATAAAAATACCAATCACATTTTTTGCATAACTAGAACAAAGAATCCTATAAAATTGTATGGAACCCCAAAAGACTGAAAGCCAGAGCAATTTTGAAAAAGAAAAACAAAGCTGAGGGCATTACAAATCCAGACTTCAAGTTATATTACAAAGCTGCTGCAATCAAAACAGCATGGCACTGTAACATAGATACATAGATAAATAAAGTAGAATAGAAAACCAAGAAATAAGCTCACAATTATATAGTCAACTAATCTTCAAAAATCAGGGAAGAACATAGAATGGGAAAGAGTCTCATTAATGGTTTCAGGAAAACCAGACAGCAACATGCAAAAGAATGAAACTGGACCAATTTTTACACTATACACAAAAATAAATTCAAAGTTAATTAAATACCTAAGTGTGAGACCTAACCCCATAAAAATCCTAATAGAGAACACAGGCAGTAACCTCTTTGATATCAGCCATAGCAACTTCTTTCTAGCTATGTCTCCTGAGGTAAAGGAAACAAAAGCAAGAATGAACTATTGGACTTTGTCAAAATAAAATGCTTCTGCACAGCAAAGGAAGCAATCAACAGAACTAAAGGACAACCTACAGAATGGGAGAAAATATTTGCAAATGACATATCTCTTAAGAGGTTAGTGTCTAAAATATATAAAGAACTTAGGAAATTCAGCACTGAAACTGTTAATAAGTCCATTTAAAAAGGGCAGAAGACATGAACAGACATTTCTCCAAAGAAGACATCCAGATGCCAACAGACACCTGAGAAGATGCTCAGCATCACTCATCCTCAGGGAATGCAAATCAAACTACCGTGAGATATCGCCTCACACCTGTCAGAACGGCTACAATTAACAACACAGGAAACAACAGGTGCTGGTGAGGATGTGGAGACAGGGGAGGCCTCTTATGCTGTTGGTGGGAAAGCAAGCTGGTGCAGCCACTCTGGAAAATAATATGGAGGTTCCTGGAAAAGCTAAAGACCTATCCTACAACCCTACAATCCCGCAAATACACTTTTAGGTATTTACCCAAAGGATACACAAAAAATACTGATTCAAAATGATACATGCATCTCCACATGCACCCTGATGTTTACAGCAGCCTTATGAGCAATAGCCAAATTATGGAAAGAGCCCAAGTGTCCATCAACCAGGAATATCTATCTATCTATCAATCATCTATCATCTATCATCTATCTAGTGGAATATTGCTCAACCATCAAAAGGAATGAAATCTTGCCATTTGCAATGACACGGATGGAGTTGAGAGTATTACACTAAGTGAAATATGTAAGTCAGAGAAAGGTAAATACTATATGATTTCAGTCATATGTGGAATTTAGAGGAAAAAAAAAACAAACATAGGAAGAGAAAAAGAGAGGCAAACTAAGGAACAGACTCTTAACTACAGAGAACAAACTAATAGTTTCCAGAGGGAAGTGAGTGGGGGACTGGATTAAATAAGTGATGGGGGTTAGGGAGTACACTTGTGATGAGCACCAGGTGTTGTATGAAGTGTTTAATCACTATATTGTACATCTAAAACTAAAATTGCGCTGTGTGTTGATTAACTGGAATTTAAATAAAAATAAATAAAAACATTTTAAAAATTACAAAAATTGCAAAACAGAATTTTTCCCCTTTTGTTAGCAAAAGCTATCTGTAATTAGCATATGTTGTTATTAAAAGTCAATTTTAACTTTTATTCAGTTTAAGTTTAATCTTTCCTTAGAACCATGTAAAAGCCATTACAAATTATTTTACATTTTAAGAGGAAAGTGATTCATTTGTCTGTATGAAAAATATCAATGCATTTTTTTGGCACTATGGTTTTTTTCTAAGTTTTTAAACCACACTCTATTTCAAAATGAATTTCAGGCACTTCGTGGTGCTCTGCAACATTTACTAGTATCAAGATAACTAGTCACGTGAGAATTATAAAGACGAAAATTTTAAAAGAAAAATCATAAAGGTGAAGTTTAAAATGGGCCCATCAATAAAATAGACACAATCATATTTCAAGTGTTTAATTCTAATCTTCCAAGAATCCAACCTAAAATAGGAAACTTTATTAATTATATAATTAATCATGCCATCTGTGTAAAGACACTATTCTTGGTACAAAATTCAGTGAGAATTTTGATCTTCGGACTTTGATACTACCTTCAAAAGATTTGTCACAGTTGAGGTTATAGGACTATTCATTCATCAAGCCAGAATATTTATTAATCATCTTTTATATGAGGGACATTGTATTGGAAGCAGATTATCATAAAGAAACAAGACCAACGAAAATCCTTATTTATAAAATTTGACATCAGTCTAGCAGGTGACACTGAAAGAAAGAAAAGAAATTTAGCTTGAAATTTTAGCAAAGAAATTAAGTAGGGGGTACTTGGGAGGGGTCCATAGATTAGCCTTGAGGAGTCAGGGAAAACATCCCACAGTAAATCATCTGTAGGCTGAACCCCAAAGGAGTCTCTCTAGAGAAAGGGGACTTTGAGGCTTGGAGATTTTTCCTGCATTGGGACTAGCTGGAGGCTGGAGAGGAACCGCATTGTAGAAGACATGGAATTTGGTGCTTGCCATCATCCCTTACGATCCCAAGATATGCTCATGCAAATAAAATGGTCCTTGGTAGAAGAGAGAACATGCTGATAATTTAAGCAGAGTGTTGTGTCCTTTTCGACGCACCTGTTCCATGCAGAGCTATCATTGTTGCAGAAGCAGTTGGCGTGCAGAACAGCTAAGGATTTGAGGCCTAACACAATCAGGAAAACCGCCCTTGGAAAGAAGGTACAAGAATGGAATCCTCGAGCTTGAATGTGGGAGCGGAGTTGTGATAAACATGCTAACCGGGACCCATGCCCCAGTCAAGTGAGTCTGTGTCTCCTTCCTAAGGTGGTAAGTGAACATTTTCAAATTAAACTCAACTAGGGAAGGAGCCCCCTTTTTCCTTATTTTCCTGTGCGTTTCTTGCCTGCAAAGGAGTATGGAGTTGTCAGGTTTCCTTCCAGAACCACTGGCCTGTATCATGGGTTTGGAAAGTCTACGCTGATCCAAATATCAGTGTCTACTTGACTCTTTCCATGACTAGTCAGCTCTACAGAGGCTCCCAATGGACAGCACGTAACATTCAGTAGAGACAACATGACCAGACCCTAGCTTAACCCCGATAAATCAGAGGGTACAACTCGTGGGTGTGTGTGCACTTCAGTGTGATTGCGTAGAAATATATCATGATGGATTAAAATATGTATATTGGGGGTTCACGATATAAAGGTATAAAGAATGGCTGTCACATTTATGACCTCTGATTTTTCTCTTGAAGTAGGAATAAATGTCTTGTTCTGTAAGGAGAAGTGGGAAGAGAAGCAAATACAGCTTCTCCCTTCAAGAAGAAAAAAAGATTCATTCTCCCTAGCACTGAGGAAAAGAATAGTTTACTATTTTGGGGGGTTTACTAATAATGCATACTATTTCTTCATTGCCATCAAAGTTTTATATATTTAACCTGCTTTTTTGTAACATAATTAAAAAAAATATGGCTGCATTGGGTAATACATTAAGCAGTTAAAAAGATAGAAACCACTTTTCCCTGGGCGACGCTCTTCATTAGGTCTTGACAGGTAGTTCGGAAAAGGTGTGCATGTGTCTGTGCGTACACATGCTCCATGCACATAGGCATACGATAGTTAATATACTTATAAAAGCATACAAAAGGTAGAATTTTAAAAGAATCTTTTTTTTTTTTTTTTTTTTTTACTCACTGTCCTTCAACTTTATTCTTTGACTATACTTGTTCTCCTATCCCCACCTGAAAACGCCAGCAAGCTTCATGACTTCTTGAATTATTAATAGGGAAGAAAATGTTATACAGTAATTTTAGGTAATAAACACAGTAACCAAAAGCAACCAGGCCCAGGTCATCAATTCGAGCCGTGAATTTTTGAATTTGCCCTAAGACAGCCTCTCACCCCTTTCCATGGCTTGACACTGTTATCCTTAACGGTCAGTACAAATTGAAAATAAGAAGCTTAATCAGCTCTGTCGAAAGTAAGGGAAAAGATTCCTCTTCTCCCTTTTTGGGGAGCAATTTTCTTTCTTATTCTTTTAAGATTTTATTTATTTATTTGACAGAGAGAGAGAGAGAGCTATTATGAGCACAAGCAGGGGGAGCTGCAGACAGAGGGAGAGGGAGGGGCAGTTCACCTTTGGAGCAGGGAGCCCGACATGGTGCTCGATCCCAGGACCCTGGGATCCTGACCTGAGCCCAAGGCAGACGTTTCACTGACTTGAGTGACTCAGGCGCTCCTGGGAGCGCTTTTTCTTAGGAAACTTGCAAGATTATTCTTTGTCTTTTTGAATTGTATGTAAGTCTTTTATGTATTTTGTTTTATTTTTTTCCCAGTTTTTATTTAAATTCTAATTAGTTAACATACAGTGTACCGTTAGCTTCAGGTGGAGAATTTAGTGATTCAACACTACATACCTCATGCAATGCTCACCACGAGTATCCTTCTTAAGACCCATCACCCATTGGACACATCTCCCCACCAACCTCCTGTCCAGCAACCCTCCCTCGTTTGTTCTCTATAGGTGACTCTGCTGGTTTGCCTCTCTTGTTTTCCCCCTAAGTTCATCTGTTTTGTTTCTTAAATTCCACATATGAATGAAATCATATGGTATTTGTCTTTCTCTGACTGATATATTTCACTTAGGGTAATCTCTCTAGCTCCATCCATGTCACTGCAAATGGCAAGATTTAATTCTTTTGTGTGGTCAAATAATACTCTTATCCATTCCTTGGTCAAAGGACACGTGGGCTCTTTCCATAATTTGGCTATTGCTCATAAGGCTGCTGTAAACATCAGGGTGCGTGTGGAGGTGCATGTATCCTTTGGAATCAGTATTTTTTGTGTATCCTTTGGGTAAATACCTAAAAGTGTAATTGCAGGATTGTAGGGTTGTAGGGTAGGTCTTTTCTTAGCTTTTCCAGGAACCTCCATATTATTTTCCAGAGTGGCTGCACCAGCTTGCATATTCCCACCAACAGCATAAGAGGCCTCCCCTGTCTCCACATCCTCACCAGCACCTGTTGTTTCCTGTGTTGTTAATTGTAGCCGTTCTGACAGGTGTGAGGCGATATCTCACGGTAGTTTGATTTGCATTCCCTGAGGATGAGTGATGCTGAGCATCTTCTCAGGTGTCTGTTGGCATCTGGATGTCTTCTTTGGAGAAATGTCTGTTCATGTCTTCTGCCCTTTTTTAATTGACTTACTAATAGTTTCAGTGCTGAATTTCCTAAGTTCTTTATATATTTTAGACACTAACCTCTTAAGAGATATGTCATTTGCAAATATTTTCTCCCATTCTGTAGGTTGTCCTTTAGTTCTGTTGATTGCTTCCTTTGCTGTGCAGAAGCATTTTATTTTGACGAAGTCCAATAGTTCATTCTTGCTTTTGTTTCCTTTACCTCAGAGACATAGCTAGTAAAAGGCTGTTATAGCCAATGTCAAAGAGGTTACTGCCCATTGTCTCCTATAGGTTTTTGATGGTTTCCTGTCTCACAATGCTGGACTTCAAGTGAAATTACAAAGCTGTAGTGATCAAGATAGTATAGCACTGGTACAAAAACAGACACATAGATCAATGGAACAGAATGGAAAACTCAGAAATGAACTCACAACTGTATGGGTAATTAATCTTTGCCAAACAGAAAAAAATATCCAATGGGGAAAAGACAGCCTCTTCAACAAATGGTGTTGGGAAAAACTAGACAGCTAGCTACATTCAAAAGAATGAAATTGGACCACTTTCTTGCACCATACAAAAAAAAAAAAACATTCAAAATGGATGAAAGACCTAAATTCGAGACAGGAAACCATCAAAATCCTAGAGAGGAACATAGGCAGTAACCTTTTTGACATCAGCTGTAGCAACTGCTTACTAGATACATCTCCTGAGGCAAGGGAAACAAAGACAGAAATGAACTATTGAAACAGTATGTAAATCTTTTTTTTTTAATTTATTTAACTTCGAGTTATTTTTCGCATCCCATTCTGTTCTGAAAATTAGTCAGAACCAGGGAAGCAAAACCTCTGTCATCAAAAACAATTTGTGAATGAGAGAAAAGAGAAATGACATGCCCTAGGTCATATATCTAGCATGGAGCAGATCAAAGATTATCACCCACATCTCCTAACCTTGAGTCCGCTCTACGGCAAAGCAACAGTTGGAGCCAAAGGGAACCACCGGGGCACCGGCTAAGGGATTCTTCTTCAAGATTTAAGCTATCAGAAAGACAAGGGAAACAAAAGCAAAAATGAACTATCGGGACTTCATCAAGATGAAAAGCTTCTGCACAACCAAGGAAAAAGTCAACAAAACTAAAATGCAACCTACAGAATGGAAGAAAAAATTTGCAAATGTCTTATCAGATAAAGGGCTAGTATCCAAAATCTATAAAGAACTTATCAAACTCAACACCCAAAGAACAAATAATCCAGTCAAGAAATGGGCAGGAGACATGCACAGACATTTCTCCAAAGAAAACATATAAATGGCTCCAGATTGCAAACACGTTTCCTGTCCCAAGAATACGAAAAGTTTGTGTTTCCTTTGTATAATGCCAACTAGCTAACAGGCAATCACTCCAATTAATGTGCAAATTTAGAATGATTTATGTGTGACAAACGGTCTGTCAAGTCTTTATAACACATGTGTAATGTGTTACATCTGTTTGGCTCTATAAATGCGTATGATTTTATTTGGTCTTTGCAATCTTTTGGCAAATTGCCTGTGATATGCATTATATCCCAGACTAAACATTTATTCAATAATAAACCCATGTCATTTCTCTTCTATTTTTGTGAAGAGGTTTTCTGGGTTTAAGAGATTTTGTCCCTCTGCCTGTGTCTCTGCCTCTCTCTGTCTCTCCGTCTCTCATGAATAAATAAATAGGATCTTTAAAAAAAATAAGAGGAGATGTTGTTCTAATTTAAATTTCCCCAACACGATACACTGGCCCCTTGCACTAGGGAGAGGTGAGTAAATACACTCTCTATACCTTCATGTTTCTCCTCCTCATTTAGCTTTTAACTTCAAGGCAAGGGCCAGGAACGATACAGTGAATAAAAAGCTATTACCTAGTAGGTCAGATAGTAAGATGACCTTAGGCTCTCTGATTTTGGCCAACAGTCAGCACTGGCTTTTTCTTTCAACTGGAAACTTTCAGTTATATCTGTCATGGGCTGTGCCTGTGGCTATCCCTGTATTCTTCTTTGGGCATTATATTCACTTATATTTAGCTCCTGCAAATTTCCTCATGGAGTTCTAGAAACAGGAATTTAACAGTAAGCAGAACTGACAAAATCTGGCCTTGATCAATCTAATATTTGAGTTGTATTTGCTAATATGGGCTTTTAAATGATAAACTGAGACAGTATTAAAATTTTAAGAGCTTATTTGAGCAAAAATCAATTCGACTAGGGTAATACCAAGCTCCCAGTGGTTAGACAAGCTTCACTGACAGGATGTGGGAAAGACAGGGAGAAAAGACAAAAGGAAGTGAGGAAATGATTGATTGGCTATAGCTCAAACTCTAGTTGGCTGTTGGTGATTGGTTGTAAGGTTTTGTGACCTTGAGGCACTGACAGGCTTCGATTTTGGTTTGCTTACGTAGACAGCTTCACCATTAGGACTACCTCAGTGTAATGGCTTCCTTGTTTAATTACTTTAACAGGGCTAGGAAAAAAAACAAATGAAAAGAATAACATTAATATATGTTAATGGGGAGCATACGACAACTCCAGTTCAGGTGGGTAGATCTCCAGTTCGGTCTGAGGAAGGTGGTACTCTACTTCTTACATTCTATGAGATTTCTTTTAATCATTCATTTTTATTTAAAGCAATTTAAGTCGAATTCTAGTCTTACAAATATTCAATCACTATAGCCAAACCATATTGGTCCTATTAAGAATATTAAAGTGCAATGGAAGGACAAGGGAGAAAGAAACCAGATGTTTCCGTGTGTTGAGATTCATGTTGCTCTAAGGAAATTTGCTTAATTAGGAAAGGAAGTTAATAGATGAGCATTCAGTGTTTTACATGTAGTATGAAATAATCAACATTCTGGAGGTCTCAAAAGATTGTAAAGCAGGTACCGTGCAATGAAAATAACCGAGAAACAGAGCCGAGGAGACATATGTGCACTGTTAGAGACTGTATGTTGAAATGTGGAGTTTCTGATTTGAGCTGTCCTGCAATGACAATCCTGTCTTTGCGTAAGGGAGCAGTCACTATGGGACTATGACTGAGGCAGGGGAGAATGAGGAGGCTTGGGGCGGTGTATGAGTTTGGGACGGCTTCCATAACAAAGGACCACAGACTGGGCAGCTTAAGCAACACACAAGTATCTTCTCACAGCTTTGGAGGCTAGACACAGGAGATGGAGTTGGTAGAGATGTGTCACAGGCCCTGTTCTTTGGCTTGTAGATGTCTGTCTTTTGTCTACATCTTCAGGCAATATGCTCCTGAGAAGTTGGACTCTGGCCCTCTGCTCCATTCACGTTGAGGCCCTAAACTCCAGTATGACTGTAAGTAGAGATGGGAACTTTATGGATATAATTTTAAGATTAAATGAGGTCACAAGGGGGGGGGGTGGATGAGGAGAAGAGGAAAGGACAAGAGTGGAGTTGGGCAATAAGGCAACTGAGTGCCAGCCAGAAAGAGACTATCTGCCAGAGACTTGATCTGATTTCCCAGCCTTCAGAACTGTGATAGGACACATTTCTATTGCTCAAGCCATTGGTCTGTGGCATTTTGTCATGGCAGCCTGAGCAAAGTACTACATGGGATTCTCCCTGTGCATGTATGTGTCTAAATTCCCTCTTCTTATAAGGATACCAGTGATATCGGAATTGGGCCTAGCCCAATGATCTCATTTTAACTTAACTATCTCTTTCAAGGCCCTAGTGCCAAATACTATCACATTTTGAGGTCCTAAGGATTAAGATTTCAACATGTGAATTTTGGAGAATACTATTCAACCCACAAGAGTTAGGACAATAAGTTGTGATTCACAACTATTTTTTTCTCTACGTTATGCCAGGTTTTCCAGTAAATAAAATATATTCCCAATTGAGTTGAAGCACAAGACTCGACCAGTCACTAGAATGTAAACCAATGAAATATACTACGTGCTCTCTGCTGTTACCTCTTGAAAGTCTGGCTTCTGCTATGTATAGAACAGGTCCTAGGGGACGATTTCTCCTTCAGCACATATTCTAGAATGAGAAGGCTGGTGAAGTCACACATGACCAGCGGAGGCCCGTTGAGGAACATCTCATCTGAAGCCATCAGTTAATGTAAACAATAAAAACAGTCTCTGTGTAAGTGCTAAAATATTAGTGTTGCTTATTTCTAAAGCAAGAGCAGACAAAAAAAATAAAGTGTACAAACAGCAGCAAATACCTACAATATATGACATAAGCTTTTGTTCTAGATACCAACTTATAAGGAAAATGCTATTGAAGTTTGCAACCACCTTACAACCGCATAAGAAAAACACTGGGTATGGCTATCATCTATAATAACTTGCAAGACAGAAAAAATTGTCAAATGAATGTATTATTTTCAGAAATTAAGTTTTAGCCAAGAAAGAATATCGGTAGCATGAATTATTTACTATTAGCTGCATTGGATAAATACTGCAAAAGTTAGATTGGAAAAGTTCGATTTTCTTTTTAGGAAAAGAAAATCTGCTCACAATCAGAATTAAAAATGGATGAGAAAATTTAGAATACCAGGACCAGGACTATAAGGATTTGAAGAAACAGCTCCTTCTCAATTCTAGCCAGTGAAAGGATTGTTAAAAATATTTTTAAAAATAAATATAGGGGCTCCTGGGTGGCTCAGTGGTTGAGTGCCTGCCTTCAGCTCATGTCCTGATCCCAGAGTCCCGGGCTCAAACTCCACACTGGGCTCCCTGCAAGGAGCCTGCCTCTCTCTCTGCCTATGTCTCTGCCTCTCTCTGTGTGTCTCTCATGAATGAATAAACAAAATCTTTAACAAATCAAAATAAATAAAAATAAATATAAAGTCAAGGATGCTGTGGCCATCATACCTTTTGTTAAAATATATAGTTAGAACAATTTTTCACTTAGAAATTCTGTTCAGTTAAACAAAATGGCTCCAGGAAGCACAGCAAAAATATTATCCCATGGAATCCTGAGAAACTCAAAGTATCCTTAATCAGATACTAGAGGCCTTTATCTATAAACATCTGGAGCTGACTGAATCAATTAGTAAGATATTAAAAAAAAAAAATGAATGTGTTGTATTGCGTTAAGTTCCTACCAGTTCTAGATTAAGGAACATTGTGACTGTTCAAAATGAAAATATGCCCTTTGAGTTCCAAAATTCCTAGGTACAAGAAGCATGCTTAGAATACTGCTTAATCCCCAAAAATGTTAATAGTCTTCTCTTCAAAAGTATCCAAGAAGGCTTATTAAAAAGGAATAACTTTCCATGAAGCAGAGCCATACAGAACAATGACCCCAGGGAGTTTCTCCAAGGGTAAAAAAAAATGTCATCAAGGGATATTCCATATTTTTTTTTTTTTCTTTTTAAGATTTTATTTATTTATTCATGAGAGACACAGAGAGAGAGGAAGAGAGAGACTGCCCACAAGGAGCCCGATGTGGGACCAGATTCCCAAACTGGGATCACACCCTAAGCCAAAGTCAGATGCTCAACCACCCAGAGCCACCCAGGTATCCCGGGATATTCCATATTTCAAGGAGAGGGGGACTTCACAACTTTTGCCCGGTCTTCAAAACTGCTATTGACCAGTGAGTTGTATGTGTCTGCTCTTTCCTCTTTTCCAGCTGTGATAATTTATTGTCATTGTCTTATTATTGTTCCAGCATTCTGTGGCGGGTATGTGTTTGTGTGACAAAAAGAACCATTATCTTACCTTTAAGCTCACAGATGACAGATCAAGTGAAACTGCATCACGACCTGATGCAGATCATCAGCTCCAAACTTTAAGTCTGATTACGATAATTGAATAAGGCACTTGGAATCTCTCAGAGAGAATGGGTTTAATTTCACTAAGAAAAAGCAGATGTTTTGGGCCAAGGTCATAGAATTATGGTAGAAGGTACTAACTGTTCAGTTGTTTATTCTCTTCCAACTCAGGCCATGTTTCCATGGAGATTGATTTGTACTTAACCATACAATGTTTTTGACCAATGGTATGCAAGCAGATGTAACTTTCTCCACATATGTGCAGAAGCATTCAATGAACCTACATGATTTGGTGCTGTTTGATTTTGTTCCTGCCCTAGACCATGGGAACAGCACATCTCAGCTGTAGGGCAGCCCTTTGGCCTACCTTAAAGTGTAAGAACCCCTTAGAGATGAGAAGATTGCAGAAATGCCAGAGCTCATCTGCAGTCTCAAACAAACAAACAAAAACACAAAGAAATTGTGTTTTTGTAACTGTGATTTGGAGACAGTTAACTCAATAAGAAATGAATAAAATGATAAATCATCCAAATAATCACTGAAGCACAACTGCAAGACAGTGTGTGTTGTTGAGGTAGAGAGAAACTTTTCAAAGCCCAAGGAAGTGAAGAGTAGTGACCAAGAGATCACATAATCTTGCCAAAGAAGAGTACTTGAATTTTGTTTTATAATCAGATGCTATAAACAAAAGGAAAGAGAGATTTGCATTTTGAAAGAGACTAAAAGAATGCCATTAAAACTCACTGTGATTTATGTTGAGGCAAATTTCATTTTTCTTTTTGTTTTGTTTTTTTTTTAAAGATTTTATTTATTTATGAAAGACAGAGAGAGAGAGAGAGAGAGAGAGAGAGGCATAGACAGGCAGAGACTGATGCGGGACTCGATCCCAGGACCCAGGATCACACCTTGAGGCAAAGGCAGATGCTCAACCACTGAGCCACCCAAATTTCCTTTTTCAAGTTTATTAGTTATCATAACCAGGGCCATGTCTTGGGACATTTCAGTCATCAGTAATTCTGGGGTGACAATGATTGCCCATAAATACATTTTAAAGTAGAAAAGGTGAACAGTGAATAAGTTTTTACAAACAAAAATGGCTGGGGAGGAAACCAACAGTGGAAGGGATGTTAACAGGACCATATGATTTGTTTGTATGGAAATAAAAGTAAATTCAGGTTAATGGATTAAACAGATCATCCTTTTGGAGGAAAGGCTCTCTTACGAGGCTAAAATCTACAAGACCAGAAAAACATGGTGCGCTCAGCATCCAAACTGAATGCAATTGACAAGCTTATTGGTCTTAAAATCGAACTATCCTCAGATAACTGACAATTAGAACCAGCTGAAGCCAAAAGATGACCTCATAGGTGATAAAGTATGTCACAGTTCCTGCCAGAGATGGTGCCAATGTGTCTTCAGCTAAAACTGAAAAGATCTGGCCTTGAATGGGCCTAGGTACCTGTCCGTGATTATGTAGCCATAAACTTCAGTGACGTGATAGGAACAAAGCCAGTTTGCCATAGAATAGATAGTACAAGAGTGAGGCCAGGGCATTTAAAGAAATGTGGTTCCATACAGGTTCCAGTGGTATGCAAAAAAAATTTTGATAGTCAATTATATTTCTTGAACTTCATTTGTTTATTTTAACAATTACTCCAAAAAAAAAAAAAAGACAATTACTCCAATGAAGCAAAGACCTACTTAGAAATAACCTTATTACCTATTAAAATAAAATAAAAAAGTCATTTATAGGAAGATTTAGGTAAAATTTAAAGCTTTTAAACTTCTATATCTTTCAAATTAGTCACTAGTTTTTATTTCTAGGGGTTACATTTTAATATTTACAAGGATAGTTTCATGAAAAATATTAAATCTTGAATATTTTAGAATAAAGATGTCTAAGCAGATGACTTACTGTTATCTTTTGAAGCTAATATTAATTTGTCAACATTTTTGTTAAAATATAAAACAATTTTACTACTCAGTATACTAAACCCCTTTAAACTTTGAAAGATATATATATATATACTTAAACAGCTTTATTGAGAAGTAATTTGCATAATGTAATTCACCTGTTTTAAGTACACAATTCAATGCTTTTTAGTATATTTAGAGTTGTGCAGTCATAAACACAGTCTAATTTAGAGCATTTTTCTTCACACCAAAAATAAATTCCATACCTGTTATCATTCATTCCCTTCTCCTCCCCATTAATCTCCAATCCCTGGCAACTATGGCTTTACATTTTGTCTCTATAGATTTATCAATTTTTAATAAACAAAATCTGGGAAATTTATATGAATAGAATTTTATGTGGTCTTTTGTGGCTGGATCCCTTCACTTATCACAATTTTGTAGTATGTATCGATGATCCATTTTATTTTATTGCAAGTAATATTCTATTGTATGTATACATCACACTCTATATATACATACATTGTTGAGGAACATTTGGGTTGTTTTTATTTTTTGAAAATGATGAATAATACTGCCATGGACCTTTACGTACAACTTTAATGCTGACGGTATTTTTATCTCTCTTGAGAGAAGTGGAATGGTGATTCATATGGTAACTATATATTTAAAATAGAAATATATCTTTTTAAGTGAATTTTCTTTCCAGAAAAACAAAACCACTTTCCATAAAAATGTGTAAAATATTTTTTTCCAAGAAATTTTATAGAACATTTTCAATCATCCATAGCAATCATCACTTATTTTGGAAATTTAAAAAAAAAATAGAGAATCAACTCAGAAACTCTACTTTTCAAATCTAAGATGGTGGTTTCCGCCAAACACCCTTTATTTTTTTTTTTGTCAAAATAGCATTTGTACTTGCTGCAGGTTCTCTAAAAACCTAAATGACAAAAATGATCACAAAAGGTAGTAATTTTGTAATTTTTTGGCTGAGTGGCCCTGAGTCTATTGGCATCCAACAGTGAGGAAAATTATTTATAAACAGCCGCATCATATGCCAGACCAAAGTTCTGTGTTGCCTCCGACTTTAAAAGTATTGCAGAAAAAAAAAAAAAAAAAAAGTATTGCAGAAGTGTTAGCCTGGCAAAGATTTTACATTGTTAATCAATTGTTACCAAACTCAACTTAGAGGTTAACTTTTTTCCTAATAAAATCAATTTATTCATTCATTCATTCATTCATTCACTTATTTAGAAAATAAACTACTCCAACTAGGTTTAAACATCTTACAATTATAAAGTAGTTCACTACAGAATTCTTAAATATTTTTCTTTTAGAGAAAAAATGAAGGCTTTTACTTTAGTGAATACCAATTCTTCCAACTTGCTTTTTCTTTCTTTTCTCTCTGTTGGAATCTGGCAATTCTACTCGAATGTCATTGAGATTGCGCAATTAGCCTTCTTTTATTGCAGAGCAGATGTTCTAAGTATCGGGTTCATTCAACATGGGTTGGGATTGAGATATCACAGCTGTTATAATTTAATTCTGGTTAGGTCAAAAGGCCTCATTATTATCAGTTCAAAATATTCATACACTATAATAAAATTTACACATATTTCCAGCTAAATTGAATTTAATTTAATCATGGTACATTGTAAACTCTGCAATCTCCCATTGTCATATATGGTAGCATGGGCTATGGTTTGACAAGTCAATATTCATTTCCATGATTACAATCTGGGGGGTTTTATTTGTATACATAACAATCATTACTGTCTTATTTTTATTACAATACTGAGAGGAGCCTGATTGAAAACAGCAGGAAAGTTATCTTTCTGCATTACTGTCTTATTTCCAGACAATAGGCACTCTGAAAGCCTTTCTACAAAACCAAATTCTCTAAATATTTTCCTGTTAACGGGGGGGGGGGGGGGGGGGGGGGGGGGGGGGATGACATTTCTTAAAACCTATAGTGTTTGCCTATCACTCTTCAACCTTCTAAATCAGAAAAGTCAATAATTAATTTCGAACAATACCAGATTCAATGCAAAAAGACTGTATGAGGAGCTTCCGCAAATGCTTAATTTCCGTCTCAAAGCAAAAATAATAGCAACCGTTTTGAAACAGAGCTTTCCTAACCTAAATAAGTTAGTGCAATGCAATTTAGTGATTAAGATTGTTAAAATAATTACATCGACTTTGCAATTTTCTGTTTATTTCAGTCTTAACCACTGAATCAGATCCAATCTATATCGGTGCAATATGTGACAAGTAGCTAACACTATAGCTAAGGAATAAGGTGGCATCTTTTACAAAAGAGTTACTTTTACCATTCTTCTAAACTTTTAGCTGTGCAGTACTAGATTAGGGTACTAACTGTTTATATCACACAAATACAAAATTTGAAGAAATAATGATATTCCCCTCTAGGGGAAGGTAGAAAATACAACTGGGTCAAATATACAGTCAGCCCATTTGAGTGCAGCATTTGGATGTTGTTTATTGGTCGGTAGTCATCAGGGGCCCTTTGCAAGAAAGCACTGTTGACTTCTATGAAGGAGACGAACTGCTAAAAACGAGGTAAGCTCTCCAAGGATGAGGGGTGAGGCTGTAACAGAATTGCTTGGAAAACATTCAGAAGTACTTCCCCTCTTGTCTACCTCTCTTTCCCCCGTGATGGTTCTGTCTGGTACATTGGACCACTGGGTGTTAATTGTTTAGATGTTGATCAGCTTATATACACCTTACGTTCATTTTCTTTCCTAATATGACTGTGATAAGCTATGGGAGAGTCTTTCCTTCAGTCTGTGAAAGCAAGATTCCCACATCCCACCTCACTGAGGGCGGGGTGGGGGCACTGGTAGGGTGATTGGTACGTCAATGCCAAACAATTCTATATAGTCCCTCGAACAGCCAGGGGTGGGCATACTTAGTCTGAGTCACGACTGGTTACTTACACTGACCAACTTACCCTGGGATCTCCCACCCACCAGCACCACCACCACCACCAGCACCACCACCAGCACCACCGTGGCTGCGCACATATGCACGCATTCATGTCTTCAGAGAATCACTCTTTCAGTATCTGGTGGCACCCAGAATCTTACAGCTTTCATTAATAACATTAATTTCTTTCATTGACTTTAAAGTTTTTAATATGTTCAGCCTTTAACAACCTCCAGTTCCCAAAATTCACACATTATTGATGCTGACAGTTAAATGTTTTTGGAAATTTTACATTTATGGCTTCTCACCCCCGCTACACACCCACCCTTCCTCCCTTCCTTCCTTCCTTCCTTCCTTCCTTCCTTCCTTCCTTCCTTCCTTCCTTCCTTCCCTCCCTCCCTCCCTCCCTCCTTCCTCCCTCCCTCCCTCCCTCCTTCCTTCCTTCCTCCTTCCTCCTTCCTTTCCTCCCTCCCTCCCTCCCTCCTCCTTCCTTCCTTCCTTCCTTCCTTCCTTCCTTCCTTCCTTCCTTCCTTCCTTCCTTTCCTTCCTCTCTCCCTCCTTCCTTCCTTCCTTCCTTCCTTCCTTCCTTCCTTCCTTCCTTCTTCCCCTCCTTCCTCCTTCCTTTCCTCCTTCCTTCCTTCCTTCCTTCCTTCCTTCCTTCCTTCCTTCCTTCCCTCCTTCCTTCCTCTCCTTCCTCCATTCTCTTCCGTCTTCCCTTCCTTCCTCCTGTTCCTTCCTGCCTTCCTTCCTTTTCCTCGCTTATCCTTCCTTCCTTCCTTCCTTCCTTCCTTCCTTCCTTCCTTCCGCCTTCCTTCCTTCCTCCTTCCTCCTTCCTTTCCTCCCTCCCTCCTTCCTTCCTTCCTTCCTTCCTTCCTTTCTTCCTTCCTTCCCTCCCTCCCTCCTTCCTTCCTTCCTTCTTTCCCTCTTCCTTCCTTCCTTCCTTCCTTCCTTCCTTCCTTCCTTCCTTCCTTCCTTCCTTCCCTCCTTCCTTCCTTCCTTCCTCCTTCCTCCTTCCTTTCCTCCCTCCCTGCTTCCTTCCTTCCTCCTTCCTTCCTTCCTTCCTTCCTTCCTTCCTTCCTTCCCTCCCTCCCTCCCTCCTTCCTTCCTTCCTTCCTTCCTTCCTTCCTCCCTCCCTATTTTCCTCCTTTCTTCCCTCCTTTCATTCTGCTCTCTATTTCCGTCCTTACCACCCCATTGTTCAGTCCTGGTGTTGAAGATCCGCCAGGTAATTTCTTCTCAGATACCACAAAGGGTCCAGGCAAATATGAAAGCAATCGTTGCTTTCATACTTACATTTTGTAGCATTCTCAAGAAAGTTTTAAAGTATTAAGACAAGTACCAAATCCGTTCCTCCCTTCCTAATGCATCTTGCCTCCCTCCTACTCAAGAATATAGAATCTTCCTGGGACATTATCATTAAAATAAAATAATAACAATAATAAATATAATTCTCCCTCTTGATTCTGAATTGCTTTCCGTCTTCCACCTCATTTCTCTGATTGCCTTCCTGGGGATACTTCTTGAGAGAATAGCCACCCACAGTGTCTCCACTTCTGAATCTGCCTTTTACTAATCTGTCCACAACTGGCTGGAGGCAGCTTCTACCCTCTATATTTTTTCAGTACTTACCGCTAAATCTGTCGGCAGCAATGCCTCTCACCTGATCTTATTAAATGTTACGACAGCAGCTAATGTATTCACTCTGTCTTCTTGCAGTAACCTCTGCTGGGTTCCCTGGCAGGATGTTCCTCAGTTTGCTATTAAACGTCAGGTTCATCTTACTCGGCCAGACCCTTTACCTCATTGCGGGTATATATAATCCCATATTCCCTCCCACATCTCGGTGTATCTCAGACCTTTGTTTTCTTACCTCTTTATACCATCTCTTTAGGCAAAATAAGCACATATTGCTTTATTCAACATGATATGCTGTTTTTCAAAGTTTGCCTCTTTGCTTTAGACTCTTCCTTTGAGCTTCAGTCCCATTCATCTAACTTCCTACTTGCTGTCTCCATGTGGATGTCTCTTGTTACTCCTACATGCCAACATGTCCCTCCTTATTTTATACTTTATTTTGCCTCCCCTCTGTCCGCCCCCTCCACACTCTTTATTTACTATGACCATACTCACTGGTTTTCTGTGTACAATCCCAGCATAATTCCTAAGAAACCATTCCCTCAGAAATGGTTGGGTTTCTATAAATTCTATAGTAAACATGTTTTTACAAAGCAAACTATTCTCATTTCCAAATCTCAAGATAAATGTGACTTCATCTGAAATGCTGCCTGACAATCCTTTTTTATTATTTTATTTTATTTTATTTATTTTATTTTATTTTATTTTATTTTATTTTATTTTATTTTATTTATTTTATTTTATTATTTATTTTATTCATGGGAGACTCCGAGAGAAAGGTAGAGGCACAGGCAGAGGAAGAAGCAGGCTCCCTGCAGGAACCCTGATGCAGGACTCAATCCTGGGACTTTAGGAGCCAAAGCAGATGCTTGACCACTGAGCCACCCAGGTGTCCCATCTGACAATCTTTATAAAGCATTCCCCAATTTACAGAGTTTTATCTCCTACCTTATTTCTTTTAAGCAGATATTTTAATTATCATGTATTTCATTTAGTTTATCTTATCAGAAGAGCTAGAATTATTTTCTATACTGCTAGGAAAACAGCAACTTTTACAAACTACAATTTATTGTTTTTGTATCACTCATAATTTTGATTTTAAACTTTCTAAAAGAGCGGTTTGAATTTAATTCAACATTTATGACCTTTGTACATATAAAAAATCATAACTATAAGCAAAAAAAAATGCTGTAGATATTCCTAAGCCTTCTTTGAATTCACAGTCCAACTTTTTGTTTTTTTGAGTCACAGTTATTGATGTCCATGCTTTATATGGGATGCTATTAGAGAATTGACAGATGCAGGGAAAAAAGAAATCTTTTATTTTTCCAAAGACTTCTTCATCATCATATCCTGGATTTCAAATGAAACCACACTGGCACACATTTTGCAAGTTCTGGTATCAGCATTTTCTTAATTTCAGCAGAAGTGATCAATAATCAGGACTCCTATTCCTTCTTTAAATAATCCTGAACATCTTGTGTCGGTGGGGATACCTCTAAAGATCTACCCACCAGCAATAACAGTTACATGCGCTCTTACATGAGCATATTCTTTAATTGTACGTACTGTGTCTACACCAAAAAAAACTGTTTCATTACTTGTACTTCCTGAGAACTTGAGCCAATTCCAATCCTGCTCTCTTCCCTGGATCCTTGCATGAATCCCTTGCCCATATTTAGAAGTTGAAGGGAAATACCCTTTCCTTTATGTTAGTTAATTAACTTAATAAATTACATTAATTAATATGAGAGGCCCTGCTACGTCTGCAAATTCCTTTCCCCTACGGACTGAGAATTTTGTTACGTAAAACATGACTTCACTAATATAGGCACATATGAACTGCCTGACCAAATGTGCCCATAGGCACACAGTGATAATTACGCCTATTTTGAGTACAAAAAAATGGTTTCCTGGACCATCGTAACAGAAAGGCAGTATTAAACAGACAATGAATACTAAGTTCAGAGATGTTAAAATGCAAAATGAAATCCCAAAGATGCATTTTAGGATTAGTAAAAATAAAGGATATCTTGGGTTGACATTTTTTATTGGCCAATGAATGCTTCCTCTGGACAGAAAGGCACATGAGGTTTGGTCTATTTGGTTCCACAACCTTGAACAATAGGCCTAAGGTAGAGAGAGTTTTATATATATGAATACTATATATATATGTAAAATATATATATATTTGATAGAAAAAACACACTTTGACTATTTGGCTAAATCTGACTATAAAATATACAATTATACCTATTTAAATTATACACATATATAATTAGATATAAAAATAGGTATATCATTTTATTAAATTCTCTCTATGTCTTTCAACCGAAATTTGGAAATTTAACACCTAATATTTAACATTATAACATATTTTTTTCCTTATCAAACAGATGCGGAGACCTCTAAACTCTGCTCTTTAATGTAACTGTCTTCGTAAACTGGAGGAGTCTAGTTATATCATACAAAGAATTGAAAAACAGTATGAAGACAGTTTTTCCCCAGAAAAGTTTTGTGAATGTTTTGTGATTGCAATACATTACTTTCTATTTAAAACTCCGAGAGTTGTAGGCTTTGTTTAAAAAATTGGCAGTTATAATTTTACAACCTATGAGAATTGGTGAATTCGCACATAAAGATGCGTCTTGTTGTGTACTTAATGATACATCTTCTCTCACCTCACCTAAGAGAAACGGCAGGGTTTTACCCTGACAATGTCACAGCTGTTTTAAATTCTCTTACTTAGACATTTCCCAGCTTTTATAGCTTCTGCAGCTGTCAGCAGCAATGACTTTTTCTTTGTTAGGCAAGGAAATGTCTAAACTTATAATTAGACCTCGGTTATGAACTATGTAACTAGTTAATCATAGCTTTCATTAGGGCTTTTGCATTCCAAAGGGATTTGAATGTAGCCAAGAATGGTGGCATGCACCAAACAAAGCCAGCTTGAATTATTTTAGGGTTTATTTTCTAATTTACATAAAAATGTGCATCTTCACCATATGACCCATAATTATCATCTGAACTAATATGCGATATATTTAAATCACCTAAAATGTTTACATCACCTGTACCCTCATTGTTCAAACTTGACTCCCTTTTTTAGTTAAATCACTTTAATTACATCACTGGAATATGTGTAAGCAAATAGCAACCATGTTTAACTGAATAACTATCAGAATATTGTCATATTAACACAGATAATCATACTAATACAAACACATGTACAAAAATCATGCATTTTAGATTAAACTGTAATATAATGCTTATATTGCTTAATTAAAGATAAATCATTAAGTTTCAGATTATTTTGAGTTAATGAGGCCTAGTCAATGTGTGATTTTGTAATTTTTCACTACTTTTCTTTAACAATATTTCCATAAAGCTTTCAGTAGACAGTCTGACCTCTCACCACTTGTATTTCACTCACTGTGAAAGCTTCACTCATGAATTAAGTCTGACTGATTTTTTTCTTCCCACCAGCACTGCTATTCAAGGGTGTTCAACATAATCTTATAGACGTGTATCAAAGGATACAAAAAAAAAAAAAAAAACAAAACTTGGCAATATTTGATTAAAAGAAAGTTACTTAAATCATGTAAAATACAGTCAAAATGAAATTTAAATTATCCTCCAAATAAAAATAAAATAAATTAAAACATTCCGAGGCAACTTGCAGGCCCCCTCCTAGAATTATCTATCTGGAATCCACAAGCTTCTCACTTACTCACAATGTTTACCACTGTCAACCTTCAAAGTAAACTAGCCAGTTATTTTATCAGAGACATAGGTTGACTGAGGACTCGCGGAGGAATTGCAATCTGGGACAAGGAAGCTGTGGCAAACCATAGGTAAGCCCTGAGATCAAAGGGGAGAGGAACCGCTACTTTTTAAACAAAAGGAGGAGGATGGGAGGAACCCCTTTCAATGAAAGTCCCTGAAGGAGAATGCAAGTTCTTGGTAGTGATGGGGAAGGGAGGGCCAGCTGAGGACAAAGCACAAGCTGATACCCCACCCCAGGGTCGGGGTGGGATAGCTGTGACTTTTCTTGGAAAGTTTCCAATTGTCTTCATGTAAATGCCTTCTAGAGGGAAAAACCATCTTTAACTTGACAATGGCAAGGCCCCCAGTATCCTGTAGGTCCTCCTCAGCATATGAAGCTCCTTTTGAAATTTCCCTTTTCCTTATCTCCCTTAACTCCCAGGTATATAACCAGTCATCCCTCACAACCCTCTTTCGGTTCCATGGGTCCTGTTCCCACACTTTAATAAAACCACCATTTTGCACCAATGATATCTCAAGAACTCTTTCTCAGTCATCGGCTCTGGACCTCGCCTATATTCCAAAACTGCATCATTAGTATTGGTTTCTAATTGGTCGAGCTTGTTGCTGACCAAGAAGAACTCCTTCCTTCTTGCTGGAGTGGTGAAGTAGAGTTTTTGCTGCTGGGAATCCAATATCTCTTCCTTTGGGGGCTGCAATTAATGAGGATTTGTAGGGCACGAGAGCCTCCTCTCTGGCCTCCCCACTTCGCTCATTTTTTTTCCCTCTGACTCTGCTTTAAATGAGGTTTTCTGGGCAGCCCAGGTGACTCAGGGGTTTAGCTCTGCCTTCAGCCCAGGGCGTGATCCTGGAGACCCGGGACTGAGTCCCACATCGGGCTCCCTGCATGGAGCCTGCTTCTCCCTCTGCCTGTGTCTCTGCCTCTCTCTCTCTCTCTCTCTCTCTCTCTCATGAAAAAATAAAATCTTTTAAAAATAAATTAAAATAAATGAGGTTTTCTTTATTCAGTTTGATACCACTAGAACTGTTTTTCTACTTTATGGATATACATTAGGTCCATTGGTGTGCTCTATTTCCTATTTCAGTAGGGTTTTCTTCTCTTCCTGTCTGGCATAGACTTTACAAATCATGATGCTCAATAACAGCGTTGAAAATACCATAAACCACCTCTGCTCCTTTTTACCTTTTGTTTTGTTTTGTTTTCACTTGGAAATACTCTAACTCCGTTGAACTCAACTTTCAACTGTTTTTTCCAGATCAGAGTTATTAGAGAAACTTCCAACAGAGCAGGCAAAGTTTTGATTACAAATCTCAGTCTGCCCTCAACACAACCAAAAATTCCACCATTTTTTTTTCCCCAGATCAACTTATTCTTTGAAATTACTTTTAAAAATGGCCTTTTCTCCTGTAATTACTCCCCCCAAACACAAGATCAATAGATGATTTTGTCACCTAAATTACAGATATTAGCGTAACTGTCAGGAAAAAAAAAAGAAAAAACAACCCCTTCCATCTTTATTCTACAAATATACCAACACAAGAGCATTCCTATAGCTCGATATCTTCTACTCCTTTTTTCTTCTTCTATTTAAGCAATGGCTGGAAACTTAGCCCCTGGACCAAAAATGGCCCCATTGTTTATTTTGGCAAATAGAATTTTATTGAAGTACAGCAAAGCTTTTACCTGTTGATGTCTGCTTTTGTGATCAAATGACAAAGTTGGCTAGTTTTAAGAAAGACTGTTCTTCAAGGCCTAAAATATTTATACTTTACAGAAAGAGTTTCCCAAATCTTCACTAAAAACAAATAATAATTCTCATCTAATCGTGAACTTGAAAATGTTTACTTGGGACTTCATCTTGTTCAGTCTTCTTAAGAACATTTTTAAGTTACTTTATTTTGTATACAGACTTTTTCTCCAGACTAGATCCTTTCCTATTGCCCTGTAACTATCCTCGAATATCTCTTATTTTGTATAAGCAACAACAACCATCAAGCACCTGACCCTTAACTAAATACCCCCGTGTAGCTATCTCAATTATCTCTTCTCCTTTTATTTATTTATTTTTAAATATTTTATTTGTTTATTCACAAGAGACACACAGAGAGAGGCAGAGACACAGGCAGAGGGAGAAGCAGGCTCCATGTGGGGGGCCCGATGCGGGACTCGATCCCAGGATCCCAGGATCAGGACCTGAACCGAAGGCAGACACTCAACCATGGAGCCACACAGGTGCCCCATCTCCTCTCCTTTTAAACCAAAATAGTTCTAGTCGCTTTTATTCCTAACAGCCATATTATCACTCCCCCCTCTTTTCACTACAATTTGGGTCTAATTTCCAAAATCCATCAAATCAGTTGATGTAAAGCTCACCAGGAGCCTCCCTCAACTATGAAATGGTTCCAAATATATCTATTCATCAGAATCATGTGGAGGGCTTGGTAAAACACAGGTTGCTAAACCAAGATTACTGAAATAAATTTGTAAATGGCTGACTGCCTTTTTTTTTTCTTTTTTTTTCCCCATCAGATGAGGAGGTGGAAGAGAGGAGTGGGTAGAAAAAGGTAGCCTCTCCACCAGGCAGAACTTATGTGCCTGTCTGCAGGCATTTATTTGCAAGTGCATCAGTTATTTACAGCCTCTATAATCACAAAGTGCCTCAAAGACAAAGAAAGCCCCAAATTCTCTTTGAACCAATATCAGATTCAGACAACTGGGAGGAATGTACTTTAAACAATGCATAGTTTACCAATGAATCACAAATGTTTCCCTTTGGCTTTTAAATCCCAATTTGTAAACTACTTTTTTTTTTTTTTTTTTTTTGAGAATGACTATTTGATTAAGTGGCTACTTTGATCCCCATACAATGCTGAGTTTTGTAAGAGCAAGAATCCAATCTCTTGCTTATCTCTCCATCCCCAGCACAGTGTTAACACAGTGCCCTAAAGGTAATCACTGTGTGGCACCTGGGTGGTTTAGTAGGTTCAGCATCTGGCTCTCAATTTTGGCTCAGGTCATGATCTCATGGGTTGGAGGACTGAGCCCTGCATCAGGCGCCCCACTCAGCAGAGAGTTTACTTGAAGATCCTCTCCCTCTGTCCCTCCCCCTACTTCTCTCCCCCCACTCACTCTCTTTCTCTCCTTCTCTTAAATAAATAAATCTTAAAAAAGATAAATAATGAATAAATGAAGATAATAGTTACTCAATAAATATTATTTCAATAAACGATAACCATAATCAGAGTTAATTAAAATATTTGAATAAATCTTTAATTAATATTAATAGATAACATTAATTCTATCACATTCATGACAAAGAATATAAATAGAAGAATTATAAAACAGCACTAATGTCTAAGACCATGGGTTTTAGAGTTAGACATAGATTCACTCTGCTATTTTTATGCATACACATTTAAAATTCAATGGCCAATTAAATGATTTTATATCAACTATATGAGCAGAAAAAATGATTTTATATCAACTATATAAGCAGAAAATTAAAAACGAAACACTATCATATATCCCCCCAAATGTGACTTTACTGTAACAACCAATTTCAGATTTCTAAATTGGAAATCTAATTCAGAGTTACAATTCATAAATTGATATCACCTTTTCACACATTTGTTAGTAAAACTATGAATCATAAAATATCTTATTATAAAATGAGTCTGAAAAAATACTAAGCTTGTATAAACTTTTAATAACCAAAATAAATGTTTGAAATATCAGAAATATGAAGAAAAAACAAACTCTTTGAAAACATAAATAATATAATTAAAGAAGCTGCAGATAAGTTATAAGGATGTGGATGTGTTGAAAAAATGATGGTAAGATAATGAGTTAGGGACAAAGGGGGCTGGGCAGGGCTAGGTAGCTCCATGGAAGCAGGCTTACAAAAATCCCCAAAATGCTGAGGTGTAAGGAAACCAGAAATGGGGAAATAAGCTAGACCACCCTGCCCTAAGGTGTGGGTGGGGAGGGTGTCTTGTTATAACAGCTACTTGTTGACAGCAAAGAATAACCAGACCCCAAAGAAGAAGTAAGTCATTAAAGATGTTATCACTAGTCCTTACTCGGTGGTGATCTCAATGGAGATGTTAAAAGGATTTAGGTTCCCTGGTTGGCCCTCAATAAAAGACCAACCTTACAAGCCCCCAGTGGCAACCCTGTTGGGACCCCTCTCACTTCTGAGGGCTTTCTCTGTATCTTAATAAATTTCTATCGATAAACTTCTATCACTTTACTCACTCTCTTGTGTCCAAGAGCTTCATTCTTAGACCCCATGAGATAAGAACCCAGCTCTTCCGTATCAATAATAGTTTTCTGGACTTCCTTAAAGTTAACTAAAACATACTCATTCTTTCTCTCCGGGAGTAGACATGCTGTGATTAGTTCTCTGTGCTTCATAACAAATTACTTCAAACTTAGCAGCTTCACACAACCCTCATTTATTTTCCTATACTTATTATGCATTAGAAATCCAGGCATATTAGCTATGAATATCAGAATACTGCTATGAATGCATTAGCCAGGATTGAAATTTCTGTTTGAAAGACCTACCGGAGAATGATCCTCTTTCTTGTTCTCATGATTTTCGACAGCATTCCGTAGCTTGTGGTCATACCATTCGTGGTAGCTTGCTTCTTCAGAGACAGTAAGAGAAGTTCTAGGTAGACCAACCAACAGATAGATAGATTAGGTGATAGATGATAGATAGATAGATAGATAGATAGATAGATAGATAGATAGATTGATAATAGACTGATAGATGATAGATAGATAGATAATAGATAGATAAAAAAAAGGAAGAAGAAAGATATGAGGAGTGGAAAGAATGCCCAGGGACAGAGTCTCCAAGTCCTTGAAGGGGAATGATAGAAGCGTGAGCTGGAGGTAGACGGTGATAAATAAGATACCTATTTTTTAATAGGCTTTTGCCAGGGGGCACAACATCCATATCTTGTGGTTTCTGAGACCTTGAGGCTGACAAAACCAAAGACCTCAGATGCCAAGCATGTACTCTCTTCTTCCTCTGCCCCAGGATAACCCCTACACTCATTTTAATGCATTTGCATTGCAGGCACTGCCCCTACCAGCCGGGTAGAGAAAAGCTGCCATGATGGTTGGGGTACAAACCTTCCTTGGTCAAAAATTCCCCTTCTCAACCTGGGAAGAGTTTCCCAAATGATTCGAAGCAGCCTCCAGTAGATACCACCCCACGGTCTGTCAGAGCTCCTCCCAGCTCAGAGAAATCCAGTAATACCCAGTCCTAAAATGACCCAGGGCCTGGTTCCATCAATCAGAACCTGCCTGCTCTCCCACCTCAAGAGTGTTCTTTTGCTTTAATAAACTGTGCTGCACAGCTTGTTACTTTCCTCCGGCCTGTCTTCCTTCATTGGAGCCTGGATCTCCATGTAAATCTTCTGGTGGAGGAATCCAAGGACAAAGATCTCCATTCATATAACGCAGACTCTCTCCCAGTTGACCGAGGGATAGATAGATGGATGTATAGACACGGTAAATAGATTCACTAGCAAGTTCGAGCCTTGTAAAAGATCACAATGGGAGTTATTTCCTTCTACCTTTGCCATCAAGTAGTGAAGGAAGGGTCATACCATCCTGTTTGCATGGAGTGCTGGTTACAAGTACATCACAGATCTGACCCACACTCAGTAAGCGGGAATCCCACAAAAATGTCACCACCGAAGGCCTGGGTTGTTCAGAGTCACCCTGGCATGTGATCACGACATTGTCTAATGCAAACTCTTGAGGCATTTCACAATTTTCAAAGATTAGTGTTCCATATAAGACTATTATTTAAGAACTTTAGTAGAAGAGATTTTTTTAAGTTTCATTTTGATATGAAAATGATCTTCTAAGCAACCAGTAGGTCCTAGATTCTACATGTGTCTAATTTACTCAGCTGTGTGCTATTTACCTGGCAAACTAGACTGATGAAATATTAGGAATAATCTACTAGCATTTAAAATATAAACATGAAGTGGATTGAAAATGAACTATGGATTGAAATCCTTGAAAGAGCTACTTTTCTGTTCTCCATTTACCTTTCTGTAGTCATTCTTAGAAATGACAAGGTTGGTGACAGCTATTCTCATATTATTAAGATTTCTTTTCAAAAGCAGTAATATTTTAAAGGGAAAAAGAATTGAAAACATGCACAAGAATAGATAAGCAGAGTATGGACAGACACAAGTGTGACTATCATGCCTACCATATTGCATCCATCGCCTTCCTCTTCCTACTGATTTGTGACTTCATATATTCATTATTTACTCTCAAAGAAGGGAAAAAAATGGTATTTAAAGGAGGAAAGAGATTTTATTCAATACTACTGCAAAAAGGAGGAGACTTTAGTGTAACCTGAGCTCACCTCTGATCTGTACAGAGGTGACTGTGTTTTCAAAGGAGGATGAGGAGGTCAGGAGGGGATCAAGGTAGCAGAATGAGTCAAGGAAGTGGGAGATGACACAAAAAGTGGTAGAAAGCTTGTTCCTGTTCAAAGTGATGAGACCATCTGTGCTGTCATCTAACTGGCACTTATCCATGTTAGGTTCCTACTTTCCCACAGAGCCTGCGAGACATGAGGCTGTCTTTCTTGATGATTACTTTTCTAAGGGATGGCTTCCAGCCTAGGGAAGACACTCTTGCATCGTTAAATATACTTATACATCATCAAGGAAGAGAAAAAAGATTTGCAAGTGTAGATATTCTTGAGTAAATGTTCTAAGAAAATGTTCTAAGAAATAGGTCTGAGGCCTATTGTCAGGTGTTGACTGGAATAAACAGTAAATTGTCTCAGCAGCCTTGGGCTTTCCTAAGCAGGAACTCAGTCCTGGGACAGCTGAGTTGTCCTAGGGACACAACCTTAGGATGTTAGAAGCTGTGCTCCTTTGGTCAAGTCTCTTGCTGTGGGTATGGGGACTTCCATCAAATCTTTCCTGCCAAGAGTTTTTGTAGTTCTTACCATTCTCCTTATTTATTCCCTTGCCAACCCTGTTGGCATATCTGTGGTGGGTTTTGGTGAAAATTATGTACTTTTTTTTTTTTTTTGTACTTTGTTTTAAATAGCAAGGGAATTTGGTGAAAATGTGCAAAGACGAAAACCCGTGTGTATCTACAGCTATGTCCTAAAATGAAAACTTCTTCAAAAGAGAGGTTTCTTAATCCATATGTTATTTGTTTCCTCACTGGGCACCTACAAACTGAACCTGAATGGTAATTGAGAAGAGGAATTTCCATTAATAAATGTGCTCCCTTATTTGGGAAGATCATTTGAATGTCATTAAGTTTAGGACAATGTTATGAGAAGAAAATAAATGGCAAGGTGATGAAAGGAGCCAGGCTGATGCTGAAAAATCAGGTTGTTACTTCAGTTAACAGTCAGTAGAAGAAAAAAAAAAAGATATATATGGTTGTGTGTATCTATATATCTATATATATAGAGAGAGAGAGAGAAAAGACACTTCTGGTAGGAATTTATTCAAATACTTTAAATAATAAGATTTGTTGATAGTTAAACAACTTTTAACAAACATAAACTTCCTCAAATTGTCAATTAAGAACTTGAGGTGTGTATGTGTGTGTGTGTGTGTAAAAAAAAGGGGAAAAATACGGTTCAGTTCTAGACCACTGAGTGACGTGGATATCACATTTGGGATTGTTGGCAGTTCACAGGGGTCATTTTTGTGGTCTAGACAGTGTCTGTGGGGTTCATCTAACCTGGGCTGTCTGGTCCCAGCTTGGCTCACTATTGTTTTTGGGTAGTGGGTTCTGAGAGCTGGTGGTCCACGCTTCCTCTTGGCCGTTGAGTCAACTGTCTTCCTCATGTTTCTAAAATCTGTTGGATCAAGAGAACTCAACTCTGCATTCATTGACAGAGGATTGTAGCCTCAAATATCTGTGGTAGAAGCATTAACACATTAAGCATGGAAGCATTAAGCTACAAATCAGGGCTTTCATGTTGGTTTTATTTTGTTTTACGGATATCTGATTGTTAAATATTTACCAGCATACTGTTGAGTTGATCCATTGCCAAAAAAACAAAAATATGTGGCATGGTATTTGGGAGATGGGAGATCCCCCCCCAAAAAAAATGAAATTGAATTTTGAAAACTTGGAGATTCATGTTAGGAAATTGAAAAAAAAAAAAAAAAAAAAAAAAAAGAGGTAAAACTGAAACCTCTGAAGCATCCGGATATTGGTGAAGTGATTTCAAAACCTGAAAATAATAGTGTGCAGTGACTATTATTTGTTATTACAAGATAGAGATGGGTGCAGACATAGGTTGGCTAGTTTTGGGGCAAAGATTGAAGAAAATAGTTTCCAGAGATGGAAGGCCTTATGAGACTGGAATTATTGCCTGTCTTGCTCCATTAAAGAGGATGAGATCAGATTGACAAATTTTAAAGGGACAAAGATCCTGTAAAATTTCTCAATCTAAAGAAGTGACTTAGCTTTGCGGTTCCCTCATGTTGTGAGAGCAACGTCTGAGCCTTTTGCCATAATGTGCAATACTCCTCATGTTATGTTTCCTTCTTTCCTTTCTGGTGTTGTTTTTCCCTTTTCCCTTAACTTCAGTTATTCCAGACTGCTTTGAGTAAAATGATTACTTATCACTTCTGAGACTTTGGATTGATAATCTCTCTTTAGAAGGTCACCTTCCAAGCCCTAAACTGGTAACACCCAGTTTTCCTGAGGACCACTCTAGTTGTCTTTTCCAAGATTATTTTTCTGACCATCCGCGGATGATGTTAAAAAGGAGATGACAGTCTCAAAATGGAATCAGTTGTGCTCAGCCCCACATCCGCAAACCAAGCCCTAATGCTTAATTAACCGTGTTGTAGTTTCAGCCTCTCCCAGGAATCTTTAAGCAGTCCACCTGGAATAACCGGGTCAACACTAGGAGGTGATCCCCTGATAGACCCTTCTGTTCCCCTTTGGAAAATGACCATCCTTAAAACAATGCTTTTTTTTTTTTTTTTTTGCTAAAATTTCCTTTTTTCACCTCCTTTTTGCCTTTAAAAAAACTTCTCCATTTCTACAGCTTGGTGGAGCTCCTTTCTATTGTCAGATGGAATGTTGTCTGATTTGTGAATCATTGAATAATGCCAATTATTCCCTGTAAGTAGTAGTAATTGAGTTACTGCTGTGAATTTTCCACAGCTGATCACAAATCCATTGGAAATCTGATTCCATAAAGTCATGCAATGTTTGCCATGATTTTCATATAAAATCCTTGCAATGGCCAGCTGCTCTGTATTTAAATCATATAATTTGTTGCCTAATAAGTTCTTACTTCATTATCCACAGAATGTCAGTTCTAAAAACGGAGCTCTGAGGTACCAACCACAGTGCAAATCCCATTAGTTTTCAGGCTTTTAGTTGCCATGCAAAGTTCAAGTTGAAGGAAAGAGAAAAGCATAATGGGTGGTGATGATCATAAAGTACCTATATTTGATGTTTGCTTTCCAAATGATTCTGAGGAAATTATTATCATTTGACATATTCTAGTTTAAATTAAAACAATTTTCAACATAGAATACTGGTGGTATTTTGTTCTTTCTGCCAAGAAATACACAATAGCCACAAAGAAGGGAAAACAGTTACTCTGGGAATGTTTTTGTTTTTGTTTTTTTACAAAGGGAACTGAGAATATGGATTTTTTTAAGCATTTTAAAAATGATTTTTGAACACTATTTTAGCTTTCATCATTAAATTTATATTTTTTTCAGTTATTGAATATGCATATTGTTTCCTGGTATCTATTTTAAGTAATTCTAATACATACACAGACACACAAACTCATACCCAGGCAAACAAGTGTAAGTACAGAACCACACAGACACAAACACATGCAGATACAGAGATTCAAAAACTTGATATAAAACAAAATGAAATGATGCTCTAAATAGTGTACAAATATAGAATTTTGCTTCCAAAAGTAATTGTGAATGTTACAAGCAGCCCAAAAGCCACTAATTGTAAGCTTCCCCCCACCCAAAAAAATAGAACACTTAGGAAAAAACTTATATTAATATACTTAAAAATTCATACCTTATATTTTTCAGATTTAGTTATAATTCTGTGATACAGACTGTGTTCTATTTTTTATTTTATTTTTTTAATAAATTTATTTTTCATTGGTTTTCAATTTACCAACAGACGGAATAACACCCAGTGCTCATCCCGTCAAGTGTCCCCCTCAGTGCCCGTCACCCATACACCCCAACCCCCCGCCCTCCCCTCCTTCTATCACTCTTAGTTCGTTTCCCAGAGTTAGGAGTCTTTATGTTCTGTCTCCCTTTCTGATATTTCCCACACATTTCTTCTCCCTTCCCCTATATTCCCTTTCACTATTATTTATATTCCCCAAATGAATGAGAACATATAATGTTTGTACTTCTCTGATTGACTTACTTCACTCAGCATAATACCCTCCAGGTCCCTCCACTTTGAAGCAAATGGTGGGTATTTGTCATTTCTAATGGCTGAGGAATATTCCATTGTATACATAAACCACATCTTCTTTATCCACTCATCTTTCGATGGACACCGAAGCTCCTTCCATAGTTTGGCTATTGTGGACATTGCTGCTATAAACATCGGGGTGCAGGTGTCCCGGCGTTTCATTGCATCTGCATCTTTGGGGTAAATCCCCAGCAGTGCAATTGCTGGGTCGTAGGGCAGGTCTATTTTTAACTCTTTGAGGAACCTCCACACAGTTTTCCAGAGTGTCTGCACCAGTTCACATTCCCACCAACCGTGCAGAGGGTTCCCCTTTCTCCACATCCTCTCCAGCATTTGTGGTTTCCTGCCTTGTTAATTTTCCCCATTCTCACTGGTGTGAGGTGGGATCTCATTGTGGTTTTGATTTGTATTTCCCTGATGGCAAGTGATGCGGAGCATTTTCTCATGTGCTTGTTGGCCATGTCTATGTCTTCCTCTGTGAGATTTCTCTTCATGTCTTTTGCCCATTTCATGATTGGATTGTTTGTTTCTTTGCTGTTGAGTTTAATAAGTTCTTTATAGATCTTGGTCATTTGCAAATATCTTCTCCCATTCTGTAGGTTGTCTTTGAGTTTTGTTGACTGTATCCTTTGCTGTGCAAAAACTTCTTATCTTGATGAAGTCCCAATAGTTCATTTTTGCTTTTGTTTCTTTTGCCTTCGTGGATGTATCTTGCAAGAAGTTACTATGGCCGAGTTCAAAAAGGATGTTGCCTGTGTTCTCCTCTAGGATTTTGATGGATTCTTTTCTCATATTTAGATCTTTCATCCATTTTAAGTTTAGCTTTGTGCATGGTGCAAGAGAGTGGTCTAGTTTCATTCTTCTGCATGTGGATGTCCAATTTTCCCAGCACCATTTATTGAAGAGACTGTCTGTCTTCCAATGGATGGTCTTTCCTCCTTTATCGAATATTAGTTGACCATAAAGTTCAGGGTCCACTTCTGGGTTCTCTGTTCTGTTCCATTGATCTATGTGTCTGTTTTTGTGCCAGGACCACACTGTCTTGATGACCACAGCTTTGTAGTACAACCTGAAATCTGGCATTGTGAGGCCCCCAGATATGGTTTTCTTTTTTAAAATTCCCCTGGCTATTCAGGGTCTTTTCTGATTCCACACAAATCTTAAAATAATTTGTTCTAACTCTCTGAAGAAAGTCCATGGTCAGACTGTGTTCTTCAAATTTCTTATTTCTTTAAGAGCAAAAGCTATGAGCAATCACAATATATCTTAATCTCTAATTTTAAATGTAATACTTTGTTTAAATTATTATAAGTGTGAGTATAAGATAGGGTCTTTGTAACCCAGAGTGTGTTAGCATTAAGGAGGCAAGTTATGCTGGCCAGATTCCACTGTGGAGCTGTAATTACACAATATATGGGATTGTGGTTTCAAGTAAAATCACCACCATGGAAGATAGCCCTGCAACCTGTGTGAAGAGGCTTTATCTGGCACCATATATAATGTCAGGTTCCATATGATATGTTGTCCACCGGGTTGTGTGAAGTAATAGGTTCTCTATTTTAATTTGAATGAAGCAATATAGTATCAAGTAAGAAAAAAATCTTTATTAAATATTAAGTCAGAAATAAATAAATAAATGTTAATTCAGGATTTTAAGACATTTGATTAAATCACGTTGAGCAAAGAGTAGAATTATGTGGAAGTAATATAATGCAGGTATGTAGAGAAGATGAGAAATTCTCCATGGCAAGTGCCATTGATTGTAAGAGAAACCTGTGGGAGCCTATTTCAGATTAATTACAAAAGAAAATCGAAAATTCAACATAGTAAAGAGGATGGCATTGTAAATGATCAGTTGTTTACAAAATAGCTTTTGTTAATCTTTTCAAATAGATTCATAAAGTGGGATTATATCAAAATTTGCAAAACGCAGTCTTTATGGTTATGAGACTATTTTCACCTATAAAGTTGAACAATCAAGCAAAGAATAAGCCCATAGAGATTATTGGAAACAACACTTTAACATTTGGTACTTAAAGCACTCAAACATAAACATATTCCATCTATCAGAACACTTTCAACTTTTGAGAATGATTACTTGGGATAAATTTTATTGTATCACATATGATTTTTTAAAAAATTGTATTTGAAGCCTTCAAAAAAGTGTATTAATTTAAATTAAACTAAACTCAAAATCTGGCTACATGTTAGCAAAAAAATCCATACAGAATGTACATATAATCATAGAAGTCGTTAAGTTTGATGTTTTTGATACAAAAATATGCCTGTTTATTTCATATATGTCAAAGTAGAGTTTTATTGAGAGAAAACACAGCAAAAATCTGACATAAAGGAAATTGCTCCAATTATCACGACTCAGATTCTTAAGGTATCAGTCTCCAGAAGCTTGACTGGAACAACCAACTGAAAACCAAAAATGATCCAAATAATACAATTCTTTGACTACAGCTCCCACAAGGACTTATGGCAATGAAGATAGGGGTTGTTGATTGAAATCGGAATAATGGGTATGGAAGAGTCATACCTGCTGGAAGATGACCCAAAGCTGGATGAAATAAAGAACATTTAATTTGGGGTCATCAGCACAGTAGTTTCTGCACTGGGATAATATGCCAGAGATGCTTCCTGAGAAGAAGAAACTTTTTGTTGTTGTTTTTGAGAGAGAGAGAGAGAGAGAGAGCATTGTGGGGAGGGAGAGAGAGAATCCTCAAGCTGAGTGTGGAGCCCAATGGGGATACTCAATCCCAGGACCCTGAAATCATGACCTGAGCTGAAGTCTCTTAATGGACTGAGACACCCAGGTGTCCCTCTAGAAGAAGAAACATTTTGCTTAACAAGAGAAGGGACCAGAAGAAAAGAGAAATGCTTTTCTTCCCTTTTTTTAAAACCATTTCACAAGACCTCAACTCAAAAGGAAATTTGGGCTCTTGGCATCTCAAACTTTTTCCCCCTTTTTCTCTCTTAGAAGATTTCTTATTAATCCTTATATCCACGAAAAATGGTAATTATAAGAGTTACTAATATAGTAGTACTGTAGGTGAAAATGCTTCCCTGTAAAATGAGAACATAGAAAATGTTTATATATCTTCCTTGGGCGCATTAACTTACCAAATAACAGTAACCATTATGGAGGTCTTCATAAAATAGTCTAATTTCTAGTCATTTAAGCTTGTCTCTAGAAGTATAAATAGTGTATAGAATGTGGACTAAGGGCAGGACAGTATGTAAAACAGGCTTAGTTTTCTCTAATCACTGCCTTCTAATAAACCCCGTGTCTTACTCTTTCCCCAACTCTTGAATATATCTTGGGCAGACTCTGAATTTGTTCGGTCATTTTTACATTTTTAACTATAAGAATAATCCAATTTTTATCTAGGTCAATCTATCCAAAAATTCTACCCCACATCTAGTTAAAGGTAATTACCATCCCTCCAAGCTTAAGGACCAGCAGAAGAATTTTGTGAGTAGTAATTAAAATTTATTACTGTAAATATGTGTATATATATATATATATATATATATATATACACATAGACGGAGACATTACATATGGATATATATATATATATATATTGCATCATGCATTACTTAATCTGTCCAAAATTGTTTCCACAAACTTGATAGACTTTCCAAGAAAACATTATAAGCTAATATAATTTATCAAGGAAATGGTATTTAGCCAAAGTGAAATTTAGTATTAATATACAACAGAATAGCAATCTATTATGTCACTATTATATGATCGCAAAGAAAGAACATTGATGTACATGGCTTTAATTCTGAGCTTTTTTTTTTTTTTTAAGATTTTATTTTTAAGTAATCTCTATACCCAACACAGGTCTCAAACTCACAACCCTGAGATCAAGAACCACAAGCTTAACCGACAGTGCCAGGCAGGTGTCCCTTAAATTCTGAGATTTTTATTTTGCCATTTAGGAAGTAGGATAGTTCTTGGACTATGGACTTTCATTTAAAGTCCCTTAAAAAGGACTGCTTTTTAAGTGGTTTGATTCCATTACACTTTATTTTAAATAATCAGTTTTCTATTACATACTAAGTTTATTTTCTTAGCTTATTCTCCTGTATTTGACTCGGGCAGTTGAGAACACTGTGCTTAGTGTTAATAGCCTCATTATTATTTTCCTTTGTCCTTGGTTTCAAGTTAAAACAAGTGACGAAACAACAAAAAATAATCAAATGCTTTCAACCCCAAGTTCTTGAAATTTCATCTACAATTAGTATTCCTCAGGTTTCCCTTCTATTCACAGTAGCATAGATAAAACACCTCTTCCACCCGCTGAATTCCAGAAAAGGAGTATTAGAGATGCAGGTTTATTTTCCTCCAATGATATCCCTGACAATGAATAATGTCAACGTAATTGAAAATGATAATGCAGTCACTTATTTAAACTGAGAATTAAAGTAACTGACAATGACCACCCCTTAAAGTTGAACATCTAGTGACAAATTTGATAGGAATCAATACAACAGGAGAACAGTCTTTCTCGATATAATTATCCCACTTTGCTGCAATTGTATTGCATTATAATCTTGCCTGTTTGTATGCTGTTAGAATTGTGCAGGACGGTTTTACCTGAATTCCAATTAGATTTTTTTTTTTTAATTTCCACTTTTAAAAGCTCTGCATCAGCACCTGGTTTACAGTGTACGGATCCAGGAATAGGGGTTTCATCATAGGGAAAACCAAGTAAGTATTAAAGAATGTAACCACATACCCAATTGAATGAAGCCTGTTGTCAGATCCAACTCACCACACTATAATTTAAAACAGAAAGTGAACAATAAATGTCTATTAGCAAGATGAAACTAAAGTATAAAAACCATTTCATTTTTCTTGTTGATAGTTTTGTGCCTTTTAATTCTTAATTTAATGGGATCTAAAATATGAACCTACCTTTAAGAATAGTTGAGATAAAAGTGGGTTTGCATAACCAGTCATAACCAATAGGAACATTACATGCATTCCTGACCATTTTTTAATTCAAACTACATGAGGATATATTGTAATTAAAAAATGCAGGATAATAGATTTCATATTATAGGTACTGCAGTTAAAATAAAAGCCAAAATAAATCCAGTGGTTGCATAGCCTTAATGAACCTGCACATTAAGTCCTAATTAATAGTATGCAATAGACAAGTTTTAAGTCAAAATTTGAATGCTTTCTATGTAGTAATACAGCTAAAAGGAAGTATCAGTCTTTATTTGGTGGCTATATTAGGAGAAATTAAGTCTCATTCTTTCTCTTTATAGGATTAGAAAGAGCGATTCCCGTGATCAGACAAATTTCATTACAGATCTCTATTCCAGCCATTCAGTTTAATTTAAATTAAAAACAATGATTAAGACAATCGAATTGCGAAGTTTGTGGCTCAGTTGCCTTTTGGCTGTCTTCTCAACCAAGGAAATTAGAATGACTTTTAATGCGAAGATAAAACTATCAAAACAAAATTAAACCTGGAATGTCAATTTACGGTCTTATGTACAAGGGCTCTATTAGCCTATCAGTTTCTTTTTTTGTTTAGGTTTTAATTTATTCAAGTAATACTCTTCAAGTACATGTTCTTTTAAATTGAGCATCTAAAGACATATTTTTATTTGTTTTAAAGATTTTATTTATTTATTCATGAGAGACACAGAGAGAGAGGCAGAGACCCAGGCAGAGGGAGAAGCAGGCTCCCTGCAGGGAGCCCAATGGGGGACTTGATCCCAGGACCCAGGATCACACCCTGGGGTGAGGGCAGATGCTCAACCACTGAGCCACCCACAAAGACATATTTTAAGTTGGATTTGTAGTAATAGTATTCAATTGATAAAAACTAAAAAAAAAAAAAAAACGTTATTTATTTTATATATAATTATCATAGGAGAGAAGACATGAAGAATGATTTACACACTTACTGTTTCAGAGTAGCATTTCTATAATCTTTTTTGTTCCTTTTTTTACCCCTTCCTTGGACATCATGTTCTTTTCTTCCTAATGTAACTTTTTGATGAGAAAGGGACACATATTTTACAACCATACTTGTATAGTTGGGCAATTTTCCCCACTCTTCTGCAGTGAGACTCCAGAAGAGTTTCCACATTCTCTTTCCCCCTACCCCAAACAATCTTCCTGAAGATAGAAATTTGACAGAAGAACATAGGTACAGGAATTTTAATTCCCCCCCCCTTTTTTTTTTTTTTTTTTGAGCCATACTTGTCCTCTAGTTCATTCAGAACAGAAAGGTTGCTCTTGTGTGGAACTACTTAAAATTCGATAGGCTTAAACGATGCCTTTGTCTGCATATCTAGAGACTTATCCTTACATTAGTTTTATCAATATTAAAATATTATTTTGTTTTCACTGACCGGTCTCTTTCGGCCTATATTTTAGTTTATTCTATTGCTTCTGGCACTTAAAAGTTGACTGTCTTGTATGATTTTGTGAGTTACTCACCTCCACACTCATTGCTATGATTTGCAATTTTTAAAAGATTTATTTATTTGACAAAGAAAGAGAGAGAGAGAGCAGGGGGAGGGGCAGAGAGAAAATCTCCAGTAGACTCTGTGCTGAGAGCAGAACCCCACATGTAGGGCTCGATCCCACAACCCTGAGATCACAACCTAAGCCAACATCAAGAGTGGGCCACTTAACTGACAGAGTCACTCATGCACCCCTGCAATTTTTAAGTCCTATAGATATCTCTTAATGTTATAGCTAAAAGTAATTATAAATATTGTTTTTTTATTTTCACAGTGATATAAGCAGATATTCTAATATATTATAGTAATAAGATAATTATTTAACAATTCTTAGCTTATATATAATTTATTTTTTTGCAAGCATTATACAAGGTTATTTTGGAATTTCTCAATTCCAGTTGTTCAACATGTTGTTTCTAGCTTATTCCATAACATTTAAATTATATTTATGTAATAATATGCTCTAATATGTCAAAATTCCAATCCATACTTATTTTTTAAAAATGGTATTTTCAAAATAAATAAATAATAAATAAATAAATAAATAAATAAATAAAAATGGTATTTTCAAGTGTTAAAATGTCTTAAATTATTTTTCAATATACACTTTGAAATAGTTTAATTCAATAATGTATTTGTTTTTCTTTATAGTTTTCCTTTCTGCATTTTTTTTTGTTTTAAAAAATATTGATTGACTACCTATAATTTCCTACATACTAACGTAGGCAATTGAGCTACCACAATAAAAAAATAAGAAACCCCTTCCTTTAAGGAGCTGTATTTCTACTAGAAGAGGAAGATCAACTGGGCAGATCATGGAGGGGATCTGAATGTCTGAAGCTTGATGGGAGCGGAGGTTGCTGAAACATTTATGGACCATGTCAATGTCTGAAGCTTGATGGGAGCGGAGGTTGCTGAAACATTTATGGACCATGTCAAAGCCAAGCCTACCATGTTCAAAGTCTTTGGGCACTGTCAGCACTACCTACCTCACCTGAACGGACGTGAGCTTAACCATCCATCTGAGCTGTCTCAATGACTCTGCACTTTACCAGGCCACTCTCCAAGCCAGCTTCAACCACCACATAAAACACCCTGAACAAAACTAGCTGGAGCAAGTATGATCTTCCAGTTTGGTTTTGGATTAGAACTGGAGCTGTTGGAGAGTATATCTTAGCTGTGGTTGGCCTGACAGCAGGCTCTCTCTATCAGGGAACAATTTTGCTTCACTAGGGCATCTAATGGAAGAGTCCAGTGATCCCTATGTAGAGGAGTGGGGTGACCCCCTTTGGAAGGACATTCTTGGGATGATGGTGTGCAGGATTAGAAGTAAGCCTGAGGTGGCTGAAGCTGCAGGGGATGCCTTTGTCTCCCTGAACATTAGCTCTGCCAAGTACCTGAAGTCCCTCCACAACTCTGGAAGGTGGGCACCCTAAGACGAGGGATGAGTCATCCCTGCAGGGGTTGTTTGTTCCGTAATGAAGACTCTTCAGAGGAAGAAACTCACTCCTTTCTCACTTCAAAAACCCCTATTTTATCTCCTGCCCACCCTGCTCCCCATGAATAAATAAATAAGTAAATAAATAAGTAAATGGGAAAGACAAAAACACAAAGGAAGGGATACAAAGTTCTGAGACATTTAATCGTTACAATCCTGTGAAGTAGGTGTGATTATCCAACTTTAACAGTTAGGCAAACTGAGGCTCAGAGATACGGGAGCTAAGAAGAAGTGGCCTGAGGCCCACAGCTAGTGAGAGACACAACTGGGATGTGAACACGACTTTCAGGGACTCCAGACTTTGCTCAAAGCCATGTCATTGAAACCCCCACACCCAGAACTTAACCAGCTCACCAGCTCCAAATCACAGAAAGAGAAAGGAATAGAAGTGTCATGACAAGCATCAATAAGGGTCATTGCTAAAGGTTGAAGGGCTGGACAGCCTCTGTCTATCGTCTTTTGTACAAGTGTCTTGAGAGTATTCAATAAAAAAATCCACTAAGATGGAGGGTGTAGGGGATTTTAAAGTTGTTCAAGACATTCAGAAGCACATGGCTGTGCTATCTTCCTACCAAAGTAAAGTCTTTATTGTCCAACCAATCAACAATTGTTTGATGGGGCCTACACTGTAATAGGTAGGTGTTTACATGGTGCTAAACGTGAACCCAAGTGTGTAAGACTCAGTCTGTCAGTCTGAGGTGTACCATCTAAATATTTCTCAGGAATTACTCCATGGTTAAAAGTCAAACTCAGACTTTGTTCTCAGTACTGTAACGAACATTCTTCAAAGTCAATATTTTAAAGAAAACCCATTATGCCCCACATTTATCATGGTGTGAAATTGCTTCTGAGTAGTATTAACTTCATTGCTATCAATAATAAGGTGAAATTTTTGTATCCAAAATTTTATTAAAATTCACCTTGCCTTCCCCCTCCTTTGTATTTTAAATGATGATTTTGAGAAAAAGGACTTTTTGAAAGGTTAAGAGGTAGAAGAGCTTCGGTACAAACTTGGCCAACAGACGTCTGGCCAAGACAGCTAGCTACTGAGTGAAACCAGAGCTACCTCCAGGCCATTTGTAGTAATATTTCATGGAGGACATAGAGTTCATTTCTATATATGACATTGCTGCCATCCAGAAGAGAGAATCAGAAACATGGTGAGCAGCCTGGTCCAGACATTTTTCATAGTAAAATTTAGCACCAATTCAGGCAATACCAAGGGAGTAAGTGCTTCGTGAGTACACTTTAAGCATCCCTGAGTTCCATGGGCTCACCTAATATGCCACCCTAGCTAAGTCTGGGCTGTCCCTGGCTTTAGTGATCTCCTCCTTCTAAGGGGGCAATGCCTGCATTGAAACCTGACCAGGGAGAAATTTCTACCAGGAGTTCAACTTGGCTGTCACACCCAAACCTATTATATCTACTAAACCTGGAAATTAATAAAATTCTGGCAATGAGTGTTGGTTGATTAGCTTTCTATGATAAAATGCTACAAAAGTTATGAGTGCATGCACCCAAGTTCGTGCACGCACACACATACTAAAAACTGGCCTATGGGCAAGAAAAGATTAAAGGAAAAGTAGAGAGCCTGGAAGGTAGGGGACTTGTAGGATTAGAAAAATGAACTGATGCTTGTAATTACATGTAAAATATTTGAAAAGTGCTACTGTTTACACAGACCTGATAAGACTCAGGACAAAGGTGACTTTAAACGAATAGCTACTCTGCCCTTTGTTAATATACTTGATTACCTTAGTGTGGCGCCCCAGTAAATATTGTTGCACAAATGGCTCAGGGCCAACGTCCTAAAGAAATTTGATCGGTTCAATGTACTTCTAAGCAAGTCACTGTCAGTTTATAAGCTCCTAAGTGAAAGATCAGTGTCTGAGTGCAACCATATAGACTGTTACTGCAGATCAAGCTTTCTTCTAGATCACTCCGAGTATTTTTTTTTTTGCTTCCATATTAGCTTGTATCTTTTTGTTTGTTTTAGTTGTACTTCTCACCCAGACCTATAATTATTTTATGTATTTGTGCATTTCTTTTTTTTTTAACTGTCTCACCCACTAGGGCCACATATTCAGTGAAGACATGGGCTGCTCTTCTCACTGATCCCAAAGTCTAAAAGAGTTATGTAGTAGATATGCAAAAATATTTGTTGAAGTAACGCATGATTGAAAAATTCCTCTTTTACACAGTGATGTCTTTCACAGATGACTATGTATTATTAATATACACAACTCGAGCAGAAGTTGGCAGTGTATTGAAAATTCCCATTGGATATATATATAGGGTTCAAGGTCTTTAATGACAGGGACTGTGTCTCATACGTCTAGTATTATGTATAGTTCTACTCCCAGGGAATTTTTTAAACAGTTTTAAAAAAATGATTATTCTGAGTCTGAAAATAAAGCTAGCTAGTCTCTCTGATACTCTACGCCTGCAAATGTTTTTACAGGATTCATTTTTTTCCTCATCATTCTTAGAATTTCCACTGGTATGAAAGTGATGCATCTCAGTGAAGTCATTATCGGCTGACATGAAGAAATATTACATCTGTTCTCAGAAGTGCTTTCTTCATTGCTTCAGTCATTTTTTAGGTCTTTATCATTCAGTGCTGTTCAAAGTCTTTGGGGCTTCCAATCATCCCATTATGGAATTCTGAATACTTCTTTCACCAGAATTTTAGTCTCTGTAGAGAAACAAGCTTGTAGAATAATGGCTGGTGTTGCTGTCCTACAACATCAAGCAATCCTTTATGGACGACATCATATCCACATTGCAGATCATATGAGCTTTTTTTTTTTTCCTTTTATATATTTTAGCTGGAAGTGGAAATGTAATTTTTCTCTGATAGGATTCAGCTAAATATTCTCAAATTTCTTAAGTTAAGCTGGTCTTGTTCTTATAAGAATGGGTTTATACCATCTGAATCATAATACATTTCACCATCCCTGAAATTTGTATGTCTTTAGAATTTCCAGCTTTGCACACAATAGTTCACGGGGTCTTTCCAACGTCCTATGGGACAGATACAAGTAGCACCATTTCACAGGTAAGGGACCAAAGACTACAGTACTCAAGTCAGGTTTCTAAAATCATGTTATATATATATAAGTTATGACCCAAACTGGAGAATTATATATGAAACTCAATGATCTTCTTATAAGTCTGCTTTGTGGCTCTGTTCACATTCTTTGCTGTATGTAGATACTCATGGAGATCATTACTACAATCTTTTCTTAGTAGTGGGGAGAGAAGAAAAGCTTACCATTTTCATCAAGCAGAAGGATTTTTAGCATTTTCTGAAGTAATTTATCCAAGATAGACTATTTTGTCTTAGTCAATGAAAAATGTATGTCAATAAAATATACATCTTCTCAGCAGAAGTTTAATGAGCCAACTCATTGGTCACCGTGTTCTCTTACTTCCTCCTTTGTGATCATGGAAGCCCATTTCCAGTAAGTCTCATCAGCCTTGATCCTTACTGATTCCAATAAGCTGAGTCTCTGGCTCACCTGCGATGGGTATGTGGAATGTGTGCTACATACACTTTTTTTAAGATACTAAATTTGGAGATTTATTTATTAACATAGTATAACTGAGCCAATCAAGGCTGACAGAGAATAGGTTTTGTTTTGTTTAGTTTGGTTTGGTTTAAGTTGAGATGAATGTATATACAATTTGTGGTCATCAGAATAAGTTCCTTAAATCTCAAATGAATGTGTCATTGTAAAGCAGGATGTGTTAAATCTGCGGAGAGCCCATATGCAGTTTCTTTTTAATCCTGCTGTTATATGGCACAGTGCTTGTGACATGAAATATTGAAAATTAATTTATTTTTTAATTTATTTATATTAAATATAATCAAGTGTTCTCTGTTGTTATGTCTGGTATTGGATCTATTACAAACATCAAAATTTAGGAAATGGCTATGGATTTTAAGAATTGTAAAAACAGGAGTGCCTGGGTAGCTCAGTAGGTTCAGCATCTGTCACTGGGTCTGGTCATGACCTGAGTCCTGGGATCGAGTATCGCATCAGGCTCCCTGCTCAGCAAGGAGTCTGATTCTCCCTCTTCCTCTGCCTGCCACTTCCCCGGCTTGTGCCCTCACTCTCTCAAATAAATAAAATATTTTTAAAAGATAGTTATAAAAATAGGTTAAAAAATACATTGATTTACAGACACATGGGTGGCTTATTCTGTGAAGCCTCTGACTCTTGGTTTCAGCTCAGGTCATGATCTCAGGGTCCTGGGGTCAAGCCCTATGTCAGGCTCTGCACTCAGCAGGGAGTCTGCTTGAGATTCTCTCTCTCCCTCTCTCTCTCTCTGCCCCACCCACCCCCACTCACTCTCTCTCTAAAACAAATATATAAATCTTTAAAAAGTACATTGATTTATGAAATAACCAAATCACATCCTCGGGACATTTCCACATGCATGTTGAAGAAGCTTTTTTTCATGTGTTCTCTAATTTGTCATTCATAATTTTAGGAAAAGTCTACATCCAAATTTTGGGCAAGTGAAAGAGTAGGAGCACTCTTTGGAAAAATTACTCAATGAATTATAATTTGTTAAAACACTCATATAGAGACACCTGGGTGGCTCAGTGGTTGAGCATCTGCCTTTGGCTCAGGTTGTGATCCCAGGGTCCTGGGATCGAGTTCTGCATCAGGTTCCCTGCAAGGACTCTGCTTCTCCCCCTGCCTGTGTCTCTGCCTATCTCTGTGTCTTTCATAAATAAATAAAATCTGTAAAAATATAAAAAAAGACACTAATATATATATACACACCTATTTGAAATAAAACGTATCCAAAAATATAAAATGCTCTAATTTAGATTCTCAACATGTCTATTTAGATGGAATTGTTATTGGGGGCCTGCGTGGCTCAGTCCATTCAATGTCTGCCTTCATTTTTTTTTTAAAGATTTTATTTATTTATTCATGAGAGACACACACACACACACACAGAGAGAGAGAGAGAGAGAGAGGCAGAGGCAGAGGGAGAAGCAGGCTCCATGCAGGGAGCCCAATGTGGAACTCAATTCCGGGACTCCAGAATCACACCTTGGGCCAAAGGCAGGCGCTAAACCTCTGAGCCACCCAGGGATTCTCCCCAATGTCTGCCTTCAGCTCAGGTCTTGATCTTCAGGTCCTGGGATCGATCCCCACATCAGGCTCCTTGCTCAGTGGGGAGTCTTTCTCCATCTCCCTGCTCATACTCTCTTTCCCCTTCTTAAAAAAAAAAAAAGGAACTGTTATGAATTTTGGGTACATAGTAGCTATTAAGACTTTGATAGCTATTAATAAGTTATTTATAATTAGAATGTTAGTCCATTAAAAAAATTAAAAAATTCCTAAATCATAAACATTCTTTGTATAATATACATAACTTCTCTTGAAATACAACATGTCTTCCATGCAAAAAGATAATCAATCATTTTTGTCCAGATTTATCTTTTTAACTTTTCCCAAATGGGTTTAGTCAACTGAAGAATAATGAGTTATGTGTTTAAAGGCAACTTGAATAGAAAAAAAATCTGTGTTAATAGTCCTCCATGAAAATAGTTGTAACAAAAGATACTAGAAGTTGTACCCCCTGTGTTGCCTCTGATCATTAACCTGTGAATGTTGGAAATGAATCAACATGATAGGCATGGTCTTTTTGACAGGAGGCTAGAGAATTCTAAAGCTACAAACATCATTATTAAATCATGCTTCAATATGAGCACAGAAGTAAATATTAATGAGCCTTTTGTGACTAAGGGATTAATTTACTGTCAAATAGACTTTACCTTCATAGGAAAAAGACAGATTTATAGAAATAAAAAGTCTACAACATAGGTAAATACTTCTAATATGCAATTAAGTTACATTAATATTGAACACAGCAGTGTTAACTCCAGAGGGATTTTGAGCGATTGCACTAGTATTTGTGAAACAAGAAGTGCTAGCTGGTGACTCTCCAGGCCCATGTTTCTTCCGGTAAACAATGTCCAACAAATGTGGACTTCTCACTTTGCTCTTTGCTCCTTTAGGATTGCCTAATACAAACCTTTACATCAACTCCTGCAACATGTAATGTAGACTCTGCTTTTATTTTTTTCTTTCCACCATAAAGTTTGAAAGTTGGATGGAAGTTTTTGTCCTTTCTTCAGATAAATGGACATATGCCTAGACCTTTGTACAAGTATCTTTAGGGAGTGCAAAATACCCATGAAATCTAGCCTATGCATTATTGGAGAAATCTTGGATTTAGTGATTTCAGATGGTTTTTAAACCTATTCCAGGTACCTAGTTAATTGTTGGTGTGAGGTTTGGCCTCCAGACCCAGAATACACTGGCAAATTTGGCTTTGGCTCATGTTCCCAGAGGGAACATGTGAAAACCATGGTATGTAAAGAAGTCTAAAATAGAGGAGTGACTTCCCTGAGCTGAAGTGGTCTGCACCTACTTCTGGCTTGTCTCTTTTTGATGAGTTGAGACCAGTAGGGTGAAGTGCCTGGGAAAGTATGCTTGACGTGTTATGGGACTTCCCAAGGTAACCCTTTCCTCCTGAGTCACTTTGCCTTCTTTATGGCCTCTAAATCAAACTAAACTGGTATAAAAAACATGGTCTCAGTGAAACCTAGGTCCACTCATACAGATTTGATGGTCCCATAGAAACATGTAAATACAAGAATGTGTGGTGTCTCAAATATGACTTTTTTTGAAGTTCCCCAAACATATCTCAGAATTAAAATAATAAGTTTATGCTAATAGTTTAGTTTTATAGATATTCTTATATTTTTAAAGTAAGATCACACTGCGATGTATTCAGGATGTATCTACTAGATCTCAGACCCACATTCCATGCTAATGATCCAGAAGAGTGATGAAATACTAAAAAGTGTCATGGTGGCTGAAGCTGGATAAATTCAGTTCCCTTTCTTGTAATCTGACCTATGATATAAAGGGGCATGTCCTGGCATTGAGAGATGGAGTGGAACGGTCTTGGTTGCTTGCATGGCCAGAGCAGCCATTACAGGCAAGATATAGGTAGGAAGAAGCACAGATGATGAATATCAGGGAGCAAAGAGAGGACAGCTAAGTGGGAGTGCAGGGAAAAAATGCAATTTTAGTAGGGAACTGTCGAGAATCTCATAAAAATGAGAAGGAGAGAGAAGAGGAGAGATAAAAGAGAGAGCAAGAATGAGCACTCAGCTATTTCCTAGAGAAGGCTTCTTCATATTACGGCTTTCCAGTTTCCTTTTATGGATACACTTATTATAAAACATTTTTACTTTATACTCCCTGAGTCTATCTCTGTTTCTCCCAATTGGGAGAAGAAATGTATTATGAGGAAAAAAAAAGGTGTGATTTTATGAAATATTTTGCATTGTGTTCTGCATTTTTAGAGTACAAAACTGAGAAGCCTAAGTGAATTAAAATGGTATATATGGGAAATAACTTTAATAGGGCATCACTTCTTACAATTTTTTTTTTTCCAGAGGAATAAATGCCACCATGACCAATACTTTGGTAATAGCCTTAAATCTTTATTTTTGATTTAGTGGAGACTTATCTAGTTTTTATATCTTTGCTTTCTTTTGAATCCTTAATTTTTCATTCAATATATAAAAATTATAAAACTTAGTGTATTTGATTGCACTTATTGCTTTATATGTAATATTGTAATTATTTGGTTGTCTACTTTTATAGATTGATGATATGCTTCACATGGACAAGATGATCTAATTTATTTTGGTATGTGCAGAACTAGCACAGGGGCTAGCAAACAGAAGATGCTTATTCAGTATTTGGATGAAAAAATTATTTTTCCTATTTGTAAATTTACTAACACATTTTTATATACTCTCACTTCTAGGGGATTCATTTCAAAATATAGATTTCTCCACAAATGAAAAAAAAAAAAAGTTCCTATCCATAGAAAAATGGGTGTGAAGAAATGAAATGGAGAAGGAAACACATACCAGGATATTATTTTTATTTTCTGCCCACTAGGAAACTTTGGCAGTCATACTTAATTTCATTCTCCATAGAAGAATATATATTTTATTCCTTGTCTTTCTTCCTCCTCATAGTTCAACAAACAATGGATTTTGTGTCAATCACTCCTTAGTTGGAGGCCTTTTGAAATAGTATAAACAATATTTTCATAAATAAAGTATCGCTCCAGCTTAACTACTTTGTATGTATATTTCAGTAAGAAATCTAGAAAATGCAATCTTTTTTGGTATGATCAATGGTAAAAGTTTTAAACTTTTTACTACTACAAAATTTGAAAGAAGTCCAAGAAAATGGCATCTTTTCAAGTAATGACCTAGAAATGATGCCTTTTTGAGGAAAGGAGGATTGTGTTGATTCTTGCACATCAACGACTTATTTTGTAAACATTTAGTTAAAAATTTATATTAGATCAAATAATACAATGAGTAGTAATACAAATATATATCTGAGTAGTAATACAAGTATATATCTAATTAATAATGTCATACTGCATTGTTATGCCTACTAATGTTAATTCTATTTTATTCTATTACACTATCTCATCATTATTATTTCTAAGCTTAATGAAATTTATACGACTTAGGCTTCTGTCTCAAAAGCTTAAGATGTAGGACAATCATCATATGGTTTCACTTATATGAGAAATATAAGAAATAGTGAGAGGGACTATAAAGAAAAGGAGGAAAACTGAGTGGGGAAAAATTAGAGAGTAAGACAAACCATGAGAGACTCCTAACTGGGAAACAAAGCATTGGGGAAGAGGAGGAGGGTGGGAGGATGGGGTAATTGGGTGATGGGCACTGAGGAGGGCATGTGATGGGATGAGCACTGGGTGTTATACTATATGTTGGCAAATTGAATTTAAATTTAAAAAAGAAGGGGCGGGGAAAGCAAAGTAAATGACCAAAACAAAAACAAAAACCCAGCAGCTAAGTAAATTCTTAAAATTCAGGACCAATTAATATTTAAAAATAAAACATAATTATCTTAAAATTAGAATAGAAGGTCATAGATACAAAGGAATTTTGTGAGTTATCTAAGCAAGGGAGATGCCTCAATTACACTCAAAAAAGTACCCTTAACTAATATCAGGGAAGTCCAGTGGCTTTGTACTTACTTAGTACTTAGTTCATTTTCTGTTTTTCATGCTATCATCCCAAGAGAGAAGCGAATGCTTAATAAAGTTTATTTATTGGATATAATATATACATAAGTAGCATACTGGGAAATATAATTAGCTTCAGGAGAGGAGAAGCTGTCATGTGTAATATTTGCCCATTTCCCTGGTGTAAATACTCTCATTGTTAAAGGCTGAATTGTGTGTTCTCCAAAAGATGTGTTGGATGTCCTTACCTCAAGGACATCAGAATGTGACGTTTTTTGGAGATAGAGTATTTGCAGAGATAATGAGTAAAATAGTAAAATGAGATCATTAGGGTGAACCCTAATCCAGTATAAATGGTGTTCTTCAGACACTTTTAATTCCTAGGAATGAGATTAGTGTTATATTTAGTGGATTTGTTAGGCAGTTAGGCAGTGAGGAAGGAGGGATAAGGCAAGTGCTGGTCACACCCTTGGTGCTACCCCCTCCCCCCCCCAGGGGTAACAGCCATATCTTCAGAGGCAGGTCTAAGGGCTAACAGATCAGGAAAAGCCTGGTCACAAAGCTGTCTCAAAAACCACAAGCAGACCTCTAAGAGCTGAGCATACACACAAAAGGTGCGACTTATCCTTAATTACGTTTTAAGCTCATAACAAAAGCTCATTAGAACATTCATAAATGTACGATACATAGATAAATACAATTATAACAGAATGCATGCTGGATAGGTGCATTGGCAGAGGCTACATGTTATATAACCATAGTTGTCAATCAAAAATGTCAATCAAAGCCAAATTTATAGGGACACAGAGCAGGTTTAAAGGGATTCAGCTGGAGCTTCTCTGGGCCCTTGCCACTCTTGCTTGGCAGTGGCCCACTTCCATTATTGAAAGCGTATATACTTACCTAGTTGATAAACTCTATTTACCCATTCTCCATTATATCCATAACTCAGAATAAGGAAAGAAGAACTACTAGTAATTTTGAAATATCTAGTTTGCCACTATCTGATTCCATTTTCTCACCCTCAGTAATAACCACTTTGTTCTCTATTAATCAGGTCTTTCTCTCTTTTACCAAATATGTATCAATGCTTAAGCTTTATATCATATAATTTTGAGTGTTGTAAAAATTCACATTGATAAGTTTGCACGTCTCCTTAATTACTTGTATATTCCACTTAACATGTTTTTGTGCTATTACACACAGTATTTTATGAATATCCATAATTTATTTATCTTTTGAAATGACAAGGGACAATGTTTTTGTTCAAGTGCTTTGTTTTTTATAAACAAAGTTGCATGAATATTCTAATACCCAATATCTGTGTGCAATGGGTATCTTTAGTTTCACTAGCTTTGGGCAAATTGTTTCCTAAAATTTTGTATTCCCTCCTGTAGAATTCCTGCCCGTAATCTTTTGCCAGGAAATTTATTATTTAGAGGTGCTTCTTCTTTAAACCAATGTGTTCCATCATACTTTTATTTGTTTTGTTTTAAAAAGTATAGAGTTTTCAAATATCTAGTTCCATGTATCTATGTAGAGTTATTTTTAACTTTTTCAAGATATTATATTTAATTTAAATTACTTTTTTCATTTCTTTTTCTATCTTTTTTGAGGTGTCACAGTTCCTCTGAATTTAGTGTGAAATACTTATTTTTTGGCATTGGTCTTATTAAACTCTTTAGTTACTATTAATTGGACATGTCTCTCTTTTTTGTTTTTATTTGCTAGTAGCTTCTAGCCTTCTGTGTGGCTAGATTTGACTGTGGGTGCTTTCTTCATTGACTTCTTTAGGGAGGGAAGGTAAATAATTCACCTTCCGCTTGTAGTGGATCCTCATCACTCTGAAAGAAAATTCCCAATCACACTAATTACAGGACTCATAATTCACAGACCCTCTTTCAATCTTGTTTTATTTTTTTCTTTCTTTCTTTCTTTCTTTCTTTCTTTCTTTCTTTCTTTCTTTCTTTCTTTCTTTCTTCTTCTTCTTCTTCTTCTTCTTCTTCTTCTTCTTCTTCTTCTTTCTTCTTCTTCTTCTTTCTTTCTTTCTTCTTTCTTTCTTTCTTTCTTTCTTTTTCTTTCTTCTTTCTTTCTTTCTTTCTTTCTTTCTTTCTTTCTTTCTTTCTTCTTTTTCTTTCTTTCTTCATTTCTTTCAGATTTTATTTATTTATTCATGAGAGACACACAGAAAGAGGCAGAGAGACATAGGCAGAGGGAGAAGCAGGCTCCCACAGGGGACCCTGATGCAGGAATGGATCCCAGGACCCCGGGATCACATCCTGACCAAGGGTAGATCCTCAACTGCTGAGCCACCCAGGCACCCCACTAGTTTTATTTTTCTATATTTTCTTGTTATCCATTCTTTAAGACAAATCTCAATTTCTTCATGAAATTTCTTCATGATTTTTTTCTGATTATGCCAACTACTGAAACACATTCAAAGTGCATGGTCTTTTCCAGCTTTTGTAACATATGGTCATTTATTTCTACCTATTGTGTTTCTATTCTCAATGTCTTATTTTCCCTTTATTAAACATTTTTTCAACATTTAAAATTGTATCTCAAAAGTTTCATTTTCAGACATTTTGTTATTGCTGGTGGTGATTTAACATGTAGGCAATACATCCCCACTTTGCCTTGTATAGTAACATTTTGCATTACCTCCACAGGTAAATGTGAAGACAATATAGCTCCATGACTTTTTTTTTTAAGATTTTATTCATTTATTTGAGATATAGAGTACATGCACAAATGAGGGGAAGGGGCAGAGGGAGAAGCAGACTCCTGGCTGAGCAAGGAGCCCAAAACAGGGCTCTATCCCAGGACTCTGGAATCATGACATGAGCTGAACACAGATACTTAACTGACTGAGCCACACAGGTGCCCCATGTATAGTTCCGTGTTGATCAAATTTCAACTCATGGTTTACTGGTTTTATAATGCTTCACATAAATAATGGAAAAATATTGTTCACTAGGTCAATTCCATTTTGTGTTCAAAGGTAAGCTGGGGCATATTAAAAATATAAGAATTTATTTGAGCAGAAATCAGTTCAGATGCGTCAGCATCCCATCTAGCAGATGGACCAGAGCTCTGAGGAGCTGTACAATATGAAAGACATTTACAAGCCAAAGAAAGTAGAGCAGGGAAATTATACCAAGCAAAAAAGCAGGTTGGTTGTTAAAAAGTAATTTTTCTTTAGAGACTGGCAATAGTCTATGAGGCAAATGACTTAACTAGTGCTGTCCAGGTCCTTCTCGATTGACTGGTTTAAGATTGCATTTCTGGGAAATAGAAACCATACTTAAGTTGTTTTAAGATTGTTTGATAATGAGGCTTAGCATAAGTGACTCCGTTTCAGGTCTGCTATTTTGTTTTTAACACTAGAAAAGTAATATTTTTGATACAGAGTTGCTATAAGGGAGTTTAATATCTTTTCCACTTTCTTTTTATTAAATATTTAATTTCTTTCTAACTGTGAATTATGATCAATTATAAGATAAAACATAATTCACTCTAATTTCCATTGCAGGAAATTTAGAAAGGACTTATTAAGGATAAATGTATCTAAATATTAAAGGTAACCAAAAGATGTTTGATCGTAAATGCACATCTCTAGTTTTTTTTTTTTTCCTGTTTAAATGTGTACTTCTCATGTAGTTAGAAAACTAAGTTTAAAAAAAATAAAAATAAAATAAAAAAAGAAAACTAAGTTTAAGTAGCCTTCATACATACACAGATTTGCTTTTTAATTAAGAATTATAGCTTCAACCAAAGTCACCATTTATTAATTTTCAACTCAATATAAAATATAAAATTCCATAAGTGTTAGCATATATTTAATAATAATTTAAATGAGAAGTGACTGCAAAATACCTTTTAGTTCTAAGGAGAAACAAGTTAGTATCCTGAAAGTGGATACTTAGAACGCAGAGATGTGGGTTGAACAATGTCTTAAGGTATTTTATACTTTATAGTATATAAATATGTATGTGTATATATATTTATGCTATATATAGTATATAAAATGTATATTTATATTTTAAAATATTATTGGCTTTTGGTGAAGTTAAAATTAAATATAGTTCACAAATAAACATGTGAACAATGTGTTGTGGGAAAGCTAAACATAAAATAAACTCATCTATAGGTTACCAAAAAAGAATATATTAGAACAAATTAATAATACACACAAATCAGAAAACTTTTATATCAGTTTTCCACATCATTAAGATATCTTAAATAGAACAGTAGTGCTCTATCTTTCGGAGTACATGGTTGACTGGCTGTTTTTTCTTTTTTATCTCCAAGTAGATGGGTTTTTTTGATTATAAATAACTCGAAGCTTTGGAAGAAGTAATAACCTGACTTTCCATCTGAGTCTCACTTCATTGCACTCATTTCTTTTTGCTTGGACTTAAGATGAGGAACTTAGACCTAGGTAGAAAATGTTTTCATTTTCTTATATTATAGTTTTTCCTATCTTTAATTTCAAGAACTGATGTAATTTTTTAACGTGTCTTATATTTGTCTGCTAGAGATTTTAGATAATGTAAGTGTTCTATTCACAACTGAAGACTTAGATTCTCTGCCTTGCCCACGTCTGACATTGTAAATCCACATATTTCCCTACCATTATATTAAGCAGAAATTCTCTTTAGCTTTATTTTTAGATTTCCTTACAGAATCTTGATTAGTTCTTAAATATCTCCTGAAGCTATCCCTGCTTCCATGTTACTTATTATACCTTCTTGCAAATTAAAAAAAAAAAAATATATATATATATATATATTATTATGGGAAGAATGGGAAGCAAAGTTGGACAAATGAAGAGTATCCCTTTCTGATATGGCCCAAACAAGGGCCAAGCTTGGATTGGAATTTACCCCTAATTAATTCAGCACCTTGGCCAGGCACAAAGGTGCATTGAACCACATGAACAAGTGATCCAGTTTTCTAATTATTTTGATTTTTAAAAAGACAATTTCATTGTTTCTACCACTGCTCAGCAGACAGCTATTGCAACTGCTAAGGAAATCAGGTAACACTGCCAATAAAAATAAGACTGGCCACTTCAGAAAATGTCTTGGAAAGAACATTCTTTCAACTTTGAATTATTGGACCTTATACATATAGCACTAAAATATACTTATATTAAGTTAATTGAAAATATCTTTAGTTATTTAGAGTTGCCTGAATTGTGCATTAATATCAGGCTTTTAAGTTTGCTATACATATTTTCTGACTAGATATAAAATGGTGAGTAGCCTGGAGGTCAATGAAAGATCTGTAGTCACTAACTCTGACATTAAAGTCTGGCATTCCATATTAAGGATATTTGGACAACTCTTCCTTAATTATATGAAAATCAGGGCCAACATTTTAAATTTAATCCAAGTTCCCAAGCTACATATTTCAAATCTTTCTCAATATCCCTTACTTCTTTGAGAATTTTTATTGTACCAGATTTCTAGAGTCAAGCATGTAAGCAGCAAAGTTCTCACTTTCTGTTTTTTACATTTTTTGAGGTTTTTGTTCTTTAGAAACCTTAACCTACTGAGAATGCAATGTACCTAAACAGTGTTCACAGTAGTGTCTGATCTGTGCTGAAATAGGTGTGAAAATCCTATGGGAATGTACAGTAAAAAATAAATATATTAAAGGTATTAAAGATAAAGCTTACAAAACAAAATTCTAAAAATGAACTCAGGAACTGAAGCTTGACTCACTTGAAATTATTGATTAATGACCTAGAATATGCCAGATGTAATAAAGAAATATAAATTATACCTTTCATTTAACTTGAATTAACTCATCTACAAGATATTTAGTAGATTCATACACCCAATGATTACTGAAAAACTGGTTTAGTAATCCACTTCTGCATGAATAATGTCTTAAAGGAGGAAGTGAAGTTTGGTGCCAAACAGAACAGAGACAAATGTTCATGTTACAGTGAACCACATGAGTAAAAATATAGGAGACTGAAAGTGCAATTCTGGAAATTTACAAGCAAAATTAGTTCGATGAGTGCATGCATTGTGAAGAGAGGAACAATGTCACAGCATAAGGAATGTACTGTATAAATTACAATATTCTAAATAAATGTTTCATGTTTCCATTTTGTATGACAACTATTGGAAAGATCAAATCAAATGTTATAAAATATTTCCCTTTCATCTTAGTGTAGCTTTGCCCAAAAGCAGATCTTGAGACAAAGATTCAAGTGCCATTAGTTTACTTTGGAAGGCATTCCAAGAAACCCTCAAATGCAGGGAACATGTGAGGTGAACGGGATGTACAGGTAGTTAACAACAATGTGGTAACAAGCAAATTAGCACCACAAATGAAGGGCTTAATTATTTATTTCTCTGTATATCTCTTTATAATAACAATTTTCCCATTTCCTAATCTAGGCATTTTCATTTCTAATATGACTTTTTTTATTTGCATCAGTTCCCTCTGCATGTAGCATACTCATTCTCAAATCATTCCCATTAGTTGCTCAAATATTCAACACAATTACATTATTCAGTGTAACGACTATGCAATATAGACAGTGTGACAGGGAATAGAAATAAGGAGTTGTCAATTATATTTTTACATTCTTATGGAAATTTCTAAATCATGATAGCTAAAATTTTAAAGCAAATCTGTAAGTTTTTCATGGGACTGGAAGTAACAAGACCAAATGAAGTTTTAATCTTATGTAATGAGTATTTTTTCACTCTAAATTAATTATTATTTAAATATAATTTTATATGATTCAACATGACAGAAGGAGAATTTTCATAAACACTAAGTTTTCCTAATAAGTAAACACTAGTAATTTAGCTTCTAAGAAATATATTCATTAAAGCAATGGAAGTTTACCCTGGTTAACTAGAGTGGAAAAGCAATTGGTTGGAAGAAACATCAGATATTTTGCAGAATCAAAGAGACTGGAGAACCAGGATTAGCAAAAGCCAACATTAGGCAGCTCTGAGGGCTATGCAAATTACTCAATAATCCCACTAGGGAGCTTCCATAAGCAAAGAACTTCTATTTTATTTGCTTCATCATTAAATCATTTATCTCAAGATTGAAAATCCCAGGGCAATGAGTCAGATTGATCTGATTTAACTCTCACCCCTTATTTATGTAAGGACATTCAAACTCTCCTCAAAAGGGAAAATATAATTCTCTAGCAGGAGATCAGGCTATTTTTAGAAATAGGAGGGGATGGGTAGATATTGGGTTATTGATAAATAGAAAAGTTTCATTCTATGGAAAAATAACTTGAATCTTCTTTTTGAGACTAAGAACTAAGCCAATTAAATATGTAAGTCTCAACTCTTAATGTAATACTTTTAGAGTAAAGAAGGAAGTGTATAAGCAGGGTAATTAACCGATGTTAAAAGAGGATAAAGATAAATATCCAAAACTTGTTCAAATGTGAGCTAGTAAGGCTGAAAGCCACTGTACTGATCGCATCTATAACTCTGTCATCGTACTGAGAGTTAGAATTTTAGACTTTTGACTCTTCTTTGGCTTAGGAAAATGTTTGATTCCACACATATTATAAATTATGTGCATTACATGGAGTAAATACCCAAATCATGAAAATCATCTGCCATGGACAGAAGGAGAAGGAGTTACGGAAACAAGGTGGAGAAATTAATTTTTGGCTTTTGTTATCATTTCTGTTTTCTTTTTTTTTAAATACATGAAGAAAATATTAAATTTTGTTTTATATTACCAATTTAAAAAATGATTCCATTGAAACGTGTAGGTACTCATACAAATTTTATTTCTGGTCTTTAGATAAGATGTGGTCAATTATAAAGATGGCGAGAAATTTGTCATACCCTTGCATCCTGACTTTTGTCATATCATATTGCAGGTTGTCTTTCCAAGAGTTGGAAACTAATTCCCAACCCATTGATCCTGGGCACGACTTGCTTTGGCCAATGAGTAAATGTAAAACAAGTAGAGGTTTGGAAAGCACTTGCACACTGGGCATTCTCTTTTGTTGTTCTTGGGACCTGATGCCTACACATGAATAACTCTGGGCTACCCTGTGGATGATAAAAGATACTTAGCCTAGTTGTACCTGCCACATCAACTGACAACCATTCAACTTCTAGAAGTGGAGCAGCTCCATTTAGCCATCAGCTGAACGCAAACACCTGAAAGACCCTAGTTAAGCCACCAAACTGATTCTGGATCTAATTGCCAACAAATACAATTATAGGTAAAACAAATGGTGGTTGTTTAAAGCCACTATGTTTTGGGATGTTTTGTTTTACAGCAAAAGCTTACTTTACAATCTTTAGTGGGTTTAATTGAGTCCCCATAAAATTCATATCTTGAAACCCCAATTCCTAGAACCTCAGAACATTAACTTATTCGGAAACAGAATTGTTGCAGACATGTATACTTAAGTAGGATGAAATCATGGTGGAATAAGGTGTGTTCACAGTTCAATATGACTGGTGTTCTTATATGAAGGGGAAAATGTGGACATTGACAGGCACACAGGGAGAATGCGATGTGAAGGTGAAGGCAGAGATGAGTGATGCTTCTACAAGTGAAGGAACACAAGTGATTGCTAACAGATTACCAGAAGTTAGGAAAGTTTTGGAATGGATTCTTCTTTGGAGCTCTTAGGAGGAAGCAGCCCAACCAACACTGTTCTCAGGCTTCTTAGCATCCTGACTGATAGACACTACATTTCTATTATTTCAGCCCGCCAGTGTGTGGTACCTTACTACAGCAGTCAGAGCAAACTAATACACAAACTAAACTGATTTTTTCTTGAAGCCTTTTTAGTTACTATTTCCACTTCCTAGAGAATAATTTTCCCACTTGCCCTTGCATTCAAATTCTAGCTCTAGTGTTGCCTTAGCCGTAATTCTTTGACTACATAATCCAAATGATCCATCCTCTGGTCACCCACTTTCTTTTTAGTTTCTCCATTATGCTTATCTCTAATGAAGCTACTTATAATCTTTGTTTAGCTATTTTTAAGTCTCCTTTAATCAAAGGTAAGCACCAAGGGAACAGACTCCTTTATTGTCTTTTTATTACTGTATCCACAAGATTTAGCATATATTAAGTCCTTAATAAATATTAATTACATAAAGTAATACATAGGTAAGCCAGGAAGCACTTAAGTAAGTTATCTCATAATTAAAATTTTGACCCACGTAAGGTATTTTCCTTCAGGTACACTCTTGAATAATGTCATCATTTGTATGGAGTGTGATTGTTTTCTGAGAAATCTATGTAGTATTTACACATACTTTGTTAGTAATAGAGCCAGGAATATCAGTCTTTGGATTTTCCTCTTTTCATCTCTTAGTGATAATCTTCTCTTAACCATTGAAGGGCACAAATATAGTCTCTAGAATAATTAAAATATTAATTATGAGGATCTAAAAAGAGAGTCTATGATTGGCAAAATCGAATCTAGATAAAGTCAAAGTCCTTGAGATGCCAGAAAAAGGGACTATATCCTAATGATAAAACTAGAAAAAGTGAAGGGTAAGCAAAGAATAAAACTCTGTATTTCCTCACCCTCACTAAGGCTCAATAAGAGATATCTTGCTGAAGACAGTGAAGGGGATGGGAGATGTTTGATTACATTGCAGAAGAATGTGAAAGAAGTAAGATGGTAGGTACCAGAAGAGCATGTTGGAAAGACATAGAGTCTGAATTGACAGACTGCTATCTGGAGGTTATCTTCTAGCAGTGGGAAATAGAAGCAGCACTCTACATCCACTCGTTTTCACTTCTGTGAACACATGAACACCCACACACCCCAAAAAGATGTGCAGTTCTTCTTGACAATGACATTTCATTGTTGCCTCTTTGTTTATTCATTTAACAATTTATTTATTTATTTGAGAGAGAGATAGGGCATGAATGCCTGGGAGGGGCAGAGGAGGAAAGAGAAACAACCACCCCCCTAAATAGGGAGCCCAACCTGGGGCTCGATCCCAGGACCCTCTAGAATCATGACCTGAGCCAAAGGTGGATGCTTCCCCCACTGAACCGCTCAGGTGCCACTCATTGTTGCCTCTTTAATTCTCAGTAATCTTTCAAGAAAAATTACCCTCTGTATTTATTTGTAAAAGGACTGCCATTGAAATATCTCTTAGAAAATGCCACAGGACATTTCAAGCATCTGCCCCCACATGAGCTGGGTTTCTGGACACCCACAGGAGTTGTCAGAGAGTAAACACTGAAGCTTCTGCATCTGTTCTCCAATACTATGGATTTCTAAGAGTGGGTTGAGACAGATAAAAAATCAACATGCAGATATCATTAGGTTTCTAGTACATGAGCATTAACTAATTGGATAACACTGTAAATATGTCATTTTAAATAGATACTGCTGATCCTTTTGGCACAAAACAAAATCAGAGTTAAGTATTAGTAGGGGCATGGTCATTGGTTCTACTTCTTCAAACATGTAGTCTTCGCTTGAAGTAGCTGTGTACAGAAACCTCAACAAAAATAATGTCTTCAAATTTAGAGACTTGAGCCTATTCAGAAATATGACTCATGACACAGAATTAAAGCTATTCCCTCTATATGTCTCATCCCATTAGCTAGAAATAAGTGCATTTTTACCAAAATAATCCAATATGAAAAATTGTAACCATACTTTACCTTAGACCATAATTTAACTTAAGTCACTTAAAAATTACCACCCAAGATGAATTGAATGGCCCAAATATCTCTATTTTTTAAAGGTCTTTATATTGAAATTGTTTGTCATGATGACTATCTTTATTCGGTTTCTCAGAACATAGATACTTCAGGTGAAAGGAATATCAAAACCCCTTCTTCTTGAACTCATATACACAAAAAGCAGTGTAGAGATTATATATACATGTGAAGACGGATGTATATTAAAACTATAAAATTTAATACACATACACATATGTTACATCTATATATATATCTGTATATAATGTACATATATCTGTACATATATAATCTATATGGATGCAATATATATACACATATACACATATAAAAATATGTGTATAATTAATAAAATATGTGTATATATACACATATAAAATATACACACATAAAAAATATATACACATATAAAATTCAATATCACCTCCTTCCACAATTTCATCTTGTAAGCTTTACAACAGACTTAATCATTTTATGACTCATTTTGGAGGAAGCCATTATATATTCAACTGAATTGTCCCAATTTTACAGCAGTTTGGTATAAATCTACTCAAAAGTAAATTATGAGGCCTTATAGAATTAATGGTACATAAATTATGAAAAACAGTGGGCTCCATCTGCTTGGATACTACAGGCTTAATAGTAGAAAAATTGACAATAATCACTAGTATTTGATTATTACTTAAAAAAATATTTTATTTATTTATTCATGAGAGACACAGAGAGAGAGAGAGAGGCAGAGACACAGGCAGAGGGAGAAGCAGGCTCCATTCAGGGAGCCTGATGTGAAACTTGATCCTGTAACCCCAGGATCATAACCTGAGCCAAAGCAGATGCTCAACCACTGAGCCACCCAAGCATCCCTGATTATTACTTATTAAATATTATTTATGTCCTACTATATATCACAAGTAGATTTTTTTAATAGAAGTGAAAGATCCATTATTTATGCCACTCACACAGGTTTATTACATATACACCCAGAAACCTTATATTATTTGGGATTTTAGAAAGGACAATTTTTAATCTTAGAGAGTGGCCTAAACCACCATGAAAATTTTAAAGCAGATTTTTGAGTTGTATAACAAGCGATATGTTAAGAAATGACTGTTGCCCATTTTTCCTGAAGATCAGCTGCTTAACCACTAAAAATCTAAACCTAATTTACCTCAAACCAAATCATATTAACAATCCTGTGTGTAAGTGTGTTTATGTGTATCTTGTCAGTCAAAATTTAAATCCTGGTGCTGCTATTTTAGGGAAACAACAATACCTTTTCTCATGGCTTTCTGTGGGAAGTGGCTTCTCTACTTCAGTTTCTTCATCTCTAGGAAACTCTTCATCTATTTGTTTTTGTTCTTAGCAAAGGCTATGAAAATTAAGATCACACACACACAACACACATGTATGGATACAGATATAAGTGAATAGATATAAATACAGATATATGACATTTTAAAGAGCATTGTTGTAAATTGTGGCATTTTTGATGGACAAAATGTAACAGCAAAAATGCTATAGATGTCATAGTTTAAATCTTGAATACAGATTTATTATTGAGAAAATGTATATGATCTTCAAACCGTTATTTGTATATCTTCAGCAGATAGCTAAAAAAAAAAAAAAAAAAAACAAACAAACAAAAAAAAAAAACCTGTGACTTCTCTATTGCTTACTAGGATGAATGCAACTTACAACAATTTGAAAATCTTCAGTCTTTTTCCACTCTTTGCAGTCTGTAACATTTATAAAATCTATCGTGTGCCATGTCCACACGAATAACTATGTCTGCCATCTTTTTAATGATAAGTAGGAGGAATATCAGTTATGATTTATCGCCTACTCCGTTCCAAACTGTTAGAGGGCTTGTCAAGACACATTCTTGGATTGCAAGTTTATCTTGCTAATATATGTAAACAACGTGTAGCTACATTAAAGAAAGTAGACATTGGAGGCAGTTATAAGTAGAGGCAAGAATAAGCTTATCTTTTATACTATTCTAAAACTATGAGATTTAGCTAATTTTTTCTTGCTCAAAAAAATTCAGTGTGTCCACATTATCTATTTTAAAATACTGGCATGGAGGTTATATATTGCCTTACCTTGTAAATAACACCTGCACCATGATGTCAGACATGAAGGGAGCCTGAATTAGACAGCAGCAATAGACAATTAACACACATTTTGCTATAAAATGAGTAACAGGGACACCTGGCTGGCTCAGTTGGTTGAACATCCCACTCTTGATTTCAACTCAGGTCATGATCTCAAGGTCTAGGGATAGAGTCTCATGATGGGCTACCCCCCTCAGTGTGGAGTCTGCTTGAGAATTCTCTCTCCCGCTGCCCCTTCCCCCACTCACATGCATGCTCTCACACTCTCTCTCAAATAAATAAATATATCTTTAAAAATTATTTAAAAAATTAACAGATTTCTTATCTGTACTTGGTCACTGTATTGTTACATTGCAGAAGGAAAAAGAGGCATTCAGGGCAAGTTCAGGGTTCTAGTCTCTATAACTCAGTATGGTAATGCTAGGCAGCAATATATGAAGGGGGCTAAGAATGGCATAAGTTAGGGGGAAATGCACTGCTTTCATATTTGTGCAAATATGAGTTTGATATTTCTGTGTGATACTTGATGAGAAAAGAGGATTTCAATAAATAATATTAATATTCTTTGTTCAGATAATTATACTGTGTCCTCCCACCACTAATGGCATCACTACTATCACTACAAACACAGAAGAATAACAGGGAGAAGTATATTTAAAAATGAACATCTTATAGAGATTAAATAGAATGAAATTATTGGGTGATGAGCAGCACCATATCCCTTCGGCTGTTGAATCCAGAAACTAATCTATCCATATGGCCAGGAATTTAGATTCTGGAGGAAGATGTGAGTTGTAATGGAATAATAGGAAACTTATATAGCAAGACAGCCCTGGGTGGTAGTCCATTCTTGGAGAAGGGGCAGACCTAGACTAAGACCACTCCCATAGCTACAGGTGATAACTACAAAGCTGCCCACTTACCTATGGTGGCTGTAGGGTTGCCCATGGGAACCCAGCCAAGCAGCCGTGTTCTTGGGAAAGGTGGGCAAGATCTCCCAATAAAAAAATTGGTTCAAAATGGGATTTGAAAACAAAACAAAACAAAACAAAACAAAACAAAACAAAAAAAAAAACAAAAAAAAAAGAAAACAAACAAAACAAAACAAAACAACAACAACAAAAAAAATGGGATTTGTTGGAGGCAACTGTAAGATAGAAAAGGAAGGAAAAAAATAAATAAAGGAGAACTTCCCACTCCAAAGAGCTAGTCAATTACATTTTTTTAAAACAGAAGAAGAGAAGAAATAGCCCCTGAAATCAACAATTAAGATAAATTATTGAATGAGAAAAGAAGTGTAGGGCATGTTGATAAAAACTTAAGCAAGTTTACTGTGGCGTATATGAAGACATAATTAAATAGTTTCTTTCAATAAGAACAGCAAGTTTGACAATATAGGCAGATGTGAATCAAGAAGTAGATACACAAGAAAGTCAAATATTGAAAGAAATATTTTCCCTAAAAAGAAACTCAACATATGGGATATATAATCATGTATCCAAACAAAACTCAGTTCTTTTATACATCAGATGCTGATATTGAGCTACTAAAGGTTCAGTGCAATATTCCGCACCATATGACTAGAGGGAGCTGAGAGGATTGTAACTCGGGTGTCATGGATCCAAAACTCATGTTATTTCCAAAGCTCTATTATCTTCCTGTGGCAGAGAATTAAGTTGGATTCATGGGACTAGACTTTATACATGCAGCCTCCACGTATTTTTGGAAAATACTGGTTAATGGAATCTATGAAGTACATAATAATGACTAAGTGAAAAGGGTTATTCAGCTTCACTCCCATAACACCTGTTCAGATCCTGGTTAAGCAGGCAAATGGAACTAGGAACCATCTTGCATTCATTCAACCTTCAAAATGTTTTGAGCTTTTCTCTATTCCAGCCACTAGGCTACAACCTAGAAGACATGGTTGGATAAAAGAGACTGTCTTTCATGAGTCCACAGTCTCAGCAGAAGGGAAGATACTAATAAAAATAATTTTAAAATAAAATTATAAATGTGTTAAGTACTGTATGAAATACAAGAGGCAACACAATGGATCAGAGCTAACTTTGATGAACTCTAGAAGGTTTTGTAGTAGAAAATTGGGGTGAAAATAGTAAACAGGGGTTCATAGACTGTGTATTAGGAAGTTGAGTCAAAGTGACATTGATTAATAGTGTCCTTGGGACTTTATTAATAATGTAGGGATTTTAGGACATACACAGCTCCCTTGGCATGATAAGTAGAGGGTATGTATACACGAAGGGCAAGAGATGATTAAACCTGTCTTGTCAGGCTAAGTTCAGAGAAATATTGCCACTAGTTATAGCTGAAAAAAGACTATGAATAATTGACCAGCCTTCCGAAAACTTGAGGAAAGGAACAAATGTCGAAGGAGTAAAAGTCAAGGCATTACGAACAAACATGGATAGAATCTCTTCCATTAGGTCAGCATCATGAATTTTTTTTAAAGCAATTTAAACCATGAGTTATGAATAGGACAGGATGCTATGATGGTGCATTGGAGTATTGTGTTTGTTTCGAATTGGCATTCTGTAAAAAAAAAGTGTTAGAAGTGCAGTGTCAGTGCATTATATTAAAACACACACCCGCACACAGGCACACATGCAGATGAAAAGGGGATACAGTAAACCAATTTGAATAGATAAGTAAGTCTATGGAAGAATTCCTGTTGATTTTTTTTTTTTCTTGAAAGAAAACACTTCGGCAAATTATTGGTTGCAGCGCGATGGTGTGATGGTGTCACAGCCAGGAAAGAGAAAATGCAACACGAAAGAAGGGAGCTATATAATTTCATCACAGTCATTATCTTTAGTTAGAAATTTGCAAGGGTGGCTTTTAAGTAAAAGGAAATTGGCCGTTAAAGAACGGTGTAAATGATTGCATGTCTAAACAAATCTTCCCCGAAGAAATCTCGGAGAGATTTCAATGGAACAAGTATTATCTTAAACAGAAAATTATTTCATGAAAAGTTGTTTTTTTTTTTTTTTGTCAAATATCGTATCCTCTTTTTCTTTTGCTCTTATTTTCTCTTCTTCTTTCCCTGTATGCTGTCTCACATACTCACAAACACACACACGTATTCGAAACGCAAATGCATTGTTCTTTTTTCATAATAGTCTAATAAAGTCTTTGTAACATTTTCTCAGTCCTATCTTTTCTTAAGGAGCATTTCTTAAAAGACTGCTTCACATTTTGTTCAAGTCACATCATTGCTATAAGATCTGTATTTTAAATAATATAAATTCAATGTTGATAAATGTGTATTTTCATTAAGTGGGAGTATTTGATGAATGCCTCCCAACCTAAAGTTATCTTAAAGCCATTATGATAGGCAGAAGAATGCACCCCCCCATGTCCATGTTCTAATCCCCAGCACCTGTGAATATGTCAAGTTGCATGACGAAGGGGAAGATGGCTACTCAGCCAACTTAAAATGGGGAGATTAGATGGTCTTGGATTTGAGGAGGCAAGGAAAGAAGAGAGTGGTACAAGGGTGTCGGGGTCCCTCTCTCGGCCACTCTTTCTAATCCATCACAAGCAAGAGCAGCTGGTCCAGGAACTAGCTTGGTGAGTGGAGAAATGAGCTGAGTGACACTCAAGATGGGAAAACCCCAAAGGGAGTGACGGGCCCTTCGGTAGGGATTAGGTGAGGAGGCAGATGGTGACAGTGATATGGCCTGCAGGTGCTGCCAGAGGACAGAAATGCTGCCTTTTGCAGTAGGGCGAGAGGAGGTGAGGATAGAGAAGGTTGCTAATACTTTATCTGAACCCTGTACCCTGAATGAACCTGTTGCCCCATGAGAGGCAGCTGATGTGCTCCTTGTCTGGGGACAACAGGACTCAGATGGCTTTCAGAGACGGCAAGGGACTGGACGATGGCTGATTCAATTCAAGGGGTAGGGTGGACAAGCTTTGGAAGTGCAAAGCAGCCCAGAGCAAGGGCTTGTGAGGGCAGCGGATTGGCTCAAGGAAGCCAGTGACCAGGGGCAACAAAAGCTGGAACCTTTCTAGAACTTGGAATGTGGGCCCGAATTGGAGCAATAGTTGGTCCTGTTCTGGCTCTGCTTCTGGGTTGGAGAAACCCTGTCTGTGCCTTGGCTTTTTCTGCTGGTCTTGAAACTTGATTTGATCCCATAGATGTTTGAGTGTGACTCCTGGATCCAAATGATCTGGATTCAAATCCTGGATTTACTGCTTAGTAGCCTTGACACCTTTGACAAATTACTGAATCTCTCTGTAATTCTAAATCAGGGGTAACGACTACACCTAACTTATAATTTTGAACAAGCAATCAGTTAATTTATATAAAGGGGTTAGTGTGGTATAGGCATGGCTAATATTAAATTACTCAGTTCTGACACTGTGACTTCCCCGCCCCACTGTACCCAGCTCAGCCCAAGGGCAGCTAGTAGGTGAGGACGCCAAAAAGAAGAGCAAAGGATCTGCAGCCTCAACTATAAAGAGGAGTCAAAGCCACCCTGGACACTCCTGGCGAAAAGTTTGGTTTCAATTTCTTTCGGCATCTCCACCATTTGGAACACTCCTCCTTCCCTGGTAACATGGGGGCTTGTCTTGAGTCCAGAGCCTTTCCAGGAAAACACTGTCTGGCAGGTACGGTGTTGGTCTGTCCCTGTCTGGTCAGTGAATCTGGGGCCATGATCATGGGACTTATGTTTGGGGGTACTGACCATCAGATCAGCACAAGACCCCTTTTGCAGGTTTTCAGATGAAATGTCCCTCCTGACAGAAGGGGGAGATGAATGGTGCATTTAGAAGACCTTCTCTAAGAAAGGAAAGTGGGCGTTCAGCATGTTGTAGAAAGAATATTTTACTCAATCTTTAGGATTCAGTTAAGTAATTATGGTTAATAAAGGTTAGTGGGGAAGCTCCCTCACTGTATGCTGGCACTCACTCTTGAAAAGGACACCCTGGCAAATGGCTTAGTGTTTTATGCTATTTTGTCGCATTGGCCTAATAAACTCTGTATTTGGTTTAAAAAAATGAAATAGGAAGATTATCATGGATTATTCAGGTGGGCCCAGTGTAGCCCCTGAGGTCCTTAGTCATGGAGGGGGAGGCAGAAAAGACATGAAGACAGAAGCAGGGGTCACAGTGATGCCATGGGATGAGGACTCTAAACTTCCTTGTTGCCTTTAAGATGGAAGAGAGCCACCCGCTGGAATGGAGGCTGTTTCTAAAAGTTGGAAATGGGGATCCCTGGGTTGTTCAGTGGTTTACCACAGCCTTTAGCCCAGGGTGATCCTGGAGACCCGGGATCGAGTCCCGCATCGGGCTCCCTGAATGGAGCCTGCTTCTCCCTCTGCCTGTGTCTCTGTCTCTCTCTCTCTGTGTCTCTCATGGATAAATAAATAAAATCTTTAAAAAAATAAATAAAAGCTGGAAATGATAAGGAAAAGGGCTTCTTCCTGAGAGCCTCCAAAAATGAACAAAGTCCTATTGACACTGGATTTTAGCCCAGTGAGATGTCCAACCCACAGAACTATAGGGTACTACTGAATTGGTGGTCACTTGTTACAACAGTAATAGGGAACTAATAGCCCATGTTTTTACGGTCCTAAGACACTCGTATTATGATATCCATCTTAATCTTGTGTTTATTACATTCACATTTAAGAATAAGCAAAAGATAGGCTAAAACACATGCAAAGGGACATACTTAGTACTCTACACATTTATTCACAATGGTGCTTTTTTTTGAATGTCAATGAAAGTCATGATCTTGTCTCCAAATATAGCAACGTCATATGACCGATTGGATAATCTGCCTAGAATTCTTTGGAATCACAGCGATTTTGGATAAAACTCTATGCATGTAATGTATGTATTGCTTGGACTAGAAACTCAAGAGTGCTAAAAAGTTGTGGCAAAAAAATAATAAAACAAAAACAAACAAACAAACAAAATAATAAAACATACAAATAAACCAAACTTCATCAGCTGATGCTGTATCCCAATAGTCTTATGTAAAATTTAATCTCAGTCATTCTGAGGGTTTTATTTCTATTCCCGATTTTATGTAAAATGTTGGAGATTTTAACTGAAACAAACCACGTTATCGCTGATATGATTGTTGTTCAGAATCCCAAGGTCCGCGCTCCAGATCCAAGATTGAGCCATTCCGTCTATGGTTGTGTCACCCTTTCCCTTTGCCCTCCTGGGTTTTCTATACTTTTTCCATCCATTTGTTTCATCAAGTATTGCATTTGACTTGATATTCCAACAAATCTTACCATGTCTGTTCTTTGTGCTGGAAAGACAGCACTAGGTAAACTCACCTAAATTCCTTCCCTCAACAGTTTTAATCTGTGCTTTTTAATTGAAAACTAGAAGCTATTGTCAAGTAGCTTTGCATTGTGCTTCTTCCTTCCTTCCTTCCTTCCTTCCTTCCTTCCTTCCTTCCTTCCTTCCTTCCTTCCTTCCTTCCTTCTCTTTCTTTCTTTCTTTCTTTCTTTCTTTCTTTCTTTCCTTTCTTTCTTTCTTTCTTTCTTTCTTTTCTTTCTTTTCTTTCCCAATCAAAGGAGCAGCAGAGGGTTTGGCCAGAGAGTTGGTTAAAAAAACAAAACAAAACACTAAAATCTAAATAAATTACCACAAGTGAAATGAATTCTATCATATTAAGCAAATCAAACAGTTTGAGTAATACAAGTATACCTTGGTGAATATCTGATATTTACCAAGAATAATAAAATTCCCTCAGCCTTTGAGAGATCAGATTTGTTAAAAGACAAAGACACGATAGGAATGATTTATGCTATAGTGTTTACTTGCCACCTATAAAACCTTGTAAATCAAAAAAATACTTAAAATTTATGTTTTCTTTTATAACATCATTACAAATTTTGATCAGATAAAGCTATAAATGATAAACTTTATTAGGTTTGAAAAATGGGAATAGGCCATTTATATCAGAGATAAATTCATATCGTTAAATACTTTGGTTACTGTGGGCAGTTTTTCCGACAATCCCCAATGATCTCTATTCCTGGATCCATGTCCTTGTGTAATAGGCACCCCTTGAGTGTGGGGTTGGACTTACATGACAGACTTTTAAATAATAGAACACCATGAAATGATGGGTTAACATTTCTGAAATCAGGTCAAAAAAAAAAAAAAAAACAAACAGATCAGCTTTCATCTTGGGAACTCTCATTTATATGGAAAGAGAGAACAGAGAATAGGCAAGAGGGAACATTCAAAGACATAAATGCTGGACAACTTCCCAGATTTTAATGCAGAAATGAATCTTGGGTAGGAATGGGAAATACCTCCATATCTAGACACATTTTAATGAAATTTCATTTAATGTCTTACAGTTGTTGGGAAGAGGAAAACAATGTCTAATTTTGAAAAGGAAAACAGAAACAAAGGAAATTGGATCAAACTAAAAAAGCCAGAGAAGGAGAAAAAACAAACATTGGTAGAAGCAAAATTAAAGGTAGAAATAATTGCAAACATGTCAATTAACACAACACATTCAATACCTATTTTAAATATATTATACCTTAGATGTGTGTGTGTGTGTGTTTAATTTGCCTAATCTAGACAGAGAATCTCACAGTGACTTAAACATTTATAGGAATACCAACTCAAATGGTATTCTAATGAATAATTCTCTTATACATTAAATCCATAGTTTAGAATAGAAATAGGGCACTACAAATTTTGACAAATAAAAAGAAGAAATAAAAATAAAACTTCGGAATACATATGCAAAATCCTATATAAGGTAATAATTGGTTTCACAGAACCTTCTAAAATAATTTTAACCCATATCCAGATGATGTTTTTACTGGAATTAGGAAAACATGTTTATCACCCAGCTAAAACAAATTTCCAAAGTTATTTATTAATGCTGAAATACATAAAAAAAAAATCCCAAATCCACATCTGTAAAAAAGAAAAAAGTGAACAAATCAACCTATTAATAATAGAAGCTACTTCCTTCAATTCTCATAATCGCCCCACACAAACAACAAATATTCCTCAGTGTGGTGATGCTGCTGGCAATATTACCTTTGAATCTGTGAACAAATGAACTCACTTACTGTCACCACACTTAGTTTTCTTTTGTTACATCTACTCACTGTAAGGAGTATAACACAGAAATAAGAACTATGAGCAGTTACTATATATACGATCCATTCATGTTCATGTGTATTGGAAAACACAGAAGACATATTGGGTAGAAACATCTCCTTAAAAGCAGCAACTATAAATAAAATCTAGATATAACCTAAATAATAAAAATTAGGGGTTCTTATGAAGGCAACTGCAGTTCTTCAATACAACAGATAACCAATTGTGCGCGTGTGTGTGGTCAGAAGAGCACTAGCAAATTGATACTCTGGGAGAGCTGGGTTCTTGTCTCATGGAGTGGAGAATGAATCTCGTGGACAACGGAGAGTGAGCAAAGCCATAGATGTTTATTAAGCAGAGATGCAGAGAAAGCTCTCAGGAGCGAGAGGGGTCCCCACAGCATTGCCACTGGGGGCGTGTAGGGTCTGTCTTTTATAGGAAACTGACCAGGACCTTGGTCCATTTCCTGTCACTATCAGGGTGGATATTTAGAACAAACATGGTGGACTTGGAACCCTCATAATAACAAAGGGGATGGCTTTTTGTAAATCTCATGAGCCCAAACAAGGGGCTCCCTTCTCTCAGGGTAATATCTCCTCCATAACATTTCTCTACATCTGGGATTTCTGCGAGCCTAGTCGGGTAACCCGCGGCCTTGAGATTCTTGTGCCATCTTGGTTTGAACAGAGACTATTGATAACACCTTAATGACCTATTTCTTTGTGATCTGGCGGGTTTCTGTGATTCCTTAGTAGCCATTAAAAGGAGGACACTCCCTAACATTTTGGATCTAGGGAGCCAGGTTTATTTATTTATTTTTTCTGATTTTACTGTACTTCCTCTGTTTTCTTGGGATAGGTAGGAGCTTGACTCTGGGCCTTTCCCTCAACTTTCCCTGCCTAGCCCTGTCTGCCCCTATCTCATTCCTACATCAAAATGACTCTGAGATAGAAAATTAAAGAATGTCCAACAAAGAAACAGATTGTGAGAGAAAGATATAGAAGATGAGGAGAAATGAAAGACAGTAAGAGAGAGACAGAGGGAGAGAAAGAGAGGGAGTGACAGGGAAGGGGGGAGGGAGAGAATGTGAAGGAAGAAGGGAGCAAGGGAGAGAAGGGGGTAGGCCGTATTAATGAGAACATCACAGGAAAAGTTCACAACTGGACAGACTTATAATAAAGGGAGATTTCTTCAATTGATGGGAAGGAGTTTTGCATTTTATTCCCAATAAGATTCTGAATTTACAAATTTCATAATAAGATGGCCGCAATTTTACAGTTCAAATAACTACAAAGGTGTCTTGAAACAGAAAACAATGTGGGCTCCAAATTCTGCCTAATGCATCAAAGAGCAGTTGTATGCAGTTGTTTTTTTTTTTAAATATCACGCTATACTGCAGGATCTGAGTAGCAAGATTTGCAGATTTGCATTGGCACATAAATGACGGGAAATTAGAAGACTGTAGGAATTTATAAGATGCAGTGTTGACTTATGTAAACATTCTGGGATCACTTGCAAGGTTTTACCCTCGTCACATAATTAACTTCCACAAGGAGGCAGAGGTGGAAATGAGTGAGCCAGGTGGGTGTTTTCACCCAGAGCTAAAGGCATTATTAGGCACGAGCACACGCACACAGCTTCTCATCTGGAGCCTCAGTTTGAGTTAATTTAGTTTACGGCTATGCTTTAAAAAAAATGACAATCTTCAAAACAGAGATTAGATGTACTGCAATAAAAGTTCTTCACTGTAATTTAATACTTTCTAGGAGGATTTGATTCCCCATTTGGTTCATCCACAGACTCTGTTTATCACGATGTATGCAAGATTTTTGTAAACAACTTAACCGCCTCCACCGAATGAACTTTCAAGGGGACATTTGCAGGAATATTTATAGGTACATTAATGCTCTGACAGAGACAGTGTGGTCTCTTCTCTGTAACTTCTCACAAAATGATCTTGCGTCAATATACATATTAATAGGCCTACCTTGTAAGCCTCATAGAATAGTTCTAGACTTCAAACATTGTACAAATCTAAGATTATCATTGGACACACAACTCTTTAAAACTTAATTTGACCGAGGCCGATGATCAACTCTCATGTTTCAAAACACTCAAAATGCTTGTTGTCCAAGAATCACATCTAAATGAGAAGTATCAACCGAGAAAGGCCTGTGTGAGGCCTCTTGGCCTGGTCTCTCTCAATCACCTCCCTTCTTTTGTATCCATTTGTGGGGTATATTTGCTTGAGCTTCCCATTCTTTAAAGGAGTGTTAATCCTACTGAATAGATGTAATGGTCATAAGAAACTGATGATCCTGGGGATCCCTGGGTGGCTTGGCGGTTTAGTGCTACCTTCGGCCCTGGGTGTGATCCTGGAGTCCCTGGATTGAGTCCCACATCGGGCTCCTTGCATGGAGCCTGCTTCTCCCTCTGCCTGTGTCTCTGCCTCTCTCTCTGTGTGTGTCTCTCATGGATTAATAAATAAAATCTTAAAAACAAAAACTGATGATCCTTTATGAAGGACCCATAACAGCTTTTGATGAAATAAGAAAATAAAATTAGCCTGACAATGCTGGCCTCTGAATGAGCTTTAGAGATGAAGAAAAGAAAGAAAAAAGAGGTGAAGGAAAATGACTAGTGGAAGTCGGTTTAGAAATGTTACATTTGAAATACCCACAGGGCGCTGCAGGTGGAAATGTGCAGACAAGGGCTGTGACTAAGTACAGAAATCTTCTTGGAGCTCATGATTTAGAGCTAGTGCATATTTGTTATTTTTTTCTGCTTTATTTACTTGTTCCAAAGTAAGTGAATGCAACATAATCTGTATCATTATGAGGATAATTAAGATATTTTATACTTGGCAAATCAAAGAAACTACCAACTAAAAAGGTACTGAAAGTGGGTCCATCATATATTATAAAGAGATTGTTTCCATTTAAAATGCAAAACTCAAAGAAGAGAAAATTAATGTCAAAAATCTTTATTCTGAGATTTTCCTATAATTTAGAAAAAAAAAATTCCTTCATTCCCTTTCATTGAGGAGAGGCAAACTTTATTTTTAACTCCCTCAGAGAATGTTCAGCTTCAAATCTGTGTTTTAACCTGCACCTCTAGCCTCTGAATTCTATGAAATGCTGCTCTTCTGCAAATGCTTGCACTGAAAATGAATTATCTCTTCTTTTTCATTTCAGTTCCCTTAGAGCAACTGTTAAAGGGAAGGGAGAGAGAAAAAGTCACAAGAGTACTGAATGTAAAATCCCCTTAATGAGGAGCCTCAGAGGGTACAGTGAAAGGCTTAGAACTAGAAGGAGTTCTAAGGGGGGCGATTTGTCTCACTGCAAGTAGCCTGGGGCAACTCTTCCCCATTTCTCTTGTGACCAAGCAATTTGGCAATGCATTTGACATGGGAACACGGGTCTTTTGCCAAGTATATTGTTAAACTTAAGACACAAAACTGATGAACATAGGGAAATGGAAGGAAAAGTAAGGTAAGATAAAAACAGAGAAGGAGGCAAACCATAAGAGACTCTCAACTCTAGGAAACTAAAGGTCACTGGCGGGGAGGGGGGTTGGGAGGAGGGGGTAACTAGGTGATGGGCTTTAAGAAAGACATGTGATGTAATGAGCACTGGGTGTTACATGCAACTGATGAATCACTAAATTCTACCCCTGAAACTAATAATTCACTGTATATTCACTAACTTGAATTTAAATCTAGTTGAATATCTATCTATAGATTGATACACGGATTGATCGATCCATGGTTAAAACTGATGAGGAAACATTTGAAAACCTCTCTTTAAGAAAATTTTTCTTTTCTTTTTTCTTTTTCTTTTTTTTTTTTTTTTTGCTATTCTGTCCACACAGAGAAACTAGAAATAATGAGAGCATGTCTAAACAGTACCATGTATGTGAAAATAAGCAAAGGATTGGTCTTTCTTATGAAGATAGATAAAAAAAAAAACACATAATGGAATATATAATATGATAAATATAGAGCTGACAGGAGATGAAACTGATGTAGGAAAGATGTCAGGGTTCGGAGATGACACCAAGGAAGAATTCTTGAGACGTCTTCCATGCAAAAAGGTGGTTTTATTGAAGCATGGGGTCAGGACCCAAAAGCAGAAAGAGCTGCCTTGGGGTCATGAGGAGTGGCACATTGTAGACTTTTAAGTGGGAGGAGGTTAGAGAGACCCTAAGCCTCTACGGGATTTGGAAGCAAGGTTTCCAGGACCTTGAGGGGGCCAGCTATTGTCAGGGAAAGGCCATTAATTACCAACTAATACAACTCTAGCCATGAGACCCTTCTGATGTGTATCAGTGCGGCATATATTTGGGGCATGATTGCCAACATTTATCTTGAAGGGGTAGAGACAAAGGAGTTTCCAAAGGAATTTTCATTATGTTAAAGTAGACGCACAGGATCCTGGGGGATCAGGCTAAGATTGCCTCTTGCCCTTAGTGAAGGGTCAACAGGGAGGCCACTGAGTCCCTAGAGGCAGGTAACTCTATTTCAAGGACTTGTCAGTGGGCTGTAGGTAGTCAGGAAATTTAATTTTTCTTTTGCCTTCTTTTCTCACATCAAAACTACCAAACTCTAATTTGTATCTCCATATTTTAAATCAGTAAGTTAAAAAAAACTTGAATTCTACGTATAAAGGAAGAAATGCCACATAGATGACACAATCACAGTTATGACAGTGTCCTGTATGTTTGTGTGGGAGACTCTGTGTGTGCTGTGCTTCTCTTGGAATGATTGGAATAGTTGAGTGTGGGTGGGTATTGGTGAACAGGGAGCACCTGTGAATAAGCTTTCTAGCTAATACAGTTGGTGAACTTATGATCTTTCTTGGCAAATGTCCTCATCTTCCATCTGTAAAACGTCATCCTTCCCACCTCGAGGTAATTGCTGTAGAAAATCCATGGGACCTGAGATCTGTACTGACACTGTACCATTTTACCCTTTTCACAGAGCAAATGGAACTAGTAAATCATGACTACTGATAATTGTCTACTGCTCCTCTGCTCTCAGCAGCCCCCTTTCTCCCTGGCGTCAATAAAGGTGAAATGATTAGAACGTGAAATGCTAAAATAACAGTTATTTCATAAGTACCAGCTCTCAGAGCTCCACAGGGGTTCCTTTTCAGTTCTTATTTCAAGAGGCCATTTTAGTAATTATTGTCAATTTAACTTATAATATCAACATATCACCATACTGCAATGAGTGGTCGGGTTTACTAAGAAACCTTGTAGGGCATTGTTAAACTTAACGCTAGCAAATTTTCTTCCACAAAAGAAGAACCATATTTTGTTTTTGCAGCTGAAGCTATGAAACACACTCGATGCTGGTGCCAAAGTTTGCTGATAGCAAGTTGCTCTATACGTTAGTTAATATTTCTGATGTTTAAAGGCAATGAACTAGGGGTGGTGGAAGGGAAGGAGGGCGGGGGGTGGGGGTGAATGGGTGATGGGCACTGAGGGGGGCACTTGACGGGATGAGCACTGGGTGTTATTCTGTATGTTGGCAAATTGAACACCAATAAAAAATAAATTTATTATTAAAAAAAAGAAAAACAAAAAAAAATAAAGGCAAGTAATTTCTTTGAGATCCTAAAGTCTACTTGTTTATAATCTATTAACATACTTCCTGAAGTCAAATAAAATTCTTACATTTTATTATCAATGTTTTTACCTCAATCATAATTGTTTTTGAATAAGGTATGCCAAGCACACTGTTTTTTCCATATCTCTTCTGAGGGATCATATCTGGAGATTTTTCTTTTTTTAAGTTTGTTTTTTAGGAAAAGGTTTTGCTCACTCTCGTATTTGGGAATGTACATTCCCAAATACTACATTTTTGCTTCTCAAAAGGATTTTGTAAATGTCCGTCTCACAAACTTCAAACTGATGCCACAGTATAAGCCATAACATGGTCTGAAATTCTCTTAAATTTTGAGAATTGTTACCCAGTGTTCCCTAAAGGCATTTAGTTATAGGCTTGAGAGTTACTTTGTCTTATCTTCTTTCCTACTATCCTCTTGGTCATTGTTAAAGGATAGCTCAGAGCTTCAAGGACTTTCAACAAATTAAGAAAAGAAAGTTAAATTTTTCATCATTTGGCAAAAGAATGAAGCAATGCAGGAAAAGATCTGGCTATTGCTAAGTATTACTGTAGGAAGAGAATAATAGGTTTGTAAAGCCCGTTGTTTGCTTTCTATCTCTTGGTGTCTTCATATCAATTCCAATATAGTCAAAGGTACCTAAGTATGGTCAGTTCCAGAAAAATAGTAGGCACTCCAAAGTCTGAGAGATACAATAGAAATTGTAAGCTGGAAGAACAAATTGATGATTCTGAATTAACACTGAGAATAGAAAAAGCAGCACAAAACAGAGAATGGCAAAACTAGGTCACAATCATTGATGTGATGAGTGACAGGAGAGTAGCAAAATATTGGAATAGATTGTTTTATAAATGATTTCTGAGTTCTTACAATGTATTAGAATGGTAAACATTGTTGATTGATGGTTAAAAATTATATTGGTCCACTCAAAGAATTCACACAAAATTAATCCAATATTTAAAGAGGAAAACCAAGGTTATAGTATATATGGATTATAGTAGCCATTTAAAAATATCTTTGGGGGCCCCTGGGTGGCTCAGTGGTTGGGCGCCTGCATTTGGCTCAGGTCGTGACCCTGGGTCCAGAATCGAGTCCTGCAAGGAGCTCCCTGCATGGAGCTTGCTCTTCCCTCTGCCTGTGTCTCTGCCTCTCTCTCTGTGTCTCTCATGAATAAATAAGCAAATCTTTAAAAAATAATTTAAAAAATATCTTTACTTCCTCTAGAAAATATTTGTAGGCTGATGGTAAAGTTGGGATAAGTATGTGCATTTTGAGTATATATCTCTGGAAATTTACTGACTCTTTTTAATTAAATAAAAAAAATATGGTCTTGTGGAAAAAGATAAATGGTGAAGATATTTTAAAAAGTACTGAGACGGTAGAATAGTTAGATAATGATTTTGTCATCAAACATTAAACCATATCTTTAAGCAATTTTAACAAAGACAATATAACATTTTAATAATAATAGAAAATAGTTTACAGAAACAAATTAAGTTTCCAAAATTAGATTCTAGTATGTATAGAAATTTAATATATGACAGGATGGCATGTCATTTCTTTTGCTGAAAAAAAAATAGGCTATGCCTCTGGACAAATACAGTTTTAATTTTGCTTCATAATATAAGAAGATTAATATAAATTGCATGGAAGATAAAATAAAAGAAGAAATGTTAGTAGGATAAATGCATACATAAAGGGAGATTTAGAAATGAGAGAAGAAACTCAGAAGTAAAAATATATATATAATACTGATTATACAAAGTATTATACTTTTAAATTTAAAATTCTTCCAACCTACAACTTCAAAATAAAGCAATTGGCAAATGTTTAACAGAAATAAAGTTTTGATAGTTATATTGTTCAAACACCTGCTACTAATTAAGAAAGAGATAGGGTGAGATAAAAAAAAATAGTTGGCAAAGAATTTGAATTCATGAAAGAGGATATCCAAAGAGAATCCCAAAGCTGCCAATAGACTGAAGGAAAGGTGTTCAATCATAGAGGTTGTCAAAAAAATTGAATAAAAATAACAATGAAATAGATTTATCATTAGGAAAAATAAATAATAAAACCTGTGCTCGCAGGAATATAAGAAATGTAGCATTCTTGCATGTTGCTGTCAAGAATGTGTATCTGTAACGTACTTGTTAGAAGCAATCTGATAATAGCAATCAAAATAAATAAACATCCATCAGTCAAAAAAATTCCACTTTATACAAGAAATCTATAGAAATCGAACCATCACTATATGAAATTATGCAGTGATTATTTTGGCGTCTTTTGTAATAGAAGAAATCTGGGAACTTCTGGAATATCCATCAACAGGAAATGGTTAAGTAAGAAATGGTACATTTTAATGGAGAATATTATGCAGCGATTACAAATAAGTCATATATATGTAAATATATATTTGAATTTATATTATTAGATATATGTATAAATATGTCTTTTAAAATTGTATATATTTTTATTTATACTATTTATATTCAAATATATAATGTGTGTATATATATATAAATAACTGATTTTGTATACATGATAGATATATACACAACAGTAGGCTTGGAGGCACTTTCACGATATTTTGTAAAGTGAGAAAGATAAGATGAGAGAATATAGAATGATATCAGGTTTAGTCCTAAATTCATATATATATCTATATATATATAGATATATATATGAAAGAGAGAAGTCTTGACACAATTTACTAAAACTGCAATGGCATGAGTGAAGAGTATCAAAGATAAGGAAGGAAAAAAGAGACCATAGAATAATAGATTATCACATGATTATGGTGTTTAAATAAGTGTTAAATGTGCAATAACTTTATGAAAGCATTGTAGATATATAAAAATAAACGAGTGCATGGTAAAGACTAAAAGTTGACATAGGCAAATAAAGTGGTCATCTATGAGGAACTAGATTTCCTCTCTAGGCCCTGGAAAGCATGCACCTTGATTTCTGCTCAGTGATACTCCATACGTCTGAGAAAATAAATTTCCGTCCTTTTAAACCAGAAAATTTGCATTAATTGGCTACAGCAGCCACAAAAAACAAATTCTGGAAATAATTGGAAATAATTGGAAATAGCTTTGACTCAGAGATACAGCAAGCCTACAGGAATGGGCCCCATTGAAGACAGCCAACACAATTTTAGTTAACTAAAATAATACCAAGTTAAAGGGTTGGACATTATCAGTATAGAAACAGGACAAATCCCAGGTTGTGGCAATTATACGATATTTTCTTGATGATCAAATCTTGGGAAAGATGGGGACATTTTCAGGTGTGGGTGCAATTTGAAGTAATACCCATGTCTGTTACTAAAGTTTAGGTGCCAGGAAAATGTTTTGGGAAAAAAGAAATGTATCAAATGTTTATGAAATGCAGAATTCATTAGTCTAGACTGGAATTTAGGAATGATTCTGCTTCATGCAAACAGAAAAATCACAGCAGAGGCTCCTTCATAAAGACACATGTGCTGAGTACTGACACCAAAAATTCATGTCTTAAGATGCAAGATTAAGCCCAAAGAATGCCAGCCACTCATGAGTCTGAGGTTATCAACTTCTATCCACACGGCAGGCTTCTCTGGCCCAGACCTGATAGAGCTCGGAAAGGGTGGTGAGACTATGAGACAGGATTTGTCATTTTGACAAAAATCTATTAATGCAGTCAGGATACGTGGGGATTTTTCAGCGCGTGTGTCGTCCTACTGAACTCTTTTCAGCTGAATTCCACATCAACTGCTATCACCGTGTGCCTTGCTCACACCTTGAGTTTCTGAAACCCTGAGGCCTGCAACTATATCATTGCTCTGATGGTCATTTCTGTTCTTCAAATATAATTCTGGCTTTCCATCTTCCATGTGCACAGTCAAATTGTACTTCCCTTCACTGTCGAAGTTTGGGGTGGCCACGTGATTTGACCTGAGAAATGAAAAGTCAGCAGAAATGATTGGTGTACTTCCCTAATGGAATCTTAAGAAGCCACCGTCGAGTTACCATTAATTTAATTTTCCTGCCTAGGAAATCATGGGTGCATGGAGTGGTAGCACCCTGAGACTCGGTCCTTCAGGTCCTTCAGGAACACAGAGGTAGAGCGATGCTCCCTTCCAATCCACCACCCCCCTCCCCAGATGCGCAAGCTAATCTTGGTGGAAGTGTGTGAGCAAGAAAAAAAAAATGGATATTTTTTAATCCAGTGAGATGCAGAGTTTATTGATTAGATAGTAAAATAACCTAGCATACGCTGAATAATTCAAGCTTAACCACTTTTATTTGTGGTTTTAGGTTACAATTGTAGGTTAATGAATTTTTTTTTACTTATAATTGTATATTTATTTTAGCACTCATAGAAAATACCATATTTTACATGCACAATTGTCTGATCTCGATCACAATCTAACAGAATCATAATTTATATTGAAAAACAGGTATGGGGTATGATTACATCTTCAACCTGTTTTTTAAAGAGTCCTCAAAAAGTAAAGCAGAAACATTGGAAATACTTCTCGAAATCAGTAGCATCATGCTTTTTAAAACAACTCGTATCTATTCATTTCCTTTAATGTAAACAAAATGTTAACTTTGCTCCAAGTAACTTACTTTTAGTTGGAGATAAAGGTTTTGTAAAATTGCTTTTTACTTTCTATATCATATATTGCAAAAAGAATATCAGAGTAAATAACGTCATTCTCAAATCTTTCTCCTTCTCTGTTTCTCTCTTCATATACACAATATAACACACACACACACACACACACACACAGACTTGCATACTTTGATGCAGACCAGTTCCTATATCTCATCACAAAAAAAGGGAGTCATAGGATGAGGACCATCTCCATCTTGCTCACATTTTAAACCAATGTTTAGTATAGGGCCTAGAACAGGAAGGAAGGAAAGATGGGAGGAGGGGGGCGAGAGGGGGGTGGGAGAGGGGGAGGGAGAAGGGAGAGATATGGGAAGCAGGAGGAACTAGTTTGAATTCAATAAATCAGCATTCAAAAAGCAGGTGGGAGGAAGACAGGTTGAGAGTGCTCAGGGCTGCATTTGACACACACACACACATATCTATATATTTTCAAGATATTTTACTAATTTCTTTAAGGTTATTCAACTGTAGTTCAATCTAAATCACAAAGCCTCTTAAATGATTTTAAAGTCTCAGGACTGGTGTTTCTGGGAGCCTGCTACAGAGTGGTAAATTGGATTTTACAAACAATTTAATCCTTCTAGATTCAGTCACATTCACACAAGTTTCAAAAGAAGTGAAATTAGAGAAAGGTCACCTCAATTTTCACCCTCACATAAATGTAAGTAATGAATGCAAAGGAAATCAAATAAAGGGTGTAGGTTAAATATCAAAAGTCCTCCACAATTCTTGGATTCTATAATCATTTGACCTCTACTTTTTTACTTTTTTTCTTTAACTTACAAATAAACCTGTTAATATCTTCTGCTTCTGGCCATAGTGACATAAATAATATAAATACTACACACTGGATAATAAAATGATAACAAAAGTAATGCATACCGAATGAATAATTACTTGAAGAAATATATATATATATACATACATACATATATATATATCTATACATGATACTAAGCATCAAACCATTTGATGATACCAAATATATTTTTTGCTTTAGCACTATTCCTAAGACATTAAAAAATAAATTTTGTTTTTAATTTAAGAAGACATTTCAGCATAAAAAACTAAAGTTGGTAATGTGGAATAAAGGCTTAATATACTAAATATACTAAACTGCCAGCTGGGAGCCACTGAGTAAAAACAATGACCATGTCTATAAAAAGAACTAAATATGAAAGAATATTGTCTTTTATAACAGTGAATAGATATTTTTTTTTGAATGGGTATTTCAAAGCAAAATGAAAACTGTTGTTTTTTGTAAGATCAGAATACAATATTGTATTTATTTGTAGAGGGAATTTATGATTCTTATAAATTTAAGCTCACTTCTAATTTTGACATATTTAATATATGACATAGAGAATGGTGGTGAATTTACTAAATTTTACCAAAGGCAGCCTGCTATTTATACAGTTTTTCAAATATTTTCCATTTAAAATTATTTATTGGTACTATTTCAAAAAACCTTTCTCGGAAGGCTTCCTTATTCTTTTTAGTTCATTGTAGTTTGTTTTTTTACATAAGCAAAATGTCAGGGTTACAAGTCTTCTTTGTTTTAATTTATGTTCTGTAGTTTGCATTCACCGGGCTGATATGAAAATTGCTATTGCTCCTTTTTTTACAACTTCTTTTCCAATATAACATTGTGTATACTTAACAGATCATTTCTCGTGCTTTAAGTTTTAAATTTTCTGAATTAATTTGTTTTAGGTGTATCCCTTACATAAGACTCAGATTTCAGATTTGTCATGTTATTCAGTATGAATATAATCTTTTTAAAGATCTTTTATCTTTATTTGACACAGAGAGAGAGAAAGAGAGAGAGGATGAGGAAGAAGGGGAGGAGGAAGAGGAGGAACAGCAGAGGGAGGACAAGCAGATTCCAAGCTGAACAGAGAGCCTGACATGGGCTTTGATTCCATGACCTTGAGATCATGACTTGAGCTGAAATCAAGAATCAGATAATTAATCAACTGAGCCAACCAGGTGCCTCCTGAAGAGAAATTTAATGGGTGGATTAAACACCTTTAAATTTATTGACATTACAATATATTTTATTGTAATTTACTTTAAATTTTATGCTGTTTTCTTAATACATTTTTTAACTTTCAGTTTGTGACATGTTTTCTAGTTGCTAACTTTATAATCTGCCTTTATAAAACACTCTTATTCATTAGGATTAAGCTCCCTATTTTAGTTCCCTGATATTAGTAAAGAATAAATGTTTCCTTCAACTACACTATCATAATTTTTGCCTTTACAATATTTAATATTTTGATAATTATATTATTTGTTTTTCCAGTAAAATAATATTTGATCCTAAGCTATTACAAATCCATCAATAAATGCACATTAATTTTCTTTCTCATATATTTGTATTAATAGCATAATTTCTACTGAGTCAATATATACAGTAAATATTCTATCCTATCAAGGATATATTTGTTTTAGTCCTATATCTGAAGATAAATGTATTACATAATTCCACCAAGGGAAACCTCATGAAAACAAAAATGAAAGATACTTTGACAAACTTATCTAATCAGATCTAATAACATATAAAAATGATAATATATTGGGATGCCTGGGTGGCTCGGCAGTTGGGCATCTGCCTTAGGCCCAGGGTGTGACCCCAGGGTCCTAGGATCGAGTCACGTCAGGCTCCCTGCATGGAACCTGCTTCTCCCTCCACCTGTGTCTCTGCCTCTGTGTGTCTCTCATGAATAAATAAAATCTTAAAAAAAAAAAAAAAAGATTTCTCTCAAAAAAAAAAATGTCACGAGTGAATGCAGTTTATTATGAGAATACAAGGTTGATACAATACCTAAAAACTAATCACTGCAATTGGCCACTTTAAACAACTTTTCTAAAACATATATGGTTATTTAATTGCAGGTGCAGAAGGCCATTTGAAAAATATTCAACAGAAAACTTACTCATCCTGATGAAAAGAGTCAAAAAAATAACCTACAGATAATATCATATTTAGTGGTGAACAAGTGAAGGCCCCCTCGTCCCCATCCTGAGGGATAAGACAGGAAGGTCTATTTTCCACTTCTAATTAGATTAGATTAGATTCCAGCCAATGCAATAAGACAAGCAAAAGATATAAAAGGCAACCATAATGGAAATAAAGTAGCAAAACTGTCTTCACTCACAGATAACATAAGCATGTTGTAGGAAACCCAATAGTATTCACAAAAAAAGTTATTACAAGTAATAAGTAAATGTAGCAAGGTTGTTGGGTAATATATCAAAGTGCAAAAATCAACTATATTATAAATAGCAATAAGAAACAAAAGTTGAATTTTAGAAAACATGATTTACAATAGCAACAACAGTTTTAAGTATTTGGAGAAATTCTGGAAATATGGGAGAAAAGTAGATGTTGAAATTATATATTATTGAGCAAAGAAATCAGTGACCTAAAAAAAAAAAAAAAAAAGAGTGAGATTTTGAGATTCAACATTGTTAAGATGCTAATTCTCCCCTAATTAATCTTTAAATTCAACTCAATGCAATACAAAATTAAATATTTTTATCGATTTTTGGAGGATAATTGACAACCAATTTTTGAATCCATATGGGTTATAAAGGACCTATAATAGTTAAAACAACTTTGAAGAAAAATATAAAGTTGGAGGACCAACATTTTCTGACTTATTAAAAATTCTAGGCTTATTTTTAAAATGTAGTATTGGTACAAAAATAAACAAATAGAATAAGGAAACAGAATGGAGAACCCCCAAATAAGTCCCTCATATATAGACAACTGATTTTTGATAAATGTGCCAAGGCAAGGGATAATTATGTGGGGAAAGAATAATTATTTCAACAAATAGTGATGGAATAATGATCTATGCATATGCCATATTGAAAATTTTGATCCAGGGGCGCCTGGGTGGCTCAGTTGGCTAAGCATATGCCTTCAGCTCTAGTCATGATCTCGGGGTCCTGGGATCAAGCCCCGCATCAAGCTCTCTTTTCAGTAGGGAGTCTGCTTCTTCCTCTGCCCACCCCTTGCTCATGCTCTCTCCTTTACCCTCAAATAAATAAATAAAACAGAAAAAGAAAACTTTGATCCAGATATTATGCCATATAAATATTGGCTTAAAATTGGCCATAGATCTAAATGTAAAGCCTAAGATAGATATATATATATATATGGAAAAGATTATTATCTGTATATTTCCATATATATTTTACTATATATGTATGTATATGCATTTACATGAAAATCTTTGTAGGACTTTATTAACTTAAAATAAAGAAACTATAGTAACTTGAAAAGAAGAGTGGTTGCTTGATTAAATAAGGGTGATGAATATGCTTGTTTTTTGTGATGATAATTGCATTGGCGATAATATGTCAAATGATTACATTTTAAACTCAAACATATGTAAAAAACAATGTAATTTTAAACTTTAAAATTAAAACATATAATAAATATATGCCAGTTATGCCTCAATAATGGTAGTTTGAAAAGTGAACATTAAACACCTTCTCAGATGAAAGAAAGTTTGGAAGTTTAAGAGAATCCATTACCAGGAGACCTGCTCTAAACTACAAAAAAAAAATATTACAATACCAAATGGAAATATGAATTATGCTGAAGTTCATAGTCCTAAGAATAGTACAAAAATAAAAGATAAACATAGAATATATATTTACTTATTATAAGTCTATGAAAGTAATTGCCTGCCTAAATTAAAAGAAATAATGTATTAGGGACATATAAGATATGGAGAAAAATATAAATAACACTGCAAATACTATAAAGCTAAAAATTGACATTTGCAATTTTAAGCTCCTTAAACGAAATAGTAGGTGTCATATCATTTGAACTCAGATGGTGGCAAAGAAGGGAGATCGCAATCCACAAAAGCAGAAAAATTGAGAAAAAAATACCACAGAAGCCAAAAATCAAATCAAGTATGGTATGAAATCACAAAAAAACAAAGAGAAAGAATAGTGTAAAAAAAAAAAAAAAGTCAAATTTGCAAAGACTGCCATTAATATGAGAAATAAAAGTACATTAAGATTAAGCAATTGAGGAAGTTATTAGTGATCTAGGTTAGAATCCTTCATGCAGCAGTGGAGACAATCTTCAGATTGGAGTAATCTAAGGAATGAACAAGTGGTGAGGACCTCCCACCCTTTTAGAGACTTGGCAATAAGGGAGAAAAGAGAATGTGGGATCATAGTGAGATACTTTGGAATCAAATAAAGGTTAATTATTCTTTTCCAGTTTTGATAAAACAGAAGAAAGCCAGAATGAATGGAATTCAAAGAGATGGGGGGGGGGGGAGTGGTGGTGAGTCCTAAGGACAAAGAGAACATGGGATAGAGAGCATAAAGGGATTAGCCTAAATCCAAGATAGGACTACTTCTATAAACAGAAGTAGGCAAGGCTGGATGTTGAAGGATGTAGGGGTTTCTTCTTGGAGGGGTAGTGAGGAGAAGATAACTGTTATCGGTGAAGTGACAGATGGAAGTCAAGGAGCAGAAGCCACCTTCAAAGGAGCATTAAAGGTTTCAGATTTGAAAATGCAAGGATTTGACACATTAGCAAGAGGTACCAAGGAAGGGTGGGAGGAGGCAGTGTACAAAAGGGAACAGTCATTTGAGACCAGGGCGGATTGAATAAAACATCGCATATGAGATGAACCACAGTATGAATTCAGAGTATTATTCAAATATAAATAATATACAACTATTTTATGCCCTACTCAATGTCTTTATCTCATTAGCCATGAGCAGCCATAAGCAGCCATAGAAGTAGATTTTTTAAATATTTTTATTTTTTTTAATTTTTATTTATTTATGATAGTTACAGAGAGAGAGAGAGGCAGAGACACAGGCAGAGGGAGAAGCAGGCTCCATGCACCGGGAGCCTGACGTGGGATTCGATCCCGGGTCTCCAGGATCGCGCCCTGGGCCAAAGGCAGGCACCAAACCGCTGCGCCACCCAGGGATCCCAGAAGTAGATTTTAAGGCAGTAAATAATGTCATTTTCAATTTTAAACTCAAATTTTCCATTCTCAGCATTTTGCTTGATTTGTTATAATTCATGTTCTTTTGGTGTGGCACAGTCTATAGCTAAATTGACAATTTAAGAATGAATCATTCACGAGGAGAAAGCAAACAAAATTCCCACAAAACTTAAGCAATGGACGCCCCTTGATGGCAACCGTCACGACCTCATATGGTATTCTCTTATAAACTGGGAGGAAGAATTAAGGGAAGGTATTAAACTCCCAGCTATACTCATTATTACCTTTGTTATAAATAAATTAAGTACTTCATACTTTTCTAACCTATAATATATCTACTTGGCAAGGCGATTGTAAAAAAAAAAAAAAATGTAGAATAACTCATGTGGGACTCTTGGCAAAGAATGGATCCCAAATAAAGGTTAATCTTCTCATTTCTTTATAGAAATAAATTGGGCTAAATTTTTCCTTTTTTTCAGAAATTCTGTCTGGTTCTAATATTTTATTATTGAAAATAATAACATAGAGGAGAGAGAGAAAGGGAGGATATTAGATAATAAATGAATCCCGTATTTCCCTCTGCAATGTTCCCCCAGGTGTAATACCCTAATGCAATGTAATCAAAGAAACAAAATCAGCATCTTGAAATTTTGGCAATGCGATTTTTGTATATAGAAGCTTCAGGGATAAAATCATCAAATGAAAATGGTGGTACGTATTTTTTCTTTTCTGAATAAAATAAACCAGAATCATCTTTCTGTATCCAGGAAGTTCCATTTAAGAAATGTATATAACATACCATTTAAAAAGTATTTATTGCTTAAATGCCACAGTCTGATACCCATGTTATTGAAATGATGAGAGAAATTTATGTGTTTGTTTATTTATTTAATGCTTTTTAAATTGAATTTGCTAACATATAGTACATCATTCGTTTCAGATGTAGAGTTCAATAATCCATCAGTTGCGTAGAACACCCAGTGCTCATCCCATCACGTGCGCTCCTTGATGCCCATCACCCGCTTACCCCTTTCCCCCCCACCTCCCCTTCAACAACCCTCAGTTTTTTCCCCAGTGTTAAGAGTCTCTAATGGTTTGTCTTCCTCTCTAATGGTTCCTTATTCAGTTCAAGGGACCATTGAATATTAGAGCAACTTAAATTGTCTCCTGCTCACTAGGCCGGTGCATTTTCTTCATGTGTATCCTAGGATGCCTGCCTCAGCCCTTGTTCTTGCTAGCAAGATCACAAGTAGGTATCATGCTGAGAGCCCTGGCACAGGGTGTGACGAGAAGCAGTGCTACCAACACTTGGGAGATCCCACATTCCAAAAATCAGCAGATTATCCCCAACACCATGTTCCTTGCATTTGGCAGGACAGAATGTAAGAACTAGGCTTACCAAAACTAATACGAGGGTATTTTTGGATATACTCTATTTAAACCAATTTTTCTCTGAAACAAATTTCTCCTAGGTGTTCCTAACTTATTAAAAGAAGAAGAAAAAAAAAACATTTAAAAGTGACTTGCATTTACTGTTTTATAATTTTCCTTATTCTTACCTTATGCAAAGTAGCCATTTACTTACATAGACTATAAAGTATGCAGTTGGCGAAAATCTGGGTTTAAGTGCTGACCTTACTATTGAAATAAATGTACAGTACACATGACACTTAACCTCAAGTGTCAACTCACTTATCATAAAACAATAATATGTAATTGTTGATATGAGATATGATTATAATTATTAAATACTCAAGTGTTAAATAAAGCCTTGCAAATTATGAGTGTTTACAGATATTGTTAATAGCAATATTAAACATGCAGCAACATTCTATTTCCCAAGGTGAATGTATCATAAGTAAGACATGTCAGTTTCTAAAGCAAAATATCAGAATTTAGTTCAATCATAGTTGAACAATTAATAGCAGGTAACAGACCTGGCCAGAGACTTGGAATGCAAAATATATATCAAACCAAGTTAGCACATACTGAACGTAGGGTACAGGGAAGTACAAGGTATGAAGAGACAAAATCGTTAGAATCAGGAACCAAAGAGAATTAGACCAAAACTGAACATTTGAAGAGCTGCCCTCCTGATAAGTGTTAAATTTCCCAATGTACCTAAAAGAAGAGTAAACTTAATAATAGCAGTGGGACATAACCGTGTTTCAGCTGTGTGAAAATAGAAAATAGGTAGAAATAGATACTCAAGAAAATAGATTAAGATAATATATTCTTTTTAAAAAAGATAATATATTCTTAATATTAAAAAAGGGGGCACCTGGGTGGCTCAGTTGTTGAGTGTCTGCCTTTGGCTCAAGTCATGAACCCCGGGGTCCCGGGATCGAGTCCCACATCGGGTTCCCTGCATGGAGCCTGCTTCTCCCTCTGCCTGTGTCTCTGCCTCTCTCCATGTCTCTCATGAATAAATAAATAAAATCTTTTAAAAATATATTATTTTTTTAAATATATTAAAATCAAATGCAAATGTTGGTGTTCTGTTGCATAATCCCAGAGAATGACAACACAGGGCGGCCTTAATCAGAGATGCTTGGACCTATTTGTTAGGACGAACACCAGCAGTGTAGCAGGGTCATACCCTCCTTGAGCAAGAATTCAACAAAAACTGACTCACCGGTTGCTGATAAAACAAAGATTCCACTGAGAGGTGGGTGTTCCTGGATGCAGACCCTGCCTACTTTGAGGAGGAATCCAGAAATTACAAGATTAGTAGAGAACCGGTAAGCAGATACTCACATGGCTACCACTAGTCCTGCTGATATCAGGTTTCCTTTTTTTTAAATAAGATTTTTAAATAAGATCTTATTTATTTATTTGTTTATTTGAGAGAGAGAGAGCACAAGCAGGGAGGCAGGGGTAGAGGAAGAGGGAGAGGGAGAAGCAGACTCCCAGCTGAGCAGGGAGCCCAACGGAGGCTCGACCCCAGGGCCCTGGGATCATGAGCTGAGCTGAAGGCACATGCTTAACCCACTGAGCCCCCCGGGGGCCTCTACTATTCAGGTTTCCATCTTGGTTCCTCTCTCTGAGTCTCCCTTGGATCGTCTCTTCTCTCTTGCTGGTGGAGGCCAGTTGACCTGCTGCAGGCGGCTAGCTCCCGGGTCACCAGGTGGGCCCTGCCCGCCATGTAACTCTAAAACCACGACAGACTTTGAGCCAGAGGGAACCCAGTAAGTGGCACCTGGATTCTGACCCTCTGAACCGGTGGGACAGCAAATGTTCGGTTTCTTAGAGGGTAAATGGTGAGTGAGCTCATTGCTTTGATGCCGCAGGGAATAGCTAACACCACCGTCCATTGACACGGATGCATTCCTGGTGCACCAGCCTGGGTGGCAGAGGAGAAATCTGCTGACCTTTGCTTCTCACTCCTCCGTTTACACCCTTGCTCTCTGGAAAATAGCAAGTAGTGACTGTGAGAGCTTGAACAAAGTGGTGCTGATCTAACATCACTGTAGGACCAGGATCTGTGCGTAGGGGAAAGCAGTGGTGCAGAGACAAGCAGGACGTCAACCTCCGTAAGACAGGTGGAAACATATGCTCCTGGAGGAAGAGTGTGGCAGGCGGCCCTGCCCCAGAGCAGACCTGGCCGTGCAAGAAGCATCACGTGCCTCCTTGCTTATCCTTGCAAACCCAGGCTTTTACAGATATCGTTAGTCCTAAATAATATTACCCACCAGAATGTAAAACTCATTGTTAAAACAGTTTATCCTCCATAAACTTATTTTTTCTCTCATTGATTAAAAAAAAAAAAAAAAAAAAAAAAACTGACTGAGGGATCCCTGGATGGCCCAGCAGATGAGCGGCTGCCTTAGGCCCAGGTCGTGACCCCAGGGTCCTGGGATCAAGTCCTGCATCAGGCTCCCTGCATGGGGCCTGCTTCTCCCTCTGCCTGTGTCTCTGCCTCTCTCTCTGGGTCTCTCATGAGTAAATAAAATCTTCTTAAAAATTTGAATTTTGACTATTTAAATGCAGGCTTAGTGTCATACAAAAATATCAATCCAAGTGCAAAAAGTGAATTACTAACCCTTGTTTGAACCATATTTCCGATCTTAGAATCCTCCTCTTATATTTACCATTATCTTCAACTTTCCTTTGAAAAACACTGCTTTATATTGTTCCTGCAGACATGAAAAAAAAAAATAACAGGAAGGAAATTTTTAGAATCTACATATCAACTGTCACAGAAATACAGAATATTAGTGTTGGAAAGAAATTTCCTCAGGCCATTTCTGGCAGGGAATGGGCATGAGATGCTGGGGAGCAGTGACGTAGCGTGTGTTAGAGGACTCTGCTGAGAGTAGCTTCTCAGTAAGCAATCCATTCCGTCGTGATGATGTTTAGATTTCTCACCATTAGAACAGTCTTTTTAATTTTTAGTTGTAAACTGCTTCTGTACAACTTCCTTATTTTTCTCAGGAGGGTAATTCAGACTAAGTCTAGTTTCTTTTCTTTACTCTGGGTCTGAGATACTTTAAGGTAATATTTGCATACTTTTTCTTCAAGAAAAATTGGAATCTTGGGAACTGAGAGCAATATTGATTTTCAGAGTTGGCAATTTAGAGATTTATCAGATATTATCTTTTTTTTTAATTATCCCATTATGTTCTTAAGAGTTATGTGGTTTTTTGTTGTTGTTTGTTATGTGTAAGTTTTAATAGAAATGCTATGTTTCTCAGAACATTGTTGGCTCATATTATTCCTGTCAAGTAAATGTAAATCACTACTGAGATAACTTATGGTGTTCTTGAACATGGCAGTTTGTTAAAAAACAAAAACAAAAAACAAAACAAAACAAAAAACCAACAACAACAACAAACACCTTACATATACCCGTTATAAATAATATCACTGCAATTCACATCAAAATTAGATTATCTGAGATTATGTTAATCTGCATCCAGTTTATGCCCATGATACATCTCTCAAAGCGTTCAGCCATTAATACCATCATTCAAATAATTATGGCTTCAAAAAACATAATAATTATGGCTTCAATTCTCGGGTGATCTGTATTTCATGGGACCTTTCAGAGACTTGTAATCCAAAATGAGCCCCCCTTCCTAATAACTAGAGTCTACAACCCATTCAAGTTTGAATTTCCTAGCAACATAATTTCTTTGTAGTGAAAGAAACCTCACTTGACATCACACAAGGTGGAGCTTAGATCCTATCTCGAGCTGTACTCTGCAAGCATTTCAGAGTTTCTTTCTTCAGGTAACTCTCTTGGGATCTCTTTGTTCATATGGAAACAAAAGTGGAAGTCAAGCCAGATAAAAATAAACAGAGAATCATTAGATAGTGGTCTTGAAAGTGAAATTATGAACTTCTAACAGCATATTAAAGGAAGGAAGCCAGTTCGAGGATCAGTGGGATTACTACATAAAGAGGGTGTAAATGAAGTTCTTTTACATAAAAGGGAAATTGCAAAGAGATTAAATAGATTTCTCTCAATTGCTTTGCCTGAGGAAAATGTCAGGGAAATTCTTGCACTTGGGTAATTCCTTGAAATGGGCAATTAGCAATATTATGCTGACTGGTGACAAGCTTTTGTCAGTGATTTATATTTTAACGTGGGTTAATCATTTATGTATTAAGTATGTCCAAAACACTCTTATTAAACCATCAACTCTTTTTGGAAAACGTGTGATTCATATTATCTGGTACTTGCTATCAGATTTTACAAGAAGCAGACATTCATTTAGTTTGTTTTCATTCCATCTCTGCGAGATGAAATGTCATAGATGATGCGATCTTGTTCCAAGATGAAAAGGTAGTGCTGGAGAAATGGTGAATGTCAGTTCATTTAGAAATCACGAAATAAATGTCATCGTTTGTTATGAATCATGCGATTATTTCTTGACTCTCCAGTGACTTAGTTCGTATCCAAGATTGTCATACTTACTAGTAAACAGAAATAAATGTCAAAATCTTAGTTCCCAAAATATTCCTTATAGAATCTGTATTCATCTTTATGCTTTCTAGGAAAATTACGAATAAGATTTTCAAGAACAATGGTCCGTGTTATTAATGGGCACAGATGTGTACTGAATACTCCCGCTGAGAGACAGTTGTCAATGGATCTCTTGTATTTCTGAAAATATTGTGAAGCAGCATTGAGAGTCTGTGTTCCAGATTATTTATTTCAAGGATGTCTGTATAGCAGTGACCTTGGAACATGGATATAGTACCTCCTTCTGGAACACAGGGCATAGATTTCTTTCCTGATGAGGACAATAAAATAATGCCTATCTCCTGGGAAATATTGGGCAGGTTTGAGTATAACCCTCTTCTAAATGAGGGGTTTCCAGAACACAGGGTTCCTCAGCTGTGATCCAACCCCATTGTGTGGCTAGCATTCAGCTGGGGTCCTCTCCATTGCCCCAATTCTATAGAATTATTCTAATTTATATAAAAGAAGAAAAGCCTTGCTCGCTCATTTGATGATTCCAGTAGGATTTTTGTCTCATAATCTCCAGATGTTTGTTAATGACTAGTGATCACATTCAAGGTAAGACAAAGGGGAAGAAGTTAGAATCGAAGGGATGCTGCAAATCGCGGCTATCCACTTTGACCACAAATTCTAAACTCTGCTTCGTACTTCATACTTCTCACTTCTCCTGAGGACACATTAGCGAGAAGAACATCAGAATAATGTCAGGGAGCGTACCCGATTCATTTGGGAATGTGTCTACTGGAAAGATTCTCTACTCGTCCTTCCAGGTGAGAGATGATTGCACAAGGAGTCTGGACTCACAAAATGGTTCCACAAATGTAGTGTTTTAATTTCTTCTCTTTCTTATCTTAATAGGAGGAACACAGTGGAGATTCTAGAGACAGAACCGTAATGATGTTAGGGTTGGTCCTGAAACATATATTCAAATTAAAATTCTTTCTCTCACATCCAAAATTTAGGGCCCAACAGTAATAGAAATGTTGGCGGTAGGATTCACACTTACCCTAGGTGTAAGTGTAAGTTTTATAGCATTAGATTTCTCTCCTAACTTAGTACTGACCTCCCATGAGTCTAATGGAACTCAAAAATGAATTACCCTTTCCTCTTCGACTATAAACCAGGAAGTGTTTCTCCCTACATTTACTGACAATTCCTGATATTCCATTTTAGGGTGTTTTTCATTTGATTATTTTACACAGCTCATGGTGACTGGGTTTTTCTTCGTAAGCCATAAGCTTCCTGTTATTTTGTTTCTGAAATCTGCACTAAGGCTGTTTCAATTTTCTATTCCCCTTGGATCTTTCCATTCTCAGCCTGTATATATTTGTATATTAGGGATAGGGTTAACACACAACCTTTACTCTTTATATCTGGTAATTTTACTCATTTTAAGCATGTGCCTTCTTTAAGAATTAAGATTTTGCTTGGTCCACCTCTATATTGATATCACTTTTATTTTTCTATAGAATAGCTAATCTAGCTTGCTCAGATATTGAGTTACAAGGACCTTATTCCAAGTTGAACACACTTAGATTAGTAAATCCAACTCTCTTGGGCTTGACCATGGTTATTAATATAATTAATTAATATGCAGAGCTCCTACTTGTTAAAAAGCCAGACCTTAAGACACTGAACATTGCAAATAGTCCCTAATACTCACAAGAAAAACTGTATTAAACCATTATTTGCCTCCCTTGTCCATATAAGAAATCTGAGGTTCCAAGGAGTGAGATAATATGAATACTCTAAAATTACTTGTAAGTAGATTTAATATTTTACTTAGATCTGCTTGATGTTTAATCTCATGCTCACTTATTGTTATACATATATATGTCCTCATTAATATTTTTTTCTTATTTTCATTCACAAACCATATACAATCACATACGTTTTCTTTTTAAAGATGGCACACTCAGTTGTTTTTACATATGTTTATTATTTTTTAGGTATGTTTGGGTATTTTTTCACAGTGTTTTCATATGAAAAACATGTAGTTACGGACTGTTGTCCTATAAAATAGAAAATACTTTTCAAATTATACAAAAACTATTCTGAATGATGACTTTCATTGTCAGTAAACTATTTCTTGTTCTAAACTCTTTTTGAAAGCATTAGGAGCTTTTTCTCAGAATCAAATCAAATACATTTCTAATATCATGACTATACTATTTTAATTGAGAAATAGGTGAGAGTTAAGCATTTCTAATCCACCTAGGACAACTCCAATTTTTTTTTATTATGACCTAAGAATCACATTAAAATAATATAATATTGCTTTAATTAAAAATAATATAATATTGCTTTCAGTATCTATTGATCTTTTTTGATCTTATCTCTAAGAACAGGAACTAAGTTGTACAAATTCAGCATAGATTCTTTACAGAAGTTTCTGTCAAGAAAATTATGAATCAAGATTATCAGGAATAGTCTCAATAAATCAGAAAATTAGATGATAACAAGTAAAAACAAGGGATGGGCTTTCTTCCCATTGGACATATTCTCAAGTTGGGGAGAATTACAGTTAAAACTTTGAGTTATCAGCACTCACCCTGATTTCAAGATCCAAGAGGATCTTGGAGTATCTATGAGTATCCTAAATGCAAAATGCAATCGGTACACCTGCCAAACATCACTGCTTACCCTAGTCCAACTGGAACATGCTCAGTATACTTCCATTAGCCTACAGTTGGGCAAAATCGTCTCACTCAAATCTTATTTTACAAAAAAGTGTTGACTACATATTTTTTTACTTCATAATGTACTACAAGTGAAAGACAGAATGGTTTTATGGTACAGATGGTTGCAAGTGTACCAGTTGTTTACCTTCTTGATCATGAGGATGACCTGTTGCTGCCTGAGAGAGGCCTGGACCCCCTAGCCTTGGAAAAGATCCAAATTTAGAATGTGAAGCACGGTCTCCACTAGATAAGTATCACTTTTGCACCCCTGCAAAGTTGAAAAATCACTATGTCCAATCATTATAAGTCAAGAACCACTTATACACTTAATCCCCCCATTCTATTGCAGCAGTACAACTGTAGAAGCTGAGTGTTTGGATTGTGTTTTCTGTCTTCTGTTTAGCAATTATGCCAAAGTCAGGTGCATTCCAACTTTTGTTTTGCAATGAGGTAACAACAGTTGATTTTACACCTACCTCTTGATGATTTGCTAGACTATGTATAAGTACAATTATTTTTATAACTTATGGATAGACAAATGAGTAAAAGTCTGTCCAAAGTCATCTTCTAAATGATTAAACAAAGTTACTTTTGCAGAAATTTTCCAGGCTTATCTTCCATTTGGCTCTCATTTCTCAATATTCCTTCTTACAGCAGGATTCAAAAATGAGTATTTAGAAACACAAGTTTGGAAACAGCATTCTGGTGCTCTCTCTAATATGGGAATTTAGAGGCTCAATTAGATATTTTTCCATATGGGGCTGACCCATTATTATTTGCTAACGAAATCTTTGGCTGTACTGATAAGTATTCCCTTGGTCTACTTCTGTAATATGGTTGAATAACAGTCTACTCAGGAAGAAATAATAGTTAGACCCTTCAACTCTCATAAGAGGATTCAATCACTCATGCAACAAATATCTATTGAGTGTCGACCATATGCCAAACATACCATTCAGGTCTCTTGGATTATATCAGTAAATAAAAAGACAAAAGTACTTGCCCTTGTGAAGCACATCAGTAGGGTTGCAGAAAGTTAAAACAAAACACTGACAATTATCTTGCAACAGAGACCACTCATCTCCAGGTATTTCTCAAAGTTTGTATCCTCAAAAGCACAGCAATACAATCTTTATCAAAAGCATGGTAGAGAAAAATGGTTGTATTCATTGACTAGGGCTGCTGTAACCACTACAAACTGAGTGGCTTATGCAACAGAACTGTTTGCCTCAGTTCTGAAGGCTAGAAGTACAAGATCAAGGTGTTAGCAAGACTGCTTTCTTGGTTTGTAGAAACATCTCATCTGCCTTCATCATCCCATGGTATTCACTCTCTGTCTCTGCACAGTTGTCTTCCCTCTATGTGAATCTTCTCTGTATCCAGATATCCCCATTTCAGGATACCAGTCACATTGGATTAGGGCCCACCCCAATGATGCCATTTTAACTTGACTGTATCTGCCATGACCCTATTTCAAAATAAGTTCATATTCTGAGATACTGATGTTTAAAACTTCAACAGATGAGTTTTAAGGAACACATTCAACTCATGGTAATGTTTATAGAAGAATGTCTAAATAAAGATTGAGTCAAACCACAAGCTTGTGTACTTGAAACACAGTCTATGCCAAGTTGGCATCCTCCACCTCTTCCATTCCAGCCATAAAATACAACTTTTCCTAGAATGTGTTTTGACTTTATGGCATTATTCCACATGGAGGGGATTTTTGATAAAAAAAAAAAAAAACATACATCCTTGTCATATTTACTGCAAGGAGTTTATGAGTGAATTATAATTATACAGTGGTGTCTGCTGATGCAGCTGTGAGGATCGATCTACAACATTCATTAGAGATCTCATTCATTAGAGATCACTACTCTATTTTTGTCTCCTTTCATTGATCTTTATTCATTCAACTTTTTTTTTTTTTTTTGTCTTGATCTAGTGTATGAACTTTGGATAATGCTTTAAATCTTTTTGGAAAAAAAAACGAGTTTGTAAATAATATGATTTGTATTCTAAAAAAATCATATTTAAACCTACATTATATGAGCAACATGTCATGTTTTCATTCAGTAAACATATGAGCATAAACTTATTTTCTGTTTGTAAATTGGATGCATTTTCAAAATTGTCATAACCCTTTTTATTCTAAGTTTTTTTCTTTTCTATTTTAAGTGTGTTTTCACTCATGGTTAAAGTATTCAACTTCTGTTCAAAGCTTTTTAATGGTTTTGTTTACTGTTATTTCCACTTTAATCCAAATGAGTCTTTGAGTCTTTATTCAACACAATATACATAGCAAAAAATATATAAATATATATTTACATATATATCTCAATGGAACATATCAGAAAAGTATTGGGAAGTACCTCTAGCACATCCAAGGAGTCATTTGTCCAACAGCTTCTGTGTCACTTATATCATTTGAGACCAATGAGATGAATGCCTCTACTACTCAAAGGCTTTATAGGCATCTACCTACATAATTCAGGAGTGTTTATGTACATCATGACAGATTATTCCTCAAAACTAGCAAGTACCAAGAAGGGCACAGTAGATAACAGGGAGCTTCTACATTTGTTCTGCATATAATTTTAAATTATATCAAATCAAACTAGAATGATACTAAAGTCATACCAATATGCATTATTAGATAAACCCATAATCTAAACAATACATTCTAACAGTTACAAATTCCCTAAATATCTCTTTTGTTTAAATTAATTAATTAGTTTTTTTAAATTAACTTTTGAAAAGGTGAAAGTAGCATATACCTGCACACTCATTGTAAAAATGAGGATACAGTTGTGTCTAGAGCAGAAATGGTGCTCCCTCTTATTTTTTTTTCTTATATTGCTGCAAGTAGATTAGGATATATCAATATCAATTTTTTTATTTCTTGCATTTTTAATGTATATGCCTCGGTATTTGAAAGTTTATATGAATGTCTGTATGTGTGAAGGACTATATATATGTATTTTTTTCAAAATACCAATAGTGCAAAACTACTAATTGCCTTTCCTGGTAGCTGTATGGTTTCTTGTGATTATTCAATTTTAAAATATTTATGTACAACTACTATTTTCTTTTCATCTGTTGCATGTTTTCACTATCCTTTTGCTTAAGATAGATTTGTTTCATACAATATTTATCTTATTTTTGTTTTTTAGGTTTTTTATTGTTACTTAATCAAAAGCAAAACTTATTTATTTATGTTTATCATTGATCTATTCCCTCTAACCCAATTCTTACTCAATGTTCATTGTATGTTCACTACTTAATATGCTTTCCTATTGTTACTATTCTCTTTCCCCTATTTCATTTTTTTAAAAGACTTTATTTATTTATTCATGTGAGACATGGAGAGGGAGGCAGAGATGTAGGCAGAAGGAGAAGCAGGCTCCATGCAGGGAGCCCGATGTGGGACTGAATCCTGGGACCCCAGGATCACACACTGAGCCAAAGATAGACAGTCACTGAGCCACCTAGGAGCCCACGCCTATTTTATTCTTGATCTAACAAGTAATTATAAAATGTCTATACATCCTCCATTTCTAATATGTGGTAGGTTTTTATATCTTTGTTATCAAAATGCCAAATTAAACACTAATCATACCCATCAAGAAGAGACCTTTACTGAATTCTCCTTCCCAGTCTCCAAGTCATACACTTTCATGTGTTTAGTTAGAATAATTTGTGATTACATTTGTAAATCATGTTTTTAACTTGTACTCTTTTTTTTAATTCCTAGATTTCAGCTGAAATTATTATTTCTTTAGGCTTAATTGCAAAGAATACAGGTTTTGTTCACTTTTTTTATTTTTGCATTCTGTTTTTATTCTCCCTTTTAAGATATTTTCTGATTTACTGTTATACTGACTAGGCCTTTATTTCACCCTCTCAATTATTTTCCTCCCCCAATAAGTTGATTCTTAGTTCTTCCATATTTGAAGTATCTTTCTTTGTCCTTCTTATTTAAGATATAATAAAATATCACAGATGGCATGTTTATGGAAGAGCATTTCTGCTGAATGAGCAAAATTAACCAGAGAGACTCTCTAAGGGAAGGGATAGCCTGCACAGGAGAAAAGAGGTGACCTGGATAAGAAAACAGAAATAAAATAAACTCAGTGCACTCAAGAAAGCTGGAAAAGCTAACGAAACCTTACCCAGAAAAATGACAACACAATACAAAACCACAACAACATTAAGAAGAAATAAGAGGAGAAAATATAGGCAGAACCATTGCACGTTCTGTGTTTCCCATCTCCTCCATCCTGGGCTCCATCTGGAATTAGTTAGAGAAGTTAAGAACTCAGTAGATGTTTTCAGGTAGCATTAGGTGTATGTTCCCTACTCTTGAAGACCCGTCCAGGGAATACCCTCAAATATTTACACAAATTGCAATTGACCTGTCACTCCATTTTCCAGATGAGAAAACTGAAATTCAGAATTATTTAAAAACTAGACCTGTGTCATGCAGGTGAATAGAATACCAACTATTTAAAGCAGCACTCACTGTTGCAAAAGCATCATTTAATATAAACATTGATTTCTACAATGTCAGATAATAAGGTTTCAAACGGTTATTAACTTTCCATTCTTTCTGCAGAACATAGACAACATTTGATGAGAAGACTTTCATGTTACCCAGTGAGATCAGTAGCTTTCTGAAGAGTTGGAAGTTTGGGAAAATACTGCAACTAAAGGCAAGTAGCGATATGTGGTACAACATCAAATAAAATGTAAAAAGCTGCTTGAAACCAGTCATTGCAAAATATGAGAGGGTCTGTGGAACTGTGCGTCCAGCTGGAAGAATTGCTTGAGGAAAAACTACGTTTTCTGCTCCTTTAGTTCTTTTTTTTCAAGGAAGGCTCAACAAGTTCAAAACTGGAGCAAAGCCATTCTTGGGAGAGGATTCAATCAGGGAGCACGTCATGGGTGCTTGGATGTAGTTTCCTATTCTTACCATGCTTTTTCAGTAAGAGTCTTTTATGGATGATACAGATTTGAGGCGAGGAGGCTGGGAACATATCAAAAGGCTTCAAATGTCAATGCACTTGCTATCAAAACTCCAAACCTTACCAAGCTACACAAACAACTTTAATAGATTGCAGCAAAATACATGATCGAGAATGAATAATCACTTTTATTAGGCCTGCTGTTATTCTTATTTCTTAGTAACTATAAATAGAGAGAGTTTTATATGTATAAATATATATTTGATATATTTGTGTATGTATAAATAGAGATATATTTACATATATAAAATCATCCAGGTGGACATGTAACTATTTACACAACTAATTACACACACATACTGTTGAAGTGGTAACGTAGTTTGAGAAATGACTGATGGGTTTCAAGATGAAAATTGGGAATTGCAGGGTAGGTATGGGTCATTACTTGGGATCTGGAGCGGAGAAAGTGCTGAAGGTAAGTTCTTTCTTCTTTTTCTTTTAATTTTTAAACCAGGTCACGCTCATCCATGCAATGTATCTTTTCCTATCAAAGAAATAATTAAATTATACCCCAATTTGGGACAGTTTGATGATATTGAGGAAAGTGAGAGAGAAGCTCCGGAGAAGAGAACAGAAGAAGTAATTTCCACACACACACACAGAAGACCCATGTGTTTCATAGAATGCAGTTATTAAATGCCCGTATGGTGTGGGTTATAGAAAATGGCAATAAAAATTCACTGCTGAGGCAAGTAGGAATTTAAACATTTTGGTGGCTGAAGTCTAAGACCCTAATGCTAAATTCAGTGTCATCCAGTGGCCACTCTGATGGAGATCGCCACTGGACTGGAACATTAGAAGATGCACCAGCAGAGATTAATACTGTACAAAATGACCAGAAAGTAGAAAAACACACATGCTTAATCAGTATACACCCCCGTTTATATGATTAATGCTAACTCTCTGTCTAGGGGGTTTGGTAGTTAAAAATTAAACCCACTTAATTTTTTTAAAAGAATTACTTATTTATTTTTGAGAGACACAGAGAAATTGAGAGCAGGAGTCGCAGAGGGAGAGGGAGAGAAAAACTCAAGCCGACCCCCTGAGGCATGGAGCCCGAGGTGGAGCTCAATCTCACAACCCTGAGATCACGACCTGATCTGAAACCAAAGTCAGATGCTTAACCAACTGCAACAGCAGGTTCCCCAAATTAAACCCACTTTGTATATAGCCGATGTGTAATTACTGCTTCTTTTACATGAACAGCATCTATACAATTCTCATTTTATATCGTTTCAGTAGTTATTTCTTTGCATTACAAAACTCTTTATCTGCTCTGCAAATACTTATTCAATGTTTATTATCTACTTGGGAGCCAGAACTATTGCTTAAGTTCTGTAGCAAATAACCCCTAATTCATCATCATTGTTAAGATTCTAATAATGCCCGGAAAAGGAAAAGAACCTAAGCCATGTCCTTAAGAAGTTGTTGCCCAAAAACATCTTATTTCTGTCCTAGTGCAGAGTATATTTATAGTATAAAACCATTTTAAAAGATGGTAGGAGGATTTTCTCTCAATGTAGTTGCTCAAGAACTTAACTAAATTCCAGAAGTAGGCACATAGTAAAATCCATGAGCGACCCCTTAATACATCTTAAATCTCTAAATAAATGCTTGGCAAAGAATGCTGTGTAGTCATTTTAATAAGATGATTCTAATGCCTTCAACTTTTTTTTCTCAATACTAAAAAATCCCAAATAGAAGCAGGACATTGCCACAAACATCCTGGAAGGAAAAAAAAAAAAAAAAAAAAAAAAAACACTGCTTCACTAGCTCTGTGGTTTCAAACTGAGGAAGAAAAAAATGTATTATAGTCCCTACTGTGTAGCTTGACATTTTTTACCCCCATTTTGTGCAACATTGAAAGCAGCTGGGTATAAACTTGCATAGTGTTTCTGGTTCTGTACAGAGTGGCTTAAGACAAAAATGCGACTCATTAGAAATGGAGGAGAAATGAAGAACAAGTTCCTGAGGTCTAAGCCAGAAGCAGTCAAGTTGTGGTTAAATAAAAAAAGGACACTGAACTCAGAAGAGAGAACGCTAAGGAATCACACTGTGAGAAAAGACTCATGCCAATGGGTAGAGTGGAAACAGAAGGCAAAACCTGTTGGGGTCAAGCTATGGGTAGTAGGGCGGTGTGGGAGTGCAGAGGAGGGGAGGCACCCGTTATCGGAGGTGTGGGTGCAGCCCAGGAAACTTCTTGGATCCTGCCCTTTCATGCGCATCCTTCTTTTCCATGTTGCTTTCTGCATGTGAGCTAGGACAGGTCAAAGTATGAAAGTGACTGACCATTACCAGTTACCTTATCAAATGAATCTGATAGAAGAGAAACTATTTAACCCAACAAAAGCTTCAAACTAAAATATCTAGTAGAAGCAATTTGCCACCGTCCAGGCACAATCTTTTCTGCCTAATTCACAGAAATGTGGTGGAGGGAGGTCCCTGGGTGGCTCAGTTGTGTAAGTGCCTGACTCTTCAACTGGGTCAGGGTTGTGCATTCAAGCCCCACATAAAAAAAAATAAATAAATACAACAATAAAATAAAATATAAAATAAAATAAAATAAAATAAAATAAAATAAAATAAAATAATAAAAAAAATGCAGAGAAACTGGGTATGATCCTAAGTGAAATAACGTAGGTAATGGATCTGTGTGAAAGCCACCCTTTGATTCCCTTGGGAGTGTGGGTGACCCTTGACCAAATGCAGGGGTTAGGGGCATTGACCCCCTGCACAATAAAAACATCTGCATATAAATTTTGATTCCTCAAAAACTTAAGTAATAGCCTATGTTGACCAAAAAGCTTTATTGATAATATCAACAGTGGATTAACACACATCTTGTGTGTACTAACACTGTATTCTTAGAATAAAGTAAGGGAGAGAAAAGAAACTGTTATTGAGAACATTTAAAGGAAGAGAAAATACATTTACAGTCCTGTACTGTATATACAGAGAAAAATCCACATGTAAGTGCACCTGCACAGTTCAAACTCCTGTGGTTCAAGGGCCAGTTGTATTTCTGGTCACCTAGGAACTAGAAATCCTAACTGACTTGTTCACCTTGAAATGACAAAACCATATTGGGGGCACCTGGGTGGCTCAGTGGTTGAGCACCTGCGTTCAGCTCAGGTCGTGACCCTGGGGTCCTGGGATCGAGTCCCACGTCGGGCTCCCTGCATGGAGCCTGCTTCTCCCTCTGCCTGTGTCTCTGCCTCTCTCTGTGTCTCTCGTGAATAAATAAATAAATTCTTTATTTTAAAAAAAACATATTGCATCTTTTGCTTTTGATTTTTTTTATAAATTTTACTTTCTTTTCTTTTTTTTTTTTTTTTGAAGATTTTATTTATTTACTCATGAGACAGAGAGAGGCAGAAACACAGGCAGAGGGAGAAGCAGGCTCCCTGCAGGGAGCCGCATGGAGCTAAAGGCAGATGCTCAACTGAGCCACCCAGGTGTCTCTGTCTTTTGCTTTTAAACTAGGCTGCTATAATCCATGCCTGACTTTTATTATTATTATTATTATTATTATTATTATTATTTGATTAATAGAATGGAAGTAATCGTGAAGCAAATGCACATTGCAGACAGCATCTCTAGGATCCCAAATAGGTCTATTGGAAAATTTAGTTCAATTCATTTGGTTCTTGGTGGAACAACCAGCTTGGAATTCAACATTATTTATATGAACTATTTCTGCAACTGATTGGGTCTTTTTCACATAAAACCCATGCGGTTAAATAACATCCATCTTGAGGTATTATAAAACCTTATAAAACCGACTGAGCATTACTTTGAGAGTCTTGAACGTGTATTTTGTTTCTTTCTAAATTTGGCTGTGCCATTTGGACTTTTACACTTGATATTCTGTAAAATAAAATTGAAACATCTTTAACCATCTGGTAGTTCTGTGGATAATTTAGCATAAATCCACTTGTGGCAGTTTATTTCAGAGTAGTTCCCATTAAATACTGATCTTTAAGTATTGGGACTCCATTTTTAAGTACAAATGTGTTGTAATTATATATCTCCAGTTGTCCGTAGGCTTTACTATAATTGAGGTAATTACAGTCAATAAAAAGATAATTTGAGACTCTTTATCATTGTGGAACTGCTGTTGCCTACATGTGGTGGGGAAAAAAGTGGTGAACCAAAAGATCCCCAGTGGCTGGAACCAGGGGGATATTTGTGAAGAATACAAAGAGATGGCTTTTTCAGGTTTTACTCAATTTAAATTTGCTTTTTCACTGGAAGAAGTCTTGCAGCTTTTATGAACCCGCATAGCTCTTCGGTAATTCTGATGGACTGAGAGCTCGGTGGCCAGACCCACTGGGACCCAGCGAGGTCATTCACAATGGGTACACTGCAGATTCACCCCATGTTTACCCATGTCTAGAGCAAAAACATTTCAAAGTCATGAGCAACAGGAAAACATTTGCCATATCAACTGAGGAATTGCAAGAGATTATTATATTTCTTTAAGAGAGGGAATGATTCAAGAAAATGAGGATTTCATTTCAAATTGTTCTAGCTGCCTAGCACATGCAAGAACAGAACATAAAATACTGGATAAGAGTGACTTCAAACAAGTTGAAATAAAGCCTCCCAGTGATATTAGAAATTTAAAAAATTCCACACTGCAGCATGAACATGGACTTGAACCACACTATGTATTACTTATGGCAAGAATAACTATATAAAATGTAGGATGTTAACATTTTTTACTATTAATAAGAACATTAATAAGCTCATCATTATAAATATCTCCAACCTCCCAGGATGCAGAAATAGCATTCCAAAGCAGATGAATAAGAATCCAATAACCCATGTCTTTCCACTAACCTGCACACAATTTATATTTTTATAAATATAATATATTTATATTTTATAAATATAATCACACAATTTACATATTTATTGTAGTAAATATTTACTATATTTAAAGTAGAAATATAGTAGAAATTAGTATATTTAAAGTATTTACTACCATAAATATATATAAATATATATAAAATATAAGTATATATAAATATTATATAAAATATAAATATATATTTAAATATATATATATTTATGATAGTAGAAGGGAGCATGCACATGCATACTTATCATTTTCTCTCATTCTCAGCATGGATAGATGGATAGACAGATGATAGATAGATAGATAGATAGATAGATAGATAGATAGATAGATCCCCTTTATAGATGCATCATAAGCTATGTAAGACATTCCATGTTGAAATTTTCTTTACCTATGAATAATTTGTTATTCTGCAGATTTCTTACTATTTCTGGCCTCTAAAATTCTGAGTAGGGATCCCTGGGTGGCGCAGCGGTTTGGCGCCTGCCTTTGGCCCAGGGCGCGATCCTGGAGACCCGGGATCGAATCCCATGTCGGGCTCCCGGTGCATGGAGCCTGCTTCTCCCTCTGCCTATGTCTCTGCCTCTCTCTCTCTCTCTCTCTGTGACTATCATAAATAAATAAAAATTAAAAAAAATAAAATAAAATAAAATTCTGAGTAAAAGTACTTTGTATTGAGTACAGAGAAAATTCATATTTAACCTGTAGTGTCTCTTTCATGGGACATTTTGAATTAAAAACAATAATAATACAATTGTATTTCTTCATTAGATACTAGTCAGTTCATAACATTATTGCCTTATATAATATCCTCATCCTGAAAATAAATATAAGTAGAAAAATAAAATATTTAATGTTATCACATTAAATATTTTTATGCAAGGTTATTTTTTGTAACACGCTAAATGTACATGCTATCAGTATTTTAGGAGCCATTATCTATCTTGGAAATAGTAATACGTTCAGAATTTATAAGTACAGTGATTACACGAAGATAGTGGCACATGTGCGTGTGCATGTGTCTGTGTGACGAAGGATGTCAATGTCTTAATGACTATTGTGATCTCTGTAAATCCATTGACATTAAGGATGTAAGTCTATTAAGTATGATTTTTCAAAGAAAATACTACTAATGCAAGCAGAAAAAATAATGAGGTGACTTTGATGAGTGCATTAGAAGTCTAGGAGTCTAACCTTGTTTGCTGGTTGCCAGACAGATTTAAAAAAAAGGGGGGGAAATACATATTAGATAGGTAGATGCATAGATACAGACTTAGATAGATACAGACTTAGAGATATAAAAGTATATTCCTCAAAAGATCATGATCACACAATGCAAAATAACAATTATCTCTCTTCTCTTTTTCCTGTACATTGTATCTTGGAGACTTGATCAGATTTTGTCATTATTTATTTTCTTGGCAAGTCTTCTTTCAAAGATGGCATTTTGTTTCAAACAGTGGGGACCTGATGGCTGGATGCCTTGGTTTTGGTGAAGTTAGCGACTGTTGATGATCAATGATAGATCTATTGAATTGATTCAAGGTTGCATAACTCTGACTTTCTTACATATTTTTTTTTCTTTTGTCTCTCTTTAGGCTGAAAGATTTTATATAGAAATGTTATCTCAAAAGTTATTATTTGGTTATTTGGCTTTTTCAGATTGGACCCTATGCTTATTGTACAGATCTCTAGTAGATTATTTTACAGTTTTCTTTCCAAGAAAAGATTTCCAAGCAGCCTCATTTCCTTTTGGTGAAAAATAGTATTTTGAGTACTTGAGGTCTTCATTTGCTACTTGGTTGATCTTTTTCTATTTGTTTGTTTCTTTTGAAGATGACTGAATCATCACACAACTTACGGAAAAGAGAATTACATTGAGAGGACGTTTTAAGAGACTTGAGATGTGAAAGCAAACTCTTCCTCCTTTCCTTAACAAGGTTAAATTCAGACAATTTTGTGGTCAAGGGGAAGGTTGTCTCTCCACTGACCACCAGCAGCCCTCTAGAAATAGGAATATCTTATGGGGTTAGTATAAATAGGGGTTTGGCCGAGAGTAGGACGGTACCCTGTTTCTAGAATATACCAGGCAAACCTTAACCCAGAGTTAGAAATGTCAGAAGAGCAATTCATCTTTTAAGGAGGAACTTGGGTATATTCTGCTTTGGGCTACACTTCAAAATGCATTAATAAAAAAAATCAATATGAAATAACTTAGGTATACAGAAAAGAACCAAAGATGATGCAGATAATTCCTATAGAGTTTCTATACATGTTTTTCTAATATCCACCACACCCATATTTCACACACTTTGATTCTGAACACCATTGTTCTTAGACTTTTTTCTCTATATTAAAACCTAGATTTTCTTCCACAAAAAACGTCACTTTAAGTGGTCATTGTATATGGAGATCGCACATCAGTGATTCGGCAGTAAAAATTTATCATAAAATGTCAAAATGAACCCAATCTATATGAAATCATGGCACGATAACATAATGAACGTCTTACTTATTTCTACCTTAGAGACCTTTCTGTATCTCTTCTGTCTCCTAGTCTATGATGTACCTGAGCACTTAACGTGAGTGCAAGTCATGTTTTGGCAAAGTCTCATGCTCTACGATTTATACATTTTAAAAAAATTCACTTTCCTGCAACAATATCTTGAAAAATATACTTTTGTGTCTAATGGTCAAGTAATCATTTGGATACAATGTGCCGCGACACCATGGTTTCTTTATGGCACAGCTGTAGTGTCCACCATTTATCAGTTGCTACCCCCCTTCTAATAGTTTAGCTTTTTGGCCTGTTTTCTAACCACAGTTAGAATAGCGCTCAAAGAGTCTTGGTCTTAGGGCCCATAATAAAGACTGAACAAAGGGCGAAGAACAAAGGTCCTCAAGGCAGCAAAAGAAGTAGAGTATCATGGTTTCATGGTTTCAAATGGCTAAGGATTATGATATATTTTCTGGGAAAGCAAATAAATAAATAAAAATGGGATAATCTTCACCAGAACAATCATCTTTATGTACAAGCTCTTCCATTTAAAATCACAGATTATTAGAGAAGCAACGGAATTCTTTCCTGAGGAATTAGAGGTTAATTCATAAGTGCTTTGATGGTGGTTCTTTCCTGATGATGTTTTTTACCAGGCCACCATGACATGCGTGGATCTAGGAATATACATCCGAGTTTGTGTTTGCACATAAATATGCATTTGTATTTGTATTGTTAGATTGAATCTTTAACCATAACCATATATTGCACCTTCAAAAGGAAAATGTCATCATGATAATGACTAATATCTGAGTGTGAGGGTAACTGAGAGAAATCTGTGACTAATTGCTTCCAAACTGCATACTATGAAGATTATTTTTATGACACGTTCAAATTTAATTTTTGGTACCAGTACTCTATTTTTAGGATTTATTTTTCCTCTGTTGGATACTATCTGATAATGATAGTGTATATATATATTTGTTCATCTTTCTGAGAACATTGAGGAACAAATATATATTTTGCTTATGGTTAAATTTAATAATGAAGGAACCTTAAAAATTATCCATATTCTAAAGGCAGGGTACTAATTTAAGAGTCGATGTGTTTGGTAATTTCCATTCTGAGGTCTGTTACAGCAGTTGAAAAGTTCCTCATTACAGAACATAATTACCTGCGTTTTTAAAATGTCAAGTTCTGGGAATAATTTCTGTCAAATATTAGACCACAGTTAGAAGTATTTGATGAAATATATTCACTAATCTGCTGTGTATGGACAAAGGGAATACATACTAATGGGAAAAGATGTGATCTAAATTTCTAAATTGGTTAGTTTTGTGTTTTAATGGGATCCTGAAACTCATGTTATAATCCCTAATACAGAAATCCCTAATACAGAAACAGTCTTCTTTGAAGAAAGATTGCCTAGAATTACGGACTGATTTTTAACTCATATTTTGATTCCAAGTTGGTAAACATCAATTATTTTTTACTTTCTTTCTAAGATAAAGGCTGAGCATATGTCATCATAGCCTGGCAGAGTCAGAAATCCAGGTTTCAAATCTCAAGATTGCCAAGCAAAAGCTGTAGGATCTTAGGTAGTGTTTTGTACTTGCCTAAATCCCTATAGAAAGTATTATAATACCTAACTCATCAAACTCATTATGAAGATTAAGTGAAACAATCTACATTGCCTAGTACTTAATTAGCTTTAAGAATACTTTGTCCCCTCTGAGCCATATTATTTGCAACTAAATTTTGATATAAAATGCTCAGACTATTGACTTTTTGGCATGTGCATTTTGCTCTATTTAAAACCCTCAAAGACTGGCTGTCTTCAAACACAGGAGCCAGTGCAAAGCCCTGCTACGTCTGCAGTACCATAGTTACAAGCCATGGAGATTGGTACCTTCAACTGGGGTCAGTAGACTGTGTGGCTACATTCTCAGCACTGCAGTGTTACCAAGTTTGAGAAATAGTCAACTGATCTGCTGAGAAAATTTAATAAAATCAATATCAAAATGCCCAAGACATAAAATATACTAGGTTTAACTATAAGATGTGAGAAACTGTCACTGTCACCTACATTAGTGACATCCATCTGGGACTAAGTCTAAGTTATCTAAGATACAGTCTGTGGATTTTTAAATTAAAGGTTTCCAGGACCTGAGAATGGAATTCAGTTGTGAACCACAGGTAGGAACAAAGAGCATGCAATCGTGTATTCAAACACCAACTTACTTGTCCCTACCTGAAAACTGCTCAAGTTTTGGTATATTTGTGAAAAACTAGAGTTTACTTCTCACCGTACTAAAAATAAAAGCAACAAACCCCAAACGGAAAGAAACTAAATCCTTCATTAATATAATTGAGGTTGAGTCATGGGAAGATTCTGTTCAGCCTTTTTTGTTGCTGATTTTTTCTTTATTAAAATTCATGTATTCCATTTTAATAAATAGTTTTGTCTGACGTTATCATGGAAGAATTTGTCAGTATTTTGATTTTCCTCATGTTCACACAGTCTCTTTTTTATGCACTTTAAGTTCTTCTGATGTGTTCACCTGACTGTCATGCAAAGTTTGTGAAAGACTCTTTGGAATTAAGGGGTTCTGAGAAAACTGATATGTGATATTCCCACCGGCACATAAGATTTAGTTTCTGAATGCTCTCATAATCCATTCAAGATGCTGAATTTGGGACATTGGTAAGTATCACTTATTACTTGGAGGAATTACACTTGACATTGGATTGCACAGATGGCAATGAGTAATTAATCATATTTTCCTAACCTAAAAAGTAATCACAGCTACTGAAGAATCACAAGCCACTTACAGGAAATATGAAGTAAACATTTCAGAACAGATTCATATGTTTTAGCATATATAAGGATCATAGATAAAATACTCACATCTGCCTATAGAGTGCAATCCCTGAATTTCCAGGACTGTTTCTGGGAAACTAAGTATCAGGAAATCTGGAAGTGAACATGTTAATGAAAGAACTAAAGTTTGTAGGCGTGCATCCTTCCTTACAAATATCCATTTCTTTTTTGTGATCTTGATGATTAAATGTTTAAAATAAAATACTGTAAATTGAGTGAAATCAGATAAGGAAATTTTTTTTTAAAGCGTAAATTTTCTGGGGTGTGAACAAACAGAGAGATCACGGGCCACAACCATCCTCTTTGAAGTTGAGAAGACTTACACCCAGTCATATTAATAGTCACGTTACAGCCTGTGGCTTGTTATCAGGGAAATAGGCCTGAAGTCTTTTTTCTTGTTTAAAAGTGTGACATTATTTCCATTGCATCATGCCATTTTCATATGATTGACTGCTGAGATACTATCAATCATCAGGCATTTGGTGATTTACATCCTATGGCTGATACTTATATTTGGAAACCAAATTAAAGTTAAATCGAATTAGTGATTCAGAAAACAGAGTCCATGGTATTAGAAGGAAAGAGAATTTTCTTTGGCCTGTCACTATTACATACCTTGTAAATTTTCTCTTTCATTCCTGACTTGCAGTTTCCTCTCTAATAAAATTTTTAAAGACACATTAAAAAAAAATAGTTTTCTGCCTACCTTAAAAACTAATGAAGATATTTTTTTAAGTTGCAAAAGGCTAGACAAATGTTATCCCTTGACTATAATGATTTTTGCTATGATGATTATGTGATGATGTTCCAGAGGACTAGATGTCCCCTAACTTATTATAAAATAATGGATAGAAGTAACTGGAATCCAGGAAAGGCAAGCGAATCATAGAGTATTGAAAATAATCTCTTATACACGCGCACACACACACACACACACACACACACAAATGTATACATACATCAACGTCTATTTAATGAAAAGTCTAATGAATTGATTTATATATGAGTCCACAGAAAATTTCGAAAGACTTAATATTTTTTCTTGCATACTTCCATTCTCATTTCCTAAAATAAAGTCTGATGTTCCTCAGAATGGTCATTTCTCAACACATGTGGATTAATATGTTCCTCAGGGACACATAAAATGACATGTCTCGTAAGCTTGACTTCTTGGGCACATTTCTTATTCTGCCGTTATTGAAGTTCCTTGAATTCCATTCTATGAATACTTATGTAGCAGGAGCTAGTGATAATGGGTGCCATATCTAAATGAAACTAGCATTAGTTGACAAGGGGTTGCTTTCTATCTTCTCAGCATGCTGTGGTTACATAATATTTATTCTACAAGTTGGCTACTAGAGATGACAATTGAAGATACTATTTATGGCCATTATTTTCCATCAGTCGTAGTAGAGATACTCAATATCTTATTCCTTGCAGAATATAAAATTGTTAAAATTTGTAAAATTATTATAAAATTTATAGAAGTCATAATGTTTGTACAAATTTGTAAAATTTGGAAAATCATTTTTATTTTAGTTTATTTTTCTGTTACACATGCAGTTGAACTTTAAACCACCCCCATAAACAAAATGCCAAATTTTCTGCTAAAAGATTATGTATATGTCAAACTTATCAAAATGAACATTTTAAACACGTGAATTTATTTTATGTCGATTATGCCTCAATAAATTTGTAAACTTAAAAAAAATTCTATAGCTATTCGGAACCAAGTGAATTTAAATTCTCATGGCATTTACTGCTCAGGGAAATTTTTTTAGTGTAATTTATTTTGCTTAAACCTAAATAATACCTTTAATTTGTAGAATATTTGGAGATATAAACTTAAACAAGATTAACTAGTATGACTAAAAAAGTGGCACACTTGGCATCACATTATTTATGCTGATTATGAACAAAGGGAAGGACCGGGTCTTTACTTACCCATTTTTCCTAATTTTTAGGCTTGGGAGATTAACCAGGTCTACGTCATGGGTTGTTAAACAGGGATTAACACGGTAGCAAGACAATCTGTGTATACCTTAAGTGAGAACAAATAGGTTCTGCTTTCCCAATAAATATTTATTTTTGTCCTTAAAGAATTTCTTGGCTCATTTATTTATTGAGCTGTATAAGAATACTACGATGGTACCATAGTAAAGTTCAATATATTCTAGGTCAGAAAGAAAATGATTCTTGATTTTGATTTATGAAAGGTGAAATTATTTCCAACCAGGATACATTTTAAAAGGGTATGTTAGTGTTTAAATATGGAATGCACAACTCGATGATACTTTTTTCTAATGGCTATGTGATCTATAGCTGTGCTATTTAATATAGTAGCCATATGCTATGAACATGGCAATGCAAAGTTAAGACAATTAAATGTAAATAAAATTAAAAATTCAGTTTTTCAGTTACTCAATAGTCATAGGGGGCTTGTGGCTACCATACTGAAAAGCAAAGAAATTTCCTTTATTGGTGAGTGAATACTATATTGAAGAACATCATGACATAATATACAGAGATAAATTATCACAATTTCTGGTTACTCTGATACATTGTCAATAGAACATCTGAGATTATTGATTAGAAAGAGAAACATATTAATTGATCCACCAACTACAGAAGTGTCAGACATAGAGTTCATCTTTCCACCAGGGCAATGTCCATAAATTGTTAGCAAAAGCCCAATGAGAATGAGGATATTGCTAAGGGATAAGACATTACATACATTTTGTGAAAAGCCATTTAGAAGACACATCAAAAATTTGACAGTTGGTGACATGCTGTCTTCATGCATATAATGCCCCCAAAGTCATCTTTCTATATATTATAATGTGGAAATGTCTGATCATGAACATCACATGCTGTAATTAGTTGCTGAAGGTCACATTAATGTAGAATCCAAGAATTATTTGCAAGGGAACTGATCCAGATTTCAGTAATAAAAACAATCCCTGAGAATTCTTATTTTTATTAGAATGAATAATTGCTTTCATTTGTACTGCACCTAAAAACTGTTTGCTTTTTTAAAAACATACTCATTTATCCCCCCATACACTTGTCTAACAGAATTACTCATTTTTTTTGTTACTATTAATAAGTTGTTTCTAGATTTTGTCAGATGTTCTACTTGGACAGTCAACTGATCTCAAATAAAGGCAGGTTTTTTTCCCCCTGCAATTCTTGTTGTTAAAATGCTATTCTTTTCTTCTCTTTTCCTTTTTTTCTTTGTGTCTTTCTTTGCTTCTTTCGATAGAGCTGCCTATATTAAATAGCATTCTATTCTTACTTTTAATAGATTTCACAACAAAAATAATCATATCTACCTTTATTTTCAGTAATGAGTTTTCATTAAAATTCATCTCCTCTGTTCTTGGTTTCCTAAAAGTTTTGATCAGGAAAGACTGTTGAAGTTCATCTAATTAATTCTCTTTATCCTTTTGTGTTTTTGAGATTATCATGCCTGTGTATCTATGTGTATCTCTCCATAGCTTGTCCCTATGAGACCTAAGATATTGGTCTTGCCTCAAAATTTCTATTGTCTGTGGCCTTGAAAAAGCTGAAAAGAAAGAAGGAAGATATGTCAGCTGATATATTTCCCTTGTCTTAATACTGGTAGGTAACGCAAGGATGGAGTGCAAACTCTCTCTTTGCACTTTAAGAACCAGAACTGAATACAAGGAACAAATAGTCACATAACAACATATTAGAGTGGTCAAGTGCTAAAATTGAATTGTTCAATATAGTAGTCACTAGATACATATGCCCATTAACCACTTGAAATGTGACTGGCACAGTTGAAGATTGCATTTCACTTTAAATGGTGAAAATTTGATGACTAAATTGAGAAGTGCTTTAAGTATAAAACATACAGTCATTTAAAAAAATATTGCAAAATTATAGGGCACCTGGGTGGCTCAGTTCATTGAGCAATCAACTGTTGATTCCAGCTAATATCTCAGGTTCGTTGTCTGGTTCCACCCTCAGTAGGGGGTCTGAGATTGGGCAGAGAGCCACATTTCTTATTCTGTTGTTATTTAAGTTTCTTGAATTCCATTCTATGAATGCTTATGTACCATGAGCTATCAATAATGGGTGCCATATTTAAATGAAACTAGCATTGGTTGACAGGAATTGCTTTCTATCTTCAAGCCCACTGTCTGGTTCCACCCTCAGTAGGGAGTCTGAGATTCTCTCTCTCTCTCTCCTTCTCCCCTAACCCTCCTCGTCCTTGCTCCCATGCTATAAATAAATAAATAAATAAATAAATAAATAAATAAATAAATAAATTTTATTTAAAAATATAGCAAAATTAAAGTCTTGTGTTCATATTTATATTGACTGCATATTAAAGTGATACTTTGATATAGTTGATATCTTTTATCTATTGAATAAATAGAATATGTTATCAAAATTAAATTTAACTTTTTCTTATAACTTGTTTTCAGTATGGAAACTAAAAATACATAAAATTACATCTTTTACATTCTTGTAAATGTATGATATGCTCATATTTGTATATTATTTTGCCACTCCATTTCACATTATATTTCTATTGGATGGAACAAGTATAAAGACCGATAGAAGAACTTAATATGATGTCTAAACCAAGACAATCACTGAAGGAGACAACATTTGCATATCAATGGTGTTGGCGTATTTTAAAAAGATTTAAAAGGAATCACACAGAGACTTTCTAGAGCTTAAAATCAACAACAAAATCCACAACAATAAAAGGAGAGTGGTTAATCACCATCAATACCTAAATTGCTGATCTTTGATACCAAATTGAAGAAATATCTAACAACTGAAAGAAAAAATATAGAAAAAGTATGAAGGAATACAGTCTCAGTAATACATGTTAATAAAATATTGTTGTGATATGAAAAGGAGCAGATAGAAGAGAAAAATAAATAATAAAAGATGATATCCACTCACGAGAGGCAGAAATGCATGCTTTCAGATCGAAAAACTGAAATAGTGAAAAACAGTGCAAATTCAGGTAGTCTCCAAAAAACATCTTGAATTCAAGAAGATCTGACAAGCTGCCATTTAGATATAATAAATTGGGAAAAAAAAAAAAACTATACTGTTTCACATCAGAATACTCACCAAAAATACTAAAACCTGGACTTGATCAAAATACTATGTAAGGTTGATAGTTGATATCTTTTATCTATTGAATAAATAAAATATGTTATCAAAATTAAACTAATTTTGCTAATGGGGGGGACAAGAAGTACTCATCTTATATAACCAGACACTTTCCAATGTTAAAACATCACATCTGTTGAACTTAGAATGCATTTTGTCATATATCTGTGGACTATTTAAAATAATATTTAAAATAATATTTACCAGGCCATTGGCTACAATTTTTTTAAATATTCAAAAATTAAATATTGTCACATTCCCAGATCATAATACAATGAACTTAGGGATATAATGAAAATGTGAACTAAAATATTAAATAATTAGAATTTTTAAAATATGTGGAAGAAAATGTTATGAATTATTTTAATGGGTGAATATAGTAATGCATTTATTTACATGGTTTAGCAGGGATTTGTGATTAAATATTATAAAGAATACTAACTTTGTGTGTGCGTGTGTGTTTATACACATATATATTCAGCAGATGAAAAAGCTGAGTGAATGAGATAAGAGGGTGCTTTTGATACTTTTTTTGTAGAAGCACATTTTTACATGGAGAATGCTCCCAACATAACCATGAGCTGTGATGAGAATTTCTCCTATGAAGTGATTGTAATCAACTACTGTGAAAGCAAATTGCTTTATGACCCCTCCGAATCCTCAGTAAAGGTGAGTTATTTGCCATCTCCAGCTGAATGTTCAAAAAAAAAAGGAAAGAAGTGACAGCAAATAATATTTTTTCAAGTTAGATCTTGTTGGATATGATTCACCATTCCCTTTTCATTTATTTTCTTTCAATTTGAGGTTTGATAGAATTATAACAAGTAGCTTTCTTTTGAGATATAGCTGGCATGATCGGTCATTAGCCTTTAGAGAATTGTCCTGAAATAAGAGTTTTAAAATGAGAGAGTAGAAATGCACACTAATAGTCTTTCTAGCAATGAGGGAATATGGTAGCTTAAAAAAAAAAAAAAAAAAAAACCTCTTTGCACAAAACACTTCAAATATTTGATAAAATATCAAGACATATTTTTTAAAGGCATCGCTGAGCAGACAATTATGTAAAGGAAATCCTAACTGGATCCAAGCAGTGAAAAAGCATGAATCCATAAAGGTAAACAAGCCCTGTAGTTACCAGTGGTCCCATGGCTTCTGTCCCTTACTGATGGCCTAGAAATTGTTTTAAAGAGTGACAAGAAGATAAAGGAAAAACAAAAGTAACAACAAAAGGTTAAGGGTTAATGCAAGTTGAAAATTCCTGTTAGAAACCTTTTAATGAATCTCATAGATCTAGGATCAGGAATAGTCAGTGAGTTGGAAAAGCACATAAAATGCAACTGTCATCAAAGATTATTTAGTTTGGGATGGTTCCTGGTTGCTAGTAACTCTAGGACTGTATAAGACAAGAGCAGCAACAATTTTCCCTTATTTTATACATTCTAGTTTTTTTTTATTAATTCATAGTGGATCACTTTACACTCAGTGGCTCACAATAACAACATTTATTTTGCTCACAAATACACATTTGGGTAGAATTTTGAGGGGCAGTCTGTTTCTGGTCCTCAGACATCAGCAGAGTCCCCTCATAATCTGCTGACTCCTTAGACTGGAAGACTAAGGATTTTAGAAATAAGTTAAAATTTTTAAAAAAAATCAATTAATGAAAATAGATGCAATTAATATATTTAAATGAATAAGAGGACTTTTTAAATGTATGGTGGAAAAAGTAGTGTACTAAAAGTGACCAGTCACTCTTGGTTTTAGCTGTGGCATGTACAAACTTTTGAAGTCATCACTCCTATCCTTATAAGAAAAACAAACAAAAAAAAGCTGAAAAAACATCCATAACTTTTCTTCAGTAGAGCAGAGGATTGAGGTCTCTGGACAAACTGCCACCCAGGAATGTAGAAAGAGACATGCAAACACACGGAATAACAGCCAAGATTTGCTTGTTTGGATCTGAAACCTTTGGAGTATGAACTGGTAGGGACAACCAGCTGGTAATTTTGACAGATTGCTAGAGGTTGATTGTAACTATCCTGACCACGAGAAACTCCCCGGGGGCTTGGTCTCAAGGGGCCCACAACATGGGAACTTTATCAGTTTCTTACATCACCAAACGGCCAATAAAGATATCTTCCTGGCTCCAGCAAAGTGAAGGAAAAATCAACTGTTAAGAAACAACCACAAACTATTATTTGCAAACAAAGGGGGCAGAGAAAAGACTCTCTCAGGGCATTACTCCACCTACGGGAAGAGCATTTACCTGATTCAATTTGTCTCTAGGGCTAAGGAAGTTGGTAATCTAAGAAGAATTTGTGAAAAAATCACAGCCCAGGGACACGGATGACAAAAATGAATAGACTAAATCATGAGATTAGAGGACACTTGTCCTTCCCTATGTCTTCCCACCATATAGACAGGGTTACCGTGTAATCACAGTGGTTGACAGCTCAAGGAGTTGCAAGTCACAGATACTGTTGAAGGAGGAGTTCAAGAGAACAGGAAAAATAAAAACAAGGACACTAGAGGATTGTGAATGCTCTGGCATGGGCAGGTAACACAATTACTCAAGAGAATCTGACCCTTGGCCCAGTTAACTTAAAACTTCACACTAAATGCCTATTTACCTGTGATTTTGATACTCGATTAGTCACGTCTGGCTTTTGATCAAAAGTTACCAGACATATTGAAAGGCAAACAAATACACAATCTGAACAGACCAAAGAAGCATCAGAATCAAACCCAGATATGACAAAGATTTGGGAATATAAAAGAATTATGGATAATAGGTTAAGGGCACTAATGAGAAAAGTAGAAAACATGAAAGAAAAGAAGGGCAATATCAGTTGAGATCATCCCATGGGTATTATAAAGATTATAAGGAATATTATAAATACCTCTTAAGAATCTATGTGTAATGAAGCAATTTCTTATAAATACATAAACTGCTAAAATAGACACAAGGAGAAAGTCAATTTCAATAGGCACATCTATTAGAAATTTTTCATCAATAATTAACAATCCTCCAGAAAAGAAAGAACCAGAACTAATTGATTTCACTGGTGAATTCTGCTGAACACGTGGGGAATCATTATAGCAATACTCGGACATCTGTTCCAGAAAACAGAAGCAGAGGGAACACTTCAGAACTCATTTTATGAATTCTGCACTACCTTAATACCAAAACCAGATATTGCAAAGAAAGGAAAACTGCAGAGTGATACATCTCATGAACGTAGATGGAAAAATCTTCAACAAAGCATTAGCAAATCGAATGCAACATGGTACGTGATGCAATATCACAATACAGTTCTTACACAGGCTACCAGCTACGCCCAGACTCTACAGGTGAAGGGCACAGTCCCCCACTACACTGCTCTCGGATCATTCGCCAGCCACCAGTTCCCCATTCCACTTGCACCCTGACTAAATAGCTTCACTTTCTAGGAGTCCTACAACCCTGTCAGATTTTATAATTCAGTAGAATATTGTACAGAACTCAGAAAAAAACGCCATGATTTCAACTGGCATTTTATTATCCAGGATTCAGATTAGGACCCGATAAAACAGGAGGCCTCCAGGAGAAGTTTAGGAGGATCCTTAATGTGGAACTATCAAGTTCTCATCCTGTTGAATCAGAATTTATCCTCCTCCTGACTCATTAATTCCATCACCAACCAGAAAGGTCAACTGAGTTTTAGTGTCCAGAGCTTTTACTGGGACCTCATTATATAGGTGTGACGGAGTAATTGTCTAAGCAACTGTATATAATGTCCAGTCCTTCTACACTCCCCAGAGTTTGAGCTGACACCACCTGGCTCAGAGATCCAATCATTTAATCACGCGGTTGGCCTTACTGGCACGTCAGCTCCTATCCTTTACTTCTGCTGAAACTATTTGGAGGTCCACCATAAATTCCTTTATTAGCATTCATTAAGGCATGATCCCAGGGGCCCCCTAGGAATAACAAAGACCTCCTGTCTCTCAGAAGATTCCAAAGCTTTAGAAAGTCTATCTCAGGAACCCAAAGATGAGACAACATTTTTATCATACAACAGTATAAATAAATTGCATGCCATGACGGTGAAGTGATTTCTGATTTCCAAGAACTGTTTCAACATTTAGAGATCACAATGGAATCCTCCATATCAACAGGATAAACACACACAAGTCATGTACCCATATCAATCGATGCAGGAAAAGCATTTGATGAAATCTGCTGCCCGCTGTGTGTCACCTTGGAGGGTGTTTTGGATGAGATTAACATTTGAATTTGTGAAGTCTGAGTAAGCAGATTTCCTTCCCCAATGAGGTGGCTCCATCCAATGAGCTGAGAGCCTGAAGAGAATACCAAGACCAACTTCATAGAGGATAAGGTAATTCTCCAGCAGGATGCCTTTGGACTTCATCTCTACCTCACTGGTTCTCCTGAGTTTCCAGCCTGCTGCTTCATTGCAGATTTTGGACTCACTAGCCTCTAAAATAGCTTAGTCAATTTCTAATAATAAATCACACACACACATACACCCTATTAGTTTTTTTCTCTAGAAAACCCTGAAAAATACATTGATGATAAAAACCCTCAGCAAACAAGAAATAATTGGGAGTTTCCTTAAGTTAATAACATTAAAAAAAATCTGAATCTAACATAGTTAATGTTGAGAAATTGGACACTTTCTCCCAAAAAACACCAAAGCAAGTTTTCAGGAAATAATTCACATTGTAAACCTCAGTGCTTTCCTTACAAAGATCTGCTTGCAATTTGACCCTTGGATAACATCTAAGGGCTTAGATTTTGGAAGACATCTCACTATTCCTAACTGATAAGCATGTTCCTTTACTTCTGGGAGTCTGGAATTTTAACGTGTGTAGGCAGAGGATCCATACATGACCAGTCCCCAAATAAGCTGTATGCAGTAACATTTCATATCTTTTCTTGCATCTACGGAAGGCCATAGATCAGATCTCACCAAATAGGGTATGAGGGGACTGGCCTGTTTTTTCCATTAAGGCAACTGGACGCAGAGGGTCCAGTGTTTGATGCTAAGACCTAGGGGGTATCAGTAATATAACATGGAAAGTGACTGGTTGCATGGATCATTGCTTGGGGGAGATCCAGCTATAAATGGGGAACACTGAATTTGCTAGATCATGAAATATACTTCTGATAAACCACTGGGATTTGGACTTTCGTCTGTTAAAGCAATAGTTGGGGGAGAGATTTGTATTTTGGAAGGCTAATATTAGAAAATAAGGGAATCTTAATTTCAGTGAGGTAGGTTTCAAACTTCAAGTGTTTGATAAAGACCAATGATAAATAAAACTGAATGATTTTAAAAAAGCATTAAGCCTAGAGCAGAAATTGGGAAAAAATATATATATAATAGAAAAAATATGAATATTGAATGCCATTCATTAAAAAGTGATAAAATTGACAAAATTCTTTCAAATTTGTTAAAAAGAGGAGAGGCAGAAAAATATTTAATGATAAAAAGGAGATAGATACAGACACACTAGATATTAAAAAGAATATATGAAAATTTGAAAGCATTTTAAGAAGATCAATGTCTAGAGTGGTATAGTTTTACCCAAATTGACTCAAAAAGAGTCAGAAAATCTGAATATTCCTTACGAACATAAAACAATTGAGCCAAGAACCAAGAATCTCACAATTTCCCACTCTCACCTCCCCTGTGTAGGCCGAGATGATTTTACAGAGTTGCTCCTCAGGTTTATTTCTTCTTCCAATTTCTGTCTGAAAATTCAACCACTGGGGGCCTTCCTAAGGAGAGACCCACACTGAGTTCTTTTTCACATTAACAGAAATGTGCTTTCTAAAGGTCAGACGACTGCCATTAGCTATCTGCTCTAATTTGCTAGTCTTGTGTTGTAATAATTTGGATAATAGGAGGCATTTTCATTCTTCCAAGATTTGAGGGTTGTTGTTGTTGTTGTATTTGTACTCTTTGTTTTCATTTTATTTTCCCAACTGGCTTTTGTCAACTCCTGTGCGTATTGGGAGGGACATGTTTTTATTTAAAAGTATGACGAACAGGGTGAAATCCCCATCCTTACGTTCCACAATGCTGCCTAAAGATGCTCGGTTCCCCCAGTGCAATATGAAAACATCTCTGACTCCAAATGTTCTAACCTCTTTCTACCCACCTCCGGCTTTAATCTTCTTGGCATGGTCACTAGTATTTTATAAAACAATAAGTCATAGGAATAAAAGGCACAGCATAAGGAACATAGTCAATATATTGTAATAGTGTTGACTGGTGACTGTTGGTGACGACGCGTGTGAGCACAAGGTAATACATAGACCTACTGAATCGCTATGTCGTACACCTGAAGCTAATGAAACACTGTGTGTCCTCTATACTCCCCAAAATACCCAAAAAACAAACACAAGTCCTTGTTTAGTTCTGTTTCCCTATAGTCAAATTCTGTTCTATTGTAATATTGTCATAACTTCTATTTGGGTGATTAAAAATTCAGTTTCCTTAGATTTAATGTTTTCTACAAAATATGAAGTGTACCTTGGTTAGACTGGTTAGTCCTTTTTAAGAGGGCACTGGCAAAAATCAGTGATTAAATGTGCTAGGGTTTAACATTCTCAGGAAACTATATTAGTTCACCAACATTTTGATTTTTTTCATTTGCTTTTTTCTTTAATTTCCTGAATAATTTTCTTGGAGTAAAGACAGGATGGAAATTTGAGAGAACGATTGATTAATTGAAAGAAAAATAAGTCACAATTGAAGAAGACTTCAGAGAGAGTCGGTATGAAATGTCCTAGATGTCAAATTTGTCTGTTGAAACAAAATAAGATTTGGGAAAGATAAAGAGAAAGCTGTGGACTTCTTTTATTTTATGGAACTAGTGACTTCTACCTTTCTGTGAATAATAAGATTAGGCCATCATTTAACAGAGAAGGGCTGGGTATCATTGGGATATAGAGGAAAGCTGAAATTTCCTCAAAATATACTGTTGTTTCCAGTAAGATCTGCATGAGTTTTTTGTTTTGTTTTGTTTTGTTTTGTTTTTTTGTTTTTTTGTTTTTTTTTAATTTCAAGGTTTTATTTAAATTCTAGTTAGCCAACATATATGGTAAAATTGGTTTTAGGTGTGCTAATATCCTTAACTTACTGTGTGCTAATGAAATGTGCTGCTACTAACTTCCTCAAAAGGAAGCTATATTTTATGAAAACAAATGTTTCTCTTCCTATATGTAGAATATGAAGTTTTTATTGTCTGGCAGTAAAGCAGCCTTTAATAAATTATTTTTAATTTTATTTAATGATTCCTTAAATAGGAGCATTCTTTTTTGATTGAAATTGGAGGATAGACTGGAGGATAGACTCTATTCTCTATTGGAGATACAACAATATCACAATTTAATAATATATAAATAGCAATGGGCAATCAGTTTTTCCTGGGTTGTGGGTCAAATGTAGAGGAAAATAGAATTCAAAGAAGATGCCAGGTTAGATTCTATATTCTGCATCATATCTATTCTATTTAAGAATTTACAAGCATTGGGTGACACTGGACTGGGGTGTTTATTAATTATTCTATAATAATATAGTGTTACTATACATGATAGAGTCTCTGTTAATTATTCTCAAAGAGGTCCCAGACATCATAGAGTGTGTTTCTTTGATCATGCCAAACATATTCCATGACTATGCTAATGAGTTTTGTTTCCCTTGAATTTTAAAGGTTTTTATAAACTGCCAAATATCCTTGCACTAAACATTTTTATTGTTTTTCTAAAAATGCCAAGAATTAATTGTCACATTTTTAATAATTATGTAACAAGAGGAATTGGTGTTTATAAAAATACTCTGAAACAGAGAAGTCAATAAAGAGTATGTATAATTCATAACATAATTTTAATTAGTCTAATCTTATATTTAGATTTATATGAACTAAAGGTATCAAGGGAAACCTAATACATACAGTTCAATAGTGATCATAATTTCCTTGTCCTCTGCATGGTGAAAAAAAAAGAACCCAATGGGTTTATATTAGAATGGCTCCTTTTTTTTTTTTTTTTTTTTTTTACCTCCTCAGATGGAGAATGCATCTCTTCCTAGCCTGTGATAAGAAATATGCTAAGCCTTTATTCTTGTAATATATAATCCAAATCATTATTTTCTGAGGCTAGAGACTGGAAGACTGAGAGGGCAAAAAATAAACCATAATAATAATGTTACTTAATTTGCTAAGAATTGTACTCCTTTCTGTTTTATTTTTACTTTTTTATTTTATTTTATTTTTTAAATTTATTTTAATTGTGGCTCAGTCTTGGTTAAATGCCTGCCTTGAGCTCAGGTCCTGATCCCAGGAGCCTGGGATCAAGCTCTTGATCCAGCTCCCTGTTCAGTAGGGAGTCTGCTTCTACCTCTCTCTCTGCTTCTCCCTGTCTCTCTGCTCCTCCCACACCCATGCTCCTGCTCTCTCTCTCTCTCTCTCTCTCTCTCTTTGAGATTACATGGGGGAAGGACAGATGGAGAGGGAGAAAATCTCAAGCTGATTCCCACCTGAGCATGGAGCCCACCTCCAGCTGGTCCCGTGACCCATGAGATTCCAACCTCAGCAGAAGTCAGTTGGACACTCAACTGACTGAGTGCTCCTTGTTTCTGTGTTTTATACACAAAAATCTTATCTGGTATCCCTAACAGTTTTGCAAGATAAATATAATGATATTATTATTTCTAATCTAAATTGTAGGAGAATGTAAACAATGCTCGACATTTAAACTTATGCAAGAACTTGAGGTCAAAATTTCTATGTGTTCTGAATCCTAGATTCTTAGACCTAATGGTTTCTTCTCCCTCTCATATTGTCCAGTTTCAAGTTTTAACTCAAGACACTGAGTAAGAATCAAGAATGTTGAGTTGGTGATGAGTTTTTTTCAAGACAGTTTGTCCAGGTAAAGAATTTCACTTTCCTGTATCATTGTTTTTTTTTCGAACCAAAACTGAGACAGTTGAAGACAAGTGAGACGGGTGACTAATTTAGGACTAGCCTGATGAAAGAAAGTGACAAGGGTTGGCAGGAAGCTGGGGAAGGAGGTATACATTTGCATGCCTCAAAAGTCCTATTCTGAGGAGAATTTAGTGAAGTATAAATTTAGAAAAGGCTAAGCACTATACCTCAGCTTAATCTATTAGATACAATTAAAAGTAATTTTTTTAAAGTAATTTTTAATGTGATATTTTATTGATACACTAAATATCATATGATTGTGTGATCAGTGTGAAATGTGAGCAACTGGAAACAGAAAATATAGGTGATGAAATTTGGATGGTTTACTCAATGTTAGTTCTCCTGGGAAACCAATTATCTATATTTTCTTTTAAATGGAGGAAAGAGTATCAATCGAATTATGGTTTTTTTTGAGAATTTGATAATTATAATTTACGTGTTTAAAGCATGATATTGAAAATGCTTTGCAAAGAATAAAACACTATTTTAATTTAAATTATACTTTAAATGTTTTAGAACATATGTTCAAAGTTTTTGAAATATATTTGAAATAGATTTCGCATGAACAAAAATGAACCCCCCTGCCCGTCTTTGAAAGAATGAAGATAGATAAATTCCAAGAGTTTAGAAATGCACAGTGTTTTAAGAACTACAAAGCCAAATCACATCATGGAAGGAAATCTCAAGCTCAAAAAGTGACTTTCACAGAGTATTTTTCTGAATGCAATTTTCTTTTATTACTTTTTGGTGAGGAAGAGCATGATTAGTGACAGAGGGGGAGAAAATGCGTTGAAAATCAAAACCCTGAAAATAACATGATAACTACTTTCTATTTCTGAAAAACATTTTCTTGAATTTGTTCTGAAAAATACATGAAATATAGAAATTGCTCAAACATAGCTATTCAAGGAATTTTTAAAAAAGGCAAGTAAGTGTGAAAGAAGAAAAAGTGAGAAATAGATGATATAAAAGTAGGGATTTCAGGCTAAGTCTCCTTGTGATATTAACAAATTATTGAATCTTATGTTGTATGGTAGCCACTTTTTGAAAATAAATCTAAAGGTAAATTTTTATATAATTAAATATTAGAATTTGTGACATCTTTTGTGTTAAGTAAAGTATTAAAAATAATTATTAAAAATAACTGACATAGTCTTAGTAAGGCCTCAGTTCAGTCTTTGGTATTTGGATATTTTTTCTACTTCAAAATATTTTTATACCTAAAACAAAGATTATAGAAGATAAACACATTTTATGCAGTTAAGAATAAATTCATATGAATAAATATTATTCTCAAAAGTATATTTCTTGCTCTCATTTTAATTTATTATGATGATGAATAAATCGAAAATGACTCCAACATCAAATATGAAATGTACATCATCTATGACTTTTTTTCTCAAAATATAACCCTAAAATAAGTAATTATCCTTTGGAAATGATTAAAGTAGTCTAATATTTCTTCTGTATGCATAACTCTAGAATCTTTTCTTTACGATATCTTCACTAAATGATCGACACTAATAAAAGACTCAGATACCTAAAAGGGAAGTCTGGCCACCATCACTCTTCTGTTTTGGGGAAAAATAAACTCAATGACATCGGTTAGAGAACAAGTTTCATTCAATCACCCTAAACCCAAATCCATTTTTTTTTTTTTTTACCATCTTGCATCATCGTTATTCCCCTTCATGAATCCTCTATTCCATACAGAATAATCTACCTTTGGACATGTCTACACTGTCCCCTCTGCTCCTACTTCCCCCTCCTCTGTGTTGTTTGCCTGTCCTGGAGAGCATCTCCAGCGTTGTACGGTAGTGACACAGCATTGACACGGTTTAGGATTCCATCACCTTTCCTAATATTGTATCCAAACCTGTTTTGGAACACTTGCCACTTTTTGCTTCGTATTATATCATCTATAGCTTTTTATATGTAAGCCTTACCTCTGAAGTGAGACCCTAATTTCAGTGATGATAACATCTACCATCAAGTTATCTTCTTTTTTATGTTCCTTTCGGTGCCTGGAAGAGTATCTTATGCATAAGTGCACGATGAGAAGAGCTTACTCAATTAACACATGTTAGAGTGAATTTCTGTTTGAAACTAAGGATCTGAAAAAGTGCGTTGAAAAGAGTTGATGATTTCAAGGAAGAATTTGATGCCTTTGACATATGAAAAATTGCCTTGATGAAATTATTCGGGTGACACTAACTATTATGGTCCATTTTCTTACTTCTGAAGCTAATATTTCTGGGCAGTAAGATTAAGCCATTTGGGAACCCACTTTAATCTATAAATGACACATACATTCCTCACAAGATATAATTTTGAGAGTCCTCAAATGCCTATTTTATCCACTTTTGTCTAAGACGTTAAAAACGAATCATTACTAAATTAGGTTTGATGTCTTCACATGTTGAAAGGCAAAGATCCTTCATTTCTGTAGACTCAGCAAAATGCATAAATGTGATCATTCCTACTTGCCTAAGAGCCTTTCTTTTTCTGTAGCAATGCTGCCAAGAGTGTACTGTTTTCCTCTAATCTCTTCCTTATTTAAAAACAACAACAGAATTGCATCTTTCATCGGCACTAATGAAGTTAAGAATATACCTCTTGACATGTGTAAGACTGTTCCCATTCATATTTTCACTTTAAAATGATGTATTTGGAATCTTTGAAAAAGAAAGTGGGCTCTACGCTAGGTTTACTTTCAAATGGTTGGGAGCTACTCTTTGGCTGTAGGGTTTATGAGATTTCTAATTTTATATTGCAAAAAGATTTACCTTCTGCAGATGAGGTACAAAAGAAAAGTTGAAATGGTTTGTTTCCTTAAGATAATATTTAATTTTCCTTTAATCCTAAAGGATAAAGAGAGAGAGAGAGAGAACATTTGAATTCGAGTCACATATCTCCCAAGAACTATTCCGAGATTTCTTCTATTCTCAAATTGAAATCCAAGTGAGTTAATTGAATGTTATCATACCTTGAAGCTAAGTACAATTTGAGTTTGAAATATGGGACTCTTTCCTCTTTCCAGAATAATCAGCTTTAGACTTCTAATTTGTGGAATAGCTAATCAAGCACTGTCCGTACTAAAAAGTGAAGAAGACTTACCCAAAAGTATTGGTTATATGGATATTTCGCGATACCTATTACCATACTCAGTTACTGGCACTTCTTGATGGATGTTGAAATGAATGAGTCTACCTGAACTTCAGTTTGTTTTCCTTATATATTCATCTAAACCAAAATGGGGACGACAAATCAAATCTCTCGTGCAGATCGGTAAGAATAAGTTAAACTGACTGTGTATTTAAGCTTCTACATCGCTAAAAATGGTGGACTCAATACACCTCCCTCCTTCTACCCACATCTCTGATTATACTGTGATATACAACGTATCTAAATCAAAGCACTTGTTAGTATTTAATAGCTGCACGGTGTCTATTAAATCCTCATTTGCAAATTTTATATTTGTAGCTGATTATTTTCTGTTTTGTGTAAGCACATTTGTGAATTAGCTCTAACCATTGACAGTACTGATGGTTAGTCTGAGGCTAGATACAAAATAAAGGCTAAAAACTGTTCTTTAACTTCCAGGTGAATTGTTGACATGTTGGGTATTAAAATTTTGTGTACACCACATATTTGGATCATATCGACATCCAAGTCACTGTTTTGAATGTTCTTTTATTCTCCATATTTTCAAGAGGACATAAATGTTTCTATGTGTGTCTATGTATGCGTGTGGTTATATGAATGCAATTTCCCTCAGAATATTCTTCTTGTACCAGGTTATAGGAAAGTCATAAGTTAACTTTCTAAAGAGCTTTATTTTAAGGATGATTTTGTCTTCAATGTCCACTTCAACTCTATGTTTGTACATATTGGTCATAGAAAGATTTTCTGATGATACATCTTGAATGATTTCTGCAAGATCTACTAATTTCCCAGTGTTTGCACAAAGAATTCTTGGAATTTATAAATTCTCATAAAAAAAAACCTTGGATAAAAAATTATCATAATTTTTCATATTTCCTCTAATTAGTAGCCACCATTTTGTATAGGGTCTGTCTGTAGGAAATTATTTTATTAGAAATAAGTTGATTTCAGAGTTATATTTTATTTAGATCTATAAACATCAGCTAAGGCTTACAAAAATGTGTTGAGACATGAGTGATTTCCATAGCTTATTCTATATGGAATCACATATGATCCCACAGCTAATTATCTGTGGCTACTGAATACTCAGAGTTTATAAGCAAACTCTTTGCCCACTAAAGTCTGAGAATTTTCTTCTGACACTGACAAACTGGAGTTTTTAAAGCAAGATATTAAGTGTTAATATGACTCAAATCTGTTTCGGAACATTTAAATATCATTTTTTTCTTGACTCAAAGAAGCAGAATTAAAAAAAGAGAGATTTAATCCATATTTATAATAATGATATAATTGCCTCATTTCAGAGTTCATATAAAATATAACACTTGGAAAGCTTTCATTAACAAAATTCTAGGATAAATCAACACAGAAACATAATATTTCAGGACTACAGAAGCTCCATTTTGCCTCCATATTATATTTAACATTAGCGGTTTAAAAGCAATCCATTATCATCATAATATGTCATTAAAATTAGATGAATCTGAGGTGCTTTTGTCACATAATCAGGGAAATATTTTGGTACTCAAAACCATGCAGAGGACTTTGGCTTTTATGTCAATGGTTAAATGTACACATACATTTTTAGCTCTCAAATCCTCATCTGTAAAGTTAGCAGGTGAATATTAAGAACACAAACCAAACAAAACAGAACAAAGCAAAATAAAATAAAGGCTGTGAATAGTTTATTGGAAATCTAAATCCAAAGGCTGATGTCATGGAGTTCTCAAACCTGACCTTCCCATTCCTCTTTGTATAGGAGAGTCGTAACACCAGAATCCGTGTTGGTTCTCCAAAGGCTTAATGTACCTTTCTTTCAGGGTGAATGTGGTCCAACATTAGTATAATCAGAGTATGTGTCTCCAGGGGTTATTCCCCAGGGCCCCTGAGTGTTTCTTCTGATACAGCTTTATACGGCAATGCACACCATTATGATTTAAAAAATGATAAAGCAGCATCAGGAAAGCTAAAATGTTGTAAAAAACGTAAATTAAATTTTATTCCTCAGGCTTAGAACACACATTGAGAATTATTCAAGTTAAGCTTCCTTACTTCCCATACCTCAAAACTGAAACATGATAGCACAGGGCAGTTGCAAACAAAGGCAAAATTTCAAATTTTGCAAATAGGTAGAATCAGACAGAAAAATGCAATGTAATTTTTGAGGACACTTGATTATGATAAATTCGAAGAACAAAGGAAAAGTTCCTCCTTGAGATGATTCTTCATTTATGGGTTTCAAAATTCCAATCTATCTGAAATGCATAAATATGGTAATTTTTGGAGAATAGGACCATTATACTTATTTTAGGGCTAATAGCGGTAACAGTGAAATGTTATCTAAACATTTTAGGGCAAAAAATCCAAGAAATTTGAAGAAAATTGGTTTATTTGGGAAAATATCAAAGTAATTAAACTTGTGTATTATGTTTAGTTAGCAGTTGCTACACTGTTGAAGATTTTATGAAATTCTCTCATGATAATATGTTTTATTCAAAATGTATGTAACTATATTATTTGTAAGCTAACAGAATTAGAAAATTAGATAGTGTCTGCAAGCCTTTACATAACAGAGCACTTTGCAGTTGGCAAAGCATTTTTACAGATGCTTCTTGATCCTCACACAACCCTATGAGATGGGCGGGAAGTCTCACCATCTCTATTTTGTGATTTGGGGCCCTGAAGCTCAGAGAGTTTGAGGCACATTTCCGAGGATACTAAATGTGAATCTCTGTTTTCTTTTTTTTTTGTTTTTGTTTTGTTTTGTTTTTGGCTTCAGTTTTATACATTTTCCTACAGATCCCAAACAGATAAGGGCCAAGCAGTCAGTGAGATAGGGACCACCTGAACCTGGGTAAGGACTAAAGGTAAAACAATCCAAAGTCTACAAGATTTACGTAAACTGGAGTCTAATCTTCTCAGATGATGTTGTTCTCACGTGAGGTACATATTTTCGATGACTACTCGTATTTTATAAACAAGCAAGTTAGACCGAGGTATAAACCAACCAGCAAAACCTCCGAAAACTCATCTTAGGTCTTGGGATGATGAAAACTGCTGATGTCCATGGACCACCAGGAATGGAATGGAACAGATCATTGAGTAGTCCCACATTTTATACAGTATAAGGTTTGTGATTTTTTTTTTTAATTAAATCTTTCCCTGACATATCTGATTATCTGAGTATATCTTACTTAAACCATTCATTCTATCCATTAAAAAAGGGTTGGGGCTGGAGCGGGGGGAGGTTTCTTTTGTTAAAATAAAGGAGGGCAGGCAGGACAGAGATGGTAGTCTCCGTGCTTCAGAGCAGTGCACACGTGGTGCACAGAAATTGCATACATTATAGTGCAAGCAGCAAATCCCCATGCTCCATCAGTTTTGTATGGAGAAAAGAAGTGGGGAGGGCAAAGGAAAATGATACGTACAAGTCCATGATGGCCCGACCCGGTATCCTGGAGATACCCCATGTCATTTGAACACAAGACAACGCTAATAAGATCTGTCACGATTACAGACTGTGGGTCTTAAGGGTCCACACCAAGAAGTGGAAAAAAGAGGTCCCGATCACCCGCACAAGTTTCCTGTCGCAGTGTACTGCCCCTAGTCGTAAGCAATTTCGAATCTTTCGGTTTGGCTTTGCTTTGGAAAAGAAATCACAAACTATTGAAACGCGTATCATCGTTTGGCTTAATTCAGGTATTCTTAATTGAACAGTACCACAGACTTTATTGAGCAACTGAAAATATACACAAGGAACAATAGCTTTTTCTCTGTATTTTTCTTTTTCTTTTTTTTTTTTTTAATTTGACTGTCTTCCCATTAAATCACCCAGTTTCCATCATGAAAAGGGCACTTGTTTCCACAGTAGCTGTGTACAGCTTGCTCAGTTCCAAGCACTGTGTGTCCACGCTCCTTCCTTGCCACTGCTGAGGTTTCCAGAGCTCCAGTTGCTCAGGAAGCCAATTCTAGAAGGTCGCATGAACTAACCCCCTAAGTTGTTCTTTCGGATTCTATTTCTCCATAGAGTTCGGCTAACTTTTTAAATTCGGGTCCCCAGTCTCCAAGGTAGTGATAATCCTGGTCTGATTGCGTGGTGGCCGAGTCCAGCGAGCTGATGGACCCGGCCTCAGATCTCTGGCCCTCATAGGCATAAGTCTGAAGAGAGTCATAAGGGGGGACGCTGGGGTCCAGGTCAGCTTCCACCAGTTTCTGCTTAATGAATTCCTGGACATCTATACTTTCCAGAGTGGACAGTGTCTGGTGTCTGGGGGTGAGTTTCACCTCGGGTCTGATATCTCTCCTATACTTGAGCTCCTCAGCTGCAGACGGATTCCTCAAGGCCGTGATGTCGAAGGCCTCGGTGTCCTCCTCACCACCCCCCTCGTCATCGTAGGTCACCACGTTCTCCCGCACATCCTCTTCAGAAATGATCAGGGGCTCTTTTTTGCTGCGCCTCAGGGTGATAAAAAGCACGACAATCGCTGAAGGGAAATGGAAAGAGGATGGAGAGTTAGAAACAAGGAAGGAGGTTCCTGGAGACTTGACATCAGCCACTAGGTTCCACTGGGCCTCGCATCCTCACTCAAGCCCTGAGCTCTGCACCCTCTGGATAACAGTGGAAGATTATTATCATTATTACTATTTTTAATCTCAAAGAATGTGAAAAAAGGGTGACCTCTACAAGGCCTTGGGAATCACTGATCTTCTCTAGAAAAACAGAATATTCTCATTGGTCAGGCTCATGCATTCAGGATTCCTGGCTCACCGAGGTCTATCATCCAGTCCTCACACCAAAGGAAGCAATGATAGGACCTCAGTAGCCAATTTGGTCTGGAAGAATAATGGTGTGTTGTTCTATGTGTGGATCCTAGATGGACACACTAGAGGACGGGCATTTCAAGTTTCTGTGAAATAGGAAGGAGGAGCCCCTCCCTTAAACACTTGACTTTTGATGCTTTGTAGGAAAACAAAGCAGGAGTATTTTGCATGGGTTGGTCTCTTGCGCCCATTATCATTTAGAATAATATTAGCAGGCATTAATAATTGCATATAACTATCACGCTGCACAAGATGTTATTTTTTTTTTTTGTACCTATAGGAATTTTTTAGGCTACCAATTACATAACTTCCTGATTTAATCCTCACAGCAACGTACAGGTTTTCTCAAGGAAACTAGGCTCAGAGGAGGTTAGATGAATAACTAAGATCCAAGTCTAAGATCACACAAATGGCAGATGGAAGACCTTAGACTGTCATCTCTGACTTCTCACACCAGAGGTGACCTAGCTCCATTATCATATTCCATTTTGTTATTTAAAAAATGTGGAACAAGGAACTGAGTTGGGCATGTGGATTATTACCGGTAATGTCACAACCATTAGATGAAATGATGTTAATGGATCTTGGGCACTTTGGTTTGTCTGTTTCTCAGTATTTTCAAATCTTTCTATTTGATGATACTAAGCCATTACTAAATAGAAAGAATTACATCACTTCTACTTTGTGCTATTAGATCCAATATCCTTCACTTCAGCTCTACAGAATGTTCTTGGTCGGCTGATATTCCAGGTTTTATGACAGCAGTTCTCAGGTGCATTGCTATTTTAAACATTCTTTATAATGTAATCAAAGAAGTACATTCAAATGGCATGTATATAAGGTGTGCATATAAAGTATACATATGTATAACATACATAAATATACATATATAGAAACAGATTTTTTAAAAAGATTTTTTATTTACTTGTTCATGAGAGACAGAGAGAGAGAGAGAGAGAGAGAGAGATTGACATAGACACAGACAGAGGGAGAAGCAGGCTCCATGCAGGGAGCCCGACGTGGGACTCGATCCCGGGTCTCCAGGATCACACCCTGGGCTGAAGGCAGCACTAAACCACTGAGCCTCCCGGGCTGCCCTAGAAACAGATTTTATACAGATAGCATGTGGCATACCTATGCCTATATACACACAGATATATACCTATAGACATGTATTTTTACCTGAAATAATACTTCTATATTATATCTTATCTATTTATTTCTGTATACTGTATTTTATCTGGCAACCTTACTGATAATATACTTACTGATACAATGTCTTACTTTTGTCAATAAATCAAGTCATTTTTCATGTTAAAATGGTTGGTTGTTGATCTCAAGGGAATTTCTGTTCATGCCTAATAAGGAGAATGTGTTCAATACTATTAGAATAAGGAGGTAATTTGCATTCTTCACCAATATCAGTGTTATATTTGTCTAATGAAATATAGAGGATAAAGCTGTGTTTTACTATTATGATAGCTTATATTTGCTTATTTTTCCAAATTAAAAAAATTCCTGATATATTTCAATTCAAAATATAGATACTAGTAAAGTTTAAACCTTGAGGTTTTACATCTCTCTCTTGCCTAGGCATAGAGAGTCATTTGCTAGTGACCAAGGATTTCTAGATTTATTCTATATCTATTTATTATAAGAATCAACATATAATTAACCATATAATCTGAGAAACTTTTAAGAGTGAAAGGGGATTTTATTTACAATTACTGCAGAATATCAGGGCAAATATGAACATATGGTCCCTTTAGTCAAAGGTAATTTAAAAAAAAAAACTCAGAAGAATGTGGAAACACAGATAATAAGGTGCGTTTCCAGTGAATTGCTTTACATTCATGTTTGTTCAATAGATGTTTCTGGAGCAGATGGCACACGGTAGATACTCGGTAAACAATTCTTACGCGTTCTAACAAAAGAATAATCTCTGTAAAAGTGAGGATGTGGCATAGCCACACTAGGAAAATAATATTTAAATATAGTTTTAAATTTAAAAAAATATATATAGTTTTAAGTCAGCTTATGGTCATTAATAGTACCAAATGCCTAATTTTGCTTGATAACATTTTTAATGTTTGAAAACCAAGCTAAATGTTTGCCAAAAAAAAATCCCCAAATCAAATATATTTTAGAGAATGAAGATAACAATTACACACATGGATTTTAGAATTAAATTAAAAAAAAATAGCAGCCAAATGAATATATTCAAATGACTCCCCTCTCCCCCACCCGCAGTCTACCAACCCATACACATGAAACAAGGTACATGTTCTTAAAGTGGGTCACCTGGGAAGAGGTAATTTGACAGAGTCGTGGCATTGCAAAATAAATGAGATATGGTGCTTATCCCTTTGTTCAAAATTATACAAGATTTTCAGTATTTTGAAATTTTATATAATCTGGATTCAAATATTAAACTAACAATTGGGGTGGATTTTATTCTAATGACTATTTTATTCTTGGTTAGTATATTTCTCTTTCTTCTCTTTGAGTTTGGTTAGGATTTTAAATCCATTTTATTCGTTTTATTTAAAAAACTTAAAATGAATTTATTGAGTGCTACCCATTTATTTTCTTCATGAAAGAATTCAAATTTGGGGAAACATTTGTATGTTTCCTTTCTCATATCATTCACTCATTCATTTATTTATTTTTCCATCCACAATTCCAAAGCACTTGGAGCTCTAAGGGGTTTTGAGTTTTCAGAACTTGAACTGTCATAAAGCTTGCATTCAAATACATCATATACTGACTCCAAAGTATTTCCCCAAAATACTTTTCATAGCAGATATACTTTTATTAAAAAATATAACTTTATTCTTTTTTTATGCCATCATATATTGGTACTAGGTTTGGCAGAAATGAGGTGGCCCCGTCAGGGAGATTACATTGTTTGGCTCCTGTAGTGCTTTTGTTTCTACCAGTTAATGGCACTTCTTGTTGAAATGTATTTTTTCAAACCAAAGGATGCCCCATCAGGAAGCTCCGCTGACAAACAGGTTGGTACTCATCTCCTCATCGATTCCACCTTTGCTCCTAGTCCTTCACTCTCCTCACATCAAATCCACCCCAATCAACATTTATCAGGAATGATATGCAAGAGCAGGAACAATCCAGGTGGTGGACCCATCCAAGTCACCTGTTTATATGTGATGTGTGGACTGAAGCACAGGGGACAGGTCTGAGTCAGAGCCTGACTCAATGGTTTATTGTCTCATAAGTGATGGGATGAAGTTAGGAAAGAAACGTCAGATCCTGGAAGGGAAAGAGAACTCTGGTTATCCCTCCTCCAGAACGAAATTCTGATTGCATGGTGAAGGTTCACCCAAAATTCTCTCCCATTCATCCTATCAAAAAGGGATCTTAAAAAGGAAATCCTGATAAATCATAACCTGACTCACAATGTGCACCTGTACCATTCAAAGTGGGGCACATTGGTTTTCGAGCACCAATTTCTGATAACAGAAGATAACAGATGGAGTCTGACCATACTGTAAAATATTGAAATATATATATATATCCTATAATAAAACATAAATAAGCACCACAAAATTTTACAGGTGATTCTAAGGTTCTTCTCTAGTTGATACTTTATTTATAGATTTGTAATTAGAAACAAGGGACTGTGCAAGTGGCCTGAGATCATACAGTTAATTAGCAGTAAAACTAGGGCTGGGTTTATGCAAGTCATTTCTACAAACAACTGATAATTAGAAGATTTTTCAATATTAAAGTATTGCTTTCACAATTTCGTTAGCCGTTGTTTTTTTTTTTTTAAGATTTTATTTATTTATTCATGATAGACATAGAGAGAGAGAGAGAGGCAGAGACACAGGCAGAGGGAGAAGCAGGCTCCATGCCGGGAGCCTGATGCGGGACTCGATCCTGGGTACTCCAGGATCACGCCCTGAGCCAAAGGCAGGCGCTAAACCACTGAGCCACCCAGGGATCCCCTAGCCGTTGGTTTTTAATGTTACTTCAGAATTATGAAAAGTTTCTAAAATAAAGTTTTGCTACCTCAGGTATTATTTTCCTTGAAAATTATGAGCTTGCACATTAATAAACTATCTTAAAAATCACACATGACTATATTCTGAGTCTGTGGCTAGGTATCTTCTGAATAACAATAAAAATTCTTACAATGACACAATAAATAAAAATTACATTATAAAGAATGATTGTTTAAACCCAAACTTATGAAATGATTCTGCAGCCTTTGGATAAATCTGTAAAAACGCGTTTGAGTTTCAATAAAAATTGAAAGAGTAAACATATTAAATAGCACCTTTGCTTCATTATCTAAGGGAGAGGATAAAATTTAGAGTGCTCCCTCATTTACCCTAAAGGAGAAATGAGATTTTGATAAAATCAATTAAAGGGAAGTATTGTTTCATGAAATAATAAAATGTGATTTGGCATGATATACCTTAAATGTACCTGTATCTTAAGATTTTTCAATTGACTTTTTAAGCCTTTACCTTAATATACAATAATGGTTTTATGGTGATAGATGAAAACAAAAGCCAGAGATGAGTGACTCCTCCAAATAAACTATCTTTCAAAGTCAGGATTTTGGAAGAACTTATACAATGTCACAGGATCTATTCTTTGCAGTTTAGGTTAGGAACCCTGGAGGGATCAATGTTTGTACCTGTTTTATTTAGCATTTTTGTTTCGTCTGTGAGTTTTTTGTTCTCATTTTCAAACAGAAAAAGACATAATTCATAAATGTCTTAAGCAAATGACAGTTGTAAACAATCAATATATCAATAAGTAAAATCTAGAGATTTTATTTAATTTTCCTGGTTTCCTTCACCTCACATGTACTGTATGACTCTACCACAGTGAAATACTGTCAGTGGTGGGGCACTCAATCTCCATGCTCCACTTTGCTAAATGTAAGTGGTACACTTATTTTTTTTTTTAATTTTTAAAAAGATCATTTATTTGAGAGAGAGAGAGAGAACCCATGAGTGGGGGGAGGGGCAGAGAGCGAGGGAGAAGCAGACTCCCAGCTGAGCAGGGAGCCGAAGGGGGGGCTCAATCCCAGGATCCTGGGATCACGACCTGAGCTGAAGGTAGATGCTTAACCCCCTGAGCGACCCGGGAGACACTGGTACATTTAGACACACAATCTATTTAACCTCAGAGCACTTTTGACACTGTTGAATGCTCTGTCCTCTTTGATATACTTTTCTTCCTTTGACTTTGATGACCTTATACATTCCTCAACCCTCCTTCTCTGATTTCCCCTTTGCTCTGTCCTGCTTGGCATCCTTCTTGACACCGTAACCAAGCTGAAACTCCTCACACTTCAGCCTACTTTATGATCCCTCTCTTCATATTTCCCTGCTGTAGTGATCTCAACAAAGGGCACCATGGTGCCTCCAGCTCAGTGAGGATCAGGGCCCACATTCAGCAAGAGATGAAAAATCCTCTTTGAAATTGTGCTAACTCAAACAATACCTAACTTATCCACGATTTTTTTTTTCCAGCTGTTTTATTTTTAGCCCTTAGAAACTCGTTCTAAGAAAGAAACAGCACATCATCAACATTGGATATTTGTTCACTGACATGAAATTATCAATGTTGTAGCTTTCAAATGGAATCTCAGGGACTTCCTATAAACAGTGTGTTAAAAGTTTGATAAAAAAGCTTTCATCCAGGGATCTGCATCATATTATCCAAGATCACTTTTTATTTCCTCGAAGACATCTTGATATTTTCTACTCTTCGTCACCTCTGCTCTAACTACGCTAGTACAAACTGTGCTGAGTAAGACAACTGAACTGCTGCCCTCCTTGCATGGCTTATGGGCTCTCTCTCCATCATGAGACTAGTTCTCTGCTTCATTTATAGTCATATTTTTTCAAAATACAAATCTTATGATGGGACTTTCTTGCCTTAAGCATCTTTTTATATCCTAGAACAAGGCCCACCATCTACCATGTGCAATGAAGCCCCAAACTGTCTCACCGCTGCCTAAATAACCATCCCACTTCTGAGCCTCATTCTACCTTGCTCTCCACTCCTTCTGTACCGGTGATTTTTCTGTTACCTCAGGAACAAAACAAGCAACATTTCTTGCAAAGTAGTCTTTCTCAACAAAGCATATAGCTTTTGTTTGTTTGTTTGCTTTGTTTGTCTTTTTCCCCCATGTGTGAAAAGTACTGAGAAATGAGCAAAAGAGAAGGATGCTAAGAGAAGGGAAGAGGGGAGGGGACATGTTAGAAAATAAATATGTACCTACTTTGATCAATGAAACAGAAAAGATTCCTTACATCTACTTCTCTTGTTAGAGAAAAATCTGAATTTGTGATCTCGTTGAAATAGTAGTTCTAAGAGTTAATAGTCATAGCTTCAAATGTGGTCATGATGAGACTTAGACTATGAAAATGCTGATAAATAATCGGAGAAAGTATCTTCTTTCTTATTAAAATGAAATATAGTGCAAATCTCAAGTAAAACATTTTATGAAACAATAAAATTTAACATGTCTAAGGCCAAAATTTAGACTTAGTACTTTAAAATTCAGCTAACATTGATGATTAAATAATATTGTCAAGAGGAGAAATTTCTGCAAGAAATCAATTTTTATCTGGTGTTTAGATTTATTTTAGAATGATATCTCTCATGTTCTTTGCAATAAATGATAAGAGCCCCTTTAATATGGTATTTAGAATTTTGAATATCAATTCTTTCTGAAACAGAGCTTTTGCCAAAAGATTTCTGTCATAGCCATATCCTTCCTTCTCATATTTCAACTCTTGCTCTCAGTTGAATCAAGTTATTTCTAGATAGCTGTGCTATTGAGAAAGCTACTTAAAAGGAAGTCTGTGCAGCTATGTTTTGTGGTCCAAATTTTGCATGCCTGGTTTTTAAGCCAACACGACTTTCTTGCTCTCTCTCTTCCCATTGCACTGATGGCTCTCGGAGGGTGCATTCAGAATCACCATCATACGACATTAGGAGTGAGGGCGACTTACCTAGGAGAATGACAACACACAGCAGAATAGCGATTAAGGCCCCTGTACTCAAGCCAGCCGAGGACAGGAACGCTTCTGCATGGCAGGTCCGCACACGCCCATCTCTCTCGCATGCACAAACCCTGACGGTGAGGGTGCTGCTGCTGCTGAGAGAGGGGATTCCACCATCAGAGATCATAATGGGGAGATAATACACATCCTGAATAGTTCGACTAAATCTCCTCCGCCTTGTCAGAATGCTGGCTGTGTTATCTATGACAGACATAAGCAAAACAAAATGTACTTAGTAAGGCCGCCATTCAAGATGCACATTTCCTTTAATGGATAAAATGGGTATGTGTGATTTTTTTTTTTAACTTCTAGTTTATGAAATGAACACAGGAACATGAAGGGGTTATCATAAAGAGAGACGAACATATGTTCCGAAAATCGAGATACTGACTTGGAAAAATTAATTGAGCCCGAACTAGAAGAGAAGGGGGAGAGTGAAAAACAGAGGAGTGAAGAAGCAGTCAACATTTTGGACCTGGACGTAATCGTGAAAAGATTTAAGAGAATACAGATGGCTTCAAGCCAATGAATAGGTCCCAAACTTTAAGATGAGATAGTGGTCCCCACCCCAAACCTGGTGACTCAAGGTAAGCAATAGGAACAGACATCTGTATTATTAGCAAACTATTCAGGTGACGTTAATGTACAAAAAAGCTCAAGGGCCATTGGTAGAGATGACAAATTTATGGAGAGACCAGATCAATTGATAATTTTTTTCAGACTTCGTTGTGATTTGAAGTGTTCTTGTTATAGTAGGCACACCATGAAAAGTTACTGATGAAAAAAAATAGTTAATTCTATTTTTTATGTACTTTTAAAATGCCGTACATTACATTAATTGCCTGCATGATCAATGTGTGGGCTATAGATTTTGATCCAACCACACAACCGTATAAGGGCAAATACATTAAATTTCTATTTTTTTAGGAAAAATCATTTTTACTATAAATAATAATTACAAAATAACCTGAGACCCAGAGTATAAGTTGCCCAAAGTCACAGAGCTAGTGAATAATAAAGATACAACCTCAATCCACTCTAGAACCCTGCTCAAAACTACAGTGTCGTGCTGCCTTTTTACCTATTCATCTCCAATTATACTAATGTTTTCAAGTACACACAGTATATGGTTATCTTAGCATCGTTATTCCTCATTCCCAGCAAGTATATTGGTCAAAAGACCCTCCTGGTTTACACTTAGATGTGCTATGCAGAATCCCTGCATGGAATAACTAGTTGCCCTAGCTGTAGATTATCACCTGGCCCTGTGTTGCATCCTTCTGGAGCAGCACATCATCAATGACTCATTGCTCCAAGGTTATAAAGGTGGAGCCTTTTCTCCTGAATGTAGACACAGTGAATGGGAGGTTTAGTTCCAGAGCTTTACTACTGGGTCAGCTGTGAGGCATGACATTTGCATAACGGCTCAATTTCTCACTGCTCAACCTTCTTCCTCCCACTGCCCCGCAGGTGTTGGTCCCAAGCACACTCTTCAGTAAACAACCTGCCCTCTAAACTCCAGTTCAGAGTCTGCTTCCAGAGCTTAACCTGCACCTACACCTATGAGTTAATTACTTTTCACTAAAAAGTGATTCATCAAACAATTACATTTAGGGATTCTTTTACCACATCAATATTTTTCTTCTGAAAATTGGAATTCTATTACATATGAGTATGTTTAAGATACCCATGATACAATACTCTACAGCTATGCTTTCTTGATTTTGCATTGCCAAATTAATGCAATAGAAAGGTAATAAAATTTTCAAATAGTCAATGTAATATAGGTAATAAGACACATGGATTGCATATATGTATTTATAATCATATACACCCATACACATAGGTTTATATAGGTACTCCTATACATATAATTGAAGGGTTGTTACAGAGCATAAAAAACCTAAGGAGAAATTACAAAAGGTTTTCTTACCTGGTAGAAAAGAAAAAAAAAAAATGTATCAATTGTCTATCCTTTTTTTTTTTAATTGTCTATTCTGAAGCAAGTTGAGAATAGAGAAAGAAAAGAACAGAAATTCCATTATGTGTTTGTAAACCTACAACAGTCACAAGCACTCTCCCAGAAACCTGCACTTTGAGGAAGTACATCTCTTGGCTCTAAGTTGTCACATCATGATTAATGTAAACTTGCCTACATGCTCAACTCTCTAGTCTCAGGAAAAGGTATGACCTAAGTTTTCACAGGCCAAACACGTTTGAGAATTTCACTGCTGGCATCTGAAGAAGAGACATAAGACACTTGTCCTTGATTTCAAAAAACGTGATTAATAATTTGTAGAATGACATAACATGTAACGGTAGGTGTGGACTCCTTTTGTGGTTCTGACCTCATGTACACTTTGCATTCTTAATGTGGAGGCATACTCTCTTTCAGAATAATTATTGGAAATGCAATCAGAAACATAATCAGAAACAAGGAGAAAGCCAGAAAATGTTTCTAGTACACCGTAAGTTCTTAAATAGGAAGCTCTGAGACACAGAAACATAAAAATATTCTTTTTCTTTCCAGTTGAAGTTTTGACTTTTGAAAAGAAGATTCAGAAAGTAAAGAGCTTCCTACCTAGAAAGATTTAGCAGAGCAGAATAATGAGTTCCTGAAAAGGGATATTGTGTACCTAACCGGAACTGCAAAAAATGTACTTGACTGAATGCTCACTGAACTTGAACAAGAAAACTGTGAACTAAAATGAAAGAGACAAGAAGATATATTTATATACATACATATACATATATATGTGTGTCTGCACATACAAATTTACTTATAAAAGAGAACAGACTTTGTCTTGTTGAAACTACGAAATTAGGTGTCAAGAGAAACAACAAATCTCTAAACTTGAAGTATAATTAAAAAAGTATAAACCAAGTATTATAAAAAATCTTGACTTCCAAGTGGATAAAAATTTAATATGAACTGAATAAAGGGCAGCTATTGTAGGATGGAATATCTGTGAATGAAAAGTGCTAAAGCACCAACACCAAATAAAGGATAGTCTCTACTAATGTGTACTCAAGTTTGGTTCTTAATTCTAATTCTCAATAGTTTGGATGGAGACAGAAACTCATAGAACTCTTGGAAGCCAAGCAAGTATATTTCGTTAGGATTCAAAAAGATATTGAGTGGCTAGCACAAAGACCTTAAACTAAAATGATGTGAAACACAGATGCATATGGGATGGTAAAAATATCATATAGGAGAGATCTTGAGTAACAGCGATTATTTTGCAATAAGTATCTTTGAATGCAGGAATAAGGTCATATGTAGGTAAAAATAAAACAAAACAACAACAACAACAACAAAATGTAAAACATTTTGGAATGTTTGGAATCATTCAGTAGAGGTATGGAGTGTCTATGAACCTCTTTATTGAGAAGACTGCACTTGAATACGTGCATAATTTTGGGTCTAGTACCTTGAAAGTGCTATTTTACCCCCAATGGGGTGTTTTAGAAGACTTAGGGATGAGAAAAACTTTAGAAAAATATGTCACATGAATAGTCTTTGAAGCAACAGTGTGAAAATTCTACATGTCCCATATGGATTCAGGGAACCAAAGGGTCTCAGAAAATGGCTTGAAAAATTGGGAAACCCTCTTAGTAATTCATATCTTTCTGAATATAATCAATATAAACAATATATTCATAATATTTCCAGCAACTATGTCTTCAGCATAATTTGGAAATAGCCTTGAATATAGTTTAATCTTTCAAAACAGATGGCAAAGTGTTCTTTTTCTTTTTCTTAAAAGGTATGAGCACATACAGGAGGAGGTAGGGAGACTGCTGTGCAGATATGTAAGTTCTGACTCATGTGGACACTTTTAAAATAGTGAAAGAAGTGAGATTTGGAGTCCTTTGAAAAGCAATTATAATATGAAAAAATTCATTTTGGAGCTGTAAGAACTCTAAGGATTTATAGCTGATTAATAATTCATAAAAATATTTACAGTAAAAGATATTGTTGAAGAGATAGGTGCACTTGTAACCTCCATGCTTCTACAGGGACAGAAGGCTATAGAATATGATAGTACAATGAGAGTTGCACACTAGTTCTGAAACTACAGTACGTGTCTTATTTTTTTTAATATTTTCTAAAACAAATATATTTTCTAATGCATTATTTATTTATTTATTTAGACAGCCTGGAAAGGGGCAGAGGGAGGGGGACTCTGCATTGATTTTGGAGCCTGATCCAGGGCTTGAGATCATAACCTGAGCCAAAATCGAGAGTCTAACACTTAATCGACTGAACCCCACAGGTGTACTCTTTTTTTAAAAAAAAATATATGTGGTGTACTCTTTTTTGCTTAATATTTTGCAAGACCTTGAAAGATTCTAATCTCTGTGCTACTTGTATCCTTGTATCCAATTTAGGTTAAAATAAGGGATGCTTTTAAAATACTCCCTGGGGCAGAAACAAATCCTATATTAAAGTCCAAAATTGCCTTATACCCTGGAAAACATTAAAACTGTGTTTTTCAAAACTCCTAAATCATTAGACACCTAAACACTCCCTGACACTTCATAGGGTTCTTTGTTTGATGATGTAGGTATAAAGATATGCTTTATCTCGAGCATGGCCAACAGACTATTAAAATAATATTTCCAAATCCATCACAACACCACAAGTATTTGAGATCCCCAGATGTGGATTTCTAATTGAACTAAGCTTTTTTTTTTTTTTTTAATTTTTCTGAAGAGAAAGCCTGGAAAGAGAAACTTAATTTCACCAGACAGATAAATATGCATGGCTTCATATTGTTTTCATTTATTTTCTGCTCTTCCAGCAGCAATAAGATCTACTCATAATTTAACTATTATTGGAGCCCATGCATGAAACAATGCTCTTTTGCTCCCCTGTAAAGCTCCTCTCACATAATAGGCACTTGATAAATAATGATTTGAACTATGCTCAGCAGGAACTTGTCTTCTGTTACAGTTTTCCTTATTATGTTGACATGTATTAAAATATTAAAATGAAAATGAACCTTTATAACCTGTAACAGTTGAGCGGCATTATCTCCTCATGCTCTCTACTAACCGTTCATTCCTTCTCTCTTGCTTCTTGACTTCCCCTTCTTTTATCTTCGAAATGCCCTAATATCAATTTTCAGACTCTGATTCTGTTTATTTAAGTTTATAAACAGCCTCCTGGCCTCGCTTGCATTTCTGCCAAATTACAAATGAATGATCCAACATGTCATTATGTTCTGAGTTTGCACCCTGGAATGTCATCCCTTTGACCATCTGCCACACTCCATCTTGATAATCTTTAAATCCCAGATAAACACAACCAACCAATGTTTAAGGTTTCTGCTTTCCGATTCATTAAAAAAAAAAAAAACTAAATATACATATATATGTAAAATAGTTATAACCACCTCAATTGGCTCCACCAAGTATGTAGAGAAACTTAGACTGTGCTCTCAAAGGAGATGAGTAATCAATCTATTAATATCCATTCTTTATCAGATGTCAGGCAGTAGCTATTCTGAATTTCTTTTGCCATTTTCTTTTGAGTCCTCATCTTCCACTCACAGTAGGAAAGCATCTTTCCCAAAAAGAAGCTACCATCTATTATCAACATTTTGAAAGCACGTTTGAAACTGCTCAATTCCTCTTTGCCATTAATTATGTCTCCCTGAATATACAAGACTATGTATCAGAGACTTAAAAATGAATATAAATACATCTCAGGCAAAAATATGAATCTTGAAGAATATCAGCAAATCTGCTCATGAATAACACATAAGAATTTGCATAAGTGCTAATAACAGTGGAGGTGATGAAAAAAAAAAAAAGGGGGGAGCTTTTAAATAGGAATCCAACCTAAAATTCAAAATAATAATGTAGAGGTAGGGATAAGAGTAAATTTACAATTTTTTTTTAAATACTGTGTGATCTATAAGAGAAACCCTCTGTTCATTATTTACCACATACCTTTAATAAATAATACCATTTTTAGTACGGAATGGATGACTCAAAGTAGAAGATATTATATTTGGAATCACTAAATTTATAAATGCTGAAGAAAATTGTAAGGATAAATCCTTGACTTTAAAAAGTGAACACATAATCCTATTTATGAAGTTGCTTAACATTTCCCCTGTCTGAGGGCAGAGGGTGGAGTATGTGACTCCTACTGGAGTCATTACGTCCTTTGAAACATTAAGGCAGAGAATAATTCACATTTTCACAAACAGAAACCAAAGTAAAAACACATGGATTGGTACAATTAGTCATATTTTTATTCTTTCTACTTTTATGTTTCTGCTTAGGGAATATGAGTGAGCTGACCTTTTGTTGTCACCATGAGTAGGAGTACAAAAAAGGAAGAGGCCATGAGGTCCACAGATACATCAGGAAAAATATATAGGGGTAAAAAAGAAAAAAAAATCAACAGAGATATGAAGAAAACAAAAGAATATTTTCTTATCTAGAGCAAAAGGGCCACTAAACTTGCAAGTCACACGTCCCCATTTTAGGGTCAAGATGGCAGGTGAAATATTTGCCTTCTCACTAGTCATGTTTTGAGTCTTGCTCTTCTCATAAAGGGCAGTGTGAGTCTCTCAGGTGTGACAGCCCACATGTTAGGAAGGAGGACAGAGATTTGACTGGGAGGGAAAAGAGATGCCGAGGAGAACCAAACAGCGAGTCTCAGCCTCACCAGAGTGCAGGGAAGTGACCGAGCAGGGCACAGCTGCTCCCACGTCCAGGAAAGGATGTTTGAGGAGTCACCTGATTTTTTGTTTGTTTCTTTTGTTTTGGTTTTTATTATATTTTAAAGGTTTTATTTATTCATTCGAGATAGAGAGCATGTGGGTGTGAGGGGAGGCGGAGAGCGAGAGGGAGAAACTCGTGGTGCTCTTGGGACTCAATCCCAGGACCCAGAGATCATGACCTGAGCCCAAGGCAACCACTTAATTGACTGAGCCCCTTTGAGGGGTCATTTGTAACTATAGTCTCAGTTCAGACTGTGTGTGTGTTATTTTATTTAGGAATGGGAGAAACTGCTAAATGGTCCCTTGAAGCCCTGTGGATAAAAACAGAATTCTAAATGGTTATACTCTGTAGAGAAATTAAGCGCATTACCACACCAGCTGTGAGTTCTCATTTGAAGGACAAAAATAAACTGTGGGAGTATTGACTACTACAAATCTGATAATGCCAAAGAACTACAAAATATACAGACAATCTCTAGTGGTTTTGAGATCATCAACTAAGTAACTGAATTTCACTACCAATGGACTATGATACCTGAAAGAAAAGTCTCCCCAAAGACACTTTTTAAAGGCTTTTAAACACAGTCAAATTTAAAAATACTCCTTATCTTAAACTCACTGTAAACTTAGATGTCCTTTCACCAAACGCAAATAGCCACAAGGAAAAACAGTATTTTCCAGCATTGCCTTTTAAGTATTTTGCTAAAAATCATAAAACCACTTACAAATAATATGACTTTCATTTTTAGAAGCACGAATGAATATTACAAAGAAATAATATGAGGTAGTAAATATAATATATAAATATATTTATAAATATAAAGAAAAAACAAAATCTTCAATAAGCTGCAACAAGGTGAATAGGATAGTCTACAGATTCTTTTGTTTAACTGATTAAAATGATAATTTTCAGTGAAGTTCCTGCATTTAAAAACGTGGTATTTGGACACATTCATTTTTAAAGAATGGGATTATCTGCAAAAGTGGGAAATGCATATATTTTTTTAAATTTATTTTTTATTGGTGTTCAATTTGCCAACATATAGAATAACACCCAGTGAGATGCATATCTAAAGAAGAAATCTGAGAGACAGACACGAGTAGGAGATGTCTGAAAGCAAATTATCGACAACATTATAAGGATTTTCCAATTTGAAAGTCATATTAAATGTGATTTAGAGCCCTGAAAACAAACAGAAATACAAGTATACAGATAGTTATAAATGATCTCTTCCCCTAGTAAAATCTGCAAGATTTACAAATGCACTTGACAATTAGAATTAAGCCTAGGAATTAGGCTGGCAAATCTCTGTGCATCAGATAAAACCTAGTCCCTCAAGAGGCAGCATAAAGACCATGAAGCAGAACAGATTTACCTGGAAGGCTAATGATAATTTTATATTGGGGGATTAGATTACACTTTTATATTACAAAATGAATGAACAAAGTTATTGTGTGCACAGAACCCTGGTGTACGCTTGTACTCAAGGACTTTGTGACATTATGGCTATAGCTCATTTGCTATCGATACAGGTAACCAAAATATCTATATCGGTTAAGAAGTTAGAATTAAACGATGGAGGCTAAAATGAAGTTTATCTACTACAGTTTAAAGATTAGGTGGCTGGGGGCAACCCGGTGGCTCAGTTGGTGAAGTGTCCCACTCTTGATTTTGGGTCAGATCATGATCTTAGAGTCCTGAGATCGAGACCCGTGTCAGGCTCTGCCCTTGGCGGGGAGTCTACTTGAGATTCTCTCTCTCTTTCTCCCCTTCTGCTTCTCCTCCCCACCACGCTCTCTCTCTAAAATAAATACATAAATTTTTGTAAAAGATTAGGTGGTCAGAGGAAAAAATTCATTTTCATCAGGAAGTAGTTCATGCCTTTTTCCCTTGAGAGTGATATAATTTTTAAATGTTGTGACTCACAATTATCTTCTGAACTCGTTTTAATTTTAAATATATCTTATTGATATGTTAATGATAAGTAAGGTCAACAAACAATATATATTTCACCGTCTATGTTGTAAAAAGAAAAAAAAAAGAGACATCCTTCACGTGGTTATTTTCCAAATCAAAGTATTTAATAGGTAAGGGCCATGATTTTCAAGATGAATATTGAGGATTTTGGTTGAGTCCAAAATTTTCTATCCACCACAATTTGGTACTAGAACAACTAAATGATTAATGTCAGAATATAATTTTTTTTAAACAGAATATAGCACAGTGTTTAATACTTAGTATGTTCTCAGCAGTGAATACAACATGCCTGTGTCTCTGCTTTGTCCCGTTTCCCTGGTTAGACTCTTCGGACGTCGTCATCTATGCGGTCTCAGTCCCCCATCTGATTGAAACACATTCTCAGATCCACTGTACCCAGCGGGACGGATTCTATCCTTCAAAGTCAAATCATGCTCCACTTCTTTTAACAACACGACTTTTAGTGATGTCTTTAAAGTTAACTCAAGTGTCGCTGCCTTCAGGTGCAGGTTACATTTCATAATACCTTTGTTTCCCCAACTAGATGGCAAGTCCCCTGAGAGCAGGAGCTTTGTGTTTTAACTGTTAACATTCTGGACAGCTTAGATCACTCACTGCCTGACACCCCGCAGACAATGTGTGCCACCTCCCAGGTTAGGTGGGAGGAGGAACACAGTGTCAACAAGAGCTGACTACAGAATTTCTTTTAGAGAAAAAAAAAAAAAAGTCCTTTCTAGGATGAGACGGTTAGAATGGTCATGAATAGTAACATGGTGTGAGTCTCCTGTAGAACCCTGGACAGCCAGTGTAAATGCCAAGCAATGAAATAAAGCTCTGTGTGTGTGCATGTGTGTGTGTGTTTCTGCATATTTCAGGTGCTTTTTATCATTTTTTAAATTAAATACAATAAATGAGTATATTCTTATTGAAAATATCCAAAATCCATTTCATAAACATTTATGAAGCAAGCTTGCTATATTATCATTATTGCTCAGACATGTGATCAACTCTACACTTGAATCATTATATCTACTTGATGCTTAACTATTACTGTTCATTTTATAGTCTTTACCTTTTCAGATATTGATTCTTATCTTATTTTCATTTGGCTGCTGTAGCTCCAAATATTGTATCCATGGAATTTTACTATAATTGATAGTTTTTATATTTTCTGATGCATTCAGCATCTTAAAGTACTCTTCCCTAATTGTCACATGAGTGATATCATCATAGGAAGAGGATTATTTTATTATAGGTCTTTTCTTCAAATGTCACTAAAGAAGACCCACTGACTATCAGCTTGCAATTTTGCAAATGAGTACCTTGGGACTATTTATTCTCTTTACATTTTAAATCCATTGTCTGGAAATTGGTAAAATTATTTCCTTATCCACCAAGTTCTAGAATTTCTTGGGGATTTCTTGGGGATTTTAGTTGGTAAAATTATTTCCTTTTCCACCAAGTTCGAGAATTTCTTGGAGATTTTATTATATATAACTTATACATTATGAAATTATAATAAATACATAATAAAATATATGTATATAAACTTTAAATCCTAAATATTTCTTTACTCAGAGTGATTTGGATATTTTATATTATTTTTTCCATCTATATTTATTTTTTAGTTACTTTCAATGTGCCCTTTATGTCTTGAAGTCCTTCATATGTGATTTCAAATTCTTTATATTTCGATCTCTCTTCATGAACATGAAACAGTAATAACTGTCTCCATGTCTCCACTTTATGAAAGAGGAAACCGAGATACACTGAGAATAAGGACTTGGTGGTCGTCTCACACAGAATCAGCAGAGAAACCACGTTTTAAACAGAGGCAGCCTATCTCCAGATCTACCTCTAAAACACTCTTCTGCGCCACTTCCCCCTCTTATTTTTCCTAACAGATATTTACTTAAAATGGTCCTCTGTGTCAGACATCACAGTGGGATTAGGAATACAGCAGGTTAGTAAATCAGATGAAAGTCCTCGTGTTCTTGGATTGTAGAGTTTCAAAGCACAGAGAGCCCGCAGTGTGACAAGTGCTGTGATTAGAGAGGTGCTGGTTATCCTACAATCATCTGCCATTAAGAAAAAAAAAAAAAAAAAAAAGGATCCAGTCTCGCTGAGGACTGTTGGGTACTGGGTGTAGGGTGGCTGAGGTGCTGACCAATTTGCTCTTAAGGGCATTAACTTTTTCTAGTCATGGTTCAGAGTATGGATGGAATCAGGGTTCCCAAGAATTTGGTGTAAAGAGGGAAGGGATTGAGACTCGGTAGGTGATAGAAACCAGGAGAGGGGAAGCAAAGTGCCACTGGACTCAAAACAGCAGGAGGTGCCCGAGGACTCGGATCCCACCTCTCAACGCTCTTGAGTGTGGGGAAAGCACTGTTCTCTTGGGCAGTATTGCTTCTTCTTCCATCTTTCATATTAATTCAGTTTTCAGTGGTGTCCTTTTGAGTTTTCTTATCTCACCAGAAATTTTAAAGCGGCGGTGTTTTCATGTGTCCACTCAAAAAGTCTTTTTTTAGATATTTAAGAATGGTTTTCACTTTCTAATAGTAAGTGCTTTCCAATGCACACCAACAGCTCTGTCTTTCAACCTGCCCTGGCAATACCCTCTGCTCTTCCACTTAGGGAAGTTCTTTGAGCTCTCGTCCCCAGCGATTTCTCCAACATCCTGAGGGGGTAGTGAGTAGATGTGAGCCAGTGTTTAAATACCTTCTTATGAACCTCAACACCACTCTGCTCTAGGGGTGATTTTCAGGATCTTTCTGCAGGCCGAATTTATTTAGCTGCACATAGTTAGCCCAGCAAATATTTAGAAGAATGACTCTGAAATCTATTTTTAGGCTACAATGTCTTTCATCTGTTATTCCTTCCAGTTATCTGCTAAACTGGGCTGTTTTTGCATCATACTCTGTTCATCCATACTTTTGGAATAAGTGTGGGCTTTGAGCACATAGTATTTTGGAAGAAGGCCTATAGCTGGCAAGGGAGAGTAAGAGGGCAAACCAAAGCCTGAGAAATATGAAACATCAGTTGAGGTGTTACCTGGCAGGGAGTGACAATGTTGCACCCAATCCAACTTTCAGAAGTTTTGCAAAGGATCTTGGTTTTGCTCAGTATATAGGATGGTGTTCTGAGCCAATTTTAATTAAATTCTAAGGAACTAATATCCTCAGCATTTTGGTGAATATCCAAGGAACCAGCATCTCTATGATAATTAGGTTTTTTCTGAACAGCATCCTTTCTTCTGAGCCCAGTTTATATCCCAACAATTTAACAAAACTGGAGCCAAACAGTTCTTGTCTTATAGAATGGAGGTCTAGGTAAAATGGTTTTTGACTGACCAAATACTCTTAGGGATAACACAGAGAAAAGCCTGAACGTTCCAAGAAAATATCTGTTTAATGGTGTTCAAGAACTCCTGGAGCAAGATGACTGGACGGACAAGATTCCAGAGAGAGGACATATATGAACAGGGGGCTGCTGATTACAACCCATTTGCTTGTACGAGAAACTAATAAGAGGATGGGATTCCAACCTGGGACAGAGAAACTAGAACTTTTAGAAGTCTCTTGGGCCTGCAGTCAAATTGGAAATTGAGGAGGCTTGAACACATGGCTGATTTTCCCTAAAGACACTTGCTAAATTGAAAGTTTAAATTGGAAATTAAATTGAAAGTTGAGCAGAAATCTAAAACTCTAAGTGGAAAAGCCCTGGAAGATAAAGAAAAGCTTTTTTTTTTTTTTTTTTTTTTGCTTTCTCTTTGTATTGAATTGATAGTAGTTAAAGTTAGAGACCAAGGTGGTGGGCCCAGGATGCAAGCAAGCTCCCAGTTGAAAGTCCTGGAGGACTATGTTCCAGCAACGGGACAGAGATAGAATCTGAACAAAATTACAAATCGACTTTGATTTAGTTCAGCTCTCATTGGATTAAAATAATCACGTCCCCCCCCCCCCCCCCCGCAATGCGTGTCAGAAAATGGTGAATACTCCCTGGACAAACACATTGTCATGTGAGAGACTCTCCAAGGTCTATACGCCAAATGTGACATCTAACAAAAAACTTACTAGACAAATCACGCAACAAGACCATGTGTCCCAGTACTGTCTCTCCGATGTCCCCGATGAGAAACAAAAACCTGTCATCTTATTGAGACACTAGAGTTAGTTGACAATGATTGCAAAATTGTTGAGATTAATATGTTTAAAAAATAGAGAAGGAAAGAAAGGACAGATAATTTCACTAGAGATTTATCTCTGTGTAAAAGGAAAAAAAGTGCTATCAGCCAAAGCAGTCAGCGTTTGAGCTACACTCCTTGCATGGATGTATTTGCTTTGATAGGATTCCTGTTTCTTTGAGCAGAAAATGCTTTGAGCTGCATGCTGGTGTTTTCTACCAATATACTCACAATGTTACAAGAGATGCTGAAAAATAGGCCCCAAATAAAGAGTCATTTACATAAATGGGATGGAACATCCAAAAAATACATTTGTTCTCCAATGTTCAGGTAAATTAGAAAATGCCAAATTAATGAAGGAGAAAACATTTGGCAAAAAAAGATCTAATGAAGATGGTGAAGATCTGAGAACACATGGAACAATGTCTTAAATTTAATTATTTAGTAAGCAGATCTCAGTGGCAAATAGAATCCCACCAGGACATAGACAGAGGAAGACAATCTTACTTGCTAAATATAAGGACAACCTCTGGGGCAAAGTCCGACCTAACTTCCTTGCTGCCCTTTATAGAATTTTGGAACTCCCCAGTTTAAGATTTCTCTGCTGCGAAGCAAACCCACTGCATGCGGACCATGTACCTGGAGCACTCCAGGTCCCTCTCTTGAGACTTTGGGGTTAAGGGAATCAGAGAAAACATGAAGGTCCTACTGCTCCCCGGGCCATGGGAAATGAAGCATCTACCCCTGACCCGGGAGTATGGAGCCTTGTGCCAGAACCCACGAAATTGGGTCAAGACTCACTGCTTACCACGGAGGTAAAGTATAATCTCAGCATCGACATATGAAGGCTCTTATGACACATCTTCAGCAACTACTCGGGTGTTGAACCTTTGACATTCCCAGATTTTGTTTTTATTTTTGACTAATGGGATGCATGCAGGTGACATTTATGTTATTATTGTCTTACGTTTTTGTATAAGATCATTAATAGCTTGAACACATGGTTCATATGTTCTTCTGTTAATGACCTACTTGTATCCTTAATTATTTTGCTTCCTATTTGGGATGCTTATTTCGTTTTGTGGGATGTTTGAATACATTCATGATACCAATCCATACTCTTTTATATGAAACCCTCTTCTACCCCAATTATATAAAATATGCTGGTCCCTTTCTATGTACTTTTTAGATTGCGCTCTCCACAACGGTTAAAAATGCTGCCTTTGGGATCCCTGGGTGGCGCAGCGGTTTGGCGCCTGCCTTTGGCCCAGGGCGCGATCCTGGAGACCCGGGATCGAATCCCATGTCGGGCTCCCGGTGCATGGAGCCTGCTTCTCCCTCTGCCTGTGTCTCTGCCTGCCTCTCTCTCTCTCTCTGTGACTATCATTAATAAAAAAAAAAAAAAAAAAAAAAAAAAAATGCTGCCTTTGTCTTCTGTAAAGTTCCTATGTGTATATATAGATTTAGATATCTAATAATTTTATTTAAGCCCTCTTAATTGGTTCTTCCCTTCTCTCTCTCCATTTCTGCAGTACTACTGTATTTAAGGGGTACTTCATTGTTTCATGCCGAACTCAGCCTATCAATAACCAATGTTGTGGTTGGATGACCCTTGCTATCCTTAATAGGATCGCAAGACATTCTTCAGCAATAACCCTCAAATTCTGGAAAGAAGGTTTATTACTCACATGTCTGGGAAATTACACAGCACATGTGGGGCCACAGGGAGAGGTGGAGGGTAGAGAGAAAAAGAATGATGGGGGCTTTGGGGTTGATGGTGGGTGCCAAGGATTTGGGGGCTCATTCTATCGATGAATTTAAAACATAAGAGTGGGAATTTAAAAAACAAGAAGAGTTAGACAGAGAGAGAGAGAGAGAGAAGAGTTTGAGAAAGAGGGAGAGAGAGAAGACCAAATGATCAGTTATCAGGATCAATTAAGATCTCGAAAACAAAGAGTCTCAGGGGACAGGGGAAGGCAGCCCGGACCTTTATCTGGTCCTGTGGCTGGCATTGTGCTTATTCCAGCTAACCTTCCCCAAAGTGGATGCCTCTTTGAAATGGGAGCCTTAGCAATCAAAGCGTAAGACAGGCACATGCATTACAAAGAAAAAAAGAAAGAAAAGACAAGAAAAACCAAGTGTATCTGGGTTTCACTCATTACTTTCTTCATTATAATGTCTTAACATCTCCTAGGATATGCCCACTTTTCTTCTCTTTCTGCTGACGATGTATCTCGTTCATCTTTCTCAATACATTCTTGCTTTTCTTAATCCTTTACCATTTGCATTTTATTAACCAATTACTAAATTCAGTTTGTCATTAAAATTATATATAATTTATAGATTAATATGAAAATCTGAGTCTCTGATTGACTAAGCTGGTGAATATATTATTTTTCTTGCATGGTTTTATATTTTCAATAACATTGCTCTTTAGATTGGGTAGACCTGAACATTATATATTGTTTTTTTCTTTTTCCCCTAATGATTTTAGAAGTGTTTTGGGTTGATTTATTTATTTTCCCATTTGATATTGTACCTGATTTACTATTTATTCATGTTTATTTTAAATATAGGAAATCTGTCCATCTTCAGGCATTTATTTGTATTCCAAAAATTGGCAAAGTATTACTTTGGTGTTTACGTAGAGTCTCCTAAATTTCCATTTAGACAATATCATCATCTATTAAGAAGGATAATCAAGTGTTTTGTTTCTAATTATTATTCTCATTTTTTTTTTCTTTTTGAATCAAGAACATTCTGTACAATGTTGATTAGTTGTAGTGACTGAAGGTATCCTGGGACCAGAAGAATTGCTTACATGAACCTTTCAGAAATTGCTCATTCTTAGAAATGTGACCTAAATAAATGTCTTTTATTTTAAGACACTAAGTTTTGGATTTGTTTTCTTTTTCCAGAAATAATTGTTTCTTTTGAAGCAATAGGCTAAATATTTCTAACTTTTTATATTAAACTTTCTATCTTATTTTAATTTTGGTATATCTCTTCTGAGTGGCATATATATATTTATATATATTTAAATATAATATAGCTTTGATTAAAAATGATATTTAATCTGATTATGGCTAGGAGGTGTTTGAACTAATTTCTACTTCTTTCATTTTCTATGCTTTTACTTTGCATTTTTCATTCTCCTTCCTGGCTTTCTGTTCTATTGATAACGTAAGTTTTATTATTTAACTTTCTGAAAATTGTTCCTTGCTTTGGAAATTACAGATTTTTATTCTACTAACTTAGTATTTATACTTCAAATTTTAACCTATGGAATGAAACATGAATTACAAGATTCTTTCTATCTATTACATTCTGCAGAGATCCTAAAGGCAAACACTAATACAATATTTGCCAAAATGTAAGTAGCTAAAAGTAAGAAACTTATTTGTATACATTGGAAAGTCTTTAATAATGGGTCCTCCTCGAGTCCTGATAGCCTACCCTTTTTAACTAGTTCCAGAGAAGGTTGGTAATAGCAAATTATTTTCCATCAGCATTTTGACAAGATGGTTTTTATCAACCTCTACCACCTGTTTTTTTAGGACAGTAATTTAGTTTAAATTTAATTATTGGGGTGCCTGGCTGGCACTTTCAGTTAGGCGACTGACTCTTCTATCTGCTCAGGTCATGACCTCCACATGTAGAGCCTCCTGTCAGGCTATACGCTCAGCGTGGAGTCTACTTAAGATTTTCTCTCTCCCTCTCCCTCTGCCTCTCTCCTCTACTCTCCTTCTCTCTAAAATAAATAAATTAAATACTTAAAAACAAACCATTAAAAAAATCTAATTATCAGGGCATCTGAGTGGCTCAAGTGGTTGAATGTCTGCCTTCGGCTCAGGTTGTGGTCCTGGGGTCCTGGGATCGAGTCCCACATCAGTCTCCCTGCAGGGAGCCTGCTTCTCTTTCTGCCTATGTCTCTGCCTTTCTCTGTGCCTCTTGTGAATAAGTAAATAAAATCTTCAAAAAAAATCTAATTATTATTAATTATTTAGCGTTTTCTTTTTGATAGTGTAAAGTTTCTTTTCTCTTTATCTTTGATGCTTAAAAGTTTTAAACTATCATATCCAAGGATAGATTTAATTTTGTGCTTGGCTTTGGTGTTTATGTTCATCATAAGGGTCCATATATTTTCAAATATAGAGCTGTCATGCAATTTTATTTATATATATTGCTCTTGGCCATAATTTCTTCTTAATTCTTCTAGGAACATTATGCTCCAATCTATCAGGTGCTTTACAAAGTTTCCTCATTTTTATCTATTTGAGCTTATCTGCTTCAATTACTGAATTTTACATTTGACTTGTTAAAATTTCTTTGTGTCCGGTCTAGAGGTAAGGCTGTCTATTAATTTAAATTTTTCTCTCTATAATTTGTGTTTATGTGTGTATATTTATACACACATATACATTTATATTATAAATATACACATATATGTGTATGTAATTACATTTTAAACTTATAAATATAAATATAAATAAATAAATATAAATTTATATATATATAAATTTATATATAAATTTATATATATATAGTTCTATATATAACTAAATATCTACATATAGGTCTATATTTTTCTATGTGTTTAATGGCTTTAGTTTTTTATGCATATAATGTGCAGATATGCATTATATATACATGCATATATAATTAAATTTAAATTTAATTTTTTGGATATAATTTTATATATAGTATATATATAAAACTGAGTACATATAAAACTTAGTACATATTTCTATATATCTCTATATACTTTCTATATATGCAAAAACTAAGGATTTTTATTTTGGGGGATTTGATAAGGGATTTTACATTATTTTCATACAAATTTGCTTTCCTCCATTGTCTAATTTCACTTACTCACTTCTTGGTCTCTTTTGCAAAAATATTATTGCTATTTTTTTATTTTTATTTTATTTTTATTTTATTTTTTTTTAAATAATTTTATTTATTTATGATAGTCACACACACACACACAGAGAGAGAGAGAGAGAGAGAGAGGCAGAGACACAGCAGAGGGAGAAGCAGGCTCCATGCACCGGGAGCCCGACGTGGGATTCGATCCCGGGTCTCCAGGATCGCGCCCTGGGCCAAAGGCAGGCGCTAAACCGCTGCGCCACCCAGGGATCCCTATTGCTATTTTTTTAAATGTTGAGTCCTAAATATAGTTATATTATTCTTCTGATCATTTGTGTGTTTTATATTATTCAAAGTGAATTCATTTTCTGACACATTCTTTATATTATTGTCTATCTTTTAATCTGATTTGTAGCCTTCGGGTAAACAATAATATATACATTTTCTCTCTTTTTTGGAAATCCCATTTTCTCTCTATTCATTCTTTACCATTTAGTAGTTTTGGAGATGCCACTAAATCAGTGGCTTCCTCGTCACTCACCCTGGCTTAGGGGCTCTATCTGCCTTCTATTGTTCCCTGAAGGTGCACTTTCATGTAAGCAGTAAGCACACACACACACACACACACACACATACACACAAAATAATTGTCATTGTTTTTAATTGTTTCTTTTAGGTTTATTGTTTATGTTCTGGGAGCATATAAACCCCAAATGACCAGGATTTCAGCAGGCCTAGATTAATATTTATTCATGTTTTATGTAAATGTTGTCCAGAGAATTTATTTATGCATTCATGAATTTATATGTGTGAGGTTTTCAGTATGACTATTCCATTTTTAATTTTTAATTTCATCTTTACATACTATTTTTTTACATATTATTATCCATTGCTGTCTTCCTTTTAGAGAAAAGGCCATCATTATAGATGGTATCATTAATTCTCCCAATGTTCCAAAGTAAGTATTTTATTTAATTAATTTATTTTTTAGAGTGGGTAAGGGGGAGAGGGAGAGGAAGAAAGAGAATCTCAAGAAGACTACTTGCCTAGCATCAAGACCCATGGAGGGATCAATCTCATAACTCCAAAAGCATGACTTGATCTGAAACCAAGAGTTGGACACTTAACCGACTGAGCCACCCAGGTGCTCCAAAAGTGAGTATTTTAAACCAAAATTTATGAATGTAAAAAATGAAGCTTGGGAAGTTTAGGTGGCTTGGCTTATCTATAGCATAATAAAGTCCACTTTGAATAAGCATAGGCTTTCAACTATGCATTTGATTTTTTTCTGGAAATTGCTATTACCTATCCAAAAGGAATTTTCTTATGTTATTTATAATTTTATTCAATTCTCAACATTTTAAAAAATATTCTTACAAATAGATTAAAACATCTTTATCTCTACACAACTGTCCACAGGCCTCACATACTTGACATGGTATAGCTGGTTTAAGCATCCATATATATGGTAAAAGAAATGTTAGAAAATTTACATCATCATCATCAACCCTTTTAAAATTGTGCACACGTTTGAGAAGAATTCCTTAAAATGAGCCCCCACCATTGGTGATGTCAAATCATTGAATTAAGAGCCCTTTTGAATATATTGATTAATTAAATTCACAAATTTCAGATATAAAAATTTTGTACAAAGGACTTTAGTAACTGAGTGGGTCTCAACCACAGTAAAGTTCTCTTGTTTTTTAAAAAATACTTTTGGAGTTATACTTACATAAGTTAAATAACTTGAATGTGACACACTTTAAATCCAAGTCAAATTTTCACGATAACATCATCAAATTAAAATTACTTTAAAAATGTAAAAATGTAAAATTAAATCCTTATGAGAATGGCAAAAGGAACAAATAAAATATAAATATAAGGATCTAGATATGATTTTAATCTAAGGCAGAAAGTTGTTCCACAAATTATGCACTGATTTGAAATATGGGAAGTATGAATAGAGTTTTTTTTTTTACATATTTCACATAGCTAATTACATTAGATATATTTGGGATTGTAGAATGGGATGTTCATATGTACATAAATGTATATTAATGAATCAGTACAATTCATCATACATCATACACAAACATGCGCAAATACGTATTTCCATAGGGAGAGCTGACCATAGGGTAGTTCAAATGAGAGAGACAAACAATCTTTGTATTTTCATATAAATCTTGCTATGGCCACATGTACAATTTGCTATCCTTATTATGATAATTTAAAGAAGCTTAGGAATAATGTGCATAATGATTTAGTGAGTTGACATTTGGTGATTATATATATATTTATAAATAAATAAATTTATATATATATATATATATATATATATATATATATATATATGAAAATGCTTCTCCCTAAAGGGTACAGAGAGGGAATTAAATGTTTATTCCTAAGTGTATGCACTATTGTTTCTCTCATGGGATTCTGAGGCAAGTGTTAAATCTTAAATAATAACATATTCAGATAAACATGATCAAAGAAAGTTTGGGGGAAGAAGAAAGTTGATACACATCAGAACATTGCACATATTGACTGATTTAACATATCCTTTACATATAGAAGGTGGAGTTTTACACAACCACACAACCTTGAGAAATCTACCAAATGGGGAATCTGAAACCTGAGAATCTCTCTAGTTACTGAATTACGGTATTCTTTTTCCGCTACACAATACAGAAGTTTAAACAAATATAATTCAAAATTTCCACAATATTCTGCAATTATGCATATTTTCTACCCATATTTTGAAAAATATTCATAATAACAAGAGGAAATACAATTTGTACACCACATCTTGATAGCCTTGCTAATGCAAGATGAGCTCAAACATTACATTTCCTTTCCTAACTGTCCCTAGGACATATTTTTCATTTTTCCTAATTTAAAATTTTTCTACCTCCTAGCAATTGCATGCAGCTCTCATAAACATGTTTGTCAGCTAAGATTTCTCTTAAAATTTGCCCGAGAGCATATTACATGTACATTTCTTGTTTAAAGGGATGCTTCTGAGTAAACTCAATGAAAGTTATTTGTACATATGGCTCAATTTTAAATACAAGCTACTCACAGATCATAACACATTAACATCAAACTGACTTTGAATGCTGATTTGCAAGCTGTTCATGGGTATGTACGAATAAAGCAAAAACTGCTCGAGCCTATTCCACATTCAGTCAAAACAGGTATCGCATAGGTTTAAAAGTATATGTAATTCATGTTCACCTTCATTGTCCTTCAGAGTGAAGTTTGGGTTTACAGATAGGCGTTCATCAAGAAAGAAGTTAAACCTTGGTCCATTTGCAAAATCATCTCTATCAATGGCACTGATGGTGTGAATGACCTGAAGAGAAAAAAGCAAAGACTAAATAGGCAATTTAATTTGGCGTTTTCTTTTATTTTTAATTATACTATGACATTTTTAATTGTCATCACAAAAGGATTTTTAAGAGACCCCATTATCCACCTTGAGTATTTTCAAACAGATAATACATGCATCAGCTACCTGGCTGGTTCTTGCATGAAATTTTAGCAAACACAGTATGAACAATTTATAATCATTCACAGTTTATTTTCTAGCATAGCACCAACATTTAATTTCTTTTTTCATCACCCACAGTACATTGGGGCCAATTAGTGGCAAGATTTTGTATGAACACCTGTTTGAGGAAACATGAAGTGTTGTTTGCACAAATAGACACATCCTAGTTTCACGTAGAACAGCCTCACAGTGTAGGTTGTTCTCAGTAAAGTAGAGGCAAAAACAGGGGTCATGTTATTTTTACTGTTTCAGGGGACCATAGAGGGCATGATCCAGCCCCTCTATTTTGACATAGTTGGGATAAGGAATGTGAGACCCCAAAGGATTGTGATGTGCCCCCAAACTGTTAAAATGGTGGTAGAAGCAAATCCAGACCACTCAGAGTTTTATGGAATTCTTCTAATATGCAGTGGTTGGGAGACAACAGTTCTAAAATTTGGGCTATGCACATTTTAGAGCAGAGACAGTTAGAACATAGAAATGAAGGATTCCAGGTAGCTTAAGAACAGAACACAAATTCCAATAGCGGTGACCATTTTACACTCTTTGAAAGGAAATGTCCAAACTAATATGCAAGACAATATTTCCTCTTTTAAAAAGTAATATCCTAATGCTTAGGTGTCCTTTTTCTAGCCCTGTCTTAAAGAAATTAAAAGAAAAAGAGGGAAAAGGAGCCATAAAAAGAGTGTTTCCTGGGGCGCCTGGGTGGTTCAGTTGGTTAGGTGTCTGCCTTTGGCTCAGGTCATGATCCCCTGCCCTCTCTGGCTCCCTGCTCAGTGGGGAGTCTGCTTCTCCCTCTCCCTCTGCCCCCCTCCTCATCCTCTTTCCCCTCCCCTCCCCTACTTACGCTCTCACACACAGTCTCTCTCTCTCAATAAATAAAATCTTAAAAAAAAAGTGTTTCCTGCATGTGGAATAGAGTGTTCATTTCAAAAATTGTTATGCTTTCTGGAGGATCCCTGGGTGGCTCAGTGGTTTAGCGCCTGCCTTCGGCCCAGGGCATGATCCTGGAAACCCGGGATCAAGTCCAACATCAGGCTTCCTGCAGGGAGACTGTACCTCCCTCTGCCTGTGTCTCTGCCTCTCTCCCTCTCTGTTTCTCTCATGAGTAAGTAAATAAAATCTTTAAAAAAACCCACAAAAATTGTTATGATTTCTAAAACATCTTACTCAATTTCATCCCATTTCAATCTTTTTCAAGTGAAATAATAGACCGATATGTATAAGCATTAAAACCTAAATTCCAGGGCATGCATTGAGCCCATTAGTTGGTCAGGGAGAGGAAGATGAGTGTAAAAGTACTAAGAAGGAGTCATCAGTGACAGGAAGACCAGAAAAGCATGTGTCTCCATGAAGTAGAAGTGAAGAAAGTGCTTCGAGCTACAGAAGTGATCCATTCCATTTTTATCTGCATATGGCTCTCTTTTACTCAAAATGGACTTTCTCAGCATGAAAGTTAGGTAAAAGCTTCCCCCTCCACTCACACATCCCAAAAAAACAAAATAAAAATATCAATTTTTCAAGATTGTTTTCAGGGTTAAATAAAATAAATATGTGTTTTTCTATTTGAAAATAAACATCCTATCTCCCCTAATCCTTGCTCATTGTCATTCTCCAACACACAATCCTATGTTCTCGATACCTCGTGATGTACTGACACATTTGCAAATTCACTTCTTATCCTAGAGTTTGATTTTGGAAGATATTGGCACAGAACAATTAATTTAAACCAACTAAATTATTTTACATTTCCTCTTATTACTTCTTTGGGACAATTATTTTCTTCTCATTTTATATTTTTACAAACAAGCTTATTCTAGTTGTCAAACACTGATATAATTCATATTTTATACAGTTACTGTTTTACTGTTATCTTTAGTACAGTATACTTCCCATTCCTATACAAGTAATTTCAAATCTGACTTGCCCAATCATGGCAAATTTGTCTTTCTCAGGTTTCCTGATCTTGTGTACATAACAAGTGATGAACTGATTGTCACATTTTGTTTAAGAGTAAACCACTTGTCTTAAATTCCTGCAGAATTGTCGTTCATGCATCTATACTTATTCTTCCATAATACTACTGAAAAATGCTTCCAAAAGCCTTGACTGTTGCTCTGCTTTTTTTTAAATTAAGGTTTTATTTATTTATTTGACACACACACACACACACACACACAGAGCACAATTGGGGGAGTGGGAGAGAGAGAAGGAGACTCCCCAAGAGCAGGGAGCCAGAATGCGACTTGACCCCAGGACTCTGGGATCATGACCTGGGCCAAAGTCTGATGCTTAACCAACTGAGCCACCAGTCATCTTGTTGCTCTGCTTTTTTTTTTTTTTTTTATTTTATTTATTTTTTGTGTGTGTTGCACTGCTTTTATCTAGAACTCAAAGATATTCTCTTGATGGGAAAACGTTTATTAATTCTTTTCTGTTACTAATCACCTTTTCTCTTTCACTAGGAGATAGATTTCCATGTGTTGGTTCCTTAGATTTTTATTAGAAAAATCACCCCAGAAGTGAACATGTTTGTGCTTGTTAAAATATTGAGGCCCCCGGCAGATATCTAAATAAGTGCCATGTATCCAACAGGAGTATTTTCTACCCTCTTGTCAGGTGTGATTTATCTACACTGGGCTACCTGTGCCGCCTGTTTGTGCAATTTGTTAGTGGTGTACAGTCCATAACAATGTATTTTCTGTCTCTCATTCTTTTTCACTGAACTTAGATGTTTTCTATTATGTGCATATTTTGTAATTTGTGCATAAAGTGATTGATTATTTGGAAATATCTGAGAGAAATACAGTCGCAGATTTATTCTACCAAAGGGGAAGGTAACTCACATTGATAGTTGGTATTTATAAATAGTTACCAGCTATAGTTTTTGGGAATGCCCATGAATAAGGATTCATTTTAGCAGAAACTAATTAGAATCAATTTTGCATTTCTTTTATCAAATAAATGTATCACCCTGTTTGAATGTGTTTTCTATAGTCTATTATGTCTTGAGTACTTTATTAGGGGGAAAGCATCGAACTAGTCAGTATCACAGATGTATGCAAATAATGTAGTCTTTCGTTAAATAAATGAGCTAGTCCTAACTAAATATTTAAACTATTTTAAAATATTAAAAAGAATTTTCTATGGAGTACACTGTATCTTCCTTAAATTAATCCATGAAATCACTTTATAATATAATCACAAATGAGATCATAAATTTATTTAATAATAATACTAACTTCTGTTAGTTCAGTGAGCTTGATTATTTGTAAGATCTAGGTGTAAAATCTTTACTGATGATAGTACTTTATTCCTAGAAAGCTATATTGTTAATAATTGGACATGATGGGAGGAGGCTGGTGTTAAGTAATACATTTTTTAAAAATATATGTTATGTTTCCTAAGTTTACTTTGTAATGAAACATACACACGCACACACATACTCACAGAGGGAAAAGTCCATATAAATAATACAGAAAGCACCCCCATCATTTATGTTTCAGTTTCTATGTGTAGGCCATTGCATTTATCATGAATTCACTTTACTTTGGGAACTGACTTCAAATTTCATGCATTTATGATTTTCTTCTTAATTTTTTTTTTCATGCAAGGTACTTAAAATATTTTTTTTTCCAGAACAGGGAAATATATTAACTCAGAGAAATATATCGCTACAGTTCAGGTGTATTGATACTTGATTCAACGTGAACTCTGTTGTTAGATGTCGTTTAAACGGCTTCACAAAAGACAAGTCTCTCTGCCATGGCCACATGCTGTTATATTTAGATGCACAGCATCCATAATAAAAATGTCTGTAATTCTAAAAGCAATTGTTATAGAAAGAGGAGCCATTGTACAGCTGGGCAACACAAATATGTTTCAGAAAACCTATTTCACAAATCATTATTTAAATAGAGTTCCCTATTCCTACTCCACATCAAAACACAGTTTCTCCAGAAGTGCTACAGACATAAGATTAAATGAACCAAAGATGGCAAAATTAAACAACAGAAAGATTCAGACCATTTCCCTTGTAATAGGTTAATCATACAAATTGACCACACAGATTGACAATGGTTTGTTTAAATAAGGGTGCAATAAACAATGTTTTCAAATGACTTTTCGGTCCCTTAGTAGAAAGTTTTAATTCATTTTGGTGAAACAAATGTTTAGAGAAACAGATACTTAGGCAATATAAAGAACCCAAGTCTCTTAAAGTGACATCTAAAATCATACAGTAGTAAAGACAACAATGACGCTAACTATGAATATTGTTTTTTTAAAGGATAATAACTATAATCGCACAAATAAATTGATAGATATTAGCACTTAGGGGTGCTAAGTCTAGTGATTGCTTTCTAAAACAGCAACAGCTCTCTGAAGAAAAGAAAAATATTATATAAATGGTTAATGGGACTCAGAAGATAAAGATACATTTTGTCACAAATTTAGCCTTCTCTGAAAAATGGAATGGCTTTCCCTGTGACGAGAATACAGTAATCCACATTTAAAAGCACTGGAGTCGTATATTCAGAACTTCAGGCTTGGAAGGGCCCTGAAGTTCTGATAATTTTCTTTATTTTAGACACGAAGAAAACACTTATCAATATCACATAAATCATTTCTTAGAAATGCTATGAAGCTTGGGTGGTCAATGTGGAGGGTAAAAGAGAGGGACCCATGCTCGCACACTGGCACTGACAGGAGAGCATGACCTGGAGAGAGTGCCTGAAGCATCTTTCTCATGATCAAGAGGTGGAGCATATGGGAGGTCAATAGAAAAAGTCCAAGTCACTGGCTAAATGAAAAGAGTTCAACCTGGAAAACTAATACTAGTGTTTTAGATTTGGTAGCACATGTTCCCATTCACAGGAGAAAAAATCAACTGATCCAAGAGCAAGGACTGATTATTATTTGTCCAGATTTTCAATGCTTTCATATGCAAAGGTGGCTATGGAGTAGCAAGTATGAATTTTCCCTACAAATTTTGAAATTACTTACAAGAAAAAAAGAAAAAGAAAAAAGGAAAAAAAGAAAGAAAGAAAGAAAGAAAGAAAGAAAGAAGAAAGAAAGAAAGAAAGAAAGAAAGAAAGAAAGAAAGAAAGAAAGAAAGAAAGAAAACACCACCTAAAAAGAAAACATCTAAAAACAGCTGATGCAATCATGAGTTTATGTTTGGATTTTTAAATCTTTATATCACATTTCAAATGACCCAATTCTGAATTCTCTGAATAACCTACAGATCAAAGAAAAAGATTCTATGAGGGATTATATTCTTGTCAGATTTTGATATTAAAGATATGTTTAGTTATAAAAAGTGTAGAAAACAGATTCCCCCATTTTGTACTTTTTAATGTAGCATATTTCCACCATCATTCTGTTGAAATAGTTTTAATTTTTATTATTTAACTGATTATTAGCTTATTTTATTTATTTTTATTTTTTGATTCTTAGCTTGTTTAGACGTGCCCTTATTTCCAATGGATTTTTTTTCTAACAATACTTTTGAATTCGTATCTAGCTTTATTTATTTTTTACATACAGAAGATAATGAGGCCGATCCTTTGCAAATTATTAAAACTTGCTAAGTGACCCTACATATAGTAAATTTATGGTCAATGTTTTCTGTTAGCTTCAGAAGAATGCATGATCTGATATTGTTTAGTGTATTATTCTATATTTGTCAGATCATAAATTTCGCTAATTGTGGTGTTCAATTTTCAATATCCTTACCAAAATTTTTGCCCTTATTCTATCAGCTTCTGGTAAAAGGATACCAAAACTCCCAATACAATAATGGGCTAGTCTCATTTTTAATATTTCTATACTTTTTTGCTTTGTTCATTTTGAGGCAACATTGATACGTATATATGAATTTAAAATTCTTATTTCTATCTGATGTATAAACTGTCTTTATCACAATGAATGTTCCTCTTTATATCTAATAATGTTCCTTTGATGAAGTGTGTGTGTCTGTGTGTGTGTGTGTGTGTGTGTCTAGCTGGGTAAGTATAGATATAGCAATTATTCAAGTAATTATTTGGTATATTTTTATATGTTTTCTTTCAAACTCTTTTCCTTTATTATTTTTATTTCACACTTTTATTTTTTTAAGATTTTACTTATTTATTTGAGAGAGAGAGAGAGAGTGCACCTACACACCAGTGGGGGGAGGGACAGAAGGAGAGGGAGAAACAGACTCCCCATTGAGCCGGGAGCCTGACAGGGGTGCGCTCAATCGCTGGGCTCTGAGATCATAACCTGAGCAGAAGGCAGAGGCTTAACCAACAAAGCATCTCGGATGCCCCTATATTAACACCTCTTATAAAAACAGTTAAATGCTTTTTTTTTTTCTATTTTGACAAAACATATATTTTAATATGACTGTTTAGGTGACTTTATTTCAACATAGGTGCTAACGTACACTTTAAATTTACATTATTTTTATTTACTTTCTACTTTTCACTTATTCTGTATTTATTTATGTCTTATGTTTTGATTTTTAAAATCAGATGACCTCTACCTAGCTATTAGAATTCTGTGTACTATAGCTTTATTTTTATTTTTCCTATTTTGTGAGAATCTATATATATCAGCAGCAAATATGAGAGTTTTTCATTTCAAGTTTGGGCTTTACAAACTTCACAGAATTTTCTGGATTATTTTGGAATTACTATTGGTTATAAGCTTCATATTTTATTAGGATTGTATGTTAGTTGTGAAATGGTCCTTCTAGAATCCTTGAAGTTCACTCCCATATAAAAAGTTTTTTTACCTGTATATTTGAACTGTAAAACATAATCCTGTTGGAAACAAAACGGCATGCAACAAGTTTGCAAGTATATGAATTATTTTAAAGTAACAAACATTTTCATTAAGAGAGTTAAGGTCAAGAAATAGAAATGTAAATATTTCTTTAGGATTCAGTATTTTAATTTATTTATTTTTTAAAGATTTCTTTATATTATTTGTTTGAGAGAGAGCAACAGAGAGAACGAGCACACAAGTGATGGGGAAGGACAGACGGAGAAGGAGAAGTAGACTCCCTCCTGAGTAGGGAGACCTGTTCAGAGCTTGACCCCAGGACCTTGAGATCATGACCTGAGATGAAGACAGACACCTAACCAAATGAGCCAACAAGATTAAATATTTTTCATTACAGTTTCTACTATCTTGTTAGTTACATGTTCTTTTACCTTTTTTTTACTAATTGATCTAGAGGATACAGCATGCTTTCTGGACATATAAAATATATATTAGTAGTTAATCAATTACTCAAAGTTTGAGGATCCAGAATTTCAGGAGTTCAGAATATTTTAACTTCATTTGTCTTTCCCACTTATGACCTCTTGTTGCCATGTATATAATGTATATTTGAAACTCTGGAAGATGTTCCTTAGATTTGTATTTATTCATCAATAATTTAGTTTTTGTGAATATATTTATTGATTGCATTTAGCTTGAGGCTCCTCATGACTTCCATTGCCAGCGTAGTTATTCTCCTTTTTTTTTTTTTTAACACATAAAAGCTTTAGAGTGTGTCTTATGGTAAGAGATTTTCACATTTTTGTGGGCCTAACTCTGAGTTTTTCTGTTCTTTGTTTTTGTGGGATATGTTTGGTAGAAAAGAATTCATGGCTGTCAGTTATTATCTTGCAACTGTTGGGAATTATCATTCCATTGTTTTCTGGGTCTTATATTTTTTCAAAACGATTTTATTTATTTATTTGATATAAAGAGTGTGAGTGTGCACATGCACACACACGTGTGTGTTCGCACATGGGCAAGTCGGGGGGTGGGCAAGGAGCAGAGGGGAGGGAAAAGAAGAGGGAAAGCATCCCAAGCAGACTCCATACTCAGCGCAGATCCCATCTAGGGACTCAATCCCCCCACCCTGTGATCACGACCCTAGCTAAAACCTAGAGCTGATGATGAACTGACTGAGACACTTATGTGGGTTTTATCTTTCTTGACGAAAAATGAGCTTTGTAGTATTCTTTTAAAGTATTGTATCTCTTAAAATGATTTACTTTTCATTAATTTTTAAGGTTTTTTTTTTTTTGTAAGTATGGATTCATATCCAGTTATAAGAAATACAGAGATGCTATGTACCCAGTTTATCCCACTGGGAACATCTACCAAAACTACAGTACAATATCACAGCGAGGATGTTGACATGGACGCAGTCACAATACAGAACATTTCTGTTACCATAAAAATCCTTCAGTCTGCCCTTTATAGCCACATACACTTCCCTGCCACCCTCACCCTCTCCTTAACCTCTGACATTTTCTATTATGAAACTTTGGGTATTTAGGTGTGTGTGTGTGTGTGTGTGTGTGTGTTTTCCACTCAGCAAAATTCTCAGGAGTTTCATTCTGATTTTTTTTTTTATCTTTTTATGCTTCAGTGTGGATGCTTTTTCTGACCTATTTCTAATTAACTTATTTTCTCTTGCTTTGTGCTATTACTGAGAATTTGAATCTATATTCAGCAACTATATCTTTTAAAAATCTAAATTTTTCCACTTGAAAGTTTTACATTTTTCTCATCAATTATATTTCTCATACATTTATAATGTAGGTTAATAAACTAATTTTAGGGGATCCCTGGGTGGCGCAGCAGTTTAGCGCCTGCCTTTGGCCCAGGGTGCGATCCTGGAGACCCGGGATTGAGTCCCACGTCGGGTTCCCAGTGCATGGAGCCTGCTTCTCCCTCTGCCTATGTCTCTGCCTCTCTCTCTCTCTCTCTGTGACTATCATAAATAAATAAAGATTTTAAAAAAATAAACTAATTTTAGGATGTGTTTGACACATTTTTTGACATTTTTGACACAACTGAAATAGGCTTTGATAAATAAATCATTGTATATCTATACTGAAAAATTCCTTGATGCTTTTGAAATGATGATACAGAAAAATGCTTAAGCATCCGAAGTGATTATCTTAACATATTACATAATATATATTAATTATATGCCATTACATAAAATAATTAATATAATACAATATAATTCATAAACTAAGTACTTTCAGATATAATTTTCATCCACTTTATCCTTATCATGCTTTCTAATTTTCTTATGGGCAATGAACTTGAAAAAAAATTCATGAAAAAAAAGGTTGTACATTTACGTATACATAAATACCTCTTCAGAGGGTATTAAAACATAAGCAATGTTTGCTTTAGCATAGTATTGGTTGTCCCTTCTACAGAAATACACAGGCAATGCTTCTCAGTACTATAATTTTAGGAGAAGCTTTAAAATGATTTAAAATAGTGTGGAGTGGGGATACCTGGGTGGCTCAGCTGGTTAAGCATCTGGCTCTCAATTTTGGCTCAGGTCATGATCTCAGGGTTGTGAAATTGAACCCTGTGATGGGCTCCACATCAGGTATAGAGCTCTCTCTCTCTCTCCCCCCCCTTACATTTTTTTTAAATAAATACATAAATGAAGTAGTTTTGGATGATATAGTCATTCTGGTTTACAAAGACAGTAGAGTGACTATCTGACTCAGCCAGACCTAGACCTTTTCTCCCTCTCTAAATTCACCTGTGACAGACAGACTTTAAATGCTTCTCATGGGATCCATGCCTCCATGTAGTGCCTTCTCCATTAAGTCTGGATGTGACCTGTGATTTGCTTCTGACCAATAGAATATGGCCAAAAAGTGTTGATATATCACTCACCTGGTGACATGAACAGACTTAACAGATCTCTCCCTCTGTGTTTGATGAAGTAAGTGGCTACATTGGGAAGCCTATACATACAACAAAAAACTGTGGACAGCATGTCGAAACTCCAGGGAACAAGGAAGAGCTGAAGAAACTCCTGAAGCTCTGAGGTCTATAGCTGAAGGTATCCTAATGCTGCCAATAACCAGGTGTGCTTAGAAGAGATCTCAAGCTTCAGATAAGATGGCCCCGGCTGAAACCTTGATTACTGTCTGTGAGACCCTTGCAAAGATCCAGCTAAGCCATGAGCAGACATCTGACCTACAGGAAATCGGGGGTCAAGATTTCCTCAAATATGTCTTGTTTTAATCTGCTAAGTTTGTGTAATTTGTTATACAGCAGAAAAACAAAAACAAAAACAAAAACAAAGGTATGTCCCCTTTCAGATTTCCACTTGCTTTATGTTCCACAGCCACACTGGTTTTCCTTCAGGATTGCCGTGCTCCTTTAGCTAGCTGCCATCTACATACGTGCGACTCACGATCCTTTTCAAGTTCTTCGCTCCTTCTTCCACTGTCTCCACTTTCTTAGTACATACACTCTCTTTTGTTCAAGCCTAATTGTCTTTTAGTACCAATATTACTCAATGGTCACTCTCATGTCACTCCTGTGGAACATCCAAAATAGACCAAACTGTCCCTTCTCTGTAACCTCATCTAAAATCTTTATTAAGGTGGAAAGTTCACAGTTTCCTCCTCACTTAATAGAGGGCTTTGCATAAACCATTCAATATAATTTTATCGGTATGGTGGATGTATGCATGAATGAGTTCACTCTTTGATTTACATTTGGGATCAAGAAAATTTATTTTCAATGATTCTCAAAAAAATCTGTTTGGTACTTAAAATAAAGCTTTATAAAATTATTTTCACTGAGCACAAAAATAACATTGAGGGATTTTGAGGATTATACCTAAAAATAATAGAAATAGAGCTGCTGTTTCTCTTCCATTCCAATGATAGGAAGGAAACAATTAACTTACCTGGCCAGGCTTAGAATTTTCACAGACAACAATATCATATTCCCTGGCAAGTTCGGGTGGATTGTCATTGACATCCAGAACTCTAATACCCACTGTGACATGGCTCAGCAAACCAGGATTGTCTGCAAAACACACAGGGATATATTTAGTATTTCCATACACACTTTAGAGGCTTGGTTTAAAACAAATCTCCTTAATACTGTAGCTTGTCACTAGCTCCATATGCTTCAACAGGACTTTTGGCAAAAGACAACTTTATGATGGCACTCTTTGCTAGAACTCATTAACTTACAGAAAAATGAAAAATGAACACCAAGGCATGACATGAATGCTAAAATGATATTTTGTCATATCAAGGAAATTACATGTTATTCAGGAACTGGAGTGGGAGAAAGTTGTCAGAATTCATTGTATGCTGTCAGAGTCTAAGGGATGAACAATTGGTTTCATCATTAATCTAAAAAGCATAGCAGTTGGTAAAAAAAAATTACATAATCTTTCAAAAGTTCTAGTTTTCAAATTTAAATAAACTTGGAGAAAATAAAAAGAAGATAAAAGAAAACTTCTTTACACAAAGGATAATTTTCTTCTGGAAAAAATGCATTCAGTGTGTGATGTTAAGTCATAATTGGGGAGAAATAATAATTTAAATCAGAACTTATCATAGAAATTAATATATAACTGGTAGATATCAAAATATTATAGTCAATACCTCAAAATAAGTCTTAAATGCAGTCTTCCCATTTTTCAGTAAGTCATTAATTCTGCGATGTGAGGAAAAGGCAGATGTTTGCTTTATTTTACATTTTAAGTGCAGAATTGATAATGAGAAAATTAAATATATATTTTTTATTGCTGTGTTTGTCATTATCTTAAAAAAATCCAAAATTAAATTTAGACTAATTTTAAAAAAGACTATTAGATAAAGACATACAATCTAGACAAATTTATGAATCTATCAAAGCAGAACATGAGAAGGCATATTAGAAAAAAAAAGAGATATGGACAGACATAGACATATACAGAGAACACTAAAACTAGTAAGAACATGGGTGGAATAAAAAGTACCATAAGTCGTCCCAAAAGGAATAGAAAATCTGAGTAATTAAAAAAATCAAATTTCATCTGAAACAATTTCTCTAAAGAGAAAAAGGTCAGGTCTAGATTATTTTACCCAAAGCTAAAGAAGCAGATAATTTCAGTCTCATACATCTTTTTTCCATAAAACAGAGGAAGGAGGAAATGCTTGAAAGCTTGTTTTCTGTGGCTTGTGACACATCAATATCAATAACAGAAGTTCCCACTCATGGGAGATTCTAGGTGTAAACAGCCTAAACAAAATGATAGCAAACCCATTCCACTAGGGTAGAATATATAGTAATTATATTTATAATTATATATATATATATATAGTGAATTATATATAATATATAATAATAAATATAATTACTATATAATATAGTAAAAATATATATCTTTATCAGTTTAATTCCATGCTTGCTTAGTTTAACATTCAAGAAAGGAAGAAACAAGGAGAGGATGGAAGATACAAAGAAGACATGAGGAAGGACATTTTAAAAAGCATAAAGATTATTCACAAAGCTAATAAATTAAAGGGTGGACCAAAAATCTGAATAATCATCTCAACATGTATAGAAGAACCAAGAAATAGAACGCAATATCCATATATTATAAACACAATGAAACCAAACCAAACAAACAGAGAAAGAAAAACTCTGAGTGAACTAGAAGTAGAGCTGTACCTTCTCCAGCTGATTAAGGGCAAATTAAATAAACAACAACAACAAAACTACAGTGCGCATTACTCTTAATGGTAAAAACTCTTAATGGTAAAAAACTAAGTCGAGTTAATAAAGCTATAAGGACGCTAGAAATAAATCTAACAAAGGATGTGAACGACCTACATGCAGAAGGCTTTATTGAAGTGGTCTATTCGTTCAGCTTATTTAGACTTCGTTGAAGAAGGTCTAAAGAAACTAAGTCCTGTGTTATGTGTGTGGTTAGGAAGACAACACACCACAGATAAAACCGCCCTTTCCCACGTGATGTGTGTATTCAATGTTATCTATTGCAAACCCCAATGTTCATAGAATTAGTAGTGGGTTCTAAAATTTATAAGTACTAGGATTATTGAGATTGGAATGGAAAAGAACAGTAAAGAAACATGTTCAACAATTTACCCAGGCTTATTATATGGTATTTGCAGCCTTACTATGGCCACTATATAAATACATCTCTTCTGCCCCAAATGTCATAAGTGATTTTTTTTTTTCATGTATTCTCGGATTTACCAATTAGGTACTTGCTCACCTTTTCAGAGCAGACAAAAGCAATCTGTTCTAGAAATCTGACACAAGAATAATTTTATTGTCTCTAATCATCAGTATCAGCAGCCTTAATTGTCCCTGAGTAAATAGTTCTCTGCTCATTTTCTGAAGCAACCTTAGTGAAGTTAGGGGAAAGAAAGAAAAAAAAGATGGAAGGAAGGAAGGAAGAAGGAAGGAAGGAAGGAAGGAAGGAAGGAAGGAAGGAAGGAAGGAAGGAAGGAAGGAGGGAAGGAAGGAAGGAAGCTATTTTGTAGGAGAAGATGCTGGAAGACTACATCTTACCAAAAGGCTAGAATAAAAGGACAACTAGGCATCTGACCGTTGTCGACATTCACCTTCTCTCTGTCCCCACTGACTCTTGCTCATGTGATCTTTGGACTTGAGTCGACTCCCACTCATTGCACAGGGGGGTACAGGAAGCCCAATTCTTCTCGATGGAAATAGACTCGATGTTGATGGGACATTATTTTATTATTCCGATGTATGTATAATTCCTATTCCATTACTTGTTAAAAGCACAGCGTTCAGCATCAGACAAATGCCAATTTTCTGTGGACCTACTCCTGTTACATGTCCTGTGGGGAAGCTCAACTGAATGTAATCTTCGTGTGCTTGTGACTAAGGATGCGACCGCCCTGCCCTGCCAGGGGCCACTGCAGGTCATCCGGACGAAGGGTCAGGAAAAACAGAACATTGGAGTAAGCTCACAGTCATTAGCGCACAAACTGAATACCTCCTATTTACTAAGAGTAGCATGAAGTACAAAAACTGCCTTTCACTTCAGACAATTAGAGGCTGAAAACCCACTATGGCTTCACAGCCGCTTGCAGTCTACCTGTGTCAATTCTGGTATTTTCCTGCTCAATGAGAAAATGAGCTACTTCTAAGTGAGCAAACTGGCACATTCCTTTGGGTTTCTCTTATTTCCCACAGCCATTGGGTTAGGATGGGGCCCCTTGAATGACAATGAATTTACCTATAAAGTGTGAACATACTCACGTGCATTGGAAGTATTTTTCTCTGGCAAAAAATAGACGATGTTCTTGAAGTCATTAATGCAACACTTCAGTTATTGCTATTGTTACTTTTATCTTCATGCTTTAATTCTAGCAAGCAGTTTGTTTTTAATAGATGTATAATTGACATGCCATATTATATTGATTTCAGGTACAAATATAAGAAAGTGATTTGGCAATTACACACATTACAAAATACTCACTATGGTAAGTGTGGTCACGATTTGTCATCATACAAGGTTATTATAATGTTACTGATTATATTCCCAAGGCTGCACTTCTCATCCCTGTGACTTATTTATTTTGTAATTGGAAGTTTGTACTTAATCCATTCCCCTGTATTGCCTGCTCACCCTCTTCCTCTTTGGCAAACACCAGTTGTTTTTTTGTTTTTGTTTTTGTTTTTTCCTCGTATTTATGAGCCTGTTTCTGTTTTTGTTCAATTTTAAGTCTTTTTTTGGTGGCAGAGTCAATGAACCCCCTCTCTAGCACTCTTTAGGAACATGACATTTGGAGAGTCATGTATTATTTCTATGCCTTGGCTACTTAATCTGCACTGAGTTCTTTGAAAAACACCAAATGGTCTTTTTGAGAAATCATTAAGGAAATTATGTAAATTTTAAAATACTGACCCTGAGAATAAGCAGGCTGCACATTTGAATCCTTTCTGAAGATGAAAAACAAAACAGAAGCAAAAGCAATACACACCGCATGCGCCAATCCTAGACATGTGATTTCTAGCAGAAACCACACTATTTGAAAATCATCCACATTTTACCCAAGACCAATATAAAAACAAGTCATATTAGCAGAGTGCCCTCTACACACATTGTGATGCAATGGAAGTATTGGTATATGGTAGGTCAGCACAATTTCATGACCATTAGTATATGTAGTGCAATTTACTACGGAATTCAATAGATTTCTAGATATTCATACTTGGAAGTTAGTATTAAGTACTTTTTTTTAATTTTTTTTCAAGACTTTATTTATTCATGAGAGACACAGAGAGAGGCAAGGACACAGGCAGAGGGAGAAGCAGGCTCCATGCAGGGAGCCCGATGTGGGACTCGATCCCGGGACTCCAGGATCACGCCCTGGGCCCAAGGGAGACGCTCAACCGCTGAGCCACCCAGGTGTCCTAAGTACTTTTAAATATATAAACTTAGACAAGTGCCAATTATCTTATCTATAAAATGTAGATTATTTTCCTCAAAATGTGCTTCCATTCTTTTCTTTATGAAAATTCAGTCACAATGAAAAACCTTATATATTACTACAACAGTAAATTGCAGTGATTATGGATTTAATTAAGTAATTATATTTATATCTATGATTTATAAATGTGTACACTTATGAAGATGTGTTTCCACCTGTAGGTTACAAATGTGTTTAATTTTTTTTTTTTAATTTTTGGTCTGTGTTTGATTTCTATTATAAGTTTACATTATAAGCAACTATCTATAAACCAAATAGTCTGAACTTTTGTGAATCATTCCTGCGAAGTGAGACTAGACTATTTTAAGATGCTAATATTCTGTTTATTAACAAATAACATTATTAACATTCCCTTAAGTGAAAATAAATATATACAATAAAGTTTGCAAACTAGTGCTCGGATGAAACTGAAAATTTTTTTAAAGATTTATTTATTTATTTATTTATTTATTTATTTATTTATTTATTTTAGAAAGGGGGGGCAGGGGGAAAGAGAATCCTGAGGCAGACTCCCCGCTGAGTATGGAGCCTGAGGTAAGGCTCCATCTCACCATTCCAGGGTCATGACCTGAGTAGAAATTACTGGTCGGCCACTTAACCAGCTGAGCCACCCAGGTGACCCTGAAAATTCTTGTTTGACATACTTGTCTTGAAATGAGAGAGTTCTGCTATCTTTAACTAGTATTTTGAAATTTTGTATATAGAAGTCATGTATAATTTTTAGTCAAAAAACTAAGATAAAATAATTAATAAATAATATATACTCCTTACTAATGTACTTATTAAACAACTATTTTATGGATAAAATTATCACCGTGCCTTGTACAAGTCTGGTGTGCTACAGATGTTCTTTCTCTCTCCATCCTTCCCATTCTCTATTGAGAATCCAAATATTGTATTCAAATAATCTGTTATAATGTATAAGTTATAATTAATATCTAGCATCTAATGGCTTAATTCTTAAATAGTTCTTTCTGGTTGCCAGATAAACAGGTGTAAAATAAAACATTCTATGACATTAATAAGATAAATAATTGAATTGACCTTATACATTTTGGATCACTAACTTATTTTACATAAGTTCAAAAAACCTGGTAGTCATCTAGAAGCTTTTTCAAAAATTACTAAGCATTTAGAAACATATCACCTCAAACTCATTCAATGTATTTATACACTTTTTGTAGTTTGCTGTATAAAATTTTATTAGTGGCCCAGTCATTATAAAGATGTCACATTGAAGTGAATCACCCAAAAGGAGTCTCAACTCTCTTAAGACATTTTTTGGGGGCATCATGGTGGCTCAGCAGTTGAGCATCTGCTTCTGGCTCAAGGTGTGATCCCAGAGTCCTGGGATCGAGTCCCATGTAGGGCTCCCCACAGGGGAGCCTGCATCTCCCTCTGCCTAGGTCTCTGCCTCTCTTTGTGTTCTCTTGAATCAATAAATAACACTTAAAAAAAAAAAAAAAACCTTTTTTCTCCTAACTCATAAATTCTCCAAAAATTCCCAAAATGTCTTAGTATTTTTGCCTGAGACTCACATAAGTGTTACATAAGTGTTAAGCTTTAAAAGTTTAAATTATGTCTTTGATTTTAGGAATAAACACTTTTATTCTTTAGGTTGGAACCATAAAGTCAAAGTAATTCACCTTTAAGTGGAATTAATTACATCGGGATGATATATTTGCTCTTGATTATAAAATAAATTGAAAAATAGTTTTTAAAAAATATCTGTTAAAATTGGCCCATTCAATTGCATGAAAGAATCTAACAAAGGCAGATTTATTTTCTAATTTTTGTGATAATTCAGAATTTTTACATTTATTTTCCATCGTGGTCTATTCATCTCTAGTGTGGTGATCATCAAGTTTTCATCTTTCTTGAGTCCCCACAAATTCAGCTTGTGATAGATTATTACGATGTCCTTTGAACTACATTAGCAATCATATTGTTTATGCTGCCAGAAGTTCACTAATAGAATGGACCATCATTTTGCATTTTTGGGGGTGAGCAATGTAAGGATACTAATTTTTTTCTTATCTGATACAATCAGCATTCAAAAGTGGTTTTGTTAATTACGGAAAAACAGCTAACATAGGACATCGTTAGTGAAAATAATACATATATATTTCAAACATTTGTATTAAAATATCCGAATGTTTAATCATTCACCAATCTCAACTCTGGTGTAGGGATAAGGCCTTATCTCTGAGAATGGATCTGCTGTTGCTTGGAGTTCAACATCACCATTCTTGAAAAAAATCACACTCACTGCATCATCTATGGGCCCCAAATTTATTCCAAGGGAAGGAGAAACATGAAGTCATGTCCAAAACAGTTTAAGCACACAAGCAATTTAATGAAATTCCCTGAAATATTATAATGGTCATATTTTTTTCCTAAACTGCAACACATTTTTTTTAAGCTAAAATCAAATCTTAAGAAAATTTAAGCCTGAACTGATTCCATTATGCACATCTACAACATTCTTTGGTGTAATATTTAAATAAATTAAGTAGTTAAAAGATAAGATTAACAAGTTTTGAAATAGAATTTAAGAAAGTAAACTTCAGATTTTAGCCAGAAGTAGCAACTGATACCAGACTAACCAGCTATTATATATGACTATAAAACTGAAATTATATGAAGATACTCTTCTTATAGTTTGGCATACAGACAGTGAAGAACTGTGCTCCTTGAGAGAGGAGAGATCCATAAGCCAAGTGCAATGATTTCCTCCAGCCTTGATTATGTTCATCATAACCTTGTAGGATATATTTCAGGAAGGAAAGGCTGGTTGTTTAACATTTAAACATTGTAAATATAATTCACCCCACCCATAGTTCTTTATTTTTTTTAAATGATTTTATTTATTTGAGAGAGAGAGAGAGCAGAGAAAGAGTGAGAGGGAGAAGCAGACTCCCAGCTGAGCAGAGAGCCCGATGTGGGACTCAAACCCAGGACCCTGAGATCATGACCTGAGCCAAAGGCAGATGCTTAACTGATTGAGGCCCCCAGGTGCCCCAATTATATTGATAGATGCAGAAAAATATAACAAAACAGAACATCTGTATTTGATGTAAAGAAAAAAAAAAAACACTCAGTAAAGTAAGAATGGAAGAGATTTCCTCAATCTGAATAATTGTATAAATACAACCCACGACTGTCATACTTACAAGTGAAAGATTGAATGTTTTAACCTAAGAATCAGGGGGGAAAAAATAAAAGGTAGGGTATAGCCTGTAGCAATTCTCCTGGGAATCATATTAAAGCTTAGAGTCAGTACAATTAGACAGAAAGAGAAATAAATATTATATCAATTGCAAAGTAAGGAATAAATCTATATTTCTTCACAGGGGATCATTCACGTAGAAAAGACAAAATAATCTCCAAAAAGCTGCTACTGCTAATGAGAGTTAGTCATACTGTAGAATAAAAGCTTAAAAAGCTTATATTAACATTTATTTCTAAAACAATAAAATTAAAGAAGTACTTAAATCAATATTAAATTCATGTAACATGAAAAAAACTGTAATTAACTAAAATGTGTTCAATGTCTGAAGCCTACAAATATTACTAAGATAAATTTAAAATACCTAGATAACTGGAAACATACATTATATTCATAGATAAAAGACTCAATATTTTTGAAACATCCATTCCTCCAAACTTGAACTATAGATTAATTGCAGTACCAATAAAACTTCTAGCTGATATTGTTGAAGACTCTGACAAGCTGATTCTATAATTTATCTGAAAAAGATCATGTTTTACATTAGCCCAAACAATTTTGATAAAAAGAAGAACTTTGTTATTTTAAGTATTAGTAAGTAGCCACAACAATCAAGACGATGGTATTAGCTTAAGATTATCTATGTGTGTGTGTTGTGTCTGTGTATAGTATTTTATAATATATGCTTATAGGATTAATGGTACATACGAAAGAGCCTAGAAATTAATCAAAACAAAAATGGTCAAGTGTTAATGGACAAAGCTGTCATGAATATTAAATAGAGAAATAATAGCATTTATAACAAATACTGGACCCATTGGCAATGCCTATATGTGAATTAAATTAACTTGTCCCTTATAATAATTAAAATATGACTCAAAGTGAACCATAGACCAAAACATAAAACCTTAAATTTAAATATATAAGAACAAATAGAGTAAATATTTTGTTACTTTGTTTTAGTAAAGAATTTCCTAAAATGTGTTCAGATTCATGTATAAGATATTAAAACATCCTTTCTGGAACCATTAAATTCTTACAATTGCAAGTAACATAAAAGCTGTGACTTTTGGACAGCTAATATAATTGTGGAACTGAATACAAGCATACTTTAGAGTGGAATTTTTCTGCATAAAATGAAATGTACTAAGAGAGCTTTAACTTATATATAAAATATACACATTAATTTTGGGGTCAATCATCAATTACAATTATGCATTTGTCAAAAACATGTTAAACGTTCTCCTTTTGTGAAGCATTTGAGAATACTTCTAAGAATAGATTATATGCTCATGGTATGTATACCTAAGTTACACATATTGAAAAGTTTTTCATATTTATAATAGGAAATATGTTCATGTTATATCAGCAATATTAATTAATTGCTTCATATTAATATATAAAGCTATAAAAACTGAAAACAATTGACCTACTCTGGAATTTTTAAGCATGAATTAAAATAGATTTCTCATTATAGTGAAAATGAAAAAACAAAATCAGCTGTATTTCTTTCCCTGGATGAATCTTAAAAACAGAGCACTGAGAAAAAAATTACAGAAAGTGCTTATACTATTAAGCTATCCATATATAATATCCATGAGACAAAGATGTAGTTACATAAATATAGATATATGGATGTCCAAAATGTATTTGGTAGAATTATAAAGAAAAGACAGGAACAAATAATACTAAACTCAGTATCTACAAGCTTTAGTGGGAATGAAGAAGGATGAATAGTGAGGTGTATGTACTTATTTATTTTAAGATTTTATTTACTTATTTATTTCAGGGAGGGAGGGAGGATGGGAGAGAGAGAGAGAGAGAGAGAGAGAGAGAGAGCCTCAGGAAGGAGTAGAAGGGGACAGAGAGCCTCTAGCTGACTCCAGGCTTAGAGCTCACGACCCTGACATCATGACCTGAGTGGAAACCAAGAGTCAGATGCCTAACCAGCGGAGCTACCCATGCATCCCTAGTGAGGTGCATTTAAAGCTTAATTCTCTGAGGAGAGTGGCTCTTAAATTGGTGTTCATTTTATTATTTAAACTGACCACATACTTAAGATATCAATGCATTTGATATATTTTAATTCTAATTGGAAAACATTTGGTACGATGACTTTACCCAAATATTAAAAGAGACATATGTGTGAACACATAACCTATGCACGTGTGTACACATCTGCATTCATTACATCATGTCATGTTCTAATTTCCAACTAAGCACAATTTTCGTAGTTTTATTTATCAATGTCTTCCTTTATGGGGTGTGCAACTGATATTTTCATAAAACTTCCTCTATTCTGGAGTCATAGTAATGTTATCCTACGTTTCATTTAATGTTTAATTTTCACCTCCTATACACTGGAATTACTTATTCCGCATGGCTGTGAGGTAGATAAGTAAGTTTACTTCCTTTGCAGAGCCAGGTAACACAGCTCTGTCTTCACCTGTTGGTCGAAGTGTCCATCGGTCCTCCCTTCTGACTTGCAAACAACTCTGCCTTGTGTCAATCTGACCCTATGGTTCTTAGAATATACACCTGTATCAAAACATTTTTTAAACTGCTGTGTGGTTTAGTGTGTCATTAATGTCAATATATTTTGCTTCATGTACTTGAAAATGATGCTTATTCTTTAAGGATGCTTGGGTGCCTTAGTCACTTGGTCACCTGACTCTTGATTTTGGCTCAGGTCATGATCTCAAGGGTCTTGGCCTGGAGCCCTACATTGGGCTCCACACTCAGGGGGGTGTCTGCTGCAGGAGTCTCCCTCTCCCTCTGCCCCTCCCCCTGCTTGCACCCTCTCTCTCTCTCTCTATCTAAAATAAATATATAGAAAAAAATCTTTGAAAATGATATGTGTTCATTAAATTATTTCATTATATATGACATATATAATACATATAGTAAAACCTTCATATTTGTGTATTTGACAGATAATCAAATATCAAGTGATTTCATTTTGTTCAATGAAAGACTTTTATCATTACTGACATTTTTAGCCTGCTTAATAAAACATTTCTGAGAGAGGTGTATTAGCAATTTAATCCGAAATTATGTTTTATTCATTTTGAAGATACTTTATTAGGCTCATGTAAGTTTCAAATGATTACATCACTCTGGTGACATACACTACAGCTCAATATGGCATGACCTTCATATCCTCACAATAGCATTTTGTTTTAAAGCATAGTTTGTCTAATATATATATATATATATATATATATATATATAAAGATTCTATTTATTTATTCATGAGAGGCACAGAGAGAGAGAGAGGCAGAGACAGAGTCCGCATGGAGCCTGATGCGGGACTCGATCCCAGGTCTCCAGGATCACGCCCTGAGCTGAAGGTGGCACTAAACTGCTGAGCCCCCCAGGCTGCCCAACTTTGTCTAATATTAAGTTTTGCTTGATTTATTTTGGTTGGAATTATCTAGTGTTGTATTCTTTTATGTTAAAACTTTCTATATCTTTAGATCTCATATGTGCCTATTACAAGTTACATAAGATGATTTTATTTTTCCTTACTTCAGTATGGTAAATTTTTTTTAACAGGAGAGTTTATTACAATTACGCCACTTTGGCTCATTAATATATATTTTCACCACTTTATTGTGTGCTTCCAATTTGTCTTAATATTTTTTATCTCTTCTAATATTATTTTCCAGTATTTTGTTTAAGGTTTTATTCATGTCATGTCTAATTTTACATCTGTATACTAAATTTGTTTCCTTACCTCAGAAATATTAACATGCTTGGGTATCTCTGGAAAATATAAGAGCAGTAAACATCTTTACTCTTTTTCTAAATATGGTAATAGCTTTTAAGTGCTTTAGTTTAGATCAAGTTTCTCAAATTTATACCTATAAGTGATGCTGGAGCTGCTGCTGCTAATGGTACCTGTGGATTTGCTAATCCGTCAAATTTGACATTTTGTTATTACAAAGAAAGGTGTCTTCATATGTACAACTTTCTTTGTCGTTATTCATTATTGAAATTTATACCATCCTTTTGAGATAATTTTCTTTCTTTTTAGCAAGTTATTTAATAGCGATATACTTTCTCAATTGTTTGAAAGTTTTTCCTGTGTCACATATTTTATGCTTCTGTTGTCACAGACTTACTGAGGCCAAGGTGATCTAAAATGACTTGTAAGAAGTGTCATAAACACAACTTTTGATGGGCAACATTTTCTCATTCCCTCTACCCAGAACTAAAGTAAAAACAGAAAGTACGTATTACCTTTATTCTTTGTTTGGCAGCATACACATGTGTGTCTATCTTGGGTCATTCGTTATGAATGTCATGTTTTAGAATCCTAATTTATTTGGGAATATCTTATCTTAACAACAGAGAAAATGACAGATGTTGGAGAGGATGTGTAGAAAGGGGCACCCTCTTACATTGTGGTTAGGAATGCAAACTGGTGTAGCCTATTCTGCAAAACAGTGTGGAAGTTCTTTAAAGGGTTAGAAATAGAACTACCCTACGTCCCAGCAATTGTACTACTATATACTCACCCAAAGGATACAAAAGTACTGATTTGAAGGAACACATTCACCCCGATGTTTATAGCAGCATTATCAGCAATAGCCAAATTATGGAAAGGGCCCAAATGTCAATCAACTGCTATATGGATAAAGAAGATGTGGTATATATTTATACATATTTATAATGGAATATTACTCAAAAAATGAAACCTTGCCATTTGCGAAAACATGGATGGAACTAGAGCATATTATTATAAGTGAAATACATCAGTCTGAGAAAGACAAACACCATATGATTTTAGGAATATGTGGAATTTAAGAAACAAAACAGATGAACGTGGGGAAAAAGAGAGGGAGGCAAATCAAGAAACAGACTCTTAAGTATAGAGAAGACACTGATGGCTATGAGAGGCGAGGTGGGTGGGGGGTGGGCTAAGTGGTTGATGGGTATTATGGAGAGCACTTGGATGAGCACTGGCTGTCGTATGTACGTGATAAATCACTACATTCTACTCCTGAAAATAATATTTACCCAGTATGTTAACTAACTAGACTTTAAGTAAAAACTTGGAAAAAGAGAGCTACATGTTACTATTTATTCCTAAAAAAGAATCTTTTAGTACATCTCTGGATAATGGATTAAAAGAAGCTACAGTTAAGTGCAAAAGACTATTTCAGAAGCTACTGCAGTATTCCAGCTGAGGGGTGATGGTTATTTGGACAGGAATAGGAATGAAGGAAATGTTAGGAAGTGGTTGATTTATGGATATTTTTCAAAGTATAGCTAGTAGAAGTTTCTGATGAATTGGACGTGTAGCCTGAGAGAAAAAGGGGAACCAAATATAACACTGAGTGATCTTCTCAAGCAATCTGGACTACAGCCATCATTATTGAGATGGATAATGTCTCTGGAGGAGTAGATTTAGAGAGAAATTGGATTTTTGAGGAAACTGTTTACTTGGAACATTTTGAGTTTGAGATCTCCGAGAAGAGATATTAGGGCAGCTAAAATGGAATTCAAGGAAAAAGTGGATACATACGTAAATTTGAGAGTCATCTACATGTAGATGTTACAGAAAACCATTAGACTAAATGAGATTACATGGGCAATGACTCCAAGTAGATCTGATTCTTGGAAATTAGGATGCCCCACTATTCAATGAATGGGGTGATGAGGAACTAAAATGCCTACGAGATAGAAGGACCAGGGAAGGAAGAAGAGCATCTAGAGAAGCTGTGTCTGAGCCAGAGTGAGAGCCTATTTCTTGAAAGAGCTGTCGGTTGAGCCAAATGGTGCCATTTTGCTGAAAATGGAGGAGAGAATTATACTTCATATTTTGGAACAGGGAAGACAAGTATAATTTTAGTGAAGTAGTAAAGAGAAGTTTTTTAAGAGTGGATTTTATTTTATTTTATTTTATTTATTTATTTTAAGAGTGGATTTTAAAGAGCATGGAGATAGTGTTGGGTGTGAATACAGGCAACTCTTTCAAGGAGTTTATCAGGAAAGGGAGTGGGATAACAAAATTGTATCTTTTGAGGGAAACGTTAGATCAAGGTCGGTTCTCAGTTTTTGTTTGCTTGAGTAAACTTTATTTTCAGATAGAAAATAAAGTCTAAGTTGGAGGACAGAGGAATTATGGAGGGGAGGAAATGAAGATAGAGGAGAGGAATTAATTGACAGTGTCATTGTTTCAGTTATTCAAGTTCCATTTGAATAAAACAAATGTTCTAATGCTTCTAGAATTAGATACTGAGATTGGGATAAGGTAATTTGTAAGAACTCAAATGTATCAATGTTTTAGGCAAAAAACAACAAAAAACAGACTGTAGTGTATATATGCCTCACCAAAATTCTCCCCATGGAGAGGAGAGGTTGGGATGGAATTGGCCTGCAAATAAAGATAAGAAATGGTCCTTAAAAAAAAAAAAAAAAAAAAAAAAAGAAATGGTCCTTGATGGTTGGTCTTGAGCCAATGTGAATAATCCCATATGTTTTGCCATCATTTACTTATTTATGGGCACATATTATGTATTAAATACTATTCTTTATTTTATTTTTTATTTTTTTTAAATACTATTATTTAAAAACAGTGAATGAATGAATGAAGTTCAGGCCTAATTGGAGCAACATATATATAGATTTTATATATTTCTTTGAGAGAGACAGCAAGCGAGAGCGAGCACGAGTGGGAGGGAGGGGCAGAGGGAGAGGGAGAAGCAGACTGCCCGCCGGGCAGGGGGTCTGTAGGGCTCTATCCCAGGACCCTGGGATCATGACCTGAGCTGAACGCAGATACTTAATGGACTGAGTTGCCCAGGAGCAGTATTTGTAATGCATGTCTGAAGTGACAATTGATCTCAGCCTGGGTGTGAATGAGGATGAGTGCGCCCCAACTGCAGGTGGCATTCATCCTGTCAACATTTGGCAAGTTAGCATAGTACTTGTTGCTTGTTACTATAATATAGCAACACTAAATCAAGGGATGAGATAATAAGGAATGCAGAAAAGAAAAAAAAAAAAAAAAGCAAAGAGAAATAGAGGGGCCTGATCCTAGTAATCCTGAAACCTAATTTACCTGTGAACTTTACAGGCATGTGGGCCAATAAATTTATTTTAAATCTTAGAACAAATGGAGTTATTTTTTGATATTTTGTAGTTATCTGTTACATGGCAACAGGTAACTCATAAACAGACGTATACATTATAAACCAGGATTTCATAAAAGTATTTTGTTTTATACTTTCAATCCTTGGTTAAAGCAATACCAATATCTTTGGGTGTTCTTCCCTTTGTCTGCTAAGGAAAAGGTGTCAAATAGGATCCTTTTGTATGTTAAGGGAAATTACTCATTCGAACACACTTGTGAAAAGCAAATTTCATATATCAAAATAAGCACATTGACAATAGCAAAATGTGTAATGTGTAGAAGCTAGAAGGACTTAAAGACACCCACTCTTCAGTAGTGGCATTTTGTATTGTTAGATGCAGCCGCTAACAAAGATTTATTTCAGATTAAAAGGCAACCAGGAATGAGTTCATAAAATCTAAATTTAATTTCCATCACCTAAAGTTGCAGTTAGATTACATTTGAAATTTGTGGATCCTAATCTTTGGATGTGTTTGCATGAGAATTGAGAAAAAAAATAAAACAAGAAAGGTTCAACAAATAAAGAGCACAACAAATAAACAGGTTCCTGGACCGAGTTATGCATATAATTTGTTTAAGGGAAGTGAGACAGAGAGCCGAGGCAAACACGGTAACGATGCGGAAACTAGCGGTGTTGTGATTTAATTCGTGAGTTCTGGTAAGAGCCGAGTCTTTCAGACTCATTAGAAGCATGAATACAGGAGCAGCTCTCCAACTTTGGCTCCTTTGGCGATACAAGTGTCAGGCAAGCAGTGAACGATGGGGGTCCCATTTTGGGGTATTAATCAGGATAAGCTCTCACAGTGCACAGAACAACATATTTAGGCGAAATGGGGAAATATATATAATTTAGTGATCACTGAGCTGTGTAGTAAGTAGTGCAGTTCTTGGGCAGTTTAGGTAGGTAGAGAAGGAAAGGACAAATGGATTCATGTATCCAGCACCGTTTTACATGGCAGGAAATGTTCTTAGTATTTGTGAATACGATGGTCAACAAAGGGCAACTAGACCTGATTTTCAGATTTGAGATATTCATAATCTAGTAGGGGGGAATATTACATTAAAAAGTGATGGGCTGGATTTAAATCTAATAAGTGATAAGCGCACAATCTAAGGCATGCATAAAGTTAGAGGACGGAAGGAGGAGCTGTAAAATTTGCCTGAGAGATTGAAGAAGATCTCACAGATGTTGTGACATATGAAATAGCTTTTCAGAGTAAATAGATGTTTGTAAATCCAGAACAAAATGAGCAGAGGGGATTGAGAGATGAAAGGATTATACAATTATTGAAAGAACGTGGCGTGTTTGAGGATCTGTGACTAAAAGTATGATATATATTTTTTCTGAGAATTGAGCTGAGAACAGAGAAGGGCAAGTTTTACTTAAAAAAAAAAAAAGCCACATATGTTCTATGCAGAATTTTGTTTTGTTTTGTTCAATGCAGAATTTATTTCGTACGCACTCAGGACATATGTGTGTATCCACGCCTTAGGGATGAGTACTAAAAGGAACGATGGCATAAATCAAGTTGTGATTGGAAGCAAGGTTTCTTAATAATTTACTTTTGTATCACATAAGTCAATGGTTCTCAAACTTCAGCGTGCATGAAGATCACCTAGGGAGCCTGATAAAACCCTCGATACTGGAGTACTGCAAGTTTTTAATTCATGGTATGCCCAGATATTTGTTTTAGAATATAAGAGACACCATTCTGTTTGTTTCTATGAGGGTGTTATTAAATAAAAAATAACATTTAAATTACTAGACTAAACGGGCCTTTGGCTGGCTCAGTTGGTAGAGCATGTGATTCTCGATCTCGAGGTCATGAGTTCGAGCCCCCAGGTTGGAAATCATGTGGCCATTTGTTACTGAAACCCAGAAATGTAATAGAAATTTCTAAGTATCTGAATTGTAGATTACATGGAGGGAAGGCATTGTTATCTGCACAGAAATATTCCAGGTTTTTTATTAGACAGCACTATTCCTCAAGAACTGTGATATGTGGGGCACCTGGGTGACTCAGTCATTAAGCATCTGCCTTCACCTCGGGTCATGATCTCAGGGTCCCGGGATGGAGCCCCACATGGGGCAACCTGCTTAGTGAGTGGGGAGTCTGCATCTCCTTCTCCCTCTGCTGCTCCCCCAGCTTGTGCTCCTCTCTCTCTCTCTCTCTCTTTCTTTCTCTCAAATAAACAAGCAAACAAATAAATAAATCTTAGAAAAATAAAATAAAAATGAACTGTGATATGTGATGAGAATACAGTACTTTCTAGTTCTCTAATCGAAGGCAGCTCATGGAATTCATCCTATTCTCAGTGTCTTCTTTAAAATCATAGAAATAATCTTCCACTAAAAATCATAGAAATAATCTTCCAATATTATTCCAATAATATTCCATGCAAATATTTGGACTGAGATGAGACAACATTTAGAATCTAATGTATGGTTTCTGATCGAAATACCACTGGGTTAAATTTGCAATTATTTTAAAGTAAGATGAATTTTAGAGATAAACAATAAAATAAACTTCGATCAGTTAAAATATCTGACCCAAACTTGGGATTCAATGAGTAGGAGCTTCCCTAAGGGTCCATATTAGGAGGAGCATAGATCTAGGCGCCAGACTATTCAGATTCATATTCTGTATGAGTCTCATTTTCCTTACCTATAAAATGAAAATCATACCTGTCCTCTCTCTTTCAGAGAATCTTATTAGGACGACACGTCTACACAAGCACACCATACAAAAGCAAGATTGCTATCAATTGTATTTAGCAGTAGCAGGAAGTATATCATAGATCAGACTCATGTTTTCTGCCTTCAGCATATGACGGGGCAGCTGTAGAGTCGCTTTGAAAATCAAAGGATAAAAGAAAGCAGAATCAAATACCATGCAAATAAGAACTGCATTCAGAGGCCCACACACTTTTTTTAATGACACCTCATACTCTCATTAGCAAGTGGCCTGTTCATCTGCAAGAAGGGCCTTTCATTTTTTTTTTTTTTCTTTTCCTGTGCCTGGAACTGGTTTGCTTTATTTACTCTTGAATCCTGTTTCCTTGCTCATCTGTGCAGAAGGGGCCCCTTTCTCTTACTTGCACAGCACTCTAGGCAGGGTAAAAAAAAAAAAAAAAAAGTTCTTTAAAATATTAACTTCTGTCATTCCATAGAACACCAAGTTCCTCAGAAACTTACATTAAGAGGGTTTTTAAACACCTGATTTCAATTCTCCAAAAGACCATGTCAAATGAAGGAGAAAACAAGACATACACTGGGAGAAAATATTTGTAAAATACACATCTGGTGGGCTATTTTCTAAAACATGCAAAGACCTCTTAAAGTTGACTGACGAGAAAACAAAATCTGATTCAAAAGTGGGCTGTAGCTCCAGTATCGAGGGTTTTATCAGGCTCCCTAGGTGATCTTCATGCACGCTGAAGTTTGAGAACCATTGACTTATGTGATACAAAAGTAAATTATTAAGAAACCTTGCTTCCAATCACAACTTGATTTATGCCATCGCTCATGTTAGTACTCATCCCTAAGGCGTGGATACACACATATGTCCTGAGTGCGTACGAAATAAATTCCGCATTGAACAAAACAAAACAAAATTCTGCATAGAACATATGTGGCTTTGTTTGTTTGTTTGTTTTGTTTGTTTTTTAAGTAAAACTTGCCCTTCTCTGTTCTCAGCTCAATTCTCAGAAAAAATATATGTCATTAAATTAACAGACACCCCGTCAAAGAAGACATACAGATGGCAAATAGATGTATGGAAAGATGCTCCATGTAGTCATCATCAGAGAAACACAAATCAAAGCAACAGTGAGGTACCACTCTATACCTCAGAGTCACCCAAATCTGGGGACTGCTAAGAACAGCAAAGGCTGATGAGGCTGTGCAGCAACAGGAACTCTCATCCATTCCTGGTGAGAAGGCAAAATGGGATAACCACTTTGGAAAACAGTTGTGAGATTCTTACAAAACTGCATATACCCTTACCATATGATGCACTCATTACACTCCTTGGTATCTACCCAAAGAAATTGAAAACTTCCATCCAGACAAAAACCTACACATGAATGTTTTTATCATAGCCATTTATTCAGAATTGCCCAAACTTGGGGAACAACCAAGATGTCCCTCAGTGGGTGAATGGATACATAAATTGTGGTACAGTCTGGACAATGGAACGCTATTGAGTATTAACAAGTAATGAGCTATCAAGCCATAAAAATCCATGGAAGATCTTTAAATATGCTGATTACTAGCTGAAGAGGCCAATCATAAGGGCTACAAACTGTATAATCCAAATTATATGGAAAAGGAAAAACCTATGGAGCCAGTTAAAAAAAAAAAAATCAGTGGTTACCAGAGATCAGAGTGTGTGGAGATGAATAAGCGTACACATGGGGCTTTTAGTGCAGGGAAAATGCTGTATGTGATACTATCATGATGAATATGTACTACCGTACATTTGTCTAAACCCACAGAATGCCAAGAACGAGACTTAAACTAACCTTCAGAATTTGGAGGATTATGATGTGTCACAGATGTGACAAATCTACCACTCGTGGAGGATGTTGACAACGGAGGGTGTTACTCATGTGTAGGTGTGGGGGCTGTTTGGGAAATCTCTGCACCTACTCTTAATTTTGTGGTAGACCTAAAACTGCCCTACAAAAAAAATACAGCCTTAAAAAATCCAGTTGGATAAAAAAACAGCAAGAACATTCCCAGAACAGGATATGATAGTAAGTGCTTTGGTAATGTGGTTGCATTTGAGGTTAATGTTTACAAACAACGGTATGTAGAAGAGCCCCCAGTAATATTTAATAAGGCTCTTAGGCCAAGCGATCAGTGTGCGAATGTGCACTCCCTAAACAAGTCTCCAAGATGGCTTCAAAATATCAACTATTGTTCTTTCTTTCTACATACCTATTTATAATTAGGATTAGGTTATTTTTAGTAATGCTTTTTTGAGGTGTCCCTAAGGCTTTTTAAAAAATCATCATCTATACAGTACAGTATATGATCTATTATACTCCTTTACTTAGTAAATATGTATTAACTAATTTGCCACACAAAGTACTAACAAATAGAATAAAAAAAGAACTTATTAAGTATATATTTAATATGTTACTTAAGTAAAAATGAGCACTTAATGATCATTGCAAATAATATAATTTTTATGGTATATGAACTCATGTTGATTTCCAAATTAGTTTCTACTTGATGCAAATATTTGGACTGAGATGAGACAACATTTAGAATCTAATGTATGGTTTCTGATTGAAATACCACTGGGTTAAATTTGCAATTATTTTAAAGTAAGTTCGTGTTTTTTTTTTTTTTTTTTGTTTTGTTTTGTTTTTGTTTTTTGTTTGTTTATTTTCCTAACAGGGATTCTTTCCTTCCATCTTCTATACACAGAGCCTGTTCCCCAAAAGTGCACAATCTTTTCTGAATCTTTTCAATGTCCTTATTTCTTGGATATATTAATCCATTAATCCTTTATTTTTTCAACTAATGTCGAATGAGCTCTTACCATTTAACAGTCATTTAATTGTCATTAGGTGACAAAGAGCATGCAGTTCTACTCCTAGTCTGGTTATTTTGAAAATGAAAATTAACCAGAATGATCATAAATGAACCCACTCATGTATTCTTTATAACACTCATTTAAAAGTAATTAGTGAATGCTTATTTTCAAAGAGAATGTTGTGTTGAAAAAATTATCTAAATGGAAGCCACTTGAGCTAATTTTGCAGATGTAAAAACAAAAATTCAAGCAGGATATAAAAGGCTGGAGCAGTCTAATTATTGATTGGTAACAGAGGACATTATGAAAGTGCGTAAACCATGAGGATCCATCAGCCCACACCCACTAGAATGGTTATAATCAAAAGATACATAACCATAAATACTGGTAATCGTATGCAGAAGTTGGAACCCTCTCCTGCTTTTGGGTATGTAAACGCAGCTCCTTTGGAAAATAGGCAGTTCATCAAATAATTAAATACAGAGTTTCTCTGTGACTGAGCTATCTCACTTCAGGTTATACACCCCAGAAGAAATTAAAACATGGCTACAAATAACTTTCATATTAATGCTCATATCAGTGTTGTTCATGATAGGCAAGTAGTGGAAACAACCCACGGAGCAGGCCTCACGGTTAGGAGGCAAACCAGATACTTTGACTCAGGGATGGGATGAAGTGTTCAGTGATGTCAATTTTCCACCAGTATGCTGGGATTAAAGGGGGGGGGGGAAGTATGTGATTTATTCCTGCATCTGACAATGAGTAACTGCATCTAATAAGTTCTCTATACTCTGCTAGATGCTAGATGCTGGCACCACAAATAAAAATGGTGAGAGCCCTGCTCCCGAGAGAATTTCCGTATAAATCTTCATGTACAAGTGACACCTTTTTTTTTTTTTTTTATGATACATAAAGTAGTTTACCATTTTCTGAAGCAGCAACTGTAATGTTGTACCACGGAGTTTCTTCTCTATCAAGAACCTTTGTAGTCCTAATGGTTCCAGTATTGGCATCAATGTTGAAACATCTGTCATCTTCAGCACTGTAGTCAATGAAGTATCTAGGAAAAAAACAGATAACTCTTCTTTTCGCCTGATAATAGAAGGAGGAAAGTGCAACTAAAACTTGGGCAGGATTAGATCAAATATATTCAAATATTTAAATAATATTTTTAGTTTCTATAGTTGATTTTTAGGATTTGCCTGGCAACTTTATATTTTGTGTCAGATGGACATTAATTATTTTTATCTGTCAACACTTAATATTTATTTTGATTAATAATTCAAATAAAAAACACCTTTCTGAATTCCATAAATAGCACAGTAGGTAGTAGGAGCATTAGGTTTAATAAGGGAAAGACAAAATTTGCCTCTGGGAAGTCTATAGTACATTGGAAGAAAAAAAAAAAACTAAACCTTTAATGAAACTTCTTATTGCTACAGGTACAAATTTTTAGGATAATAGGAGATGTCAGATATTAATTTATCCTGGAGTTTCATTATCGTTGATATTTGAAGATAAATATAAATCAAAACCAAAACATTTCAATTAATTAACATTGTGTCTCCATCACCTAGCCCCATTGTTGAATGAAAAAATGAAAAGACAGCTGAATGACAGGCAGGTTGCATTACAGGCCACACATCATCTTTCCTCTCCAATGCATAAAAAATTTGCAGAGCTTTCTCATATTAGATTTTGCCTCTAGCCTACTTGAGGAAATAGATGAGCACTGGGTGTCTGTAGGTGTCAAATCACTAAATTGTACACCTGAAGCTAATATTACACTGTATGCTAACTGGAGTTTAAATAAAAATTAAAAAAAAAAAGAGAATGAGATGAAAAGTGATCGAAAGTGATCATTATTGAGAGGGATGGTGTCTTGTTCTCTATCTGGGACAAGGTTTCATAAGACTTTGCCTATTCCTTCTTATGTCCTGCCACTGACACAAAAACGAACGTGCTGGGACTAGTCCACTGGTCTCAGAAAGAAGATGAGAGACACAAGGACAAAGTTGTCCCAGTTCAGTGCCCCATCCTAGAGTAGAGCTACCTACTAAGTGAGCAGATGCATGATTGAATGCATGGAGTTAAGCAGAGCTGGAAAACAAAAACCAGCCTCGTTCAGCTGATCCTCAGCTAGCTCAGACACATACGCTATGGTTATAAATTACATTATCCAGCCACAGTTTACTAACATAAATATGAATTAAAAATATAGCAAATAATCATCCTATGCCCTGGAAACTTTCTAAAAACTATTTTTCAAACTTTCTAAAAACTATTTAAGGAAGAACCTTTCCCTCTTTCCTAATCTCTAATACTTCTCCTCTTCCTTAATCTCAGCTTAAGTAACGTTTCATCTAGTGCTGTAGAACAAAAATGAATCAATTCGGTACAAGTACTAGGGGAAGAATATCTGAAATACAGGAAACCAAAGTGGAAATATCCAAATTAAAGAAAGACCTCGATTTGTTTTAAAAAGCAATGTATGTTTCAATGTGGCAAGACAGGAAAGGATGAGGTATGTGGCTGGGGGCAGGACAAGCACATGCCCCACGTAGCACATGCTAAAGAGTCCTTGCCTTTAAAAAAAAAAAAAAAAAAGCAATAGGGGAATTTTTTAACAAAGGAACTGACATATCTATTTCTATTCCGGAAAAATCACAGTGGCTACTTTGAAGACTATTTATTCATTCATTCATTCATTCATTCATTCATTCATTTAAGGGAGAATGAGAGAGACAGAGCAAACATGAGCAGGGGTAGGGGCATGGGAAAGGGAGAGAATCTCAAGTAGATGCCACGTTGAGTGCAGAGCCTGACACAGGGCTCGATCCCGGGACCCTGAGATCATGACCTGAGCTGAAACTGAGTTGGACTCTTAATCAATTGTGCCACCCAGGCAACCTCACAATGGCTACTTTCTTAGATTTCAGACAGTTTAAAGAATTTCAGAAAAGAAATGATGTCACATTGAACATAGGTGGAAAAAAAGGAAGAAAATGGACAGAACTGTATAAAATAATGCTATATATAGGATACAGCCTGTAGAACTCTTTATTGTAGAGGCATTAGTAAGTGAGAGAAATTATAAAGGAAATACAAAATACAACATTTTGGTTTGTTTTTTGCGTGTGTATGTGTGTTTGATCTACCATGTAATTGCTAAGCCCGTTTACTGAGCTGGATAGAGGTAGAAGAAACAAACAAACAATTCCCTTTGGGAGAGAAAGGATTTGAGAGAAATCAATGATTTTGAACACATTATGCCTTAGGAGCCAACTCAATAAGCACGTGAAATTAAAAGTAGAGAACTGCATATGGGTGCAGAGTTCAAGTGCTTTTTCTGGGCAGGAAACATCCACTGGAGAGATATCAGCCCAAATTTAAGGTGGTGGGAATGGCCAGATTTCATCTGGGAGAGAACTGTAGGAGAAAGGTGAAATATTGAGCGACATAGCACCCAACCTTTTGAGCCTAGAGCAGCCTCCCATCTGTACACGAGCAGGTGCTAGCAAAAGGGTGAAGGAGGGAAGGAGGAAAAATGGGAGTGTTAGGGCACAGGAGAGTATTTCAAGTGAACAATTACAGTGGATCCAAAGAGGTTGAGTGAGGTTAGTAAGGGATGATTGGATCTGGGAAGATGGACATCATTAGTTCCCTTGAAAACAATAGTTTCATTAAAATACAAACTGTTCTTTTTTTTTTTTTAACAGTGGATTCAAGAGTAGATTGAATGTTAATATACCAAGCCCAAGAGACACTTTATAGGATATCTTTACCTAAGAACAAATATCAGAAAAATGGTGCCTGGTATTATCAGAGAAGTGGTTCAACAAATCATCTGTTTCTTATATTGGGGATAGTAAGCACTGTCTTTGCTGAAGGGAATGATCCTCTTGAAAGAGTGAAATATGTAAAGAGGTAAAACTTCTGAGAAGGTGAGGAGAACTGGGTTCCAGATAACAAATCCAAGAGTTCCCACTGAAAATAATAGAGACACTTCTTCCCTTTTGGCGTGAGGGAAATCTCAGAATTTGGGGAATCATAAAGGATAGGTGATTGTGCTCATGGGAATATTTTGGAATTCATCATGCTTTCTGGAACAGAGTATAAATGTAGTTGAAGTACAATACCATGCCTCTCCTACGTGTAATGTGTTAAAAGAGTAAGTAGGCACGGTGCTAAGGTGTGAAACCTTACAACACCCTGTGGATACACATGCACACGCGTGGAGGAAGATATTAATAGCATCATGCAGATCGAAACTGTAGAGCATCCTAAGAAATCCCATTTAATGAAAATAACACCTTAAAGAACTAGAATATAACCCTCGCAGCTGTGTGATGAAAACAAGAAATAGGCCATTTTGCACAGATTGTTCTAAAAATAACTGCATGCCAACTGAAGAAAGTTCAACATAATGAAGGAATTTAAATGGGAAGAGATACAGGTATAAAGCGAATCTGATTCAGAGAAAAGACAGGAGATCCAACGCTAGAGAAGAGTGGGACAGACCAATGTCCCTGGGCTTTCCCAAAGCATCGGGTGAACTGATTTTGACTTGAGTTCCTATCACAAAAAGATCCTTCGCATAATATTCTTTTTCTGGAGGCCCTGATGCTGAAGATGAGGGCTAGATTGCTTCAAAGATATGAGAAGTCTTGTCACACAGAAATGCTTACTTCCTTTAAAATGCCATCAGTTGGAAATCTGGTTATTCCATCATCTAAAGTGAGTTGTCATTAACCTGTCTTAGAGATACTTTCCATTCTTTTCGGTACCCTAAGAACCACGACTTCTGTATTGGAAAGTTAGATCTAAAGTCAAAACACATTCAATTCCAAAATTTCCTACATCGACTATCTACGAAGCTCAGATTACACTGTTCTCAACACGGCCCTATGAAATACAGGATGACATGCCCCATCTTAGAAATCTGATCACTGCAAAACCATCAGTCTGGAAAAAAAAAAAAACAAAAAACTGGGGGGACGCTTGGGCAGCTCAGGGTCTGACTCTTGATTTCAGCTCAAGTCATGATCGCAGTGTTCTGGGATTGAGCCCCGCATCAGGCTCTGGACTCAGTGGGGAGTCTGCTTGTCCAGCTCCCTCTGCCCCACTGTCCCCCACTTGGGTACTCTCTCTTTCTCTCTCTCTCTTGAATGAACAGTCTTTAAAAATATTGGAATTCTTCTATTTCTCAGCTAAATTAAGACTAAGAAATGCACAGTGTTTGTATCAGGGCAATCTGTTCTCTTTTGGGCACGTCATACAGACTTTCTAATGTAAATGTTAGCAGCTGTGCCTAAATACTTTTATAGTAAAAATACTTTTTATTTGAATTAAAAAAAAAAAAAACGATGTTCAAATATTTTTGAAGTGGTAGGTATAATGCTAGGTATGTGTCTTCAGTTTCATGTTATTTACTTCTTACCTTTCTCTGCGACCTAACTCTCTTGGGAAATCTACAATGTAAGGGCTAGATATTAGGGGATGCTTGGATGCAGAGTCTTGAACGTGGAGTTACAATTGAATTTCAACTCAAGTAGAACTAAATAGTTCTGCTTTACTCTATTCCTGGATTTCTGCCTAGCCATACAAATACAAATTGGAAAACAAAACAAAACAAAAAACCAAACAGGAAATGTAAGAGAAAAGAAACTACTTGAAACTAATTTGGGGTTTTAAATGTAGAATTATCCAGTGCTAATTATTTAAGATTAAGATATAGCATGGATCCCTAAAATTGTTTATCAAACAAATACAAAATAGATGAAAATATTCTCAGTAGGTAATTTTAAAAAATATTTTAATAATAAAATCCATTTGTTTCCTTTTTAAAACCTTCAAAAAGGTCAACGCAGCATCTTAACACTTTATGAACTCATATAAATACTTAGAATTTTCACAATGCTAATGTTAATTTGACATTTTTAGGGATATCTAACAAGCATAAAGTCAAGTAATCCATTTGTGTGGATGCTGTTAGTTCTAAATTGGGATTAATGATAACATCTGAGAAAATAGAGTTCTGAGAATTTTTTTTAAATTATTCTCATCTACTGCTATAAAAAATAAACCAGAGCAAACTGAGACAAGAGTATTTGTAAATTGGCAAGATGTTTAAAAATATTATTCCTTGAATTCTATTTTCTCTCTTCATATAAGACTATACAAGGAGGGAACACTCAGACATGAGTTATTCACAAAAACCAAAAGAGATAAAGAAAGCTCACATTCATGGAGCACTCACGGTGTACCATATTTTAAGTATTTTCTATATAATTAGTTAATGAACTAATATTTATAATGTAAACTCAAAACAACTGCACGGGACAAGTACTATTAATAGCCCCTTTTACAAAGGAGGACAGTGAGGTACAGAGAGATGAAGAATTTTATCTTACATTACAGAGCCAGGTAGGTCAAGTGATTAAAATACAATTTAGGTCCATTAAGAAATATTTATAACCTCTCTTTTTTTAAAAAAATGGTAGATAATATTTAAGGCTTTATCTATTCATTCTAAAGTATTTATTTGAAGGAGCACAAGGAAAAAATGAGGGATATTTAAAAGGGGAAATAATAAGACCTGGGAATTGGATATGATTTAGTTAGGGAAACAGACAGAAAAGAAAAGCATTTGCAAACCAACATGATCAATATTCAGAGCTTAAAATAGGAGACAAGAGTAAAATTCTAAGTGAAACAAGACTTCAGGAGTGGTTTTGATCAGTCTGGAAGTATAAGCATTAGAGAGAGGCGCGTTAGACATCATCTAGGAAGGAGAAAATTTAGTAATTCTATGAGAGAGGGAGAGAGATCTCACATCTGGTTGCAGAAATAAGTGGCATTTTTCAGACCACTGTTCCCCTACCGGCTACTAGGCTAGCAAGAGAAAAAGGACGGAGAAGCTTCCTGTCGTAGCTTGTACAGAGGACACAGAGAAGTGCTTTCCTTCCCCCGTGCCCTGATGCCCAGTCAACATTCCTGCCCCGACGACCCACAGTGTTACGCTTGGGTGACAAGAGCTTACTGTGAAATAAAATATACTTAGGAGGGGAATGACGATTGGTTTAATCACATCACCAACTGAGCCAGTGGGAAAATGTAACTACTCTCTGCAGCAGCGATGACTAGAGGTGAAGCTTCCAAGGCTGACTACACCGGCTCTTGAAGATACACAGGAAAGAAAGAACAATGCGTATGGGGCCTCTATAACAAGAACAAAATTCCCAATTTTCAGGTACCTTATTGACAGTTACCTCTTCAGGCCACTGAGAAACATCTGTATTCTTCTTCTCTGTTACAAGATGTAGTTCCTGGCCTTGATTTATTCAGAATGTGAAAGTGAAATGTATGGGAGTCTGTGTCTAAAACAGATCTAGCAGATGTGTGGAGACGGTGTTACGCAGGAAGGGAATTAGCACAGGTTTGGAAACCAAGTAAATGTGATGCTCACGGAGCTAAACCACTGTGACTTCATCACCGACTCACCTTCCCTGAACTTCCTTTCTTAGCAAAATGCAGATATGACCCACATCCTAATTTTATTGTGAGGATGAAGCGGAGTCATTTTTAAACCGTTTTACGTTTGAGTATCAAATGATAGGCCTTCATAGATAAATATCATGTGCTCTTGGAAACCTTGAGTCTATTTAGATGAGAAGGTTCACGAATGCTAAGTGCTGCTTTTTTTGTTTGTTAGTTCTTTCCTGTGTTGTTTTTTTCTGACACAGGGTTGCAAGCACAATGAGATCTGAATAAGGATTCTTCTGGAATGAACAAGGGTCTCCGTACAAACAGCACGAACTACTGTTTGTTTCTAAAAAATCTATCCGAAAATTAAATTATTTATAATTCCTTATTCAGCGCATATGGGTCATTTTTATTTGGAAACTATATGAGAATAAAACTCTTGCTTTCATCCATTATATCATAGGTGTATGACTTTGCTTCATCAGTGAATCAATCAATAAATAAATCAATTATTCAACAAATATAAAGAAGAACTTGTTGATACCTAATGTGAAATTAATTAAGGCATCCTATAGTAGCTTTTACTTTTTTTATATATATATTCATTTTGGTAGACATAGGCCAGTAAGTCATCATATTTCACTTATTCAGAGCAGTATATTTTCATATAGATATAGTTCCTATGGGTTACTAACATCCTTCATACACATTCCTAGTATTATATTTGAAATTTGTTAGATTTAGGAAACAAACTTTTTTTTTTTTTCTTAAAGAGTGAGTTCTTAGCTTACTTTCCTCTGTCATTGAGAGATACTTAAATACTAAAAAAAGGCAGATTCATTTATACTTCCCACAGTATTTCACTGAACTCATCGTTCCAGATACAATTTTAATATGTAATATAGTGACATTCCATAGTATATCTACTTAATTCCTTGGACCAACCTACAGGTATAAGTAGCCAAAGGGAGGGTCATGTGGGAGGATATGTTGAGGCAGATACAAGGCTACTCTGACATGATTATGACACACCATTATGTCCCTACCACCTCTATCTATATGCGCTCACTGCACCCTGCATGGAATGATCATCCAGGTAACATCCACATTAAGCGCTATTTGGAAAATTATATGATCAATAATCAATAAGGTACTACCCGTGAGGAACTGGTAATCTTCTGGCGAAATCGACAAAAGTGCAATTATTTTGGGTCGGTTCAGATTTGTCCTTAGTCCTTAAGGACCCTCGAACGGACCAGTTCCCTTTGCAAATCTTACCTAATATCACACTGGCACACACACAAGGGCCCATTTAGGAGAGCTTCTTGCAAAGTTGCCACCATAATCTATAATTCTGGGTAATAATTTGTATCCCTATAATTACTCTCTTTTCTGTCTACAACATATGCATCATTTATTTCTAGTGTGTGTATTAATGCATTAAGTAAAGAGATGCGTTACACTGGTGTGATGGAAATTCAATATTCAAATTAGAATTTGTGAATCAACATATATGCAGACAAGTTCTGACCATAGCAAACAGTCTCGATAATTATTCAAGGATTTTCCTTAACAGAAGCAAGTTTAAGCCAATTCAATGCCCCCAGTTCATCATGGGGCACTCAGTTTCCCTTTGATTATGAGGATATAAACTCCGGATAATTATTTGCCATGTGAAAATGCACTGGAATGCTATTTCACATTTCAATAACAAAATTTTAGTTATCAGAGGCACCTATTATTTTCATTATGCCCTGTCCATGTCACTATAAGAAATGGATTTAAAACGTATGTAGTGGAAATCTATATTTACAGTGATTTACCTAGAGAAACATCAGTTGGCTAAAAGTATAGACCTCTTTCAGTTGCCACATTTTAGATACTTGTAGATACACAATGTGAGGGCAAAGCAAATTTATTTGAGATTTTTGCCTTCTAAACTGCAGCTTTTATAAGTTTTACTGACTATGATCAATAGATGGGATAAAGCTTAATCAATACACCCGCCGTGGGATATTACAGCGACGTGGCCTCATCTTAAATTTAATAAAAAGTCACACACCTGGAGTATAGCTTAGATTCATTAAAAGATTTAAGGTTCCCTTAGCTTATTTTGAGGATGGAAAATACTCCACAATCCATATAGCCAGAAAATAATCTTTCTGAAAAACAAAAAACAAAAACAAAAACAAAACAAACGAAAACACAAGAACCATTTGCCACTTGATTGTATTGTGCTTAATAAAATGGGCAACACATGTAGCACACAGATGTTTTAGAAAGCTTTTAAACTTCCTGAACCAAGATCCTGATCGAAAAAAAGAAAAAAAAAAAACAAAAACATCTAAAGAAGTAAAATCTCCATGCAAAAAAAATATGCTTCCCTTTGTTATCCATGCCTGCAAGTGACTAAGATACTCCTGAGTTCTAGAATGCCATGGAACCGGGGCCCCTGGGTGGCTCAGTGGTTGAGCATCTGCCTCTGGCTCAGGGCGTGACCCCGGGGTCCTGGGATCGAGTCTCACATTGGGATCCCCGCAGGGAGCCTGCTTCTCCCTCTGCCTGTGTCTCTGCCTCTCTTTCTGTGTCTCTCATAAATAAATTAAAATCTTAAAAAAAAAATAGAATGCTCTGGAACCATGTGAAGCATTTATTATTTCTTTGAAAAAGTTACATGAAAACTATGTGGGCCTTTAGTCTCCAGTCAGTAGACTAGCAAAGCCTCCCTAAGCCAGGCCTCATGTATTCATTCCAGGGCTAAAGGAGCTATGTGTGCCCACCCAGGAAATAAGTTCTTCTCCTGGGGTCAGGACTGTGATTTGGGGTGGATGCCACCACACCCTAGGCTTTTAGGTATACTTGAGCCCCCAAATGGAAAAAAAAAAAATCTACAGGAGTCTTCATGCCTTTCCTGCAGCATGGTAAAGTGGCCAGGCCCTTCCCCATCCTCTCTGACTAGTTGGCTGTGGGGGTCACTCGGTTTCCTCGGTCTAAGATATCTGCATCTTTCCAAGAACCGGCTGCCTCCATCATCTTTTTTCTTTTTTCTTTTTTTTTTTTTTTTTTTGTTTTGCCTCCATCATCTTGAGGTCCCTTTACATTCTCGGATGTTGTGTCCGCTACTTTTTAATAGTCACATGATGTAAGGTCACATTTCTAGAAAGCTCTCTGGCTTCTCGCGTCCAGCATAGGATTGCTTGTCTCTCTGTAGCTACGTAGGAGATTTCCTGAATTCTATTTGTGATGCATCGGAAAGTGAGTACAACCTTTTTAAATCAAGTTTTTTTTTTTTTTCCTCTGCTAGTAAATAGCCTGGTTCTGATTTTATTTTAAAAATACAAGGTGATGATTATGTTGCTGCAAATTGCACATCCTTGTTTTGAGTTAAAAGAGACAAAGCTAGACGTGGTATGCTCTCAGAAATCTGAAGAATCTTACTAATAGTTTAGAAAATTGAAACACAAAGACTGAAGTCAGGAAGCTTTGCACAGATGCCTGTAAGACTCAAACTCCCTTTCATTATCAATTCTACAAACTTGGAGTTAATTGCATTTCAGGGCACATTGCAAGGTACATCTTTTCAAAGTACGTTTCCTTAATTAGTACAAACATTTGGTCCCTGAGAAAGGTGGAGGTATAGCCTGCTTTTGTGTTTGTTAATGTTTTCTATTTTTTATTCACTGTTTACACCTAGAGGCCTATGTGAATGACACATTTTTATTAAAATCAAGAATAAATATTATGTAAATTATGCCCCCAAACAGCAGCTATGGAGTCTAATTATTTTAAGGCAGCTTTGGAAGGATTCATTTTAGTTTTCTAACCAAAACAAAACAAAAAGGATAATGTATGATGTGTATGCTGATGGATTTGTACGTCTCAATATTAGCATTTGGAGACAATATGTCAATCATCTTCGCATCAGAAACTGGGAGAATGTATGTCACAGAGCAGGTGTTCAATTAAAAGCGTCTAATAGGGCAGCCCGGGTGGCTCAGCGGTTGAGTGTCAGCCTTCGTCCCAGGGAATGATCCTGGAAACCCAGGATCGAGTCCCACGTTGTCGGGCTCCCTGCATGGAGCCTGCTTCTCCCTCTGCCTGGGTCTCTGCCTCTCTCTCTCTATGCCTCTCATGAATAAATAAATAAAATCTTAAAAAAAATAAAATAAAAGCTTCTAATAATATGGAGCCATTATTGAGGCAATTGATAATATCATGGGGGAATTAATTATATATAAATAATTCATTTCATTAAATGAACTGTGTATGTTGTAACATCCACATGGCTACACACGTATGTAAAACACACATACTGGTATGTGATCCCCAAAAATATATTTTCGGAATTTCTTTCCATGAGTATAACTACTCCTCCAGTCCAATGGACAATCCAGTATGGTCTACTTCACATTTTCAGCATTACTGATATTTTAGACCAGCTCCTTCTCTGTTGTGGGGACTCTTGTGAATTGTAGGATGCTCTAGCACCATCCCAGACCTCTACCCACCAGTGACAGTATTCCCCCCTCAGTTGTGACAACCAAACACGTCTTGAGTTATTGCCAAGATGGTATGTGTAGGGGGTTGTTCTTGGGCAAGAACCCTGTTCACTGTGGAATGAGCGTTATTTTGTGCATGTCAGGGTACATTGAACAACACTGACTCCATTTTTTCATCCCTTTAGTCTAGTTTTTTGGAACATACATTCTAACCCTCTTCAGAAATTTGTTATTTCATAAAAATAAATTATAGAATACATCATTAACATCAAATTTCAGTTTTTAAAAGAAATCTTACCAATGTTTATCAAATAGCTTCCCATCAAACTAAGAACATGAAATATTTTTCTCAAAGTGTGTTGTCTCCTTTTGGTAAAGGATTGCCACACTTACAAATATCTTCTACACTGCTAGAGTTTTTAACGTTGTTAGAAGAATTTTACTTATCATTACGTGTCAAAAAAAATTGCTGAAATACAACATTCCATGGAATAATGAAGCATAATGCACTTCTCCCTCATTTGACAACTAAGCTTACTGTCTTATGTTTCCATTCCTTAATCAGAGATCAATTTCTATACTGGGTTTATGCATATTATTTTGTATAGTTTGCCTATCCTGCAGCTTCAGGCAATGCCTAACCCTTGCTATCAGTGTGACAGAGGGGTTATCAATGGACAAGGTTGTTGTACTCGAAGATGGAATAGGATTGCTGAGTATATACGGTAGTGCACAGAAGATGCATGAGTGCTGTGGCATTTCTTTCTTGACCGAAATAATAATCCTTATATGAAAGAAAATTGAACCCCTTTACAAACATTACATCGAGGGATCCCTGGGTGGCGCAGCGGTTTGGCGCCTGCCTTTGGCCCAGGGCGTGATCCTGGAGACCCGGGATCGAATCCCATATCAGGCTCCCGGTGCATGGAGCCTGCTTCTCCCTCTGCCTGTGTCTCTGCCTCTCTCTCTCTCTCTCTCTGACTATCATAAGTAAATAAATAAAAATTAAAAAAAAACAAACATTACATCGATATCAAGGAGAATATTTGCCATGATAGTTCCTGTTGAAAAAGATAATAAATGAAGCATCTGAGACTACGGACTTGACAGGAGAAAAGCAAACACATTTGCTATAGATTTCAAACTATCTAAGACCTTAGGATTATGCAAGGGTATAAATACAAGGTAACTAAAGAGTCTTGTAAATCAAGACACCAGATTTCCTGCCCTGGTCTTCCCACCTTCAGGGAGTAAGTATTTCTCTAAATAGCATTTAATGGTGTCTTGGACAGATTAGAGTTTACTAGTGACTACTAGGTGCAAGCAACTCTGTTTAGCATTTCATGAACATTGTTTTATGCAGTCTCACAATAACTCTGAGAGATAGATGTTAATCTTCTTTACAGATAAGGGTAGATGATCGCCTAAATGCACAAAACTATTGTGACAGAACCAGGAGACACAGATGGGTATAACTCCCAAGTCCTTATTTCGTACTTTAGCTATGCTTCCTATCACTAAGGACTAAAAATTCTCGAGTTTATAGTTAAATATTTCTATGTAACTTTGCCATTCACTTATGCTCACGTGTTTTAAGTGAAATGAAAAATGTAACCAGTGTGGTCAACAATATACAATTGACCCTTGGAAAAGCCAAGATTTAGAGGTGTTGACCTCCTCCACCTGCACACAGTTGAAAATCCACGTGTAACTTTTGACTTCCCCAAAACTTAAATGCTAAGCCTTACCAATAACATAAATGGTCGATTAACACATAGTTCATATATGTATTAGATACTGTATTCTTACAATAAAGTAAGCTAAGGAAAAGAAACTGATCTGAAGAAAATCATACAGAAAATGCATTTGCAATAGGATTATCAGGAAAAAATCATCTATAAGTGGACCTGTGCAGTTCAAGACCACGTTGTTCAAGAGTCAACCACATTCAAGGAGATAGCTACATTTATTCTAAATTTGACAGAAACCCACCCACTACATTACTGAAAAAAATTAATTAATATTATAATTTAATTACCTTAGTAGAAAATTACATAGAAATAAAATATTTCACATTTTATTTTATTCATTTTAAAGTATTATGGGAGGCAGTAAAAAATCTTTGTACGTCTACAAGATTAGAGTATTTCATACCTTACTAAGCTATTAGCACTGTCAGGATCTTGTGCCAAAACTGTGCCAACAACAGTCCCGATCTTGGCATTTTCATAGACTTCCATGACATAGGAAGGCATGGAAAAGAGCGGTGGTTCATCCACATCTCCAACAATGATCTTCAGCATGGTGGCATCTTTAAAAGGACCCAAGTGAGAAAAGCGAAAATCAAGATGTGTGTTTGCTCCTTCTATGGTGAGAGTATATGACTTCTTTTTTTCATAGTTCAGTGGCTGTATGGAAAAAAAAAGGGGGGGGGGATATGTAAGATTTCCAATAGTATGACCAGCCATTACATTTCAAACAAGCACTTTTTCTGCATTTTTTTTATAACATCCATGGATAGATTTCAGTCAATCTATTATCATTTATCAACAAGCTATGCAATTTGTCTTCACAATAACATCTAAAGCAAAAATCATGAGAAGTCAAGTCTGAATCAACTGTAATTTTTCACAGCTATAAATATGACAATAACTAGAAACAAAAACATATTTCCCATAGGCGAAAAAATAATGCCTTTTGGAGACTCTTTTCTTAGTTTCTAGTAACTTCCATCTTCTCTTTAGTCTGCATTAGCAATCTTAAAAAATATTTACTAATAATTTTTAATTAAAAAAACATATTTTTGTTTTGCATTTAAATAGCTTATGTGCTATCATTGAATTTTTAATTATTCATCATCTTAGTTTTATTTTGCTTATTTTAAACTTGATATTTTATTTTACAATCTAATAAACTTTTCAATTCAACATTATTTTCTTAGATCTTAGCAAAATATTTTATACAGACTTTTGAATCTTATGCTTACTGTTTTAATTGTATTTATTTTCTGTTTTGCTGATAATACCATTTCATACATTTGTTTTGTTTTCATATTCTTTAATATATTATGATGTTTTGATCAATTTTGTTCTTTAAATTATAATCTATTTTTTGTTTATGCCATTTTTTTATCTTTGAGTCCATATCAATAGTTTCTCATAATCCTTCTAGGTGTTTTCTTTTCTCTCTCTTTTTTTTTTTTTTTGTCTCATTCTTTTAAAATCACCCAGGAAATATATAATTTTCTTCTATTGATAATATAAGTAGGAGTCATGAATTCAACTTAGAATAATGAATAACATCACTTCAGTGTTTGTCAAAAGGGATAAAAATAAAAAATATATATATTTTTTATTTATTTATGAGAGAGAGAGAGAGAGAGAGAGAAAGAAAGAGAAAGAGCACACAAGCAGGAGAGGGGCAGAGGGAGAGGGAGAAGCAGACTCCCCGCTGGGCAGGGAGCCCCACATGGGGCTTGATCTCAGGACCCTGGGACCATGACCCAAGCTGACCCATGATGCAACACTTTACTGACAGTCTAAATATTTTATATTCTATATTAGACCAGGTGCTCCAACATGGCCTAATATAGAAAATAAAATAGTAAATAGAATAATATCACTGTATATTTAATGTCATAAAACATACTAGATACTATGAAAATAATGATATAATAAGGATATAAAATCAGAAATAGGGGTGCCTGTAAGCAGCTAGGTGTTGTTTGTAAGAGGAAGTACTTTTTCATATGACTGAATGTGAAGTGTTAGACATGATGCATAGAGTAGACTCCCTGACCTAAAATGAGCTCCAATTTAGGATTAACAATGTCAGAGATTTCATAGTGATGTTGATGCAAAGGAGCCAGATGTCAGCCTTTTTAGTGCCTGGTGAAGTATCCGTTGATACTTTCCTGATTAATATTTACATGAAGAAACCGAGTATTTTTTCGTACCTATTTCTGCCACTGACTTTACCCTAGCACGCTTCAGTCTTAAAGCATTCATTCTTGGCAGCATCAGAGAATGATTATTTCCCATGGAGAAACTCAGATAATTTTCTTTACTCTAAGAGCCAAGGAGAAGCTGATTAGAAAGAGTGTCCTTAATGGGATTTTATAAACAGAACGATCAATCCTCCTGATGATTATTCCCCTTATCTCTCCTGAATTGCCTTGGAAAATTGGCCTTCCCAGAGACTGAAGATTGCATAGAAGGAAAAACAACCATTTAATTTCCAAATGAGATATTAAGAACCTAGATCCTCTCATCCATCTCAGGGACATGCATGAGACTGGGCCATTGCAATATTTTACAAGTTTTTATAAGGAAAAGTAAAAATGTAAAAAAATCTTAAAGACTCAAATTCTTCAAAGTAGACCACATATATCATATATACACATTTATATATGATAATTGACTATATGTTTTAAGCATATATTTTAAAGAAGAATTGATTGGTTCTGCAGCTTATGACCACCAATCAGGAGTCATTTCCTTCTGAGGGAACTTAAACTAGAAATAAATTGCCCTTTCATTTTCCTTGATTTCTCTCTCCTTAACATTAGTGAATGAGAATCCGTCTTTAACTAATTCAGTGAATCTCATCCAAATTTAAATAGCCTATTCTAGAAACAGTACCCACTTGCTGCCTATTAGGAATGGGGTGGATGAATAAGATCCTTGCTAGGTGCAGAGGAACACGAGCTATCAGAATCCAGGTATTTTGTTCATGGAAAACAACATATGTTTAGATCAACGTAATTTTTTTAGAGTCAACCTCCTGCATCTGGTAAACTTTATAATGATTGAGGGTCTTCTCTTTGGACTTGAGTTTTTGAGACCTTAAAAATGAAACAAAACACCAAACAAAACAAAACAAAACAAAACACAGGTTTTTTTTTTTTTTTTTTTTTTACTAGTAATGTTTAACATCTTTTCTTCATCATCACACTGGATTTTAAAAGTCATCTCCATGCATTCATTGTTGTAGGCTTTTACCTCTTTGTGACTCTCAATGAAATACGTAGGGGTAATTTTGGCCACCTCCACACCATCAAATATTATTACCAAGCTGTGCATTCAATATGACAGGAATCTCTTGGTTTGTCTTAGCAGGTCCCTTGGCAACTTAGATGTCATTTATCTTAACACTAGCCTACTTACTGCTAAGGTACAGGCTGTTTATGTGGGCACATGATTTCATGCTTATGATTACCTACTATATATTTAACTATCCCAAGGCAGGGATAATCATTTTGTAGGACTTGTTTACTACAAGATGGATGGCAGATGGATGGACAGGGATCCGGCTAGAGCCACTAAGGAATGAGAAGATTACTTAAGGTGGAGACAGTGATTTAGAAGCCAATAAATTAATGGAAATGAAAATATTTTAACAACTTAACTTATGTAGAAAATCTGTGGTGCTAAATTGCAAATATAGAAAAACTGGGAAGAAATCATACCATTTTTTTCTTGAATGGTAGGATTATGGATAGCATATAAAGTATTATAACTCTTTATTTTGCATTAAAACTACAATAGTATATAGATATTGGATTAAGATTAGGATTATCATTTTTGCTACTTCTCCAATTTTGGCAAAGCTGTCCAAATACTCATCACCACGTATTTTATTTTTTTTTCCTTTTTTTAAAATTTATTTTTATTATTTTTTTTATAATAAATTTTTTTTTATTGATGTTCAATTTGCCTACATACAGAATAACACCCAGGGTGCATCCCATCAAGTGCCCCCCTCAGTGCCCGTCACCCATTCACCCCCACCCCCTGCCCTCCTCCCCTTCCACCACCCCTAGTTCATGTCCCAGAGTTAGGAGTCTTCATGTTCTGTCTCCCTTTCTGATATTTCCCACACGTTTCTTCTCCCTTCCCTTATATTCCCTTTCACTATTATTTATATTCCCCAAATGAATGAGAAAATATAATGTTTGTCCTTCTCCGACTGACTTACTTCACTCAGCATAATACCCTCCAGTTCCATCCCCTTTGAAGCAAATGGAGGGTATTTGTCATTTCTAATGGCTGAGTAACCACGTATTTTAAACTGATCCTCCAGTAATTTCCTAGTAATCATTTAGTTCTAGTAATTTATTTAGAACTCTGCTTATGGTTGTACTTTCTATAGTTACCATATTTTTTAACCTAAAAATAGCATATCAAATACAGTATATCAGGAATGGTGAAATCTATTCATCTAAAGCTTGTTTTTGGTGAGATAGTGGAGGGAAAATGATTAAAGAAAAAGCTTGAGGGGTGCCTGGGTGGCTCAGTCTAGGTATCTGCCTTCAGCTTAGGTCGTGATCTCAGGGTCCTGAGATGGAGGCCTGAATTGGGCTCCCTGCTCAGTGGGGAGTCTGCTTTTCCCTCTCCTTCTGCCCCTCACCCCCACTTATGCTCTATCAAATAAATAAATAAGTCTTAAAAAAAAGAAAGGGATAAAATTTCCTAAGCCATTGAATTACCACTGAAAGCAAAAACATGAAATGTCTGGTTGATAGATTTTTTTGTGTTTTTTAAAAAACATAGTTATTTATTTGAGAGAGAGAGAGAGCATGAGAGGGAGGGGGAGAAGAGGGTCCCCTGAGCCCCATATGGAGCTTGATCCCAGGACCCCAGGATCATGACCTAAGTAAAAGGCAGATGCTTAAATGACTAAGCCACCTAGGCACAAAATGTACATTTTTCCTGCCTTAAAACAAAACAAAAACGGATACAAAATAACTCCACACACATGAGGCAATTCTTAGGAACTTGATAGAGGGTATTGTTGATGAGAATAAGAATCTTTTTCCAGTTCTATATTAAAATACCAACCGTTTGTTCTTTTAGGTCTTTCTTACTCTATTCTGACACCATTCACACTAAACAGTGATCAAAACACTCAAGCTAAATAAAAATATTGAGGAGAGTTCTTCCTTTTAGAGCTATCTGAAGAGGCTTTGGAAGGGAAGTCTTTGATAATTTGGTCTGCTCACCCATTATCTACTCCATAAATTTTGCCTCAGCAAGATATATTGTGTAGGGCATAGAATTTATAATTTAAATATAGTTTATTTCATTTAACAAAACTGCAGAACTACTTCAACTTTCTAGTTTTGGAAAAATGTAAGTATGGATTATCAGTTTAGCGTTTAATAGGTAAGCAGGAGACAAAGGTATTCTACTGGAGATTACTAATATAATATTAATGTTTGGGAAGAAATATTTCAGGAACACCATCAACTTTTTTCTTGCATTTTCACATATTTTGCCTTGGGTTTAATTCTCTAGACAAGTTCAGTTGTGGTTCAAGCTCTGTGAGTCACAAACACAAACTTCCATATCAGCTCACATTTATCAAATGCTATGATTAGTATTACCAAATTTAGTAAACTGAAATTATTTTCGATAGAGAATGTGTCGGTTATCGCATGGGACATACTTAGTTAAGAAATTACAATTTGATTGAAATTGGAATTTAATTAGGTGTCCTGAGTTTTATCTAGCAATGTTAACTATGATACAGTCATGACAATCAGAGTCACTAATTAAATACAACAGAAACACATAATGACTGCAAATACAACATGGATATGTATTGACAAATCTCAACTATAAAAAAGAAATTGCTGGCATCAACAATGTATGGCATACACAGAAGATAATTAAATATGGTTCAGTGTAAGATATTTATTTCTCTAACCTTAAGCCATCCAAACATTCCTGGGATCATCCTACTTGTGGTGTGCTCTGTTTTACTGGAATGGTGCTTAGAATGACTCTGTAGATATTCAGAAATAAGGTTGCTTAATATTTTTCTATTGGTTTATCAGGTTTTTGTGTTCACGTGTTCAGTGACTGAGGACTCCCACGACAAATTACCACAAACGAGGTGGCTTGACCCAACAGTAATTTATTCTCTCCCAATTCTGCAGACAGAGTCTGAAATTTGCCCGGGCTGACCTGTCTTAGGGCTTTAGGGAATATAATCTGTTCCTCATCCGTCCCAAAGTCTGTGACTTCCTCAGTATTCCCAGGGAAGAAAATACCCCAGCATGGTTGGGAATTCAATTTACATTCTAATTCAGCCACTTGTAGGATGAGACCCCAGGTTGGGTGTTCAGAAATTTCCACTCTGCAGCTATGGGCCATAAAGGTAAGGAAAAGACATGGATTTCAGGTCATTGGTGCCACAGCTCTATTGGTTAGATGATGTATTCCCCAATATAATATTCCCTCATGTTAATGTTCAGAATTGTTTGCCTTGATCTCCACACTTGAAGGACAATGTAGTTAAATAAAAAGCCCTTGTCTCCCATTTATTTTACTTAGTATCTGCTACATACTGCTCCATGCAGACCTAAAAGTAATTTCCCACACAAAGTTATCCCTGACCCTCTTTCATCTTTGAAAAATTGGCCCTCTTATCTGTGAGCTCATAACAATTTAAGTAAACCTATACTATTAGCATTTGACATCTTGTATTATAATAATGTTTCACATCTACTCCGTTTTCTCTAAGAGAAAGAATATTATCTCATTCATCTTCATATTTCAGGTATCTGGCCTAATTCCTAGTACATGGTGGGTGATTAATAGCTCTTCCTCAACCTCAAATATAGTGATATTTAGAGAACAGAAAAGTGCTATTACATGGTTTACATTCAAAGGATGAAAAATTCTGAATTATTTCCAAAATATGAGTAGCTGACACTTAAGTGCAACCTAAACAATTAACATATATTAACTCATTTAATCATCACAACGCTTCCACGAGTTATTAATTTTTTTCCTATTTACAAGTGAGAGAATCAAGGCACAGAAAAGTTAAACTTGCCCAGGAACAACAATCGATAAGTGGCATACGTGGATTTGATCTCGGGCAGTGGGACTCTATAGGTCCTGGAGCGCCATGCTATATGCGGCCTGAAATCTTTAGCACTTAAATAGTCTAATAGAGCGTTCCAGTTTGGTGGCTGAAGATGAACAGATATTTAGTGGCATATAATGTCCTCGTATCTTTTTAAGTATTTGTTATAACACTGAAAATGAATCGATAACTTCATTAATTATAATTTCATTAATTCTGGCTACCAGAACTCTGAGTGCCTCCATCATTTGCCTTAATTCAAAAACTCACAGAGCTGAGAAACTTAAATGCTTTTCATACAAAATCCTCTATTTCTTCTGTGCCTCTAGAAGGGCTTATTCTGGTATAATTTTAACTTCTCCAGCCACTGGGGCTTCTCTTACTTTTCTTTAATTACTGCTCACTATCCTAATGCAGTTCACTGTCAATGAGTTGACTCCAATTTTCATTTTAAATTTTAGTTTCTTAATTTCATCCTATTATTCCTAGTAATTACTTTTACATATCATTGCTCTCTCTAACTTATAAAATACTTTTTCCTCTTTAATATTAACATATTTCACATTACTGGAGATAGTTCTCATTCTCATCAATCATTTTCCTGCCAGCTCTACATATTTGGGACTTTTTAATTGTTTCTCATTAATCACGTCTACTTTTCATTAAATCACACTGGTATATTCTTCCTCAGGACTTACACAACCATAAGTAGAAAGATACTGAAAACAGCATTCAGCCAAGTTGCTCTGAATCAATTCTTGGAGTTCAAGAAGCTTGTAAAATTATCTTTTTCTTTTTTTTTCTTTTTCTTTTCTTTCTTTTCTTTTCTTTTCTTTTCTTTTCTTTTTTTTCTTTTTTCTTTTCTTTTCTTTCTTTCCTTCTTTCTTTCTTTCTTTCTTTCTTTCTTTCTTTCTTTCTTTCTTTCTTTCTTCTTTCCTTCTTTCCTTCTTTCTTTTTTTTCTTTCTTTCTCTTTATAGTAACAAGAGACTCCTTATGATCTCACCTTGGTCGAATTGTTAAATTGCCCTTTCATTTTTCATGCAGAATTGGAGGATAATAATGGAATCAATATCTGTAGTTTCATAACTGCAAATGTCATTTCAGTAATGCCAAAAAGTGGCCAAATCTTGGAATAGTAACTGATATTATTATTAATTTTTAATTTCCGAAAAAAGTTTTTTAAATGACAATATTTTGGCAAAACATAAGAAAAATGGTATGGATTTGAATAATGTTTCTTCAGTTAGTTTTTCTTATTATGCCATGTCTTGTGGTCTTGTCAGAGATCTTTCTTGGATGGTAGACATTCTGTGGAGTATAGAACCCATGTACAAGTTTTCTTGTTATAAATTTCTCTGTGTGGAAGAGTGTAATGCTCATTCAATATTTATAATTCCAAGGATTTCGATACAAACAAATACTACATGTTTGCTTACTGTCATTTGAAGACTGCAAGAATAAATGGGACATTTTTATTTCAAATAACAAATACACATATACTCTGTAATATATACAAAGTATATTTATATATTATACTATATTATAAAGTATATTTATATATCATACTATATATAAAATATGTATATATTTTATACAAACAAATACGTAGGTGTATTTCCAAATGCCCACACATACGAAAACTTGCCAATGGTCTATGGATATGAATAGCTTAACTCATCAAGATGTTTCAATAGATTATCAATTTCCAACTAATGTACTAAATTATATTATAGAAATATATGTCTAAAAAACAGTTAACATCCAAAGTAGTTTCAGCTGATATCTATCATTTCATGGCCATACCTCTGTACAAATAGTAAGAACAAAGTTGCCTCAAAGCAGTCCTCTGACAAAAGTCATTTCAAATATAGTGATAGATTTCATTGAATTTAAATGTGGACTCCTCTCTTAGCTCCTGGTTGAAGCGGAACTATTTCCCAGAATAAAAATAGTGGCTTGAATGAATTTTTTTAAAGATGTATTTATTTATTCATGACATACAGAGAGAGAAGAGGCAGAGACACAGGCAGAGGGAGAAGCAGGCTCCATGCAGGGAGCCCAATGTGGGACTCGATCACTCCCTGAGCTGAAGGCAAATGCTCAACTGCTGAGCCACCGAGGTGTCCCTGAATTTTTGGATAATAAAAATTCCTAGCGAATGGTCAGGCTTTTTTATATTTATTTTATTTATTTTATTTTTTATTTATTATGATTATTTTTAATGGTCAGGTTTTATAAATATTTTAGTAGAATTAGAAACCTATTTCTTCTTCTTTTTTAAAGATATATATATATATATATATATATTTCTTTTTTTTTTTTTTTTTTTTTTTTTTTGAGAGAGAGAGATCAAGCAATGGGGAGGAGGGACAGAGGGAGAGAAAGTCTTAAGCAGACTCCACGCTGGGTGTGGAACCCCAATGTGAGGCTCACTCCCAAGACCTCAAAATCATGATATGAGCAGAAACCAATAGTCCAGTCCGATACTTAACTGGCGTCACCACCCAGGTGCTCCGGAAACCTGTTTCTTCTTGAAAACAAAGTGTCCATGCGTTTGTTTCTATGGCATTTGCAATAGGTTGGGATGTCTTATTCATTGCGCTTTGTGGCTCAGAGCTCCAAAACTTTAAAAATCCAATGGCAAGGAACAATCTGATTCTTACTTTATCAGTCAATGCAAGGCAAAGATATAATCAAGACAAAAATCAATAAATATAATCCACTAAACAACCAAAAATGTGGTTATTTGGAATAGACCTAGTATGGTTATAATTAAACATATTTCTTTTTTTTTTCTCATAGGATTAATTTAAACTTTAAAAGAATACTTCTATAAGTTTTTATGTTTATGTTATGGTCCATTTCAAATCATTGCTAAATAAAAGTATGGTGATCTTTTTACACACTGAATAGTATGGAGATTAAAAAAGCATGAGGCTTTTAGTTGCAAAATTATTTGGCTAGATAGAGATACACTTATTGCATAGGTAGATATATATCCATGGGAATTATCAGTGCATTCACAGTGAATTAATTAGAATGAGGCCTTCCTACTTTATCAGATCTAGTAGATTTAAGAGGGATGTAGAATTACTATATTTTCTATAGTGAGAAGTTAGTGAATTGCTTACTCCAATATGCAAAATAGAAAAGATAATCCAAAGAAGGATATTTGTGACTGAAACACACCTAGAAACATGAAACTACCACAGTTTGGCTATCGTGGCCATTGCTACTATAAACATCAGGGTGCAGGTGTCCCGGCATTTCATTGCATTTGTATCTTTGGGGTAAATCCCCAACAGTGCAATTGCTGGGTCGTAGGGCAGGTCTATTTTTAACTGTTTGAGGAACCTCCACACAGTTTTCCAGAGTGGCTGCACCAGTTCACATTCCCACCAACACTGTAAGAGGGTTCCATTTTCTCCGCATCCTCTCCAACATTTGTTGTTTCCTGCCTTGTTAATTTGCCCCATTCTCGCTGGTGTGAGGTGGTATCTCATTGTGGTTTTGATTTGTATTTCCCTGATGGCAAGTGATGCAGAGCATTTTCTCATATGCATGTTGGCCATGTCTATGTCTTCCTCTGTGAGATTTCTGTTCATGTCTTTTGCCCATTTCATGATTGGATTGTTTGTTTCTTTGGTGTTGAGTTTAATAAGTTCTTTATAGATCTTGGAAACTAGCCTTTTATCTGATATGTCATTTGCAAATATCTTCTCCCATTCTGTAGGTTGTCTTTGAGTTTTGTTGACTGTATCCTTTGCTGTGCAAAAGCTTCTTATCTTGATGAAGTCCCAATAGTTCATTTTTGCTTTTGTTTCTTTTGCCTTCGTGGATGTATCTTGCAAGAAGTTACTATGGCCGAGTTCAAAAAGGGTGTTGCCTGTGTTCTTCTCTAGGATTTTGATGGAATCTTGTCTCACATTTAGATCTTTCATCCATTTTGAGTTTATCTTTGTGTCTGGTGCAAGAGAGTGGTCTAGTGTCATTCTTCTGCACGTGGATGTCCAATTTTCCCAGCACCATTTATTGAAGAGACTGTCTTTCTTCCAATGGATAGTCTTTCCTCCTTTATCGAATATTAGTTGCCCATAAAGTTCAGGATCCATTTCTGGATTCTCTATTCTGTTCCACTGATCTATGTGTCTGCTTTTGTGCCAGTACCACACTGTCTTGATGACCACAGCTTTGTAGTACAACCTGAAATCTGGCATTGTGAGGCCCCCAGATATGGTTTTCTTTTTTAAAATTCCCCTGGCTATTCGGGGTCTTTTCTGATTCCACACAAATCTTAAAATAATTTGTTCTAACTCTCTGAAGAAAGTCCATGGTATTTTGATAGGGATTGCATTAAACGTGTATATTGCCCTGGGTAACATTGACATTTTCACAATATTAATTCTGCCAATCCATGAGCATGGAATATTTTTCCATCTCTTTGTGTCTTCCTCAATTTCTTTCAGAAGTGTTCTATAGTTTTGAGGGTATAGATCCTTTACATCTTTGTTTAGGTTTATTCCTAGGTATCTTATGCTTTTGGGTGCAATTGTAAATGGGATTGACTCCTTAATTTCTCTTTCTTCAGTCTCATTGTTAGTGTATAGAAATGCCACTGATTTCTGGGCATTGATTTTGTATCCTGCCATGCTACCAAATTGCTGTAGGAGTTCTAGCAATCTTGGGGTGGAGACTTTTGGGTTTTCTATGTAGAGTATCATGTCATCGGCGAAGAGGGAGAGTTTGACTTCTTTTTTGCCAATTTGAATGCCTTTCATGTATTTTTGTTGTCTGATTGCTGAGGCTAGGACTTCCAGTACTATGTTGAACAGCAGTGGTGAGAGTGGACATCCCTGTGGAAGGAGCCTCAGTGTCCAACGAAAGATGAATGGATAAAGAAGATGTGGTTTATGTATACAATGGAATATTACTCAGCTATTAGAAATGACAAATACCCACCATTTGCTTCAACGTGGATGGAACTGCAGGGTATTATGCTGAGTGAAGTAAGTCAGTCGGAGAAGGACAAACATTATATGTTCTCATTCATTTGGGGAATATAAATAATAGTGAAAGGGAATATAAGGGAAGGGAGAAGAAATGTGTGGGAAATATCAGAAAGGGAGACAGAACGTAAAGACTGCTAACTCTGGGAAACGAACTAGGGGTGTAGAAGGGGAGGAGGGCGGGGCGTGGGAGTGAATGGGTGACGGGCACTGGGTGTTATTCTGTATGTTAGTAAATTGAACACCAATAAAAAATAAATTTAAAAAAAAAGAAACATGAAACTACAAAGATAATATTCAACTTGAACTTTGAAAAAATCTTTTAGAGAAGATGGAAAGAGAAGATTACCAAACACATGAATGATAACATGCATTATGTGGCAAAATTCATATACACAGAATATTTTTGTATGCCTATCAGTGAATTAGATAACATTAAGAAAAAGGAGGGCACAATAATAACTACATGGAGCAGTCTGAAAAGTATAATTAAAATTTGGTGAAATAGAGGAAAAAGCAAGAGAGGATGAAAAGTAGAAATTGAGGAATCATTGTAATTTTTAGGCAGACACAGCTTAGATCAAAACTTTCATCTTATTTCATCCATTTTTTTCAATAATTATCTTGTAAAGCACTTAAATAAGAAAAAAGCAGATTCAAAGACTTGAACTAATGCCATAAGTGTCTCTACAGCAGGACCAAACGTTGTATTTCCTCTGACAGTAAGGATCATATTTCCCACTACTCTTCACTGACTTGAAGACCAAACTTAAGTATTCAGGCTTAAGATAAGAGACACTGTCTATGTTTTTAAACGCACTTGAAGAAAGAAAATGATAGTACAGATGATAATTGCTGAGAGTCAGGAGAGCCAATAGGGTTGGATCCTTGAATTGAAAAGAAAACAAATGGAATGAGTCCTATAAAGAGTGAACATTTACATGGAGGCCACAGTAGAGAATATGAGAAGCCTGAATTCCCAGGAACAGAGGTTTCTTCCAGAGGAATGAGTGCATCAACTTGCATTCATCCTTATCTTTTTTTCCACCATTTCCACCCAGTCAGGCTCCATTAAACAATGAATGAAAGTTATCAGAGTGTATTTACAATGTACCTCACCATGGACCGGTGAATTCAACTTGGCAATTTTCTGATAAAGGAATCATAAGGACAGGAATGAGCAGGTGCTCCGCAAGCCGATTTAGAAAGCAGTGCTGAGTTTGATCTTTGGGGAGATTAGCAATCGTGCCTTGCTGCCTAAGGTGAGCTGCCTCAGAGATTAAGTAAAGGACAGATTTTAAAGGACCTTTTGATCCGTTTCCTGCCACCTCTTAAAAGTTAAAATGCAAAAAAAAAAAAAAAAAAAGTTAAAATGCACTGAGTTGCATAGTGTATTCTTCAAATTGCAATTATTTGCTACGCACGATATGTAGCAAAATAAAGTCACTCAGATTAATAATCTTAATCTGAAGGACTGAAAAGTTAGATGGACGCAAACAGGAAAGCATTTTGGAAGAAGTGCAAACTGGATTAAAACATAAATTCACGGAAAAACTGGAAGACAATTTGAACTCGTTAATTGTGGAGATTATTTTGAGTATATCACACTACCATTTACACAACTGAAACAATTCTCATCTTGAAAGTAATGATTGTATGTTAATTAAATATATGTTCTCACATATGCACATAAGCTGTTTTGCCTTTGTTTTTTTGCAGACATCATCAAATTAACTGAGGCCATGTGGGATGCTAAAATCCCCATTGTTCTTACTCCCATGATATATACTTGCATTTCAGATCCTTCGTGTAGTCAAACCATCCATCACCCTAACTTTTTGCAAATATGCTGTAACTTCCTACTTTATAAAGACCATAGTGCTCAATAGGCAAGAGCTGCTCCCCTCTCCCACTTCCCCACACCAGCTGGAGCATTACAAACTTATCTGCAACCATTTACTTTGCACTCTTGTTTGATTCTCAGGGAAGGAGTCAGATCATCATGGGTTATTCCTTTTCACTTATGACCAAATCCTATTCAGGGTTATCTCTACCCTAGTCTATCTTTTTATATCATTTATCCTTTCTTTCATTTGCTCAGTTTTTGTCTCTATTGACCTTTTAGTCATCTGCATAGAAACACATTCAGTCTCTCCACTTATAATTAAAATCCTAATTTTATAATGTTCTCATTTATTTGTTTTTGGTTTTGTTAAGATTTTATTTATTTATTTATTTATTTGAGAGAGAGAGAGAGAAAAAGAGAGAGAGAGAGAGAGAGAGCATGAGCAGAGGGAGGGGGACAAGCAAACTCCCCAGTGAGCATGAGGCTCCATCCCAGGACCCTAAGATCAGGACCTGAGCCAAAGCCAGATGCTAAACCTATGAAGCTACCCAGGTGCCCCTCTCATTTATTTGTTTTATAACATTTCTCATTAAAATTTCAGGAAAGATAGATTAAAATGAGAAGTATTTTAGGTGAAGACACCAATATTTTTCATAGGTTAGTGATGACTACTGTTCTGTAACTATTTACACCCTCTAAAATCTACTTTGCAGGTCCCTTTTGAAGGAACTCAAAAACAAGTTAAGCCTCAATTGTAATCAACATAAAATGATATTGGAAGAATTAATACAATTTTATATAGATCAAATAGAAAAATTTATACAAAACACACAAATAAATAATTATGTAGATAGATGATAGATAGATGACAGATTATTTCAACATCTACAGGAGCACATCAGAATAAAATTTCTCAGCCTGTATTTTGAATATATCCTACAGTAGAATCATCTGGAGTTTTTGTTAAGAAAGGCCAATTCTTCAGGCCCACTTCAGTCTTCTGAGAAAAAAAAAAAAAAAAAAAAGTAAAAAGTAAAGCCCAGGGATCTGAATGTTACTAGATTTCCAAGCTGAAATTATTCAACATTTAAGGCACACTGCATTAGGAGACATATTTAAATCCTTTGTTGATAATTTTCTATGTTCCATTTAATTTTCATAAGGACATAAAAATATTGTACTCCTAAAATAAAAAAAAAATGATAGATATATTTAGTCCACTAACAAATTCTTCACAATAAAAAGAATCAGGGGGTTAATAGTTCCACTAAAGCTATATTGATGAATCCATGATTGTCAAACAAAACCTTGTCTCCCAGTGAGTGTTAGCTAACATGATAAAGATTTTTACGCTAGTTAGAAAAACTCTTAATGTTACTTAGGTTAGTACAACATAGAAGAATGGCACTAACAGAACTGGCAGTCATGATAAAGCTGTTATCTGGAAACAAAAATGGTGGGCACATTCATGGTATACTCTACGTTAGATCTTCCCACAATATATATATATATATATTTTTTTTTTCTAAGAGCAGCTCCAAAATAGTAGACATAGCCAATAAAAAAGGAAATATTTTATCATTTTAGTGAGCTGACAATATGGATTGTTCATACCAACATGGATCATTCATGGAAAAATGGGTAAATTGCCTAAATCAGAGAAAAGTATGTTCTTTTTACCTTTTTTAAAGAAAGGATCCCTTCTCTGGTCTCTTTGTCGGTGGATATGGAGAATATTCCAATACCATCACCATTAATGATGGAGTAAGTCATGTCAGCATTTGAACCAGTGTCTGCATCGTTTGCTTTGATTTTCCCAACAGCTGAACCAACTTGAGCTGATTCAGGAACATACAGCTGATAATGCTCTGAAAAAGATTTCATATTAAAATTATTTGATGATAGTATAGTTCACAAAAAATAGTTTTGCAAGAAAAATACATGAAAATGGTTAGACCACGCATTCAAATGAACATCATATTAAGTAGTATATAAAATGGATGTGCTTCTAATTTTTTTTTTTTTTTTTTTAATTTTTATTTATTTATGATAGTCACACACACAGAGAGAGAGAGAGGCAGAGACACAGGCAGAGGGAGAAGCAGGCTCCATCCACCGGGAGCCTGATGTGGGATTCGATCCCGGGTCTCCAGGATTGCGCCCTGGGCCAAAGGCAGGCGCCAAACCGCTGCGCCACCCAGGGATCCCTGGATGTGCTTTCTATTTTAAATATTAGTAAATTGATTAGTAGTGAAATACTAGACTAACATACACTTTAAAATATATGTAAAATAACCTACATGAAAAAAATTGTAGATATCTTAATATAAAGTATTTTATTAGCTCTACATCCCTCAGCAATAGAAAAAAAGATAAGGGAGAGCAAATTTGCATTCTTATGTTAAGCAAAAACTAAATTACTTAAGTATTAGTGTAATACCCAATGCATTTCTCCTTCCAAGAAGCATGTGAAATTAAAAATATGAGTTCAAAAGCTTGAAATTCAAAATTTAAAATTCAAATTGATAATAGATAAAAGAATATAGAATATTTGTAAATATGATTATTATTCCAATCAACAAACTTAAGTTTAGTAAAATGTATAGGTTCCTGACAAAAAGAGACAGTAAATGTATTTATGCATTTAATTAACATGTATTCTAGGTCAGCTTCTGGAAAGATTTTGAAGTGGTTTTATATAATAAAGTTATAAATAAAATAAAATTATTAAAATTAATAAAAAGAAGATGTGGTTTATGTTTACAATGGAATATTCCACAGCCATTAGAAAAGACAAATACCCACCATTTGCTTCGACGTGGATGGAACTGGAGGGTATTATGCTGAGTGAAATAAGTCAATCGGAGAAGGACAAACATTATATGGTCTCATTCACTTGGGGAATATAAAAAATAGAGAAAGGGAATAAAGGGGAAAAGAGAAAAAATAAGTGGGAAATATCAGAAAGGGAGACGGAATCTGAAAGACTCCTAACTCTGGGAAACAAACTAGGGGTGGTGGAAGGGGAGGTGGGCGGGGGATGGGGGTGACTGGGTGACTGGCACTGAGGGGGGCACTTGACGGGATGAGCACTGGGTGTTATTCTGTATGTTGACAAATTGAACACCAATAAAAATAAATTTATTTAAAAATTAAAAAATAAAATTAATAAAAAATAATGACAAAATTAAAGAATGAGAAAGATAAATATAATGACTTCATAAGATGATGTAGTATTTGTGTTTGAGTTAATTTTTAGACTATATATATTAAAATACTGTTGATTATATAAATCTCAAGACCTCATATGCAGAAATATATTTTTCGGCATGTCCTGATACTATATGTTTACATTGAACAATTTTAAAAAAAATCAGTTTGTTCTGATACTAAATTCAGAGAGAGCTCATAAATCTTCCCTTATAGAAAGTTGTGAAATACATATTAAGAAGCATAAATGTTCATTACCAAGTATTTTACTGACAAATTAGGAACATATCTATTAAAACAATTTATTTATCATAGAAATTCTCAAATAAAAACATACGTAGCAGGAACCTTGAATTAAAGTGTAATTGTATAAGAATTTCAACCAAGACTAAATGGTGATTTAACACTATGCATGGATACAATTAGACTATATAGATAAGTGAATGTGGAACCTGCATGAAAATAATTTCCTAAACCAGAATTTTGTTAGATATGGTATGATAATATTTTTTAAATTAATATACCTGGTACATATATGGATTACTCAGATTTATTCTAAAGATACAATTGTATGTTTTAAAGTGCTATATGTGGATACTAAAGATTGATTTATATATCTGTGTTTATTCATTACTCAACAGAGATTTTTCTCAGTTCTCTGTGATTAACATTTGTGATGTTACCTGACATTAATTTTTAGTTCACCGGTCCTCACAAACTTAGCATTTCCTGGGTAGACCTCCTCTGGGAAACACATGTTCCCCTAACCTTAATCATGTATTTTTATCAGGATTTGTCACATTGCTAAACATTCTACCCATCTTGATATATTTAATTGACCTCTGAAGGGTATGGGGCCCCAATTTCTACAAGACTCCACCTTTCTGCTTGAAGTTGATTTGTGAAAGGGTAGGCAGTTGATTCACAATGATCCAAAGAGAGTATATTCCCCATAATGTTGGAACTGGAACTAGGAAAGAACTCGAGTCTCTCTTTGGTGGCAAAGCTATGAAATGTTGGGAGGGGCTTCTGACGAGAGTCCTGTTTCCAAAATTCATGTTGAAGTACCTAATCTCGGCACAAATCTGGTATCAGGAAAAAAAGCCATAACTTTTAGAATCTCTGTAATTATCAAAATGTTCCCAGGCAGTTATGTATAAAATAGGACATTGTTCTGTAAAGGAAAGAAAGAGAGAGAGAGAGAGAGAGAGAAATAAATTACAACATATGTCTCCTTTTTTTTTTTTGCCTGAAGTAGAAAGGATAGGATGCCAAGCTTCTGGTTGCTAAAGTCTCTAAGTTGCAGCTCAACTTTCCACAAATTTGTAAGCCTCCCAAAGGACTCTCAGCTGATAACACATTTGTAAACAAAAGAAGTCTCAGTTCACAGAGACAAATAAGCAAATCACAGAATTATTTTGGTGGTAATGTTACAAAGTCAGTTGTTTTTACAAAGAAAGTTGCAAAAAACTGTGTAAGTTGGTCATAAATGACTCAAGTCCCAGGAAACATCTAGGTCCCATCTTATAAGAGAAACCATACCCCTGGAAGAGGATACTAATACTTATTGATACATTCTAAGAATTGCAAGTATATTACATCTTTCCCATTCATTATGCCCCATTAGACAAATAAGAGCATATTAGTATTTCAACTTACACACTTCCATAAAGTTGAAAATTTTTGAGTTGTAAATTACATTTAACATGTCACCTAATGGGCAGCCTGGGTGGCTCAGCGGTTTAGCCCCAGCTTTGGCCCAGGGCATGATCCTGGAGACCCTGTATCAAGTCCCAAATCAGGCCCCCTGTATGGAGCCTGCTTCTCCCTCTGCCTGTGTCTCTGCCTCTCTCTCTCTCTCTCTCTCTCTCTGTGTGTCTCTCATGAATAAATAAAATCTTTAAAAAAAAAGTCACCTAATAACTAGAAATAGCTGATAAGATTTATTTATAAATCAAAAGACATTTAGGATATTTTTTAGAACTTCCAAGGACTGAATCAAGAGCCAGGCCCTAAAAACTGCTATAAATTCCAGGAGAATAAATACGGTGAGGCTCCTTAGGAAAACACATGCCAAATATATTATATATATTATATTATATGTATTTATATATCTATTTTACATATATAAAATACCAAAATATATGCCATATATATATATATATTTAAATATATACATATTTATTTATTTAAAAATAGGTATAGAAGAATGGTGCCTGAACATAATAAAGCCCATAACAATAAGCTCAAGCTCATAGCTTAAAAATCATACCCAATGATGGAAAATTACAAAGCTTCCTTCTAAGATCTGGATGAAGACAAGAATGCCCAGTATTTCCACTTCTAATCAAAACAGTACTGGGAAGTTCTACCCAGAAAAGTTAGAAAGAGAAAAAAAAAAAAAGAGGAATCCAGTTACAGAGGAAGAAGCAATATTATCTGTTAGCAGATGTCAAGATCTCATAGGTAGAAATCCTTAAAGAGTTAAAAAAATAGTATTAGAATAAACAAATTCAGTAGAGTTATGGTATACAAAATCAAAATACAAAAATCAGCTGTGTCTCTTTACACTAATAAACCATCCAAAAGGAAATTCAGAGAACGGTCCAGCTTGCAATAGCATTAAAAAGAATAACACACTAAAAAAATAAACTTAACCCATGAGCTGAAGTGACTGTGTGCTCGAAAATTCAAAACATCGATGAAAGAAATTAAAGGAGATGTGAATAAAGGAAAGACATCCTATGTTTAAGGATTGAAAGACTTAATATTGTTAAAAGGTCCATACTACTTACAGCCATCGACTAGGTCAATGCTATGCATTGCAAGCACAATTCTGATGGTGCTTTTTCACTGAAATAGACTTAATATCTCAGAATATGGAACTCCAACGATGCAGAATCAATGAAACATTTGAGAAAAAAAGAACAAAACTAAAAGCTTCAAGCTTCCTGATTTTAAAATATATTACAAGGCTACAGTAATTAAAACAGTATGCCACAGCATAAAGACAGACATATGGCCCAATGGAACAGAACAGAGAGCCCAGAAGTAAACCCAACCTTGCAAGGGCAGTAGAATGTTGGTAAGAGTTTCAAGAGTAAACAATGGGAAAAACAGTTTCTTCATCAAATGGTATTGGGAAAAGTGGATATGCATATGCAAAAAAACAAAAAAACAACAACAAAAAAACAAAACCTGAAATATATATATATAAAACTCAAAATGAAACAACTTAAATGTAAGGCTCGAAAATATAAAATTCCTAAAGAAAACATAGGGAAAATCTTCTTGACATTAGCTTGCAATTGTTTTTTGGATGTGACATCAAAAACTCAGGCATTGTGGGATGACTGGGTGGCTCAGTGGTTGAGCACCTGCCCCTGGCTCCGGGCATGATCCGTGGTCTCAGGATCGAGTCTCACGTCGGGCTCCCTGCCTGGAGCCTGCTTCTCCCTCTGCCTGTGTCTCTGCCTCTCTCTCTCTCTCTGTCTCTCTCATGAATAAATAAATATAATCTTAAAAAAAAAAAAAAAAAAACCTCAGACACCAAAAGCAAAAATGGATGAGTGGATCTATACCAAACTAAAAAAACTACTGTACTGCATAGGAGACAATCAACAGAATGAAAAGGGAGCCTAAGAATGGGAGAATATACTTGCAAACCATAACTCTGATAAGGGGTTCATCTCCATAATATATAAAGAATTTAAAGTCAATAGCAAAAAAGTAAATAAAAAATAAATAAATAAATAAGCCCAATTATAAAACTGGCAAAAGATTTAAGAAGACATTTCTCCAAAGAAGACCTACAAATCGCCAACAATTGTATAAAAAAGATGTTCAACATCATTAATTATCAAGGAAATGAAAATCGAAACTACATTTAGAGATCACCTCATTCCTGGTGGAATGACTACTATCAAACACAAAAGATAAAAAAAAAATGTCAGTGGTCTTGTGGAAAAATTGGAACCCTGTATACTGTTGCTGGGGAGGTAAAATGGTGCAGCAGTTATGAAAAAGTTTGGAGCTTCCTCAAAAATCTTAAAAAAAAAAAAGAAAAGAACTACTATAGGATCCAGCGATTCTACTGCTGGGTACATATCTCAAAGAACTGAAATTAGAATCTCCAAGAAATTTCTACATTACCATGTTCATTGTAGCATTATTCACAAGGCCGAGATATGGAAACGACTCAAGTTGCCAAGTTGCCATCAAAAGATGAATCAATAAAGAGAATGAATAAAATACTAGCAATTTGGAAAATAAAATCTCTCTATGTGTGTGTGTGTGTGTGTGTGTGTGCGTAAAAGGTGATATTTTAGTGAGAGAATTATGGAATTAACAGGAGAGGAAATTAGAATTAGGATAAATGGAGATTAAGTCAATGACTTTTGGATGGATGTCTCTGATAATAAAGATCACAAAGAATATCAAAAACAGTCTTGCCAGAAATTAAACAATTTTACAGAAACCAAGATCTTTGGGACCAGGGTCCTTTTAAAGGGTCTAGTATACATTTAATGCTTAAGTGTTTTATTAATTTTTGAGTTTACCATAACTCTACATTCACATGTACCGTTGTAACTTTAATTCAACATAATAACTTTACGTGTCACATTTTTTAGTATTGTGTAATTAACCACGGGATAAATAGATTGAATTATCCTAAAATAAGAAAAATATCAGAAATCCTTCCTCTAAATACTAATTTTAACAAAAATGCAAATACCGCTTACAAAGGCATCTAACATATAGAATTACCTTTAAGAATTCTGAAAGTTTAAAAAAAAAAAAAAAAGAATTCTGAAAGCTAAAAAAAAAAAGAATTCTGAAAGCTGAGAGCCAACAGCCCATGAATTATTAGGTATTATCATCCTTGAATAATAATAATTGCATATGAACCTTTATTTACCTGTTATTTATGAGAATTGGCCTTCTTTATAGACTTGAAGAACACTTGGGAGAAACTTTAAAGGGTCCGAATTAAGATGTAAATCTTTGACTAACAGCCTCAACTGGATAGGAGTCAGTTTACTATTTAGGAAAAAAATGCACTTTTATCTAAATAAGATTAACGAAGGTCATAACTCCTAGAATCTTGGAATACATGGTGAATGATCTTTTGCCTTTCGTATTATTTTCACTCTGTAATTACTCCCTCTGGGAAAAAAGAATAACCCTCTTGGATAATTTATAGCACAGCCTAATCAGCACCTCTATGGCTGCCAAAATATACCTCAGAGTACTCTGCTCAAGTTCATAAAAAGGTTATATGCTATGTAACGTTACACATTTGCAAGAGGATGAAAAAGGATGAAAAACCTCGGTGCACTTTCAGACACGCATCTAAGCATATACACGTATTTGCTCCCACATTTTGTGCGACTGTGTAACAAACCTATGTCGTATGGGGCGTCTGTCCATTCCATTTATGTATTAGTGATAATCAGAGAGAGTCAGAGAGATCATGTATTCAATTCTCAGAAATAGATTATATAATAATATATTATATATAAAATAATATTATATATTATGTAATAATATATAATATAATGATATATTTTAATATAATTTATTATAATATATTATCGCTATATCACTATATTATTTATTATATATTATTATTTTTCTCTGTATATATATATATAGAGAGAGAGAGAGAGATGATAGATATATTTCTATATATCCCACATATACTACATAGGTACAACGTACTTATACACTTAAAAATTTAATGTCCTAGATATGATCATAGAACTAATTGACATAATGAAAGAGCTGATTTAAACAATACCTGCTAGAAAATAGATCATGTATAAAAAAATCAAGTCATTCAATATTTGTTTTGAAAATGTGGGTATTTTTAAAATTCTTTAGTAAGCAAAGCAGTCATTGTACTGCCTTCTATGTAGTTCTGCTTTTATGAAATATAATCACATCTAATAATTGTGCAACCCCAGTACACTCATAATAAAGAACTTTGGTTTTATTTATATAAACTGCAAGAGAACAGCCTTAGCTATTGTTTTATTAGTCATCAGCTAGGAAGGATATTCTATCCAAATTGTGTAGCAGTAAAGAGTCTCTGAAAAAAAAAAAATCCTTCATGGTAAAAGCAATTTCTGTTTTGTTGAGGGGTGAAGTAGTTAATGACTTGATAGGAGATTGTGTGATATAAAAACGTCCCCCAAACCAACCAAGGTTTCCACATTGACACCAGCATATATTGTGAGGAGATGAGGATAGTCACTGATTTAATGGTGTTAGATGAGTTGTTTTCTTTCACTCCTAACTTTAATAATTATTTTAGACTTTCTTTTTTTGTTGTTGTTTAGATTTTGTTTATTCATGAGAGACACAGAGAGAGAGGCAGAGATACAGCAGAGGGATGTGGACTCGATCCCAGGACCCTGGAGTCACACCCTGAACCCAAGGCAGATGCTCAACTTCTGAGCCACCCAAGGGCCCCTATTTTGATCTTTCTAATATATGTTACCAATATATGTTTAGTTCTGGATAGTGTTTTAATATTAGAATATGTTAAGATGTTTTAATGTGAGTCCTGAGTATTTTCTGTTTCAATCATAAAAGCTTTCTTTCTAAACGTTTATTTTTTATTGGTTGGGAAGTGATGACTACCACTTCACATTTCATAATTTCCCTCCCTGTCCTCTCCCACATATCTGTCTCCTTGTTTACTATATATTTTTCTTTTTCCCTACTTTTGTTATTTTAGATCAGTTTTTTTTAAATATTATTGGTTCTTTTGATATTCATTGCTTCCAAGACTGATTTTAATTTAAGCATCTTCAGTTTTCTAGAACTCCTCATTTATTTCCTATATCTCCTTTTACACATGATCATGGAGTCTGTTTTTATTTGTAATTATTTCAACAAAAATATATTTACATCAGAAACTTTGAGTGTTCTTTTCTTAGTGTATTGAAGTTGTTTGTTTCTGTCCTATTAAAAACGGTAACTTGTTCTAGAAAGAAAGTTGGGTGTTTATCACTGTTCTATCCTCATTCTGTAAAGATGACCTTTCCTTTTATTTCAATAATTTCATATGTTCCTACCTTTTCTGATTTTGATACAAAACCTCATAAATTATATATAATTAGTATCACTATTATTTTTTAAATATTTTATATATTTGAGAGAGAGAGAAAACATGTGAGTGTGTGCGGGGGCCTGGGAAGGACAGAGAATCTCAAGCAGACTCTGAGGTTGAGTGTAGAACCCAAAGCAGGGCTTGATATCAGGACCCAGAAATCCAACCTCAGCCAAAATCAAGAGTTGGATGCTTAATCGAGTCACTCAGGCACCCCTACTACTCTTAAAGTTTTTAAGATACCAGATAACTTGTCATTTCCTGAAATTTATGTCTTTTGTTAAATAATGTGTATGTAGTAATATCACGATCATTTTATGTTTAATGTATGTTTCTTGAATCTTTCCATCTACAAATGCCATGAAATACTCTTGTAATTTCTTTGAAAGCAAAACAGCATATAAGCCTTTAATCAATTTGTAAAACTTCAGGATATCAAGGTATCTACTTTCACACTGATGGTCCATCATGACAGTGCCTGCCATTTTCTACATGTGGACATGTATCAGGTCCCAGGGTACACATGGGTGTGCTTCTTAAGTGCTCTGTGAAGTGTACTTCATCTATTTGTTAAACCAAATAAATTGATGTTCATATCTGTTTTTCTGCCACATTCCATTTTTTTTCTTTAAAAGTTCTTCATTATTTATGAATTTGTACTCACCCATATGGAATGCTTGGTCAACCTAGGTTTGTCAATTTGTTCAGTAAATGTCACTTAGCTTATAGTGGCATAATTTCAGGTAATAGGAATACAGCAAACAAAACAGACACAAGTCCTCATCCTTATCAAGAGTATTTTTTTTTACAAGGGAGAGAGAAAATGAGTGATATATATGGTAAAAAATATATACATATATGACACAGTGATAATTCTAAAAATAACAGATATAGCATGTTTATTAGCTGTTTATGTGATTAATCATCAAAATATCTCAGTAGCTCACAACAGCAAATATTTAATTCTACATTGCATTATAATGAAATTTTTTGAGCAGATAAGAAAAACTAAGAACAGATAAAGAAACAAAATTTCTTTACAATTTTTTTTTTCTTTATCTGCCCAGAAAAGCTAATTTCTATGTTTTGTCTTTATCAGGTCTTCGATGGTATGACACCCTATTCAGGCATGTGCTTTAAAAATTTTCTAAGGGTTTTAACAGACTTCCTCAGGATTTGAATTGTAAATGATGTCTCTTTGACTAATTAGGCTTGTTTATTTGGTGTTATGTTCTAGTATAAGGTCATCACTTGATATTCTGATGATTGAAGTGTCATATAACTGAATGTCCTTGTCAAATGCATTATAATGAACTCTCATATCAAATTTCTAACCACGTCCATTTTTGAGTCTTTTGTCATTTATACTTACTGTTCTGATACTCTTGTGAAATATGTTTCATCATCAAGGAGATTCATAAAAAGGACTATTTTTTAAAAGATTTATTTAATTAGGTGACGGGCACTGAGGGGGGCACTTGACAGGATGAGCACTGGGTGTTATACTATATGTTGGCAAATCAAACTCCCATAAAAAAATAATAAACACACACACACACACACACAAATGTATTATTTATTTATTTATTTATTTATTTATTTATTTATTTATTTATTATTTTAGAAAGAGAGTATATGTGTCTATGAACAGGGAGAGGGCAAAGGGAGAGAATCTCAAGCAAAATCCCTGTTGAGCACAGAGCCCAATGTGGGGCTTGATCTCACTACCCTATGATAATGACGTGAGCCAAAATCAAAGAGTCAGATGCTTAACTAACTGAGCCACCCAGGTGCCCCAGATTCACAAAAAGGACTTTTAACAAATACGGCTATTTGTTATTTAAAAATGATATTTTAAAATCATAAAACTAAACTGGGTGAGGATTTCTAGAACCTGCATTCAACCTGAATAAAGTTGGTTACATGGGCCTAAATGAATTGAGGAAGATGATTATAGTTCTTGTGACTCTAACGTTTGCTTTTCCAGATAAAATAAATTTTCTCCTAAAATATCTATGTCTTAACAGAAATGTGGTAAAGTATTCATATGTGAACAGATTGAGACATTTAACTTTTCTCCCTACTTGAGCCCTCTGAAACTCAAAGTCTCACAATCTCCTATCAAGTCATTAACTATTAACTATTTCTATCATGACAGAGTTATTTGTGTAAGTTCAGTAAGAATCTCTTCTCCTTATAACAGGACACCAATTGGAAACATTGGTTGTTTTATCAAGGTTTTGACTGGGATGCCATATTTGAGACAGACATGCACAGACTCAGATATGACCAGATAGCTTTAAGGAACCAAGGTTGACTTTATGGAACCATAAAGGCCCTTGGAAATGGCTTGAAAACTTGCTTACAGAATTCTCAACAGCCTTACCAGTTGAGTAAAGAATGTCACTTCTGGCAGGTGCAGGTGCCTCAGGATATTTGGGGACTTGAGTAGAGGAATTCACCCAAATCCTAGGTATTGCAGGCATGTCTGACAGCCAGTATTTAGCTTGGCTTCTGGCCTAAAGAAGGTACTAAAAGTTCAATTGATATTCTTCTTCTTTTTTTTTTTTTTTCATGAGAGACACACACACAGAGAGAGAGAGAGAGAGAGAGGGAGAGAGAGAGGCAGAGACACAGGCAGAGGGAGAAGCAGGCTCCATGTAGTGAGCCTGATGCGGGACTTGATCCCAGGACTCCAGGATCATGCCCTGGCTGAAGGCAGGTGCTAAACTGCTGAGCCATCCAGGGATCAGGGATCCCCTCAATTGAGATTCCTTATAAAAAGTTCCAGAACAGCAGATTTTAAAAGATCTTTATGGTCAATCACTATTTTAACTGAGCTTATGTAAATATTTAGGCCAAGTTTGTTAAAATTCCACTTGTTTTTACAAAGAATTAGTCTTGATTTAGCTATCTCTGGAAATGAGGGTAATTTTAGAGAGAAAAATTATGTTTCAATAACACACCTTTGCGATTCCTATATTCCAGTTTTGATTATCTTTGAATGTTTCGCCTTAACTACACAACTTGAGGTACACTTCAGAGAAATTGCCACAGTAGCTCATGTATAGACAGTCTTCATGCTTATTACTCTGTGGGGATAATAATAGGACCCCATGGGCATATTATTTGAACAGCTGGAAAACGGGATGGATTCCCCAACAATTGTACAACTCAGCTATTGCCTTGACCAATTTTGTATAGTCAAGATGTCAAAATTGCCCCTTAAAAGCTAGAGAATACCCGACTTCATGGGGTTAGCTATGGACTTATGAAAATAATAGTTGACCCCATTTTTCTCATGATTGGATTGGATGATGAATCTAGGGATGCCCCATCCTCAGACAAGTCAGCTCCCACTTGCCAGTGATTCCTCATGATGAGGATATTGTTAAGGTTAGGCATCAAACAAAGAGGGCTTCTTTAATGGTATTATCCCTTAGCTTTTTTTTTTTTTTTTTTTTTTTTTTTTTTTTTTTTTTTTTTGGTCCCAGGAGCCACCTTGTTGATGTAAAACTGCAAATTGAGGCTTTAGCTGAGCATACAGTGGCCATCTTTAATTAAGCTTGACATGCACGAATTAAAAAGGTGGCCCTCCTAGGCTGAGTCGTGCCTTGATAGTCTCACTGCAGCTCAAGGAGTAACCTATGCGTTATTAAAACAGAGTGTTTGCATATACTCCAGATACCACAAAAATGTGACAGGGTTACTAAAGGACATGAAAACTCAAATTGGCACTTTAAATGATTCCTCTCTTTCCTTTAATGACTAAACTGAAATGGAGGAGAGTTTTGGTCAAATATCTAAAGACTCTTATTTGGATTTCTTTTTCTTTTTGTTACTCTAATTCTGTTTTGCTGTTTTCTCCCATGTCTCTCTGCTGGGTGCTGCTGAGGCTCCTTCAGTGCCATGACTTCAAGCTGACAGATGATCCTTTCTGTGCAGAGAGATCCATACATGTAGTCTACCTTGGATTTAGCCACCTCTGTAACACCCATGTGTAAGTCCCCAGCTGACCAATGTTGACTCATAGGTAGGGACATCACTAAACCCTTCATTTAGCAAGAACAAAGTTATAGAAGATAAGTCCTTCCACCCTTAGCAACTTTAAAGATTTAAGGGTCAAAAATTGTTCAGGGGAAATGATGCAGAAAACAAAGACAAAAGAAATGTAGGAAAAGATGAAAGATCCTTACAAACTGCAGCACATTGACATATACTTGAGGCAGGCAGAGTGACCTTCAGGCTAATACTTTGCTGGAGGCAAAAAGCAACCTTAGCTTGACATTAGCCTGACCTCCAGTATCCCATAAGTCTTCTTTAGCATATCAAATCCCTTTGGAAATCTCTTTGATCTTTACTCATCTATCTCTACTCTACCTGAACTTCTGTGTTAGCAATCATCCTCCAAACATATGGCCCACCGATATATATATCTGAAGGGTCTCATGGCTAAAGTTTTACTAGACAGTAGTAAGTGGCCTCATCTTAACAGCAGCTAACTCCTCATGGTCCTGCAGGCCTTGCTTCTGAATTTTTTACAAACTTAAGCCATCCCTAACTCTCACTAACTAAAAAGCACATAATGAGTCACTCTTCACCATCCCAGGGGAGCTCTGTCTAAAGGGTTGTGTCCCATGCTTCAATAAAAACCACCTTTTTTGTATGCCCATGCTCATGCACACATAACATACACACAAAACAGAAGAAAACTATGATTAAACTATCACTCTGTTGGGATAGGCTCAGATCCAAGTGCATTTTCATTCCAGAATATGATGACCTGAATAAGCAACCACTGGGAGGAGGCAAGATCATGAACATAGAATGAAATCATTGAAGTGCAGTTAAAGCTTCCCTGCAAATATGGCATATTCGTTGGCAAAATCATTGGCAAAGCACACGGTTAAAGTAGTGGGGACATATTTGCCACCCACAGGGAAACATGAGGAAAGAGGGGAAGGAACTAATCATTGTGAACAAACAATACAATCTGTTCACAGTCCATCCTCCAGTCACAAACACCTGTGTGCATCTTATAAATAAAACCTCTTGGGACGCTTGGGTGCTCAGCAGTTGAGTGTCTGCCTTCCGCTCAGGGTGTGATCCCAGTCCGTGGATAGAGTCCAGCATCAGGCTCCCCACAGGGAGCCTGTTTCTCCCTCTATCACTCTGCTTCTCTCTGTGTCTCTCTCATGAATAAATAAATAAAATCATTAAAAAATAAATGAAACCCATTTATCTCCTCCTTGATACCATCAAAACTCTTTAAACAATGGAACCAGACTTAAATTTCAAAATCATGTGATACAGTCATATCAGAGTGTGTCTCTTGATCCAGAGACCATTGATTTAGAAGGACAAATTTTTTGGCCTCCATAAATTAAACATATAATCAGGGATAAATAAGGACAAAATAATAAAAATAAAGTCCCTATTTGAAAGGAAAAGAATGCCCATGGCTCATGGTAATTCGGTAATTATTCTGTGCAATCATTATGAGGATTTCTGTCCTTAAGGCTCTGAGCCTAACTTATTCGGTGAATCCTTTAAATTTGCATTTTCAGCCCTGAAAAGTTATGAAACTTAATTTTTTCCCTCCTTTCTTTCATGTTGGAAAGAGATCATTTTTTTTTCTATACTCATCTCTTTCTTGTAGTATCTTATTAAATGCAGCTTATAATAATCAACTCACACAGCAGACATTCTTTCTTAAAACCTCTTTTCTGGATGCATGGATTCTTAAGTACATTTTCTACCTTCCAAATTATCCCATGAAAATGCTCACCAAAGGAGAGCACAGTCATTTTCTAGCATCCTACAAGTTTTACTTTATATTATTTGCTTCTTCAAACACAAATGTCATATAATTTGTTGTAGTGGTGATGGTAACAGAATCTAGCTTCTAGAAAGATATACTATAGAATGCATACTAATTTTGTCTATTAGTTTCTATTGCATTAAAAATTAATTCTGTCTCAATAATTTGTAATCACAAACTATTTCTTCTCACATTATCCAAGAACTTTGGTTTTGTGTAGTTCTGTTGGGCTCTAGGGTGTTCATCATTAAGCACCAGTGTTTTCTCATTAGACTAAAAAAGTAGCTTCTTTCTAGATTATGTTCTTATCAGAGTGAAGGCAAAGAATAAGAGAAATTGAGCCAAACCATGCAAGCTCGTTATGAGCTCAGATGTGATTCAAACCATGACATGTCACATACCATTGGCCAAAGCAAATTAACTGGCCAATCCCAAATTCGGTGGGAAAAATATCTTCTCCTTATAGGAAAGTATGTCAAAGGCAGGGAGAAAATGGATAATTGTGAACAAATGATTGAATACACCAGGGCAGGTAAGAGAGATATCAAGTACTTGAAGATGAGAAGTCAGGAAAATTCTGTTCCAAACAGAATTTTCTAGGGAAATGAGACAAATGAGAATGAATGTTGTGAATGGTTTCAATAAATAGCCTACACCTTCAGCAGTTTTCCAGTGAAGTTCTCTGAACAGTGAACTCATTCTTTTTAACATATATTTTTATTGCATCCTCATTTTAATGCAATTAAATAGGTTAAAGATTTCCAGAGTAATAGCTATTTTTCATCTCATCCAATTTGAGGACAATTCTCTATTGTCATCTGTAATCCATTGTTGTCGATGAGATGCTCACAGTGTGTCAAATTCCTTTCTCTTTGGTTTTCAAATTCTGAACTTCATCATAACACATCTAGGTGATAATATTTTTCCACTACATTTGAGATGTCTTATGATTATTTGTCTAAGGCATAATGTCTCATAGTATACTGTTTGTTTTTTTAAATATCGCCTCATCATTCTCTTCACTGTCTTCATCTGAAACTCCTGTTATTATACATTGAAGATTTGTTTTCCTTTGCTATGTATTTTAATCCTTCTTTTTTGTTTGTTTACTCGTTAATCTTTAGCCTCTCTTATGCATTCTGGCTGGCTTCCTCAGACTTGTCTTCCAATTTACCTACTCTGCATTCAGTTGTATCTAATCTCTTCCCCCAGTTTGTTTGAGTTCTTCATGTCAATTCTTAACATCGGTGTCTATGATGTGGTTTCTGTTGACTGATAAGTGAAGTTTTCCATTTTCCATTTCAGAGCAAGCCCTGGTTTCATACCAGGCACCTAACTCTAGTAACATCCCCAAAGAATTCCTATAATTGTACACTCCCTCCCTTTTCTAGGGATAACAAGTTAAGTTGCCAGCTTCTGGAGCCTACAATCTGCCTTACATTCCCTCTGGACTTCCACAACATCAGCTTGCCAATTTTCCACTTGTGCAAGTGGCACGACACCACTAAGTCACATGCAAAAATATAAAGTCTGTTGGGGGAAACATACAATTATATCAGTAGCAGAGTATATGTAATTCCCTAAACCCTCATTATTCTAGAGTATGACACTTAGGCTGTTCAGAGGTCTACAACAGATCTCCAAGAGAAGGGAAACTTGACTTCCGTAATGTTCTCTATTGTTTCAGCATCAGGAGGACAGAGAGCACCTTGATATACATGCAGAAGTGAAAGCTCACCAGCTTCAGAGGTGACTGTGTTAAAAAGAAGGAGACTCTGAAGTTTGGTAGACGTTGTCAGTTTATACCCTAGTGCTAAGTCATATGTACTGAGCCAAACTTTTTCTAACATGCAGAAATGAGCATTGAGGTTCACCACAATTTGTCTACCCTCATCCTTTACATGGAAGTTTATTTTTCTCATTAGAAGCTAATTACTGTCAAAGTAAAATGTTGGTAATTTGTGCACCTAAATTTCTGGTCTTAGAAAACTTTCATGGAAAACATTAGAAAGTGTGTGGAGAGAAATTTTTTTTAAAGATTTTAATTTATTTATTCATGAGAGACACAGAGAGAGAGGCAGAAACACAGGCAGAGGGAGAAGCGGGTTCCCTGAGGAGGGCAGAACTCGATCCCAGGACCCTGGGATTATGACCTGAGCCAAAGATAGGTGCTCAATCACTGAGCCATGCAGGTGCCCCAGTTTTTTTTCCCTAAATGAAAAATTTGTTATATCAAATGTCTACTACAGGATCTATAGCATTTTGATGACTGGAATTATTTCTAGGTAGAATTTTCTCTTATTTGGAAAAGTTAAAAATATTGAAATAATTATGATTTAAATGCCTGGATATGAAGATTGGACTTGTTGAGATTTGAGGTGATACAGTATGTATTTAAGAAGTTTAGGTACCAAGTTATTTGGTACCTAAAATAAAAGCACTTTTTTTTTTTTTTTTTACTTTCTTAGGTTTTTTTTGTCTTTCTTAGGTTTAATATACATGAGTAATTTGTAAGTTGTACTCTACCTCATTAGCCAGTTTCAAACACATCTTTAAATGGTGCTGTAATTATCCACTTTGGTTTTAAGACTATGTAATTTTATGTGGCAGAGAGATACAGATATCATTATTTCATATTTCTGTTTCTGAATACACTATAATTTCATATGCCATATGTGATTCTTTCACATAATTTCTTAGACTGTATCATGAAATGCTAATGATTAGATAAAGCACATTTAAGAAAGGAAGACTTGATCGGAATGACAAAGGGGCATTTGGTTTATTGAATCTAGCCCCTTGCTATACACTTTCCCCCCCCCAGGATAATATTGATTCTAATTGCTTTTTAAAAGACCTTGTTTCTTTGCTTCAGTAACTTTGCCAGATCAGTCATTCCTTAAGATAGGTAGGTAAATCATTCCTTAAAATTAACCCTGGGTCTCAGCCTACAAAAGTTGTAATCAATTTGATACTTATATTTATTTGAACTAATTAATATTTTTCTTACATTAATAGTATTTATTCAGGAAATGACTATTTATATTAGATAAGTATTTATTTGTAGATGATTCTGGGGAAAGACTGATTGACACGTAAGTGGTTAGGGTGTGATATCTGACTTATCCAGGATGTCTGACATTATAGATAAGATTAACCAGAAAGTTTCTAAATCTCTACTTTAAATTGCTTTATGCAGCAGTTGCAGTTTACATTGGAAACGCTACTCTCAAATTAAAAAAAAAAAAAGTACAAGGAATCTGGGATATATGCATCTAAAAACTTGTATTAAATATTGATCATTAATAATTATGTAAAGCTCTGGCTGAAATATTTTTACTATATAAATAAAGTATGACTAATACTATAGCCATCTGAATGCACATTACAATGCCACACATTTAAAAGGACAACTGTCCTATAGTAGAATTCCACTGTACTCTGGAATAGTATCTTTAAAATTGCTTAACCTAAAAAAATAAAAAGCATTAAAAGAAAATTGCTTATGCTAACACATTTGCTGTTACCATGTGTCAATATGCATGACTACAAAGCTGATTATCCTGTAAGAATTTTTTTCCAAAGTACTAGTAAAGTCGGCCACTTTTCTTTGGCGTTCTCTCACTTTTATTCATAAATATGACTCATAAAAAGCTGAGAAACTGTAAACTTGTGAATTTTAATTGAAGAACATTCCTACTTTTTTCCAATATTTTGTGAAGAATTAAAAAAATGATTTGTGAAGATTAATTAGTAACAATCACATAATTTCTAAGAACTCTATGCTTATTATCATAAGCATGCAAATCCATACAAAGCAGGTAAGCAAAAGAAAAGCAATCAATCTATAACTTTGCCATAGCCTACAGCCAAATAGATTAAAAACAAATCATAAAATGATTGACATTTTATAACGGGTAAGTTACTAAATAGACAATCTTAAATATTTCAATACTCAACTTTAAAATTAGAAGAGTGTCACAGCCTTATTTACTTATAGCTATTAACTTGTATGAAAGAATATATCCTAAAGGTATTCATATCCTGTTTAATGGGATAGATATATAATAATTTTCTGTTACTCTTATTTTATATACTAAATCTCATAACATTAAATAAACACACTTTATCTCAACAAAGTAGGATGAAAAAATATGATAGACTGATAACTTGCAGGTATTACAGTTAATTTGAGAATTCCAGCTATCTTTTGAATTTGTACTTTCAATTTAACCATACTGCATATCAAATTGACATACTATTCATTTATCATCCATGTTCTTTCGATCTAAACTTCAGTGGGTTGGTTCTTTCCAATCAAGATGGTGATGTGTAGATGACTAATTCTCCCATAGAATACAGCTATCAAATATACATACAAAGACTCTTTCAAGTCATTGGAGTGTATTGAATGTAAAAAGGCTCAGATGAGATATGATCCTTGAGAGAAAGGAAGTGGATTTTTATATTGACAATGACTCAGGGCATTTTTTTCATCTGTGGTGCTAGGGGAAAGAATCCAAGCAGCAATTAGTTTGTGGAGACAGAGGCTGGGGTTCAGGGCTGGCACAGTAGCTCAAATAAAAACAAAGTCTTAAAAAGAAGAAATGTCAAGAAATAGTGCCAAAATGTGAAGCAATATTCCTGTGATAATTGCAGATATACACACACGCATGCAATGTGGAGACTCCAAGAAACCAACACAAGGCAAAGCCGGATGACAAAATTGCTAATAGAAATTTCAGCAGCCAGTAGACACTAGGAATTAGAACTGGTAAATATTTCAGTTGACACTAGGGAAAAGATTGTGTTTAGGAGTAAGAGCTTCTTTCCAGGAGTAAGGGGAAGTTGACACAAAGCAATTCTAAGAGAATCTAACTAACCTAGGTAAGCAAAATTCTATGTATCTACAAAAAATAACTCTCTTTGGAGGAAGATGACATAGTCAGGGACTTTTGTAAGTATTTATACATAATTTTCAATCAATAATTCCAAAGCATGCTTTAAACTGGAAAATTACTAAAAACAAAAAGGAAACAAAATCAATAAAAATACTCAGATATGATATTGACAGTAGTTATTACAAAGGGGTTTTGAAATGATCATGATAAATGTTTAAGAGCACATGCACTAAAAGAGATTTTAGCAGATATAAATAATGTATATTTAATAAATCAAGAAAGAATTATATAACTGAAGTATTTCAGTGGTGAAGTGTTCATTTATAGGTTTAATAGACCAGTTATTAGAGAATAAACACAGTGGAAAAGATTATTGTACTAGAATGTAGCTCAATATAAAATATACAAGTTAAAAAAAAAGAGAGATAAAAAATAATTAAACACAGAAAAAAAAGAACAATAGATTTATGGTACATAGCTAAAAAACCTAACATGCATGCTTTTGCACAATAAATGATGAAACAAAAGAAAATAAATATTTGAATAAATACTGACCAAAATTTTCTAGAACTAACAAAAGATAGCTTAAAAAATTCTTTACAACTGAAAACAGATTTTTTAAAAAAGTAAGTGCCTCTTAAATGCACCATAGTTAACCTTTTGAATATTTAATACAAAAAATATTTTAAGTAAGAAAGATCAATTAAAGTAGAATAAACTAATCTACAGTAAAGCAATAATAAGACAGTTGATTTTCAACAGATAAGATGGTGGTCAGGAGACAGTTAAATTGCATCATTCATTACTAAAACAAGAAAAATCCTTCAAATTAGAGTTCTACTCTCAGTGGGAATACTCTAAAAAAGTAAGAAAAAATATGTTAAAAAAAAAAAAAAAGGAATGAGTTAATTGATGGTAGACCAGTACTAAAAGGACCAGCAGAAAGGGATTTTAAGGAAAATTTAGAATTTCCTTTGGAAACACAGCAACCCAGGGAAGAAGAAATACCACCAAAAAGGATAATTATTGACTTAAAAATTATCATTTAATTCTATGCAATGGGGTTAAATAGATTTAAAGCTGTTCCGTTTGTTTCAAATGATAATATTATAATTTAAGTTGGAATAAAATAAACTGTAATATGTAGAGCAAATAGTAAGAAAAGTATAAGTAAAATAAAATGTTAATGAATGAGAAAATGAAGGCTGTGAAATACATTACCAATTAAAAGAATGTAAAAGAAGAAAAAAGGGAACAATTCTTAAAAAAAAAGAAAGCAAGATGGTACACTTGAAATATATCAGTAATTAAATTAATTGTAAGTAAATAAAAATAACAGATATTGTGAAACAAGGTTAAAATAAAACAAAACAGGGGATCCCTGGGTGGCGCAGCGGTTTAGCGCCTGCCTTTGGCCAACGGCGCGATCCTGGAGATCCGGGGTCGAATCCCACGTCGGGCTCCCAGTGCATGGAGCCTGCTTCTCCCTCTGCCTGTGTCTCTGCCTCTCTCTCTCTCTCTCTCTGTGACTATCATAAATAAATAAAAATTAAAAAAAAAGAACTATTGAAATAGTAATGTGCTAGGTTACTATTACTTGATGGAAAAAATCCTTTAAAAATAATAAAACAAAACAAAAGCAGAAACTTAGTTTAGGGGGTCATATGAAACTTTAAAAAAATAACTTTGAAAGTAAAATGATGTAAAATATCCTACCATCTAATCATTAATCAAAATTATAAAAATCGGATATAGTTATAGATAAAATGGAATTTAAGTTGTAGGTGATTGTCAAAGAGAGATGTTCTACAATGAAACATTTTCAATATAAGAGGAAGATATCTTGCCTTCAATCTTGCCTTAAAGGATGATATCTTGTGCATCCAGTGATATGTTTTCAAACTATATCTAAAATACTCAAAACCAAAAGAAAATAAAGGGAAAAATAGAAAAATCTAGTGAAATAGTGGGATACAATAGCACAACATCTCTCAATAGATGAAAAAAAAATCTGTATGGATGTAGAAAGTTGAATGGCACAATCAATAAATTTGAACTAATTTATTATTTCAGCTAAGTATGAAGCTGAAGAATGTACGTTCTTCTAAAATGCATAGGGGCACGATCTCAAAGAAATGCATACTGACATTTAGAAAAACCTTCAGCAAATTTCAAAATATATACCTGTAACCAGACTCAAATGATATCACCTCACACGTCTCATATTTTTAGCTAAAATTAGGGCCAGAGGGAAAAACAGATGTTGGCGAGGATGCAGAAAAAGGAGAAGCCTCTTAACACACTTGGTGGGAATTCAAACTGGTGCAGCCCCTCTGGAAAATAATATGGAGGTTCCATAAAGTTAAAAATAGAGCTGCCCTATGATCCAGCAATTGAATTACTAGGTATTTACCCGCAGGATGCAAAAATACAGATTTGAAGGGACACAGGCGCCCTAATGTTTATAGCAGCATTATCAACAACAGCCAAACTATGGAAAGACCCAAATGTCTATCAAACGATGGCCTAATGAATGCATAAATGAGTGGTGAACACACACACACACACACACACACACACTCTGGAATATTACTCAGCCATACAAAAGAAGGAAATCTTGCCATTTGCAATGACGTGGATGGAGCTAGAGAGCATCATGCTAAGCAAAATAAGTCAGAAAAAAAGACAAATACCATACGATTTCACTCCTATGTGTAATTCAAGACACAAAACGGATGGAAAAATAAAGAGAGAGGCAAACTGTAAAACAAGACTTTTGACTCTAGAGAACAAACAGAGGCTTGCTGGAGGGGAGCGGGGTGGGGGGAGGGATGAGTTGAATGGTCGATGGGCATTAAGGAGTCCACTTGGGATGAGCACTGGGTGTAGAGTGTAACTGATGAATCACTGAATTCTACACCTAAAACTAATATTACAGTGCATGTTAACTAACTGGAATTTAAATAAACACTTGGAACAAAAGGGAAAAAAATGAACTAGATATAATTTTTTTTAAGTACACTAGAGAAATGTCAACTTGTTGGTAATTAAAACATACACTTCACATTTCGATTGATCAAAAGAGAAGCTTTCTTGTTTTGTTTCTTTTTATTCCTCTTTTAAATAAAATATTAATGCTGAATATAGTACGTGCCATTTAGATTTTCCAGGAAACTATAAATGGTAAATTGAAAATAATGGTCTTTCCTCTAAAATATTTTGTTATCAACAAAATCATAACATCAGTATCTTCATCAGTGATATTTTTCTCCAACCTTAAGATTTACTCAAATCAGGTAAACACCTGCAACTCTTACTATTATATGAAATACTGCCATCTATCGAAATTTTAGGCCTTGTATCCTCCAAATATTTCACCGCATTACATCAACTCTAGTCACAAGTGAGAAAAAGCTGTTGGATGATGTACAATTTTACAGTCATTTCGGGTTGTTGGGGCAAATTTGTTAAATAATCAAGTTCTTACCATTTTATTGTGATTATTTGACATGTGTGAGTGTTTTTCTTTCCCAAAATAGGTTATTTATTCTTACTCAAAGACAATTGTCCAAATACAGATCTTTTCATTCAGAGTACAGAAGGTCTGCTATGAATTTTCATGGACGCAATTGATTTTTATGTGCATATTATTTATACAGAATAATGGAGGTCAGTGACTTTTTACCTACCCGAGAACAAATTAAGCAACAAGCTCAATATAACTGTAACATAGTTAAAACTAGAAAAGGGCAGAGCAAGAATCTTAAGAAGCGGAATACATTCCTTTCCACAGGACTAATACTGAGGAATTTTACACCTCAAGATTTTTCTGTAAAGGAGGACTGGGTATCCCTTGTGTTTTTTGAGTAAATACTCAAGCCATAGGAGGGTAAAGTCTTCATAAAGCAAATTACTAGTCTAGAGACACTTACTCAGAGTGAATTTATTTCAAATTAAAACACAGTGATAACTTTAAAGTACAAGATATAACAGACTGATTCACTTTCCAGGGCATGGTAGGTTAACAGAAGAAAAAAAAAAAAAAAAAGGAGGGGCGGATGCTTTGAAGGAATATTTTTGCAAAGTTTTGTGTGCAGATGCGTATACTAGAGTCAATCACAGTAGTGGTGTAAGAACAAAGGCTCTCTGCGATTGGTGAAATGAGCAAGATGTTAGAACGATATCTATAAAAATGTCACCTCTTAAGAGAAACAAACCACTGGATCCATTTGATGACTGGGTATGATCTTTGCATAAGTTAAGCTGTGTAGAGATTTCTGCCTTTCCTGGTGCTTCATGAACACAAGTCCTCATAACCAAATCACATTTTTCTCTAAGCATTTACAGTTTCCTGTTATATAGGTAGCTATTTGATAAATTATGCTGTTTATATGTAAACTGAAAAAATAATTTACTGCAAACCACTCTTGTCAAGGTGACACTATTCTGAAAGCAGCATTGTATTTAGTGCAAGGAGTCAGATTATAGTATCTTAAGCAAGTCGGAGTAGGAGATTCTGGGTGTGCATGGACTCTGTTTCAAAACTCTGAGCCCATCTCACAGTGTGAGAGAGTTTATTAGTATTAATAATAATTAATCAGTATTAACTGATGTTTCAGCAATAAACCTGTTATTAATCAAAATAATAAAATTAGGAATAATTACTCCATATTTATTACAAACACATTTTTTTCTGTTGATTTTTATTTTTATTTTTTTTATTATTTTTTTTTCTGTTGATTTTTAAAATCGACTTTAATGGACTTGTAAATTTAAAAATTAGTTTATGGAAAAAAGGAGGGAGAGAGAGAGAGAAAGAGAGAGAGAGAGAGATGCTATTTGTATCATGACCAAGCATTTATTGAATCTTTGCAGTGTATCCCTTAAGTTTCATTCTGTTAAGAGAGGTAGTATCAATACAGCTCTTCAAAATAGCAATGGTAGTATCTACTTAAAAATTAGGTAGACAAGTTGTATTTGTAAACTGTAATAAATTTATGTCCAATTGAAGTTAGCATGATTGCTCATTACATTAAACAGATCTTTGAATTTTAGCAACTTTATCATATATAAGAACAGCCCCTGTAGGGTGGTATATGTGTATATGTCCATTGTGTGAACTAAGCGATAAAATAAATACAAAAATGCTCTGTAATTTGTAAAATGACAAAATTGGATTTTGTGCTTTAATGTATTGTGAACTTATCTGTGGTTTATAATATAATAAGCTTACCTGCTTCATAGAGCAAAGGCCAAATGAATGAATCAGGTCACAGAATCTGTCTCTAGAACCAATATACTTTTTAAAATATTTATTAAATTTAGAGAGAGGAAGTGGGAGGGGGAAGGGGCCAAGGGAGAGTGAGAGAGAATCTCAAGCACAGTCTGCACTGAGCATGGAGACCAATGTGGGCCTTGAGCTCACAGTCCTGAGATCAGGACTTGAGCTGAAACCAAGAGTTGGATGCTCAACCAACTGTGCCACCCAAGCGCCTCCATCTCTAGAACCAATATTTTAAATTGATTCTACCTACGAATTCAACCTGTATGTCTTAATTTAACAATGATAGTTTGACAGAGTATTTAAATTCAACCCATTCACTCATTCATCTAGCAATTGTTTGTCAAGGGCTGGGCACTGATCTGAACACTTAAGGTTACAAAAACAAGTTAGCATCATTCTTACGTAGAGGGACGCTTAGTTGTAGAAGCCATATGTCCCTAGAAATAAATATAACATGAAAGTGCCATGTAACAGAAAACAAGGATTAACTGTTAATTCAGCAACACATTTCAGAGAAATTTATAACAGGGCTTTTAAATAGAGAAATATGAATATGGAAAATTCTGGGTTGAATTAAGAATGTGCAAGGCTATTATGTTTTGGGAACCAGCAGTACTCCATTAGGGCGAGGCCTGGAGCCTACCAAGAAAAATATGAAGATACAGTGCGGGAAGGTGTTTCACAAAAATTCCTGAATCGACACGCCATGGTGTCTGTTTTATTATATAGTTTTTGCACATGACGTGTCAAAAGGACATAAGGGGAGCACCTCTTCAGGATTTTAATGATAATTAAAGATTAGTCTATCAAGTGTCATCCACAGCATAGGCCACATTAGAAATGCTGAAATGCATTTGTCTCCCATTCTGAGGATGTCATAAACACCATTTCTTTACAAACTCACAGAACTGACACCTTCTTCCCCCAGATTGCCTGGAAGTCTGTGCCCACCACGCACAAGGTTCATATTCTACACTGAGAGCTGGCCTTATCATCCGAGTGGCACCTTGCTGTGGGATGGGGTGTGTGTGTGTGTGTGTGTGTGTGTGTATGTGTGGAAAGCATTCATTTTTAACATGAACTTTTTTTTCTATTTCAGTCACCCAGAACACCTGTGCAATTTATTATATATATATATATATATATATATATTTTTTTTTTTTTTTTTTTTTTTTTTGCAAGAGTAGAGTGTCACCATCAGAACGTTCTGTGTATTGGGCAGCTCCCTGTATACTTTAGTAATATACAACTGCTTAGCAAATGCAAGATATACTTACTGGTACTTCATACCACTATATCACTATTTTAAATATTTAAGTGTAGTGCCAACTGAAACCTATATATTTTTTTAAACACAGTGCCAATCACCTACCCGGTTCCGGAGACCATAAGCAGAGTGACTTCTCTAGTCTGGGGTATAGAAGGGAAAGCATATAGCACAAAAATAAAATACCCCCATTTAGGATAACAGCAGCATGACGTTGCACGCTAAGTATCTCATTTTGTCTTATGCAAACGAAGAGTGTGCAATGTGAACCATAAGAAACAAGTACATACTCTGAGGAAACCGTGGGGGGTTGTCGTTGACGTCAGTCAGGGTGATGTTAACTGTGGTGGATCCGGAAAGCCCTCCGACTTGCCCAGCCATGTCTTTGGCTTGAATGACCACCGAATAGTGTTCTCTGGCTTCTCTGTCCATATTATGTAAGGCAGTTCTAATAACTCCTGTAATACATATTTTAAACAAAACAGTATAGATGACATATTAAATGAGAAGCAGCACAGATATCTCTCTTTTTTTTTTTTTTTCCTCTTTTAAGAAGTGCATTTTTAAATGACATACTTTTGGGAGAAAGCCAGTCTTCTGAGACTAACAGTACCTTAAAATGTGACTAAAACTATCTCTTTGAATCCTTTATTTACAAGCACAGGTTCTGAACCATTCTATTAGTGGCAATTAAGATGCGCATTTCTTTGGGTTCCTTGGGGTGCCTAGGAGGGTGACCCCACAGCCCAGGTGTGTTCCTCTGCTGGCATGCTAAATATTTCACTAGTTCTGTGCCTCACAAGTGTCAGACGAGATGATTTGACAAGAGGTTAATTTTCCTCTTTACAGAACAATTTACGTAGCTTCCTGACAGGGTTGTCAACGTTGGATGATGGAAAACATCGAAGAATCGTGGGTACTTGAACAAAGACTATAGTCAGAAGTCATTTTAACATTTATCAAGACTAAGAAAGTCACTATTCTTATTAGGAAATAACAACTACAATAAGAACTAGATCTAAGTACCTAAGCAAAATAAAGGTATGAAATGGATTCCCAAAATCTCATGTAAAAGCCACATTCTTTATTTCATAGTGACAAAGGAGACATTGAAGGTATTTGTTTTAATGAACTAGTACTTAGATTCAATAAAGATGTAAAAAATGTTATTTGTTATATCTCCATTTTCATCATGCATAGGTACACATAAATTAGAGAGCTTTGTCAATAGAGCCTTAAATTTCAAAACTGAAACATATTTTCCAGAGGGTCCAGGACTATTAATTATGTCATTAAAAAAGTTATCATGTAGATGATCTTATTATAGTAAGATTATAATTATTATAATAAGTATAAACATATATGTACGTATATATTTACATTTATATCATATATGGATATAAACATATTTGTTACTCCATACGCAGGTCAACATTTAAAACTACCTTTTTTATTTTTGCTAAAAATATTTGGATCAGGCCACATTTAAAAAAAAACTGTTTATTTTTTTGAAAGAGAGAGAGAGAGAGAGAGAGAAAGCACAAGGTGGGGGCAGAAGGAGAGGGACAAGGAGACTCGTTGCTGAGCGCACAGCCCGATGCAGGACTCAGTCCAAGACCCGAGATCATGAGATCTCAGGACCCAGAGAGATCATGAGATACTAGGCCCCTGGGACCATGACCTGAGCTGATGTCAGACACTTAATCTACTGAGCCACGCATGTACCCCGGAGATCATGTCACTTTTTGAGAAAGGTACCAATGGCTTCAACCAAACACACAATCGATAAGTTAGGAGGGCAATTCAGAGGGGTAATGCCGATTTTAATAACTGCTAACTACAGAGTTTAGCAAGCTCTTTCACAGACAATATATTGATACAATGAGAGAAAATCAGGTTGTATATTCAAGTTAAAAATAGTATTTTAGAAGTGGAGAGGATTAGTCCATCAGTTTGAACATAGAACACTGAAGCGGTACTTTTGTTTTATTAAATTGATTGTATGTGTAATGAATTTGAGAGGAGAGCCTCAGGAACCAGGAAAAGGGATCCCACAACTTTCAATATTTGTGAATTTTTAATTGAAGGAGATCAGGAAAATTTTCCTGAAGCTAAATAAAAATGAAAATCATTCCTATCAAAAGAAATTACAATAATATGATAATAAATGATTCATCCAATTCATGCCTACAAAAAGGCCTCAAGCATCCTTATGAAACAGAACAATGTTTTATCACATGATAATTATATAAGAAGGAATTGAATTAATGAACAAGCTAAGATTTTATGAAAATATTTTATGAAAGAAACATATATTTTCTAATACTGGCAAAAAAATAAGGATATTCTAGGGACACCTGGGTGGCTCAGTGGTTAAGCACATCTGCCTTCAGCCCAGGGTGTGATCCTGGGGTCCTGGGATCAAGTCCCGTGTCGAGCTCCCTGCATGGAGGCTGCTTCTCCCTCTGCCTGTGTCTCTGCCTCTCTCTCTCTCTCTCTCTCTGTGTCTTTCATGAATAAGTAAAATTTTTTTTTTTTAAATAAAATCTTAAAAAAAAGGATGTTCTGAAAAAAATACATTACAAATGGGCCTTGCCTCTGGTGTGTAGAAGTTTGAGATTATTGTCCAGGATGATGTTTGACAATGAAATCATTTAAGTGCTATTTGCTGAATATAAAAATATAACAGTAAAATCAATCATCACAAAGTGAAAGATAGATGTATTTATATAATTTGAATGTTATTCACTTAAGAGACTCAAAGACATCAGTACAAGCCCTGTTTTACAGTATGAATTTCAGTAATTTCACTCCATTATAACCCTTCTTCTATAAACACAGCTACATCTGACACAACATGAGAAGAAGCTTGTCAGCCAAATTAGCTTATGGAAATAAGGCTGTATGTCCAGAGTTGACACAGACTTTTCAGAAATGACTAAGAACTCATTTAAATTCACAGCTCTCTTGAGGATGATGGCTCAGTGCATGTGCTTGGCTCTGGCCTCCCCCAAGGGCCCACAGGTAACTGGAGAATGCTCTGCCAAACTGCTGTAGGAACAGGATCCTAGTACACAACAATCTCCTTCTGTGAACAGACACCACTTTATTTCTTCTTTCCTGATCTGTATAGCTTTTATTTTCTAAGAAATAGCTTACTGCATTAGCTAAAATTTCAGGTATGACATTCTAAAAGAGTGGTGAAGGGGTGCTTGGGTGGCTCAGTCCATTAAGCATCCAACTTCGGATTTCTGCCCAAGTCATGATCTCAGGGTCATGAGACCAAGCCCCGCATTGGGCTCTATGCTAGGCATGGAGCCTGCTTGGGATTCTTTCTCTCCATCTCTCTCTGGCCCTCATCTCTAGCTTGGGCAGGCTCTTGCCCTTTCTCTCTGTCTCTTATAAAAAGAATAATAATAAAAAAAAAGAGTGGTGAAAAATAAATACAATAAAAAAATAAAGTAAAATACTGGTAAGAGGGAGTATCCTTACCTTGTTCCTAATCTCAATGGGGAAGTTTTGAATGTCTCACATTAAGCATGGAATTAGCTGTAGGGTTTTTATAAATTATCTTGAACAAGTTGAAGAAATTTCTTAGTTTGCCGCACAGTAACTTTTAAAAACTGGGAATGTACTTTTTAGCAGAGGAGGTTCTTAGCACTTTCAGAGAAGAATGACTTTCCTGATTCAGGTTATGCATTTTTCAGAAGTAAATGATAAATGGTATCCGTGAATGAATTATTTCTTAGGCAAATTTTGCAAATGTGTTCCAGATGAATTATTATGATTAAAAGATCTAAAACACAGTCTAATTTTATAGTCTAAAGTACCACTATATTACCTGATTACATGAATCAAATGGATAGTATTGAGTCAAACAGTTTTTAACATCCCTGTCTAAGATCACAAGATCTTGTGACAAAATCTGAGTGTTCCTGCTCCTTGGTTCCTTCTACCTTGAAGAACACTTCTGTACATGCTCCAAGTTGCCAGAATTATGACGGCAACTTGAACTCTTTTTGTTTTGTCCATTTTTGACTGGATAATTTTACCATCGTGGATAAACTATCATTTGTCTATTTTGGTGAACATCTGCATAGATATCAAATCATTATTTTTAGAAATATTCTGATTTGATAAATTTATCAGAAAACACAAACAACTTTGAAAGAAGTTAGGAAAAAAGTGACAAATATTTGCACTTTCCCAATATTTTGAGAAAGAAATAAAGAAAAAAAAACAAGTTAAAAAGTGATCATAACTTATTATCCATTCTGCTTAGTGCAATAGCTGGCTTTTTTTTTTTTTTTTTTTTTTTACAGAATTAAATATATATTTTGAATAAGCATTCACACACATACACACACACACACATTATTTCCCCCTACTTCTATCCAGGAAGCTATATTTGAAAAAAGTGACAATATTAAGCCAAATAACTCTTAAAAAATCAAATATGAGTTAAATGTGAAGCTATCTACATAAAGTGACTTTATATTCTGATTTTCCCAAGTCTTTTTCAGAATATCCCTGTCTTTGCTCAAATATTAAAGGGCCCTCTTTCACTCTAAACAATGGGTGATCAATTACTGAGTGCCTACGTTCTACAGTATTGCTAGTGGCTTTCAAACATGACTATGACTCAATATTACCTTGAGATTGTCTTAAAGGGTAAGTTCATTGGATCCAGGTCTCAGAAACTCTGATTTAGTAATTTGCAGTTGGTCTGGCATGCTTACAGCTCTAATTGGTTACTGCATTAGTCTGCTAGGGCTGCCAGGAAAAAAATAAAATACCACGGACTCAGTGGCTCAAACAATAGACATGTATTCCACACACTTCTTAGAGGCTGGGAAGACTGGGAATATCAAGACGTCAGTTTCCCCGTGAGAGCTCTCTTCTTGGCTCCTGGAGGCTTCCTTCTCACTGACGTCAAATGGCTTTCCCCCAGTTTGTGCGCAAGGAGACAGAAAGATCGCTCTCCTGTGCTTCTTATCAATCCACCAATCCTGTCATGAGGGTCCCACCCTTATGACTTAATCTAAACCTAATTACTTTTTAAAGCTCCATCTCAAAATACATCACATTGGGAGTTAGGGTTTCCACAAAATGAATCTTTGGCGGTACATAAATACTCAGTACATCGATAATTTAAAAATTGCCCCTCATACACACAGACCAAAGAAAGAGGTGGGCCACTCCAGATTGGTTGGTGGTGGCAGGTTTAATAACCAAAGGAACTTAAATATAAGAGTTGTCTTGGGAAGCTGTAAAATTGAGTGTATCTCCATCACCATCCACCAGAATATTCTCTATAAGTTTATAGAGAAGCTTTAACTGGTCAGTCACACAGACAGTCTAGATATCCTCAACAACACAACAATTGAGCTCTCTCTCAGGCTGCTTTCTTAAAAACTGCTTCTACTATGGGAACAGTGGGTACAAAGCATATTCCAAGGACAAGGGAGGAAGGAGGTGAGGGATCTCTGATTGCCTGGGTTTGGCAGGTGGGTCAATGGAGCTCATATCCTCTTAGTGACCACCCCCAATAGCCAAAACGACTCCTTTAGGTGAGTCCAGGGAAAGGGGGCCAAGCCATAGTTTGAAAAGACAGAACTACATATGAGGATACACACATGACACAGACAACAAGAAATATGCTAAGGTAACATCCATTTTTTTCAAACTGTGAAGACTAAGCTCCATGCACAAGGCTGGGATAAATATATTTGCACGGTCCAAGTAAGAAGTGATGTTTGTTTGGCTTTTTCTGCCATGTATCAGTGTACCCAGTGATTGTACTGTAACTTAATTTGCCTTCCAAGTAAACTAAGTAAAAAGGACTTATCTACCATATGGTATTTTCTTTAGGTAAATTTTGAAGAAAAAATACAGAGCAGCTAAATTACTTACCTAAAATTGGTTCATTGTTTTTTGTTTGTTTGTTTTGTTTTGTTTTTGTTATTGTTGCTTAAGTAAACTCTCTTCTTTCAATACATGCTAGGTAACTGATAATGCCCTGTTCTCCACATGCAGAAGAATGAAACTAGACCACTCTCTTGCACCAGACACAAAGATAAACTCAAAATGGATGAAAGATCTAAATGTTAGACAAGATTCCATCAAAATCCTAGAGGAGAACACAGGCAACACCCTTTTTGAACTTGGCCACAGTAACTTCTTGCAAGGTATATCCACGAAGGCAAAAGAAACAAAAGCAAAAATGAACTATTGGGACTTCATCAAGATAAGAAGCTTTTGCACAGCAAAGGATACAGTCAACAAAACTCAAAGACAACCTACAGAATGGGAGAAGATATTTGCAAATGACCTATCAGATAAAGGGCTAGTTTCCAAGATCTATAAAGAACTTATTAAACTCAACACCAAAGAAACAAACAATCCAATCATGAAATGGGCAAAAGACATGAAGAGAAATCTCACAGAGGAAGACATAGACATGGCCAACATGCATATGAGAAAATGCTCTGCATCACTTGCCAACAGGGAAATACAAATCAAAACCACAATGAGATACCACCTCACACCAGTGAGAATGGGGAAAATTAACAAGGCAGGAAACCACAAATCTTGCAGAGGATGCGGAAAAAAGGGAACCCTCTTGCACTGTTGGTGGGAATGTGAACTGGGGCAGCCACTCTGGAAAACTGTGTGGAGGTTCCTCAAAGGGTTAAAAATAGACCTGCCCTATGACCCAGCAATTGCACTGCTGGGGATTTACCCCAAAGATACAGATGCAATGAAATGCCGGGACACCTGTACCCCGATATTTATAACAGCAATGTCCACAATAGCCAAACTGTGGAAGGAGCCTCGGTGTCCATCGAAAGATGAATGGATACAGAAGCTGTGGTCTATGTATACAATGGAATATTCCTCAGCCATTAGAAACGACAAATACCCACCATTTTGCTTCGACGTGGATGGAACTGGAGGGTATTATGCTGAGTGAAGTAAGTCAATTGGAGAAAGACAAACATTATATGGTCTCATTCATTTGGGGAATATAAAAAATAATGACAGGGAATAAAGGGGAGAGGGGAAAAAATGAGTGGGAAATACCAGAAAGGGAGACAGAACATGAGAGACTCCTAACTCTGAGAAACGAACTAGGGGAGGTGAGAAGGGGAGGTGGGCGGGGGGTGGGGGTGACTGGGTGACGGGCAGTGAGGGGGCACTTGATGGGATGTGCACTGGGTGTTATTCTATATGTTGGCAAATTGAACACCAATAAAAAATAAATTTATTTAAAAAATGCCCTTATTCTGAATGTTTGTTGGCTAAAGCTTCCCTAGCAATGTTTACTTCAAAAATTTTAAGCAGAATGTTGCCTGTTATTCTCTTGTGATGCTGGGTTGAATCAACAGGATGTGATTAGCCTTGTGTCATTTTGTTTTGTTTCTTATTACCTTAGTGGTAAACGACTGCAGGTGCCCTACTGCCTGCAAATTACCTTTTGACTACTGTTTCCCAATCGTCTTGATATGTAGGGGCTAGTTACTGGGAATTACTCTCTGCTGAATTCAAGTTCATAAGACTGAAAACTCATCTGGGTTTATAAGCATTACCTGTTGAACCCAGCTCACTGGTCTACCATATGTTTTTGTTCCCTGACTGGCAATATCCATTCATATAGAGCAATATATCCTCCAAAATGTGTTCTTGCGTTTTTCCCTTTTAACTAAAAAGAATTTAAGATGGGGATGTATAAATCTGGTTCATTAGATAATACCAAACAAGACTGCAAAATAAAATTTGTAAAGGTTAGAGCAAATAAACCGGCATGCACATTCGGATTCCTATAGAAATATCCAACGTCCACATATGCATTTACAGGAGAAATGGGCTTGCTTTTTTCCATGTCTAAACTACCATCTGCACTTTGACTCAATAGAATGTTTCCTTCTTAATTTGCTCAATTGCTCATTCATTCATTTAAATTCTATTATATTATTATGTAATGTATATTTAAATATACTGGAGTCCTGGTATTTCTTTAATGGGGCACCAGGGCCACCTAATAACAAAAATCACATGGAGTGCCAATTATCATGCAAATTTAAGGATGTCTACCTAATCAGAATCAAGGAGAGTGGGCCCAAGTATCAGTATTTATGGCAAGCTCCTTCTGTGATTCTCATGAATGATCAAATTTGAGATATCCACCTAGAAGTGAGAAGACAAGATATCTGTCCTCAAGATGCTCATATTTCATTGGAAGATGTTTCTTTAAAATAATATGAACACTGAGAGATTTAGAAATATTCAGAAGTTTCATTAATCATTTTCTACATGATGGCACTCGAAATCCTGGCAGTAATAATTCATCTTTCCAACTGCCTGACTATGGTGCTCTAGGTATCTGGAAGATTCATTATGTTCAGTTGCTGTTTGTTTCAATATTTAGTATATCATATTTTGAATTTTCCCTACAGACATCGTAAGGACAAGGTGGCTTCCATAAGGTCTTGTCTACATTTAAAGCAAAAAATGTTTAGGCATCGAATCTATATGTATCCATCAGCAACACAGCTCCAGAAATCTATTTTCTTCATCCATCACCAATCCAATGTATGCTGAATGTGATACAGCTCTGTAAAAAATGTGGGGCACAGACACATACAGGGCAGAGCTTATGACATTAGAATGTTATGATTAGGGTATTTACTGATAGGGAAGCATAGGCAAACCTGGAAAGTTAAGCAATACAGAAAACATATTTCATAAAATGATAAACAAAACCCAGATTTCAGAAGTCACAGTTATCAAAATGGATGACTATGACCAAAGAGTACTTTATGGCCAAAAGGAATATTTGTAGATTATGGAAGGGTGAATGGAGATAGGATATCCATGGAATGGGCATCTGGTATAACCAATCTGAGGATCTGGGATTGGGCATGTCTGTATAAAGACAATTGGATTTACTGCAAAATGATTGTTGGGAAATAGTGGAGATTAGGTGCTCAGTAATTAAAATACTCTCTGAATATTTCTCTGTTCCTCAAGTGATGGAAATTTTGAAAAGCCCTGTTGCTGCTGCCCCTGTAGAAAGTCAGGACTAAGCTTCACTACTTGTCAGATGTTATTACTGACTCTGGCTGAGCAGATGAGGTTATCTCTACTGCTACATTTAGCACATTTAGACTGTTCCAGTGGGTAACAGATTAACTTCAGAATTTTTATTTATATTTTTGTTATACAATTGATTTTATTTTTAAAGAAAAATTATGTAATATTATATAAAACACTGGCATCCCAGAATTGAAGCAAAAACAAAAAGAAACCCTCGACATATTTAGCTTCAAGCTATGACTCATGGAATTAACAACCATAAATTCATGAAGGAAGACATTTTTATGCTTTAGTAGGAAGATTCAATTTTTCCTCCTCTATATTTTTTTCCCTTACTACCATTAAAATTGATGGTGAAGCATTTTATATCTCCTGAGGAGAAAAAGAAGGAGAATTCACATGTTTTGAGTATGGACTATGACTCAGGCACTCCCTTCAGGTATATATCTCATATATTTTGCCCTTACATTCCATGAGAGAAAAAGCTCAAAGCTTCAGTCACTCTGCCCAGACCAGAAACTTGCAAAACTTGAAATATAACCCAGGACTTCCTGACATTAAGTTTCTTTTTTGTGTAATATTTTATTTATTTATTCATGAGAAACCCAGAGAGAGAGGCAGAGGCACAGGCTCCATGCAGGGAGCCCGACGCAGGACTCGATCTCAGGACCCCGGGGTCACGACCTGAGCCAACGGCAGAAACTCAACCACTGAGCCCCCCAGGAGTCCCCTGACATTAAAATCCTAATGCTACAGTGGCATTATCTCAAGAAATTTACCTGTGGAATCTATAGGCTTGGCTGGTTTTGAAAGAGAGACAGGAAGAGAGAGTAGGGAGGAAGGTTCTTCTTTTCGGAGAGAATCAAGTATAAATATCACCAATCGGGGTTGAACTATGATTGATTTGATGAATACAGTACAACGGAAGTCACATTATTGCAATTTTGGCCCCAGACTTAAGAAGACTGAAAACTTCTACCTTGGTCTTTGAGAGCCCTAAGCTATCATGTAAGTGGTTTAGCTACCTGGCTAGAGAGACCACATGGAGAAGCCCTAATACAGAAAGGGCAAGGGATCCATCTGAGACCCTTCAACTCTTCCCACTGCAGCACTAGGCACATGAATAAACACATCTTTAAATATCCACACAATCCAGGGATCAGCTGAATGTACCAAATAGCCAGGCCAATGCCACATGGATCCAAGAATTGCTCAGACAAGTGCTTTTCAACCTCCTGAATTCCAAAATTATGGTTGTTTTGAAAGCTCTGGGTTTAGGGGTCATTTGCTACACAAAAATGACATTCATATTTGGAATATGCACACACAGATACACATGCCCACATACAGGCACATATAATACATGAACACGCACACTTATTACTCATAGCTGGCTTTCTAGAGCTACCTCAACACCATTAAATCAAGACTGTGTATCTCCTAAATACTATTTTTTCTTTTCTCTCTCTCTCATACCTTCCCATCCAACCCTTCTCTCCAGAGCTGGAGTGTGTATACACATACATATACAGAAACACACGTTTCAAATATTTCAGTTATGATCTATGTAAATGTATTTTATCAGTCCAGGTAAAAGCAGTATTTTGAGAATAAAGAGAAGAGGTAAAATGAAACTGACCTCAATATAATTTTTATGCAATGAACACATGGAATGTAATTTCCTATAAAAACTGAAGTTTTGAGATTCTTATCATCTAGAAATATGCATGTTATGGGGAATAAGAAGATTATCTATGATATTTATGAGATTTTTAAATAAAGACAATTAGAAAGATAATTTTAAAGTTTTAAGACCTTAAATGAAATATTTTATTAGTAAATATTGAATGTTTGTAGAAATACTCTAATTTACATAGAAATACATTTTGAAAATAAAGATAAAATAATAATCAAAAAGAATTCTAGAAGTACTTCTTAAATATGATCATCCCCAGTTTGTTCACATGATTTATAAAAATCTGATGGGCTCAAAGAGCAAATACAAAAAAAATAAGTTCATTGATATATTATGCCTGTTTAAACATTGGCATATTTTTTCTACTCTTACTCCATAATTTATTTTTTCTCTTTAAATTGTGTTTATGATGCTTAAAACAAATTTCAAAAGGTAAGATGTTTTAGACATTTTTTTTTTTTGCAATTGCAGTTACTATTTGAGAATGGGTACTTAATACAAATGTACTGAGCATTTTTGGAATATTTATTGAAACAACTATATTTAAAGCCATTATTTAATAAAAATATTAAAACACTGCTTTATAAACATGCATGCATGTGTATATATGTGTGTATGTATATACACACACATGCATATGACTGTTTAATTCTATTGGTAATGGTTTACTTAACAACATAGATCTATAACTCAAAATTGATGATTTTTCCCATAGTACTAGTTTATTTATTATGCCATCTGCCTTCTTAATTTTTTAAAAGGAATTTTAATTTTCCTTTTAGAGTATCATTTTATTTCATGATGCATTATGTCATACTTTAATAATTTAAAAATGTGCTGTCATTTTCAATAAGCTGTTTATCACATGATACATGCTATATATATGAACATGTATGTACGCGTATATATTATAGAGACGTTATATATGTCACATATAACAAATACGCAATACTGAGGCAAACTCATATACCTAGTCCTTAAAATTATCTTTAAGACTTCAAGGGTATGCATATGTAGGTTTATTGCCTTTGGCACATAATCAACCACTGAATCCTTAAGGCACTGTGGACAATTCAATTGATTATTAAGTTTCGAGAAAAAAAAAATGGGAATGTAGTCAGACGGCTACAATATATTGAAGAAGCAACATAAGAAAAGTACAAATACAATTTTAAAATACAGAAAAGTAATCCCTTGGCTTTAAAAAGGCTTTTAAATGGCCATGCATTTTTACTGCCATTGATCTTTTAAATATAAGTCTAAAGTGAAACCATAACAAAATTAATCATTTAACCATGACACTAACTGTTTTCATGGAAACTTTAGGAATGATAAGAGTGTAACATGTTTGACAGTATTTGGAGAAAGATATCACAATGATTTTGTAAATGTGATGGATAATTCAATTTTAGGTATCTAGTTGTCATTAATTTATAGGTAAATTTATTATTAATTAATAACTAATGAGAACCTATTGTTACTTCAGCATCACAGAGAGGCAGTATGGTAAGATCACGTGAATAGGGACACAGGTTATGAATATCCCTTACAAGCACAGAGGTGGGTCACATAAAGTAATAGGAACAGTAAGTAACTCAAAGAAACAAGAATATTTTATAGAATTTTATTCCTGGGAAAGTTGTTTCCTCTAGTGGTAAAGCCTCATCTGTTCACACTCATGAATGGTTCAAGTGAACAACAGTAGCCTGGATACATTCTTCGCATTTCCTAGATATAAGTGATGCAGTAAGTTTGTAATCTGGTAACACATTTAACTAGCAGCTAAATGATAATAACAGAATATAACATAGAAGGGTAGATATTATGTTCTAATTTAAATGGTATTCACAAAATGCTTGAGTGCTTGTTGAGTTATGTAAATGCAAAATGCTGCTGTTTTTATGTGTGATAGAAAAATGACATAGGATTTATTGTTTTTTGATAACTCAAGACATGGAAGCTGAATCCACCAATACATGAACAGATATTTGGTCCTTTGATAAACAGAGTAAACAAAAAGCCCTAAACACATGAAAGATGAGGCTGGAAGGATTTTTCTTATATGATTCCAGGAGTACTATGTTGTTGATGAGTGAAGTTGCAACCATGGAAAGGGAAGGAATGGTAAATAACTGATAAATATGTCATGCTGTTGATTACTGGGAATATGGGATAATTTGACATGTTGCTCAAAAAAAGGAATTGGGTTAATAAAATAGACTTATTGAGAATCTCCTCCATAGCAGACAAAAAATTGAAAGATGGTATCTTGCAAATGTTGAATAGGGACATGAATCACCAAACAGTAAAACCAGACAGATAAATAGAAAATTGCCACCAATTGTTAACTTTGACTTGTTTCTATAGCGATCATAAAATCGTCAACTGATAGATCAGTGAAAGCTAACAGGCATTAGAATTCTTACATCTCTCCCTACTTGTACCGTGACTAATAAAAACGCATCTTTCATCTTTGCATATCACATGCTATAGTATCTGTCATAAAAAAAAAAAAGAGAGAGAGAAGCAGGGGCACTTAGTGGCTCAGTCGGTTAAGCATCTGCTTTCACTCAGGTCATGATCCCAGGGTCCTGGGGTCGAGCCCCACATCCAGCTCCCTGCTCAGCAGCGAGACAGCTTCTCCCTCTCCCTCTGCCCTGCACACACACACTCTCTCTCAAATACACAAATAAGATCTTAGAAAAACAAAACAAAAAACAAAAAAACATTGAAAAGCATGCAGAACCTGAATTTATGCAAATTCTTTTAGCCTAATCTGTGAAAACAAGACTCCACTCATATAGTAAGAATTGTGACTGAGCGGAGGATTTGGGTGCAAGGTATGGAAGGAATGGAGAGAGAACACACACAGACAAAGGAAGATATTGACCCTGGGTTGCACATCTAACAAAGTTAAGGATGATGCATCAGGGATATATTGACAGCCTTTATACATCCCACCTCACTCAGCTGCCAAGATGAAGGTTATCCTGGAAATGATGTGACTTCAGCAAGGTGCCTATTGGCACTTTAGATTTTTTTTAAATAATTATTTTATTTGAGAGAGAGAGGAAGAGAGAGATAGTGGGAGGGACAGAGGGAGAGGGAGACAGCATCTCAAGCAGACTCCATGCTGAGTGTGGAGCCCAACGTGGGGCTCGATCCCAGGACCTTGAGATCATGATCTGAGCCGAAACCAAGAATCCAACACTTGACCAACTGTGGCACTCAGGTGCTGGGCACCTGAGATAGATCTCGAAGGGGCTGAGAGCTAGGAGTGAGGTGCTGAATGTACTCCCCAGCCTGGCTATAAGTCCTTCCTCAAAGGAGAGTCAGCATCAAGCATCTATGTCTACTGAACAGTAGACTTTGTTTCCCTTATTTCCAGTTGAAACCTTCTGGGCTTTATTGAAGCTCAATACTATATTAAAAATGTTCTCACATTTAATAGCTCTCTTACTGCCAAATCCATTGGATAATGTCAGCTTTCATCTTTCCATTAGCAAACCGGCCACAGTGCACTATCCTACCTTTCCCAAGGACTTCATTTATTTTGTCTCTCTCAGTTTTACTCTCTTGTGTTGCCATCGCACTCATCTACTTATTGATATACTAACTTAATAATTTTGACAACTATTTGCCCTTTTATCACTAGAATAAAAGCTCCACAAGGTTGAGGATTTTTATTTGTTGTGTTTTCACTGCTGTGCTCTTATTGCCTAAAACAATCCCAGACCCACAGCTATCCTTAATGAATATTAGCTCAATGAATGGAGTGCTACAAAACACATAGAAATGCATCCGAGCATCAAGTTTTGAATTTAGAATAAAATGAGGCAAGATATAAAACAAATAAAGCTACTAAATTTAATTTACCTCCTTTGAATATTAAACGAATAAGCTTGCCAGGGCTTTTGGAACAAAGTGCCACAAACTGTGAAGCTTAAAAAACAAAAATTTACTGCTTCACAGTTGTGGAAGCTGAAAGTCTGAAATCAATTGGTGGAGTCGGTTCCTTCTGATGGCTGGGAGGGATGGACCTGCTCCAGGCCTTTCTTTTTAGCTCGTATATGGACATTTTCATGCTCACATGGCATTCTCCCCACACCTTCAAATCATGCCCGCCTGAGAGTATTTCTACATCCAAATTCTCCCTTTTTATAAGAATACTAGATATATTGTCTCATAGCCCATCCTATGAACTCACTTTAACTTGACTACTGCTCTAAAGACCCTAACTCCAAATAAGGTCACATTCTGAGGTGGTGGGTGTTAGGAATCTAATATATAAATTTGAGAGCAGGAACAATTCAACCTTTGACACTAAGGGAAAAAAAAAGAAAAAAAGAAAGAGTTGCACCAAGAAAAATGAATATATTCAATATGTAAGGCTGATCTTTGAGCCTATACTAGTGAAATTCTTTAAGCAAACCATAAGGAATACTTAGACCAAAAAGTGATTCATGAAGGATCCTAAGTTAAGAACACGCACTATGAAAATATATGTGAAAGGACATAATGTCAAAGTGAGATGGAGATAGATAAGGACTTTTGTGACTGCAGTCTGATCTGAGGACAGAGATTATACAAGCATATGACCAATAAAGAGTGGCTCTAGATTGATTCCTTCATCCCTTTATCTATAAAGCCATTCATTCCTCCAACTACTAGTTGTGGAGTTCCTACTAGAATCCAGCACTGTCCTAGGGGCAGACAAAATCACTGCCCTCATGAAGTTTACATTCTAGAGAAGATTCTAGAGAATTTTCAGATTACTGAAAAACATTTTTAAAAAGTTTTTATTTGAGAGAGAGCATAGAGGGAGAGAGCACAAAGGGGGAAGGAGAAGCAGACTTCCTGCTGATCAGAGAGCCCAACGTAGGTTCATTCCCAGGACCCCAAGATCATGACCTGAGGTGAAGGCAGATGTTTAACCAATTGAGGCACTCAGGCATCCCTGAATTTTTTTTTTTTTTTAAAGCATATTAGGTTGTAATGATTACTGGGGTTGGGGAGGGATGAAGCATTTGGTTTGGGGCTTAGAGTTTTAACTAGGACTGTAATAGTGGTGGGTTGGAGTTACCTTGGACTGGATCACAAGGATAGATTGTTAAAATTTCAAGAATTTGGAGAGCTGATTAGTAAATACAGCCATTGCTAAAATTAAATAATAAAATTACACTTCAGGAAATTTAAAAATAATACATAATGAAAACTCATCAATTTCTAATTGAATTACCATATTTTACTATTATTTATGCTCTTGATGTCATTTATGTCTTTTTAATCTATATGACTGAAATACTGCAGAATGAAGTGATACTGCTCATCCTTTCCCAATTTCATGTTCAATGATGTCATCTCAGTAATCTGAAAATCATTGGCAGTAGAAGTATTTTTCACCATGGGATTCAGGAAATGCTATTAAATTGAGGTTTAATTTACTGATTTAGTGAATGTCTAGACCTGAAGATGTAAAAGAGAGAGCATAAATAAAACAGAATAAGCTCAATGTGTAACTATTACATTCTGAATAATTCAAAATTTGAAAAAATATTCTAATGAGAACTTAGCAGAAGAAAGTATTCATGTCATTGATAAAAAATCGAAGTTCATATAAACATCTTTTACCTACACATTCATGTAATCAAAAATAGTAAGTGTAAAACAAACAAACAAACAAATAAAAAACAACAACAAACCACAAAAATAGTAAGTGATACTCACACTGGAACTAGACTTAGTTATTTGTCAATGACCTGAGCAACTTCTTTGCTGAATCAGATAGTGTTCAAGCATTATTTATGATAGCATTATGTCAATACTCATTGAATTGCAACAATAGGTTGTATATGGATGCAAAAGTTTGGCTAAAATCAATGCAAGCATTCTGTTAGCATCAAGAGGCTACATGGAATTTACAATAAATAGCAATGCATATTTTATAATTGTAAATAGGGTGCTACATGTCTTCTATACCAGTAAAAATGACAATAAACATATGTTCTTATGCACATGCATGTATATTTCTGTCTGTTAAATATTTACTAGCACACCACTGCCTGCTAGGGATACACAGACTTGAAAGAAATGAGAGAAAAGTTCCAGGCAAAACGAGTCACATGTCCAAGTGCTGTCATGTGGGTACTCTCTAGCTTATTGGGGGGGAATTTGTAAAATCAGCATCTTGAAAGCAAAAGGAACAAGAGGAGATGAAATCAGAATGACACAATGGGCCAGATTATTTATAGACATGCCCATTATTGTAAGGCCTGCAAATAAATGAGATGGGAAGCCAAAAGCAGGTTTTGAGCAAAAGAATAACATGATCTGATCTATTTTAATGTGACTGCTTTGGCTGCTGGGTTGGGAAAAGATTGTGTGGAAGAAGGGCAGAATTAAGGACATGGGTTAGGAGGTATTTATGACAAAGCTAGAGTGAGCGAGGAGATGGGGCTAGGCATTGAGTATGTCTTGAAGATAGTGCTTGCCAATGAGATAGATCTGTAGTATGAAAGCAAAACAGGGATGGGGTATGACTCAAGGGTTTTGGACTAGTTACAGAAAACTGTGGGGACCGTGTGTGAGGAGTGGCTAGAGTTCAGGAATTTGATTTTGTACATGCGCAGTGATATGCTTCCTAGACACCAGGCACACAATATGCTGGTATTGAGAGGAGCAGTCCAGAGCCTAGTCTTGTATATGTGGTCAGCATAAAGGAGATACTTAAAGCCATTAAGCATGATGAGATTAGCAAAGGAATGAGTGACTAGAAGGAGCTCAAATATTGAACACTGGCATATGCCGGGGAGTTTGGGAGAAAATACAGAAGCAACACATGACCAGTGGCCATTGAGGAAAGAAGAAAATCACGAGGGTGCAGCCTCCCAGAAATGTATTTCAAGGAACAGAAACTGATCCAAGTGACAAGTGCTGTTGTTACGTAAAGTAGGATGTGATCTGAGCAACGCAGGAAATGAACGGATGTCGGGACATCATAATGGGAAACATGGAGGTCAGACCTAAACTTAACAGCAGATATGAAGTGATGACAAGGATATGTGAGACATTTGGGAGTAAGCTTCTAAGGACAAGACTACTGATGGGAAATGGGGTATAAGGGAAATAGAGTGATTCAAATGTCACTCGAGTATTTGGCTTAAGGACTTGGGTCAGTGACGAGTCTCTCTACAAGATTAGAAGGATGATATAAAGATCAGTGAAGAGGGCGTTAATTCATGGCTATATTGACTTTTATGTGCTTAAGAGCTATCTATGTGAAAAAGACTGATGAGTAGTTGAACACATGGCATTCAGTAGAAAGCTCTGGGTTGGCAAATCAGGATAATAATGATAGTTATAAAGAGATGGATGGATATAAACTCACTCTTGCCCAACATAATGAAGAGAGTGCCACTTATTACAATTAATGGCCTAAATTGCTCTTCATTGAGTCTTCATTCCGGGCATTGTATACTAAAATGTTAATAATCAGGATAAAAAAAATTATTGAGAAAAGGCAAGTGGGATAAAGTCAGTGTGTCTAATCTTGATACATATGAAGGGATAAAAGACTATTTTGACATTGCTTTGTTTCTTCTATAGATGTAACTATTGGATGGGTGGAATTAGCAGAATTACTGCTTTGTGTTAGCAAGATCTGAGTCAGGTTTAGACAGTATGATAACAGATGGACTACACTGAATTTTCCTCAACCAAATTTGGAGGATTTTTTTGCACAATATAGGGATCACTTAGAGACTCTTAGAAAAGTAGACGATATGTCCCCAAAGTAAAAGAAACAAATTGTAGAGAAAAAATAATAATTTAAGAAGGGGGGAGTGGATTATTTTGAATTTTTTTTCAATTAATGATTTAAGCAATCTAGCCACATCCCACCTTGGCCATTCATGCATTAGTGATCACTGTGACCCTTCCTATGTAGCTATATCCTACGTGGGACCTGCCAACTAGAACTAATACATATGAACTGTCCTAGTGCACCTTTTTGGGTTTTAATGTTGTTTCTGTATCCTATGAAATAGCACCCAGAGTTAGTAGGAATCCCCTGGTTTGGGGGGTGTTTGTTTTTTTGGTTTGTGCATATGGATGTGTTTTGTGTTTGCAGCTAAGAATGCTGGTATATTGCAAAGTGGACCAGGATCCTACAGTCTGAGAGTAGCTACTTTCTAATTCTCATCCCAAGATGTTTCTTCAACCAAACACTTGTCATTCAATACTTTCTCATTTTGTTTCTTAGTAGGGGGGCAAGGCAGAAAAAAATGGTGCAAGCACCTAAGGAGGCCTATGAAGTAAGTAGAAAAACCCTGCATTAATCAATGCAATGTATTGCAGATGGAATATAAAGATCTGGTTTCCTTAAAACAGTTGGGAATTCTCTGTATAGGGTTACTTATAATTTGAAGAGTGATTTATATTAGAGAACAAGACATAATCAGAGAAGGATATAGAACAAGAATTGAAGCAGGAAGGGAATTAACATGGCAAATGATGGCTGAGGAAGAAAGATCAAATGAAGCATTGATTTGGTTATTTAGAGACCTTTTCTATTAAAACAAACCTAGAAATCATATCACTTTTGTTGATTTAGCACCTTTCGCTGCTTATTTCAATGCTGTTCACTCTTAGGGTCCCAGAGAACCTATAAATGTCTTTCCGCTGATTCAAGTACCATTTATCAAAGTTACTGCATGAGCTCACGAGGTAAGAGTTTACACATCTCTCTTGGCAGTATTTCCCTTTCAGAAATAATTCTAAAACGAATTAACTATAGAGAGAGCACCGAATGTGAGCCCAGGTAAGCCATAGGCCTGAGATATTTAATGCATGTGGATAATTGAGAAGGTGTATCAAGTTGGAATTTTGGCATATTCTCCGTTAATTTAGAAGCAGCAGAGTAATATACATGAACATAACTCCTTTCCATTTTACTCTTTCTTTACGTCAGCTGAGATCCAAAGTGATTCTACATTTATCAGTTTTTGCTTTGCTTTATAACAGAAATTTATTCGCTCAGGCTCTTGATTTAAAAATATATTATTTTACTTCTTAAACAAATCTAAAAATGATTTTTTTTTAGCTCTTAATATCTCCTTTGTGGTAACTTTAGCAAGGACGCTAAATCAGCCATTTCTCAAACTGAGGCTATTTTCAAGTTATAGGCTGGATCAAAAAAACTTTGCTATACGCCACAAAAACATTCAGAGCTTTGCTAAAGGGCTTATGTCTTAAGGAACTTACTTACATTTTATTCATAAAAATTGAAGAGAAGATAATATCGTCTTTTTGAATTACTGAAGAGATACAGATAATAATCATCCAGTACTGTGTTTAAAATCACTCAGAGATAGTAAGGACCACATGCTGTTAATGTCACTGAAATTTATATTTGTAATAGGCTAATTAAAAATAGCTCATTCAGTCATAAGAATGAAATCTTTCCACGTTCAACAACATGGATGGACCCTGAGAGCACTGTACTAAGTGAAATAAGAGGAAGACAAATCTTGTATGATCTCATTTATATGTGGAATCCAAGATAAAACAAAAACAAAAACCCCAGAGATACAGAAAACCGATTGTTGGTTGCAAGAGATGAGAGGTGGCAGAGGGAAGGTGAAACAGGTGAAAGAGTCAGAAAGGGAAAAACTCCTATTTATAAAACAAACAAGTCATGGAGGTGTCATGTATAGCTTGGTGGGTATAGTTAGTAATACTGTGTTGCATATTTGAAAGTTGCTGAGAGTTGGGACACCTGGGTGGCTTAGTGGTTGAGCATCAGCGTTGGCTCAGGTTATCATCCCGGGGTCCTGGGATCGAGTCCCACATCAGGGTCCCTGCAAGTTAGATCTCAAAAATTCTTATCACAAGAGAAAAAAATATTTGTGACTATGTATGTTGACAAGTGTCAACTAGACTTATTGGGATCATCATTTCACAATATATACAATGTTGAGTCGTTATATTGCACAGCTAAAAATTAAATCATGTCATACCAATTATAAGTGGTATGTAACATCCCTAAAAATGAATTAAGAGTATTTCTTATTCTCCTTTAATATTTTGAAAAATTTACTCTTTCTTTTTTCTATTTCAAATGCTGCTTTTTGATCATCGATAGTATGCTCTAGTCAGTGGGATTTTCTCTTAGCTGTATTTGTAGACTAATTTGCAAAAATGACACATGTACTTTGGTAATACGGTACGGTTGACTAGGGCCTAGGGGACTAAAGTCAGCTGCCTACATTCATGATTTGGGTCCACCATATTCTTGTCTAACTTCCCTCAGTTATAACATGGAAACACCAGTAAATATTACATTTGATTGATGTGAACTCGCGTGACTTAATTGATGAAAGCATTTAGAACAATGCATATTACATAGCAAATTCTCAATATAGTTATCATCTGCCTTAAAAAAAAACACACATTTCTCTTTTTCAGTTTTGTTCAAAGATGGGCATGTGTTTCTTTATTCAAAGCAAATATGCAAGTCAGAACCTTCACAGTTCAAGAAGTGTTCTCTGATTTGCATTTTTTCCCCTAGAGGATTTAGAATAGTGAGCTATTTGTTTTGTTTGCCTCAGCATTGGCAATATCTCAATCTGTAGTTCCAGAGGTTTCCTTTTTTTTTTTTTTTTTTCCAATTCCAATTAGAAATGCATCCCCTAACCATGTTTTCCTCAGGTTCTCATTCAGATGTACATTCATTTTCCCTTCATTCCCTCTGATCTTCTTGCTGATTGTAAGAGCCTTCGTGTTACTTCCAAACCCAGGGCTCTTCCCTAGAGTTTCCTTTGATCCTAACTCTATCAGCAGGCCTTTATTACACACTGTCATGAATCTCCTTTATCTCTAGGTACATGCACATGTACAGAGCTATGAATACCTTCCATGTGCGGGACGTTCTATTAAATGTGATTTTTTGCACTTATTTCACTTAATCGCCTTGTGATCCAGGTCCTTCCTTACCCAAATTTAGGATTACAGAACACTTACAAGTCTACTATTTTCCAACTTTTCTTCTTAATTTGGGCACCTGTAATTAGGGAAAAAGCTGAACCTTACTGATCATGTCCCACCCTCTCTGCGTTCTGTAGTTCTGTGGGTGCCTGCGGGTGCGTGCCCTCCCAGGAAGCACTGCACCCATGCCTTTGTGGAAGCTTTCTCCCGCTGGCTGCTGGCTGATTCACAGCAGGATGCAGACTCTGCTCTGATTGCTGGAGGCCGCTCAGTAAAAGAAGACAACGATGTCTTAAGTAGTGGCCGGTGCATTGTAGTCATCTATACAGCACTCGCTGGTCTCCAGTGTGCTTACCTAGCTCCTCGCTCTAAAGAAACACAAGAAAATTCCTACATATCCCGCTCTCTGTGATGTCTCTTTATAGATCACCCATCGCCCTCAGATTTCACATTGCAGCCCTGCTGTCAAACAGAACTCACTGAAGCAAAGATATCAGCCATTACCTCCATATTGTCAACAGTTATTAAATGCAGCCTATGCCCTCTGTTTGCTTTTTACATGTTAATATGACTACATTCTAAACAAATTACAAATCACGAAAAGAATCCCGTTAATTCCTTCAATGAAATAATGAATTTGGTGAATATTGATTGCATTATCACTTGTAAGTACTCAGAACACAAAAGGGTACAGAAAACAATCCTGAAGCAGATCTGCACACATTTAAATAGCACGCCTTTTATTTTATCGTTACATAACCGCCACGTGAGTTAAATCTGGATCATTTTGTTTTATTTTATTAAGATTTTATTTATTTATTCATGAGCGACACAGAGAGATTGGTAGAGACGCAGGCAGAGGGAGAAACAGGCTCCATGCAGGAAGCTTGACGCGGAACTCGATCCCAGGACTCCAGGATCAGGCCCTGGGTGGAAGGGAGGCACTCAACCGCTGAGCCACCCAGACATCCCCAATCTGGATTAGTTTAAACATGGTTTTAAAAACTTATTTAGGGAACGAGATGTTGAAGGGTGGGATATCTCCTAGCTAATATTCACATAATTTTCTGGCTACCGAAACATGTAGGCTTTGACAGAAATGAGTGAGAAGACCCTGGATGGAATTATTCTGTTCTAGTAACTTCCTATTTGTAACCTGGAAATACTGGTCAAATTCAAAACAAGTCCCTTTCCCTGAAGTATTCTTGTAATGGTATGCAGGAATTTAAGTGAAAGGAAAGTTTTCTCTCATCTAAATTATTATATTACATGATTTTTGCAGAACTATAATGTGTGAAGAGAAAAGCTTGTAAATAACTATATTTTGATACATAACAATATCACTGTCTAATAGGGCAAGCTATTATTGTTTTCTTTTTTTTTTTCTATTCCCACACTAGTAATCTAAGCAGTCCTGAAAATAATATATCGATTAAAAACACGGGGTCTGAAGACCAACTGGATGGAGTCCAAATCCTATTCTTACTGATTAACTGGCCTTAAGGAAATTAATTCTCTATGATTCAGTTTCCTCCTTTAGAAAAGGGGAGTCATGAGTGCTTATCTTGCCATAAGGCTATAGTAATGATTAAATAAAAGGCAGGTGCAGGGCGCTTGCTTGGATAAGTGTCTGCTTTGGTCCCAGGTCATGATCTCAGTGTCCTAGGATGGAGCCCCAAGCTTCCCATTGGGCTCCCTGCTCAGCTGGGAATCTGCTTCTCCTACTCCCTCTACCCTACACACACACACACACACACACACACACACTCCCTCTCTCAAATAAATAGAATCTTTAAAAATAAATAAATAAACAAACAAACAAATAAATAAATAGAAGCACGTGCAAAGCACTTAGAAAACTACCTGGGAAAGCATAAACAAAATCAGAAGCAAAGATTAGTATTGCTCTTACTGTTTTTATTATATTGTCATATGTCAGGATGACCAGATAATATAATCAGTTAAAGAAGATGCTTGGAGGAACATTGTTCTCAGAACTATTTTAGTAGTTTGAAATTTACCAAGCTTGGCAACATAACCTAGCTTTCAACTCAAAATGGCTCTGTGAGGTGGTAGGACAGGATATTTGCGCATGAATCCCGATTTGTTGACGAGGACAAAGACACAAAATGCAAAATATCAAATAACTCATCCAGATTAGTTAAAAATTGTTCAGAGCTTTCTACTAATTACTGATTCCAGGTTTGTTTTCCAGAGCAAATGGATGGATGTAGCACGTTCCGTATGTAGATCTGTAGGCCAACCTAACCAGAGTTGTCCACCGGAGTACTTCGTGTTTTACTATAGGCAACTGTTTGGACATAAGGATATCAGATATCTATATTGATGTTGGTCATTAGGTGATTCTCTTTAGATTGCATAAAATAAAATTTATGTATGTAGAAACATATGGAAACTCCAAAAATTGTCTTCTCTTGGTTTAATTTTCATGGGAAAGATGTTGCTATTGTGATTTTTATTTTTATCTATCATCTATCTATCATCTATCTATTATCTATCCATCATCTATCTATCATCTATCATCTATCTATCTAATCTTTTATTTTTTATTTATTTTTTATTTTTTTGTGGAATCACTCCTGGAAGACCACAAGAAATGAGAGTGAATGTTCGTCAAACCCTTAATAATACAGCCCCTCATCTCTGGAAGTTGTATTCGATGGTTGGAAATGTATGTGCTAAGTTGAGGCTTTATGTAATTAATTAGTGATTTGGGTGAATGATTATGACATATTTGTGCCAAAAAAGAAGAAAACAGGTATAAATTCTTATAAAGCAGGCTGTGTATGTGCATGCATGTCTGCATATATGTATCCATCCATCTTTTATCCAGTTTTTTTTTGTTTTGCATTACAAATTATCTTTGAAAATGATTTTGAAAGAGGAGTTCGCAGATATGTCTAACAAGTTGAACATGGTTTTACAGAATATAATTCTCCAAAGTAATTGCTTCAAAGAGTTACAATCATTTTTATGTGCTTTGGCAGAGGAAAAAATAGACATTCCGATTAATTTTTGGTCAAAATGTGTATTTATTACAGGTGATGGCAGCAAGGGAAAGTTTCCTAAAAGTAAAGACGAATTTTTCTCTTAGTAAAGTGCCAATGAATTGTGAAATATTACCCATAAAACCACTATTTGCTGAAATAGACCTGACTCAATCGATGATTTTCAATTACTGAGTTAAAAAGCCCTCCCTTGATTTTTATATAGTCTGATTCACTTAGGGCAATAAACACTACAGAAAAGGCTGATAAGCTGCAAATTTTACAACTAGGTTTGGGGCTTAATTAATAAGCATTCATCACTTTTTTTATTAATCACTACTTTAATGGTTCAAAAACCATGCACAAACATTTTTCCAACCAAAAATGCATATATTTTTTTATTTGAATGATCTTCTTGGTGAAAGGGTTTTACTTTATTTTCTATGTTTGGTAAATGTTCAGTTCACATGATGTGTCTTGAAAGAGAAATACATTTATGATTTAAATTTTATTTACTTATAAGTTCAATTAGCAATTTTCATATGTACTGAAATCTCTAATCTCCAAAATGTGTTTTCAATACACATCAAATTCAAGCTGTTTCATTTGGAAAGACAAAACTACTTACATAAACTTGTGGAATTACCATAGTTGCTAAAAAAATAAAAAGAACAACAAAAAAAGCTAAGATCATGACAATGTGTATTCTTAGCTGACTCTCCACCCTTATTGGCAATTTGCAAGCATGAGTTTTTTTTTTTTTAATCTTATTTACATGACTATGGATTTACCTTTTATAAGCAATGTGGTTCTTCTCTTTCAGCCAGAAATGATGGAATAAATATCATCTCCTCTCAAGCAAAACTGAGAGAAAAAGACTGAATCAAAACCATCTGTGCCTCTTGTCTTAATGGAGTCTTGCTCCTCTGAGGAAAATTAAAGTAGAGCTTTTGGAAATCTACAAATTGCAGGTAGATTTTTTTTTCCCTGGGAGATTGTTTTATTCCTGTTAAATTGGGCATACTATAAAAGCCAATGTTAACCCCGAGGCTTTATTTATTTAATACTGAACTTTGTTTGGTCCCAGTCTCCACACTCCTGGTCCGTATGTCTTGTTCTAATGGCTTCTCTTATTCCACTGCAATCACCACTTTCTAGAATTATACGTAATTTTAATTTTATTATGTTTTATAGTATATTGTCTATCTTCTCTTCACCACCCCTGAGGACTAGACTATAAGCCAGGTGGTCATGGATACGGGTCTGTTTTGTTTCCTGACATATACCAAGCACCGTAGTGAATGCCCAACGTACAACATAGAACAAGTTTGTCAGTAAACACTTGTTAAATAAAACAGTACCTTAATTAATGACAAGATGATCATTAAGGTGGCACAGAGCATACGAACCAGAACCATCATAGTTTCTCTCAAGCTTTTTAGACCTTTTTATTGTCAATGTGTGGTGCTTGGAGTCAGAGCCTAGGCAGTACCTGAGAACTTGCTGGAAACACAAACCCAGACCTGTCAATTCTGAATCTGTGTTTTCATTTTCATGAAACCCTCTACTTAACTGTAATGCCATTTAAAAGAAATCTTTTATTATGCAGCTCATAGGGGTCATTTGCTAATTTGTTCCTCCTTTGCCTTGTTTTATAGAAGAAATTCCTCTCCATTTTCTCCTCTGTCAGTATACAGTGAGGTGGTAACTGCATGTAGATCAAACACTCCTTTAGTGCATGTATTTACTGAATATTTTGCATGGACTATGCAAGTTCAAACAGTGTCTTTCCTTCTCACTTGACTGATAAGAGGTAATTGACCCAGTTATACCCAGCTTCTCGACTTAGGTCCAAATTTTATTCTGAGTAAGTGATTACTGGCTGTGGTTTTTGGAAAAGAGTGCAAATTGAGGAAACCACTCACTTAGAGTCGAACTGAATTGACCAAAGAAATGTTCTAATAGGGGAAAAGCTACTCAACTCTGTAAAAGTGCCATCCAGGCAACATAAGCTTTTAGTGATTAATCTTTAATGCAGCTTGAAAGCCAAAATGATGGGAAAATTCTTAGGGATAAAGTGTACATTTTTCCTAATCCTATGGCATGTGTCACAGAAAACACATAAACACTGTCTCAGTTTTACTTCACAACAGACTCTAATGAGTAGGTGCTATAAGACAGATGAAAGCAATATGTGCAAGACCAGTTTTTTGTGCTGTGTAGCTAAATCATTCCGAATCACCTGTGTCTGGAAGCCTAGAGCTAGCAAAGCAACAATAAACAGAAAGCAGATAACTCGTTAGAACTGCTGTTCCTTCTTCCCGTGCGGAGGAGTTCAAAGGTCTTCTCTGACATTGTGGGTCAGGGCTAGGAAGAAGTTGGATAAAATTATTCCATGGAAGTTGTAATATACCAGATACTAAAATGCTATTTTTTCTGTATGTGGATCCTTCAAAAAATACAATAAACCCAAACCAAAAATATACATACATACATACATACAAAGTAAAAAAAAATAGTATATCTGTTCCCTTGTTCAGGTTTGCTCTGGTCCCAGTAGTATCTTTGCTTCCTAAGGCTGTTGAGCCTCTAAAATCATAATGCCAGGCTCTATCAAACCAACTTTCAACTTCTGATCTCGGCAAGGAATTTCAACAGCCTTCAGATGAAGAGTGTGCAGCCCCAAAGGGAAGTCATCCATATACTCAAGACAATTTCAGGTTAGCTTAGCATACAAAGAATCTTTTCTCTAAAATGAGAATGCCCAAGTTTGCACCCGGTCTTTTACATAATCCTTTGTGAATTTGGTTAATTTACTTAACCTCTTCGGGGTAAAAACACTTTAAACAAAAATATTTTATTTATTTATTTGAGAGAGAGAGAGAGAGAACACAAGCTGGAGGAGGAGCAGAGGGAGAGGGAGAAGCAGACTCCCTGCTGAACAGGGAGCCCAATGCAGGCCTTGATTTCAAGACCCTGGGATCATGACCTGAGCCAAAGGGAGCCACCCAGGGCCATCACCCTTGGCCCGCCTACCAAGAAATTACTTAACCTCTTTGAACTTCATTTTCCTGAGATGTAAAATCAGATAAAAATAGCTCTTTCATTGTGAAAGGATAAAGTGAGGTGAAACATAGGAAATAGAACAGTGCTTGCATGTCACAACTACTCACTAAATGTAAGCAGAAAGAACATGAGAGATTCCTAACTCTGGGAAGCGAATAAGGGGTACTGGAAGGGGAGGTGGGAAGGGGTGACTGGGTGACGGGCACTGAGGGGGGCACTGGATGGGATGAGCACTGGGGGTTATACTATATGTTGGCAAATTGAACTCCAATAAAAATATATATAACAAATAAAAATGTAGGCAGAAGTTTATATGAAGATTAACCATTGTTTTATTTTAAGAAATTGCAACAATACCTTCAGAAACCATCACTGTGGTCATTCAGCACTCAACAATGTCAAGACCTTCCACCAACAAAAAGACTATAACTCCCTGAAAGCTCAGAAGATGATTAGCATTTTCCTTAGCAATCTAGTATTTTAAATGAATGGATACACACTGTATTTTTTAGACGTAATGTTATTGTACATTTAACAGACTGCAGGATAGGATTTACCCCAAAGATACAGATGCAATGAAACGTTGGGACACCTGCAGCCCGATGTTTATAGCAGCAATGTCCACAATAGTCAAACTGTGGAAGGAGCCTCGGTGTCCATGGACAGATGATGGATAAAGAAGATGTGGTCTATGTATACAATGGAATATTCCTCAGCCATTAGAAATGACAAATACCCACCATTTGTTTCGACGTGGATGGAACTGGAGGGTATTATGCTGAGTGAAATAAGCCAATTGGAGAAGGACAAACATTATATGATCTCATTCATTTGGGGAATATAAATAATAGTGAAAGGGAATAAAGTGGAAAGGAGAAAAAGTAAGTGGGAAATATCAGAAAGGGAGACAGAACATGGAAGACTCCTAACTCTGGGAAACAAACTAGAGGTGGTGGAAGGGGAGGAGGGCGGGGGGTGGGGGTGACTGGGTGGCAGGCACTGAGGTGGGCACTTGACGGGATGAGTACTAGGTGTTATTCTGTATGTTGGCAAATTGAATACCAATAAAAAATAAATTTATTATTTAAAATAAGAAATATACTAGGAAACCAAAAAAAAAAAAAATTCATCAACTTGCTTTACTGCAATGGTCCAGAATAGAACCTGCAATATCTCTGAGGTATACCTGTAGTAGAAGTAGAGGTGAAATGAAGGAATTAAATTGAGGATATATAATGAAGCTCGAGTTGGTGAGATTTGCCAGTGGATTGGTGGCAAGATGTGGGAGAAGGGGAAAACTCAGAATGACTTTCTGTTTGGTTGTTTTTTGTTTCATTATTTTGCTTTTGCCCTGAGGAACAAGAAGAATGGACTTGTCATTTGCTAAGATGAAGACTGGAATACAAAGTAAAATGTGGCTTATCTGAAGAAAAAATATAATTAATTAATTAATTTATTTATTTATTTATTTATTTATTTTTAAGATTTTATTTATTCATGAGAGAGAGAGAGAGAGAGAGACAGGCAAAGAGAGAAGCAGGCTCCACGCAGGGATCCCGACGTGGACTCAACCCCGGTCTCCAGGATCAAGCCCTGGGCTGAAGGCGGCGCTAAACTGCTGGGCCACAAAGGCTGCCCAGAAAAAATGCAGTTTAAAACATGAAATTAATTACTGAATCTAAATTAAATTGAAAACTGGGGTGCCTGGGTGGCTCAATCAGTTGAGCTTCTGACTCTTGGTTTTAGTTCAGGTTATGATATCAAGGAGCTGGAATTGAGCACAGACTTGGGTTCTTTGCTCAGTAGGAAGTCTGCTTGGGGTTTTCTCTCCTTATTCCTCTACCCCACCCCTTCCCCCACTTGCATGCTTTCTCTCTCTTAAATAAATTTTAAAATTACACTAAAAATTAATTTTAAAAAAATAAATTAAAAGTCTAAAAGCAATAAACTACCACACCAGTACTGAAAAAATCCAAATTAAGTAAATGATCAAAAAAACATATTGACATATAGAGAAGAATTTGGAAAACACAAATAAGAGAGAAAAGTTGATATAGGGTAAAATTTCCCATATTTTATAACTGAAAATAAAATCATTAAAGGTGTTAAAATATAGCACATGTCATGTTCAAAAACAGAAGGGAAAGAAGAAAAGATTGATGGAGATCAGGTAAAGGAGAAAACTTTCTAATTGGAAGATAATGGATTTTCAGATCAAATATGCTCTTAGTTTACAAGTGTTGGTAAGGATGTGGAGAATGGGGAACCCTCATGGACTGTTGGTGGGAATACAAACTGGTACAAACTCTGGAAAACATGGAGTTTCCTTGAAACATTAGAAATAGAACTACCCTATGATCCAGGAATCGTACTACTGGGTATTTACCCAAAGGATACAAAAACATTAATTCAAAGGAATACATGCACCACTATGTGTATGGCAGCATCAATAGCCAAGATATGGAAGCAGCCCAAGTGTCCATGGATAGATGGATGGATAAAGAAGAACTGATACACACAGGCAAACACACACAATGGCATATCACTTTAGCCATAAAAAGAATGAAGTTTTGCTATTGGCAACATGGATTGAACTAGAGAGTATCATGCTAAGTGAAGGAAGTCAGTTAGAAAATGACAAATATCACATGATTTCACTCATATGTGGAATTTAAGGAACAAAACAAAGGAGCAAATGGGAAAAAGAGAGAGATGCAAACCAAGAAACAGACTCTTAGCTACATGGAACAAAGCGATGGTCACTAGAGGGGAGGTAAGTGGGGGGAATGGGTGAACTAGGTGATGGGGAGTAAGGAGTACACTGGTCCAGATGAACGCTGTGTGACCTGGAATTGCCGAATTGCCACATTGTACACCTGGAACTAATACAGCACTGCAGGTTAACCAATTGGAATCAAAATAAAAACTTATGAAAAAATTTCAACACTAAGAAAACCAAAATAAAAATTAAATTAAAAAATTAAAAGTGCTCTAATTTGAGAGTGAGAACAATAATAAAAGGGAGTTCTTGGAAAACACTGATGCAAGTTTTTTGTTGTTTTTGTTTTGTTTTTAATGTCAAAGTCATTCACAGACTTGGGCATATTTACAACCCACCTCCCCAGGAAAGACATGTGGTCTCACAAGATAAAATTAGAGGAGTCACGGTGCTTACTGACATTCCTAACTTAAGGGCAAGAAATGCAACATTTTGAATCCCTTAGGCAATTAGAGACAGATGTAATTTTAAGGATGGCTTTGTAGTGGGTCTCAGAGGCCTGACCCAAACAAGCAGAGGCAATTTAGAGGCAGCAATCTCCTCTGTGCAGCAGCACTTGCTCAGGGAACAGGGCCAGGAAATTGGAGGGTCAGTGCGCCTCAGAACCTAGGCCAACTCGGCCAGACCACAGACTGATCACACAGGACTTGCTCCGTTCCCACTTCTCTTCCACTAGTTTTGCGTTGATGATGCTACGGCCTACAGGGGGCTGGGGAGTCCATCCCACATGTCGGAAAAGCTTAGTTTCACTTATCAGTATAAGAAAATTGAGCAAATTGATAAGCTATTTTTGTTAGATGAAAATAGAGCTGTGGAGGCACAAAAGATGATGTGATGCGTTTTAAAGAACTTGCCCACAGAACCCTCCATTCGAATAGAGTCTTGGATTCTAGAACCAGGTTTAAGCATAACTCAGCTAAACGCCCGGTACATTTAATGTCTTAGTTCTAGAGGGAAAAAGTCGATTAGACATTCTGGAATGTTGGTTAAGTAATTAAACATTAGCAATTAATTCTCACATTTTTTTTGTTTGTTGTTTCTTTTCAGATTAAACTTTTGAACCAAATACGAGTCTTTGCCTAATTAAATCTTCCTCTTTCCTCCTTTACCTCTTAGCTCTTCTAGTGATGTTCACATTATTCGTACATGAAATCTCTTTATCCCTGATGATAAATTGTTTTATAATGTTTTATAATGTTTTATAATGTCACTTTTCTTCATCATTTCAATAGTTAAATAAAAAAACTTAGTGGTTGTTTTGTTTAGTATTTATTTTTGGTGCAAAAAGGTGTTTTTATTAAAACACACGGATAGGATTGATGGACAGAAAGCTGCACTGTGAGAAGTGATTGGTTACATAGCTTTAAGTTGGGGTGGGTGGGTAGAGAGAAAGGAAATCTTCAAAAGGATTTTCATACACTAAAGAGGACTTACAGTATCCTAAAGAAACAATCCTGGTTTGGAACCAACATTATACCACTTTTAGTTTAACGACCTCGAATATTCTGCTTCTTTCTTAATCTTCACAATAAATTACATTTTTGCACATGGGGGACTTCTCTTTTAATTTGAGTTAGAAAAAATGTTTCTATTTGAATGTAATAAAAAGATTTGCCTTATTTTGTGACTCTAGTTATATATTCTTGATGCATTTGCATATTTTACTTACTTTTTCAGCAAGATAATTTTATGGCAGAAGCTAAATCAAGAATTCTCTATGATTTACTTTTCACCCTCCAGATATTTCCTTAATCTTAAAATTTCCTCAAGAGTTTTCAATTATGGCAGGAAGAAATACACATAACAAGCAAATCTATAAACTACTTGTTCTAACCTACACAGTAAAAATATTCACATAGTAAATACTGACACTAAAACAACTTCTTAAAAAAATTAAATTATAAAAAATAAATCAGCTTCTTAGAATTTTTTTTGCATATCCACCTAGAAAAGCCTAGGCTTAGCGATATGCTTGTAATTGTAAAACAAAGAGTCTTCCAGCTAAGATTAACTAAAAATTAACATTAACAAATATGTAAGCTTCCTTTTACATTATCCTTGTATTATATACTTTCTCAGTCAATGTGGTGGGAAGAATGAATACATTAAGGCAATATTTTCCAGAAAATATTGTAGGAAGAAAATTGCCAGAAAATATCTCTGGGGAAAAAAAAAAAAAGAGCATTTCAATAGAATTTGTTGTCAAAGACATTTTCCCATAGCTAGTTGCATATGTAATTCTTCAGAAAAGTCATTGAAAATATCAGGACATAAAGTAGGAAGACCAGGGCCTCTGTGGCAGCATCATAATTGTTTAGAGGTCAGAACACCCCATCAGTAGCAGCTGCACAATGACTCACCTTCTTTGAAAGAAAATGTTGGGGTGTTGAGAGAGAATAAGAAAACTGAAGCCAGAGACAGAGTTTCCTCTAAAGTCTGTCCAAAATGGAAATTCTGTGTGAGTCTCATCCAAATTATGAGGAAAAATTTTGTCTGCTCCTGTAATCTATGATGAAGAACGCTGTGAGCACATTTAGGAACTCAGCTAAAAGCAGCAATCTGCATTTCTGTTTTTATTTGAGGGGATAAAAGCCTATGATAGGAAGATATAATGAAAATAAGAATTGCAGGTGACATGGATTATTTTGTAAAACCTCGAAGTTAACTGTAAGAACTTCAGAATCAAACAGAAATAGGGATAACTCTTTGTCTTGCTCTTTTATTAGATCTGTGAATTCACTTAACCCCTCCGTAAAGCACTTTCCTCATTTAGGGAATGGAAAAATAAAAATAAGAATTTCTCTCTTTTGTTTTTTATAGGTTTTATAATTTATGTAAAGCTTTTTTGGTAAGGTTATAAAACTTATCTGAGATTTAAGTAAGCAATTTATGAACAATGCTACTGTTAATATTTTATACATTTTCATACATTTTCATTTTTTTGCCTTTTAACTGGTAGGTAGGATTTACCATTAACTTCATTACTTAAATTTTACTTCATCTTTTAACATCTTTATTACATTCACATGTTGGTGAAAGCAAATGATTAAAATATCATTTTCTTTAGAAGTTTTATTTTACTGGCATTTTCATGTTATTATCAGTGACTCTTTAATTTATTATCTCCTTATGGCAGACTTAGTGCTACGATGGAAACTGGCAAGAGGTTAACATAGGGAAATATTGCTCAGTGTGATGGTTGAAAAATAGTTAGGGAGGGCTTTGAAGGAAATCATCGGTTAGATGTGCCTCTGAGACCAATTTTGATGGGAAAGTAGCCATGAGCCAAGTAAAGAAAATGGCAGAAAGTGTCATGCAGTAGTACTGTCATTTACAAAGAGATGTGTAGGCATGGTGTTTTGGAGGAAATGTTGGAGCTTATTTAGTGGTACAAAACATGAACCTCAGAGGTGAATAAGAAACAGATCACAAAGGGCCCAATATGTACTGTAAAAATGTATGGCTCATAGTCTGAAGGCGCTGGAGGACAGGGAGAGGTGAAGACTGGAGTTTATGAAACAAAAGTGAAATGACTAGATTCTGATCTTTAAAAATACTAGCATGGAGAAAGTGTGGACTATAGATTGAAAATTCTGAGACCATAGGTAATAAACCATTCAGAGGGACCATGGAAACATGATGGGGTATGAGCTAAGGAGGTACCAGGCATGGCAAAGAAGGTTCTAATCTATAACTAGATTAGAAATGTCTATTTACTTTAAATTTGGGTAAAATAATGCATTTCTTTAAAAGGACAGTTGCTAGATAATGAAATGACTTCATACCTTTGGACATTGGATTTTTGAAAGATCTAGATTTGGCTTGTAACCAGAAACCAAACTACTTTTACTCCCATGATTCCTTTATTCTGATTTGTGGGCTAATCCTTTCTTTTTTATGCTCTCAGGTAAAACCTCAGACAAACCCTATAGCTTTTCAGGCACTCCATGCAATATAGTTTATAAATAGTTTCCTTGCTTAGGCATAAAAATTCCAGACCAGTATTAATTATGTAACAATAATCAGGTGCAGAATAGCAGACCCCAAACCGGATCTAGTCAAGACCTGTAAGCCTCTACTGAGATATAAACTAGTTGGCTTTTTTCTTTTTTTTTAATTGATTTTTTATTATTTATTTATTTATTTATTTATTTATTTATATTTTTATTTATTTATTTATTTTTTGGCTTTTTTTTTTTTTTTTTTTAGCATTTTTTTCCTACTCCCTAGTTAACTGTTAATGTAAACCCTTCCAGAATCTTACCCAAATAAGGGGAGGATTTGCTAAAAGCAACACAATCATACACAGAAATTCATTCATTCATTCATTTTTTGAGAGAGAAAAATAAAGAGAAAGAGAGAATGAGAGAGAGAGAGACAGAGAGAGAGAGAGAGAGATTGAGCATGAGTTGGGGGAGGGTCAGAGGGAGAAGCAGACTCCCCGCTGAGCAGAGAGCCCAATGTAGGACTCAATCCCAGAACCCTGGGGTCATGACCCGAGCCAAAGGCAGATGCCTAACCAACTGAGCCTTCCAGGTTCCCTTGCTGGATCTTTCTTGGGCATCATATTTGTGGACCTGAAAGAGCAGTCACCTCAACATAGATAATGTCCAAAGCTTCTCCAGCAACTCAGTTAGCACCTCTCTCTCATCCTTCAAGTCAAGAGAATCTAACTTTTCTCATGGAGGATTATTTTAAATTTTCAGTCAATACTCTTGAGAATCTTCCCAAGATTTTCCCAATTTTCCCAATTTTGCTGTCCATGGCACACATTCATTTTGCTGTAAGTTTTTGCTTTTTCTCTCTGCCATTTTAGCCTATGCTTGTATAGCTTCTCCTACTGGTCTCCAGGGTCCTCAAGCTACAGTGAGCTGGACACATTCTTGCTGTGATTACCCTGGAATGTCCTTTATTTGGCTTAAGGTGAAAAGAAATATTCCATACCTTAGTCCCAGATGGAATACAAAAAAGAGGTCAATGGGCAATATGCTGACAATTTTGTCTAATAAGGACCTCTCCTCCACATTTTCAACCATCACCTCTCTTAGAGGATGTGGGTGTGTGGCTGGATGAAGTTCCCCAAATGATGCTTGAGTCATTCCCTTTGGAATTAATGTATAAATATCTCTTACTTCTAATTAGAGAGTGATAAAACTGGGTGCTATTGCTTTTCCCTCAGCTTTTATTCAGCAGCCTCTGTGAAAACTCTGAGACAATAGGAGGAGGCTCACTTACAATCTATTATAGAGGCCTTTAAAGATAAAATGTCTGTATTTTGATCCTGGTTTTGATTCCTGTGAAAATTGTGTTGTGTTTTTGTTTTGTTTTTGTTTGTTTGTTTTTTTTTTTTTTTTTGAGGGAAGGTATAAAAGTAAGGAGGAAAAGAAGTGACAAAATATCTGTAATATTCTGTCCTTTCTCTTGTATTGTGTAGCTCACACATCCCTGCCTACATCATAGGTACTTGAAAGTACTTTACAATATGTAAATTATATGTGCACATATTAAATTGAATATATATATGTGCATCTCTAAATGTGTGTGACTGTACATGCATGTAGGTTTCAACATATAATGATACAACATAGTCCACATACAGGTATATTTATATATAGGTAATCATACTGCGTATATACATACATGTATATGCACATATACCTGTAATATACACTCCATGAAAGTGACAAGATATAAGTATTGTTTACACAAGAAAAAGCTCCTTTTAGTCTAAAATCAACAAGATATAAATATTGTTTACTCAAGAAAGTCTCCTTTTAGTCTTCTAAAACCAACCACTGTATTTGATAATTAAATCCATTTGTATATTATGAACATTAAAGTTACATATAAGAGAATATAATGCCATTTAATAAGAGTATTTTTTTCAAAATTGGGCTTTTTCTTAAAATTAACTGTAATTAATATTTGGAGAATAAACAAACTATTTTTTCCATTCATCTGTTTGTTAATATTTAAATACTGTTATTATATTTAAGTCAATATTTCTCTTTCTTATATATTTAGTAGACTAACTCTCTGCAATATTATCTGAATACGGGCAATAGCAGTTGATACATCATACTAATTAAGTACCAGATTGGATATCTCCTTTCAAACTGTCCTCCCACATGTTTGATATAAACCTTTCAAACTGCAGAGTGAAGTGACAACAAACCCCAGAGCTATGCTATGTGATTGAGAGAATCAGTTATCCTGGTGTCACTGGAAGCAAAATCAATTCCTGTGTCCTGTCATCCTTAGAAAGTACTCTCTAACACGCTGTCAGCAATAAATTTTACAGGATTTCCCCAAAGTCAATTGCTCCTTCTATTTGGGATTAAGATGAAAGCAAATTGATTCTTCCTATACATAGAGGAAGCTTGAGAGAACAGATACTTTTAGTTTACTCACTTTTTTTTTTTTAACTGACAGATTTCTCCTGGCTCACTAACAGAAGGTCCTTAGTAATTGAAATTCCAACCTGTGAAGCACACTCAGGCATAACCAACATGAATGTAATTTCCCTTAGAGTTACCTTCCATACAGGTTGGCAGGAAATTTATTTCTGAGTAACTATTTTTTTTTCTGAGTACATTAATAAAAAAAAGGCAATTCTGTGTAACATTTTAACTGAAATTACTGTCAGGATATCCTATCAAATGCAATTTTATTTTATAACATCTCCAAAAATCTATTGATAATCACAATTTTGTTTTTTCTTGAATTGAATAAATTTAGAATTAGCATTTCAAATCTTTTAATAAAATTTTTCTTAAAATACAAACTTTTAATAGAGAAGATATCTCAAAATCAAACTAAGATCATTTTCAATCAACCAGACAACCATAGGTAGATTGTGTTGCCACTTAAAAAAATTCTATAGAGGCCAACTAGAGGAATGCATTTTCTTTCCCCATTTATGTAAGCAGAATAGATATGTCAATGAATTTAAGAGATCATTTTAAGTGAATTAGATTTTGCTAAAATATATATAAATAAATAAAATGCCAGGTGGGAGTGACCAAAGGCCACCAAAGAAGAAAAGAAACAAGCATTCAAACAAAAATAGACACTGATGAAATAGTATAGAAAATACTAAATGTCATCTGACAAATATATAACATTTATGCTGCCCACTCCTTTGACATTTGTACAGAGAATAACAAATGGGATTAAGTTTTGTAAAGTCCTATAGAGTGTCTAATGCTAGGTTAGGTTCTAAGTAAAAAGCTAATGTCTAAATTAAAGATAGAAGTTGGAATGACATCAGCAACATGGCTGAATAAGGCATCCTTTTCAGTAAATCCCTCTCAACAACAATGATTTGGCTTCTATCCATGGACAAAAGTGTCTATGGGAGCTGTGAGGCCTAGTGCCATACACCAAGGGGTGTGGGAGGAGTCACACCTACACATGCATTGGGTAGTCACACCTTCCCTGCAGACCTCAGACACAGCAGTGAACCCTATAGTAGCCCATGAGTTGGCTTCAGCTCCTGTAAGTCACTGCCTGGGAGCTCTTGAAGAATACTGTCTTAGACAATTACCCATAAATGCATCTTTGTGGAAGTCCCTATTTCCAACGGAGAAGTTCCAATACCATCGGAAGAAAAGCAAAACCAAAAACAAACAAATAAAAACTATGAATTTAGACAGTTTGAAGAGGATAAGAATAGTTTGACCTTACCCAAGTCACCCTTGCTCCACCCTTGTTTCAAATGAGAACTTCTCAGCCTGTGATTTTCCCATGGGGGAAAGTGAGAGCATCTGAGTGAGTGCCTGGCTTCCCTGCTGGCAGTGAGGAGGTAAAGAGTCTGGGGGAGCAGCAAATGAGGTTATGGGAGAGCATTAAAGGGAAGCAGATCCTAGTAAATGCATCACAGACTCCATCAAGAAGCTGGCTTATGAACCATTTGAGATGCATTACCCGTGGATTCCCTCAAATGACCCATAGGTACCCCGTACTACACCTGTCTCACCCTAATGCTCCCTCATTCTGTATCTCACTATGTATGTTCACAGAGGTGGAAAGAGTAAGTGTTGGCAGATAGCTAGTGAGAACATGCATAAAACCAGCCCTAGATCTGTGGACCACAAAGAAGCCACAAACTTGAGCTTTAGCTTACCCTTGGAAAAGCAAAGGTAGGCTGTCAGCACTCAGCCTGATATATTACAGGATCAAGAGAAGGCATACAAATTCAAGAAATCTACCACAAGAGGGACCAAGATGTGTGAAGCATGCCTAGCCACAGAAGGGCCAAGAGAGTCTCAGAATCTCTAGCATGACTAACGGAACGCAATTCTCTCCTAAGGTCAGTCAGTAAAGACTGGAGGAGGTAATTATATTGCAAATCCAAAGACAGCATCCCAAGACTTCAAGAAATAGAGAAAATCAAGGAAATATTACACTACTAAAGGATGACAAGAATCTTCCAATTGCTGGCCCTAGAGCCATGGAGATCCACAATTTACCCAATAAAGAACTCAAAATAGTTGTTTTAAACAAGTGTAGTTAGCTACAAGAAATTATTGAAAACCAGGATAGCAAAATCAGGAAAATAATACCTGAACAAAATAAGGAATTTAACAAAGACATAGAAATATGAAAATTAACACATTGTGGAGTAGAAGTAAATAAATGAAGTGAAAAATGCAGTAGAGAAAATCAACAGCAGAATGTATCAAGAATGAAAAAGTAATCTGTGAATTAGGAGTCAGAATTAGGAATTATCCATTCCGAGAAGAACAAAGAAAAAAAGAATGAAAGCATGAAGAAAGCCTGTGTGATGAATGGTGTAACATCAAAAGAAACAATTACTGGAGTAGAAAAAGATAAGGAGAAAGTACAGAAAATTTATTTAAACGATGGCTGAGAACTTCTCAAATCTATAGAGGGATTTGCAGATTGAAGTTCATAAAAGTCATAGATAATGAAACAAATGTAACTTAAAGAGATTTCCTCCAAGCCAGATTATAATAAAACTGTTAAAAATTATAGACAAAGAAAAAAAAAATAAAGACAAAGACATCATCTATCAGCAGATTTCTCAGCAGATTCTTACAGTTTAGGGAAGAGTGGGGTGATATATTCAAAGTGCTGAAAGAAAAAAAAAATGCCAACCGAGAATATTAGAATATTCTATCTGGAAAGCTATACTTCAGAAATTAAGGAAAGGTAGGAACTTTAACAGACAAAAAAAAAAAAAAAAAAAAAAAAAAAAGGCTGAAGGATTTCATCATCACTAGACCTGCCTCACAAGAAATGCTGACAGAAGTACTTCAAGCTGGAATTAAAAAACACTAATTAGTGACATGAAAATATATGAAAATATACAGCATAATGATAAAGGTAAGTATGCCATCAACTTCAGAAAACCGGAATACTGTAAAAGGGTGGCATGCTAAAGACGTAACTGTAATACAAAGGCTAAAGATAAACATCTAAAAGATAACTATAGCTACAGCAACTTATTAATGAATGCATAATACAAAAACAGGTTAACTGTGACATTAAAACATAAAAGAGGGTCCAAAATGGCAATGGCTTTGCATGTGATCAAAGTTAAGTTGTTAGCAGCTTTATATCAATAGATATTTTATGTCAGCTTTACAATAACCACAAAGCAAAAACCTCAAATAGATACACATGAAAGAGAGAAAAAGGAACCAAGGCATAGCACCAAAAAATCATCAACTACAAAGGAAGGCAGAGAGGGCAAAAGGACGAAGGTTAATTACAAAACATCCCCTAAAAAATGAAATGGCATTAATTGATTCTTACATTTAATAATAACTTTTGATGTAAATGAATTAAATTCTCTAACTAAAAGGCATGGAGTGGCTAAAATGGAAGAAAAGGAAGGAAGAAAGAAATAAGCAGAGACTGACAAAGCCATCTGCAGCCTCAAGCTTTAAGAACATACATAACCTCAAAGTAAAAGGATGGAAATAGATATATGATGCAGATGAAAAGCAAAGAAGAGCAGGGGTAGCTATACTGGTATCAGAAAAAAAAAAGTAGACTTTAAACTAAAAATAGTAATAATAAACAAAGAAGTTCACTATATAATTATAAAGTAGTAAGTTCATCAAGAGGATATAATAATCATAAATATGTACCCAACATCTGAATACATAAAACAACTAGAACATACTAACAGATCTAAGAAAGAACCAGACAGTATGATCACAGCAGACTTCAATACTTGACTTTCAACAATGGATAAATCATCCAGACAGGAAATCAATAAGGAAATATTGGACTTGAACTATATTGTAGATCAAATGGACCTAACGGTTATATAAAAACATTCTATCGAACAGTAGCAGAATACACATTATTCTCTAACAAACATAGAATATTCTCAAGAAAAAATCATATGATAGGTCACAAAATAAGTCTTAGCAAATTTGAGAGGATTCAAATCATACCAAGTATCTTTCCCTACCAAAATGATATAAAATTAACAACTGATAACAAGAGGGAAACAGGAAAATTTACAAATATGTGGAAACTTAATAACACTCTTGAACAACCAAGGGGTCAAAGAAGAAATAAAAAGAGAAATTAAAATTTTAAAAGTTCTTGAAATCAACAAAAATGAACATACCAAAATTTATGGGATGCATGAAAAGTAATTCCAAAATTGAAGTTTATAGTGATAAACATAAATTAAGAAAATACAGGGATGCCTGGGTGGTTTAGCCCATTAAGCATCTGACTCTTGATCTCAATTCAGGTCTTGATCTTGGAGTCATGAGTTCAAACCCTGTATGGGCTCCACATCCAGTGTGGAACCTACTCAAGAAAAGAAGTAGAAGAGGAAGAAGAGGAGGAAAAGAAGGAGGAAAAGGAAGAGGAAGAAGGAGAAGAAATACATCACAAATAAAAAACCTAACTCTATACCTCAAAGGACTAGAACCAGAAAAACAAACTAATCCCAAAGTTAGCCATAGGGAAATAACAAAAATCAGAACAGGAAATAATGAAACAGACCAGGAAAACAGCAGAAAAGATCCAGTCAGCCAAAAGTTGTTTATTTGAAAAGTTACATGGCATTGACAAAACTTCAGCGAAGTGAGGCTAAGGAAAAAAGAGGGAAGCCTCAAAAAATAAAATAAAAAATGAAAGTGGAGACATTAAGATTGATATCAGAGAAATAAAAAAGGATTATCAGAGACTACATTGAAGGATTATGCAGCAACAAATTGGAGAACCTAGAAGAAATAGACACATTTCTAGAAACATGCAAATTTCCACGACTGAGTTATGAAGAGACAGAAAATATGAACAGACCAATACAAGTAAGGAGATTGAGTCAGTAATCAAAACTCTCCAAAGAAAAGTCTAGATATAGATGGTTTCTCTGGCAAAGTCTACCAGCAATTTGAAGAAGTATTAATTTCAATCATCCTCAAGCTCTTCCAAAAAGTTGGAAAGGAGAGAATAATCCAAAATTCATGTTACAAAACAAGCATTGCTCTGATACAAAAGCCACACACAAGGACACTACAGAAAAGAAAAACCACAGTTCAACATCCTTGATAAACAGAGGTGTCAAATATTTTAACAAATAGTTTAATAATGTAATAGCACACCAAATCTCACAGGACATTAACAGGATCATCCGCTATGATCAAGTGGGATTTATGGCTGTGATACAAGCATGGTTCAACATACACAAGTCAATAAATGTGATATATCACATTAATAGGAAGTTAAAATGACACAGTCATCTTGGTGCAGAAAAAGCATTTTTATAAAATATGGCACCCTTTCATGTTAAAGACTCTTAACACACTGGGTAGAAAAATAACTTACCTCAACATAATTAAAGGCATATTTGACAATCTCATAACACATACTCAATGGTTAAAGGGTCAACATCTTAGGAACAAGATAAAGATACCCACTTTCACTACTTTTATTCAATATCGTTGTGGAAGTCTTACCCAGAGCCATCGGGCAAGAAAAATAAATAAAATGTTCCCAATTTCACAAGGAAGATGTAAAAATCATATTTGTTTACAAATTATATGATCTTATATATGTAAAATCCTAAAAACTTCACTAAAAACTATTAGAAATAACCAACAAATTCAGTAATGTTGCAGGCTACAAAACTAACATTCAGAAGTCAGTTGCATTTCTAAACATTAAAAACAAAATATCTAAAAAGGACATAAAGAAAACAGTCCCATTCATAATAGTATGAAAAACAATAAAGAACTTAGAAAAGAAAACTTAACCAAGGAAATGAAAGATCTGTAAACTGAAAACTGTAAACAGTATGAGAGAAATTGAGGACACCAACAAATGGGGAATGACATTTTCTTTCTGTGTTCATGTATTGGACAAATTAATATTATTAAAATATCCGTATTACCCAAAGCTATCTAGAGATTCAATGCAATCACTATCAAATGTCCAGTGTCGTTTTTCATAGAAAATGGAAAAACAATCCTAAAATTCACACCTGCCCAACAAAAATCCTAATAGCTAAAGCAATCCTGAGAAAGAAGGACAAAGCTGAAAGCATCACAGTTCCTCATAAAATTGTATTACAAAACTATAGTAATCAAAACAGTATTGGACTGGTGTAAAAATAGGCACATAGACCAATGAGATGGGATCAAGAACCCAGAAATAAACCCATGCATGAAAAGTCAACGAGTATTTGACAAGGGAACCAAGAATGCTGAATAACGAATGGTTAAGCTCTTCAAGAAATGGTACTGGGGAAACTATATAATCCTGTGCAGAATAATAAACTACCATCCCTAACTTAAACAATTCACAAAAATTAATTTGACTTGAAACCACAAAATTCCTAATAGAAAATATGGGGAAAATATCCTTGCTATTGATCTTGGCCACATTTTTTAGGGGTGGGGGAGGAGATATGGTATCAAAAGTACAGGCAACAGAATCAAAAATTAGTAAGTGGTATTATATAGAAATAAAAAGCTTCCACACAGCAAAATAAATAGTCAACACACATAGAAAAAAAAAAAGGTAACTTACAGAGTGGGAGAAAATATGTGCGATTCATATATCTCATAAGGGTTTGTTAATCAAGCTATTAAGCAACGTATACAATTCAATAGGTAAATAATCCTCAAAAGACATTTTTTTTCCCAAAGATCACATAAAACGGTCATTAGGTCCGTGAAAAGATGCTGAATATCATGAATCAACAAAAAATGCAAATCAAAACACGAGGACATCATTCCCCATCGGTTAGGATGGCTATCACTAAGGAGACGAGGTAACAAGTGCTGCTGTGCATGGGGAAAGGGCATCTTTATGGGTAGGATGTACGGTCGCCCAGGAAAACAGTATGGAAGTTCAGTTCCTCCAAAAATTAAAAACAGAACTACCCTATAATTCAGTAATGCCACTTCTGAGTATGTAGCCAAAGGATATGAAAATGGGATCTTTTTTTAAAATTTTAAATTATTTAATTATTTATTTATTCATGAGAGACACAGAGAGAGAGAGAGAGAGGCAGAGACACAGGCAGAGGGAGAAGCAGGCTCCATGCAGGGAGCCCGACGTGGGACTCGATCCTGGGACCCCGGGGTCACGACCTGAGCCAAAGGCAGACGCCCAACCACTGAGCCACCCCGGCGTCCCGGGAAACTGGGATCTTAAAGTGATGCCTGTGCTTCCATGTCCATGGCAGTATTATTCACAATAACCAAGACACAGAATCAATGCTTGTGTCCATCCACAGGCGAAGGGCTAAAGTGGATGCGGTGTAGACACACAGTGGAGTATTAGCCACGGGAAAGAAGGGGGTCCTGACCTTTGTAACAACATGGATGGATCTTGAGCACCTTGTGATAAGAGAAATAAGGCGGATAAGGACGAATGCTCTATGATATCAGCTACACACAGAATCCAAAAGAGCCAAACCCATAGAAACAGAGAGTGGCTTCTACGAGACGGGGATGCACGGGAATGGGGAGAGGTTGGCCAAAGGTACAAGTTTCCGTCACACGATCCATGTCTGGGGACATAACGTGCAGCACGATGACTGTGGTTAACAATACAGCATTACGGACCTACGCTGGCCAGGGAAGTCGATGTTGCACGTTCTTACCACAAAAGAGAATTGATAATGATGTGAGATGACAGAGGTATTAGCTAACCTGCCATGGTAATTGTTCTCAATATATACGTGCGTCAAACCATCACTGTGCACCTTCACCTTTCCACAACGCCCTATATCCATGACATCTCAGGAAAGCTGGGAGGAAAGACAGATGCCAACATAGCCTGCGTGTGGATGTGTGTGTGTTGCTGAGTGTGTTGGCGGAGAATTCCCATTTATTGATACAACTCCCTAAGAACCGGTAGGGCTACAATGATTTTATAACAGAAATACAAGCAGCATGGTGGGAAGATGAGCAGGGGGGACAACCAAGTGTCTTCAGGTTTGGAGAAATTATCATTGGTCTTGGGACTTGAAGAATATGTAATACATTAAAAGTCAAGGTTGAGAGCAATAGCGATTTTTTGGGGTGAGATGTATAAAAGCTACGTGAGAATTCAATTACACCTGTGCTTTCGGGGATCCCTGGGGGGCTCAGCGGTTTAGCGCTGCCTTCAGCCCAGGGCGTGATCCTGGAGACCCAGGATCGAGTCTCAAGTCGGGCTCCCTGCGTGGGGCCTGCTTCTCCTTCTGCCTGTGTCTCTGTCCCTCTCTCTGTGTCTCTCATGAATAAATAAAATCTTTAAAAAAATAAAAAATACATAAACGTGTGCTTTCTTGTCCCATCAATATACAGCGTGCTACGTGGCTGGGTCAAAACCTATATGTGGATCTACGAGCTTTTTACATAAGAGAGAATGTATCAAAGCAAGAAAAAAATGTTAGGGTGTAATTAGAAGCAATTATTTAAAATCACACTTTTAACAATACATTAACCTGTATAATGTGTGCAAGAAAGACGCCGGTGTTCCAATTACATGATTCTCCAAATAAAACTTTGAGAAATGGATCCTACAATCAAGACAGGGTTTTGCCAATGTTATCCTATAAACGCCTTACGAAGGACTCGTATATTCTTAGACGATAACATGGCTTTTAAGACATTGTGGTCAATACAGTTGGAGATTTATAATAGAGCCATTTATCAATTAGTGTTAATACGCATGTTTAGACATTTGACGTTCATTGGAATCCGTGGTCTCTGAAGAAACGTACAGTTCTCCATTTCTTTTAAATATTATAAAGTCACAGACGATGGATCTAAAAGAGAGTTTTGCTGAATCAGCTTTCAATGCATTATTTTTTGTGTTTGTTTGTGTGTTTCAACTGAGAAACCAAATATCATTCATCTCAATAAAACATCCTCTCTATGTTCGAGAGAATTGTGCTTTGAAACAACCTGAAAATCATTATTCTCACTCTGGGAAGTCGGGGTTTCTGGGGTGAGGTGAGGGATAGCAACTCCCCCGCAGGAGTCTGTCCTTGGGGCAGGTTTGCAGCCTGCCCAGAGGGGCTGCGTCCAGCCAGCTGAGGTTTGGAGCAGGAGGGCCTCTGACAACCACAACCCCTGTCACCCGTGCGAACCCCCTCTGCAGGGGTGAGGGCAGGAGAGGGACTGGAGGGTCCCTGGGGGGAGGAGGAGTCTATCTGCTAGACCACATCCCTCATTCAACACCCAAGCTACTGCGGCAAATATTTCTAGACTCCTCTAGGCTTATTCCCTCCCCAGCCTCAGAGTTACTTCTTTGCTGTTGCTGTTACTCACGGATTCAACCACCTCGAGTAGTTGAATAACAGCATCTGCAGTTATTTTGCTTGTATAGTTGTGATGATTTTTGTTCCAGGTGCAGGAGCTAAGAAGCCTCTTCTTCCCCCAGGGCAGGGACAGCCTGTGGGCACCACACCTCAGGGGCTGTCAAAGAGGTGACTTCCTGCAACACTGACCTTTAAATACAACAGGTGACAAACTGTGTCTCCGAGCAATTTTCTCAATAAGAACCCTGGTCTCCCAAACTCTAAAAGGGTAATGACAGCGCAGTTGACCATTGAACACCTGGGGGGAGAGGGGAGTCCACTCACCATGCTGCTGAAACTGATGGATGACCTTTGACTCCCTAAAACCTAATGACTAGTAGCTTCTGGTGATGGGAAGCCTTACTGGGGCCATAAACAGTTGATTAATGTATATTTTGTATGTCATCATATTATATGCTATATTCTTACAATAGCGTATGGTAGATAAAAGAAAATTTTATTAAAAATCATAAGAATGATAAAACACAGGTAGCACATGTATGGTGTTATACTATATTAACTGGAAAATAAATTCCTCATGTAAGCGAACCGACGCAGTCCGCACCAGTATTGTTCAAGGGCCAATTTATTTACCTTCCTGGCCTTCAGTGATATTTACTTATATAAAGTGCATAGACTGTTTGTGGATCTGTTCGGAAACAGAGGGCACTCCTGGTGGTGATTATTAACGCTGATGATAAACACTACCAACTGCTTTTAATAAAGGCTTAATTGCTGATAACATTGCGAATAACAAACAGTACCAGTAAATTTCTTTTGCCTGGTATGTTTATTTGATAATTACAGACTTCTGAAACAGTTTTAGAATATTTTAATAATCTGTCTTTTAGAAAACCAGGTTAATATTTTCAAGTCACATAAACTGTCTTTTAAATTCCATAGATAAAAAAGCAAGAGTGGCCACATCATTAGAAGTATTAGGGGGTGGACGGAGTGCCTCTCTTCATGCCTCGTTAAATTGCTTTGCAGTAAACGCTTTCTGGATTTTTATGACATGGTATGGGATCAAAAATTCTGTGAAACAAATAACTGTCAAAACCGTTAAATTACTATGTATGGATCTCAGAGTAAATAAATAGTGAGAAAAATTAGACCCTTGGTAGTTTGATAGGTAGGAGAGGAACTGCATGTGCTACACAAATTCCAAATGTTTTTAGACTGTTGAAAACTAGGACAATCCAGTACCACACACACACCTTTTTGTTGTTGTTGTTGTTGTTGTTGTTGTTGTTTGGGGGGTGGGCATCTCACAGGCTTATTCACTTTTATTCAATCTTTTTTCTTTCTGTTCCTCAGATTTGGTCACTCAATTGTCCCTTTTTTATTATGAATTTATTTTTTATTGGTGTTCAATTTCCCAACATATAGAATAACACACTTGTTTTTTATTAAGTTTGTCACTTCTTAAGCTGTTGATGATGTCAATACCATGTTAGAAACATTTGAGAATCTTATGGCAAACTAAGATGTTGCTTTTTGTTTTCTTTAATATGGGAGGATTTAATTTCTTGATTTTGGCAGTTCTGATTTCCCATTATTCTTATATTGAAAAGATGGTCTAATCACTGTAAAGCAATTCAAAATACTACTAAATTTATTGTTCTCATGATCTTGCAATACATACAAATATGGAATCATTATGCTGTGCACTTGAAACCAAAATGGACAGAGATAAGCACTGCCTTTCAAATTTCTACATGGTATCGCATCACATTTTCCACAAGAATTCTAATAGAATATTTATTAACTTTTCAGTTCTCATAAGCAGGTTTAAGATAATTTTTTTTTTACTTCATTGTGAGTAGTTTTCATTTTTCACAATGAAATGCTGACAATGGGTTAGTAAGAATTCCCAAAATGCAGCATGTGCAAACCTACCAAAGAATAGAAGGCAGAACTCTGAGGTGTTTTCCATTTTTTCTCTAAAAATGTGAGTTCTCTGGTTTTCATTTAGAATAAAGTTAGGAATGAATCAATGAATGAATGAAGTTAGGAATAACATTGCCATCACCAAAACAACAATAACAACAAAGAATGGCTAGTCAAAAATATGACTTTCTTTGATCACTTCAGAGACATGAGGTTACATGGGAAACTATGCACTTGAAACTGGAGATTGGAGCAAAATGTCGGTGAGGATTTAGGAGATCTAAACAGTTCTATTAACCAGCTTGGGCTATTTTATATTTATAAAACACTGCACCCAGTAACAGAAAATATACTTTCTTATCAAGTGCACATGCAACAGTTAACAAAACGGAATACATAGCAAGGCTATAAAACAAATCTTCATACATTTACAAGAATTGAAATCCTACGTAATGAGTAAGATCTCAAACTAACAACATTCCTTTAGAAATCAATAACAGATACTGAAATAGTAAAGTGTATTTGGAAGTTGAACGACATATTTTTAAACAACCCAAAGGTTGAAGAAGTAGCCACAAGGAAAATTAGAAAATAGTTTAAATTGAGTTAAAAACATGATATTTCAAAATTTGGGCAATGCAACTATAGCAGTACATAGAGAGAAAGTTATAGCAATAAATGATTACGTTAGAAAGAAAAGAGAGGTTCAAATCAAAAATCCAAGATTCCACCTTGAGATAATAAGTATAAGAACAAATCAAGCCCAAAATAAGCAGAAGGAAAGAAATAATACAGACAAAAATCAATGAAGTCAAAAATAAACAAAATCATGGAGGCAAAAAGCTGAAACTTTTGAAAAACTGTTAAAAATCAATAAACTTCCAGCAAAACTGGCCATTAAAAGGAAAACAAGCAACAGATTAAATAAATAAAATATGGATATCACTCCAGATTTTTCAAAAATAAAAAGAGTAATTAGGGAATAAGTCACCTACTTTATTGCTAAAATCTCAAAAATTTAGATAAAAGAGAAACATTTCCTGAACGGTACACACTACCAAAGCTCATTTCAGACAAAACTTGAAAACTTGTAACCATCATATTAGTATTAACAGAACAGTTTCACTGCTAAAAACTTGAAAATCCTAATTCCATCAAATCAACTGCTTGTGTAACAAGAAACCTCAAGGTCAAACATTTCCTCTGACGTATTCTGTCAAAATTTTTAAGAAACAGAATATAGTAAGTTTACACGAACTCTTCCGGAAAATAAGGTGAAGCATGCTTTCCAATTCGTTTTACTATATTTATATAGTTAAAGTGACATCAAATCAAATACAAGTACTACAAGAAAACAAGAGACCTATTATTCATCTAAGTACAAAGCACAAATGTCCTCTAAAATATTACCAAACCATAGACAACAATATATAAAAAGAATAGCACATAGTGACCAAATGAAGTTTTAATTGGGAATGCAAGACTAATTAAACATTTTAAAATTGGCCAAAGTTAGTCACCACTACTAATACGCTAAGCCAAGAAAATCAATGCGGTCCTCTCAATAGACAGAGAAGTGGAATTTGATTAAATTCAATATCAACTAATAATAACCTTTTAGCAAACTAGGAATGGAAGGGAACCATTAGGACATAGACCTATAGATAAAGCCTAAAACAGTAACATTTCAATAGAATTCGTGGGGGAAAAAATTCACTTCAGTTAGGAAACAGAGCATAAACAATACAACCCAGACAGAAATGCTTAATAAGATGTATATCAAAATAAACAATGTCTGCTCTTTGGAAGACATGGTTGAGCTAATGAAAAGATAAGACATGGACTGTCATATGGTAAAGGAATTTTATACAGAAATTTTTGAAGTTAATAATATGAAACAACTCAAATTTTAAAAATAGGCACAAAACTTGAGCAGATACTATATCACAGAATATATACAGTGGTGGAAAAACTCATGAAAAGATGCTGAACATCATTTGTCATGAAGGAAATGAAAATTAAAATCACAAAAACCATTATCTGTTAGAACTGCTAAAATTATTTTTTTTAATGGTAATGTCAGTTTCTTGGAAAGATATAAAGCAACTGACATTCTCATATGTTGATGGTGGCGTGGTAAATACTGCAGCCACTCTGGAAGACCAGTGGTAATTTCTTATAAAATTATTTAATTTCTTATAAAATTAAACATATTCCTATTACACAATTCAGCAATTCCACTACTAGGCACTTATTGAAGGAAAACAAAAACTTATGTTCATGCAAAAACCTGTACTTAAGCAAGGGTAGTGGTTTTATTAATAACTGCCCAAATCCCAACACTTCTTGAGCTAGTAAATCATCTACTATGTATTCTTAAAATGGAATACCACACAGAGATAAAAAGAAAAAGAGTTACTGAAAGTTTCACTGTGAATAATTCTCAAAGGCTTTATGCTAATTGAAAAAAATCCAAACTCCTAAGACTAAATATGTGAGTCTTCTTTTTATATGACACTTGGAAAAAATTAAAGGCAAAATTACAGGGATAGAACACAGGTCAAAGGTTAAAGGTTAGTAGGAGCTTGGAATGAAAGGAGTGGTTAACTATTTAGAAACAGGTGTGAACCTAAAGGAAGACAATTCTGTTCTTTTTATTGATTATGTTAGTGGACATGACATATATTGTCAAAATTGTAGAAATGCTCATCAAAAATATGAAAGAAATCTAATGTATGTAAATTGTATTTCAACAAAAATAGAAGTCAAATGCAATTTTAATACTTCATATTGAGCTACATATTACTCAGCTATTTGTCTTAGATTATTCAAGTTATGGAAAACAAAGTTTTGCAAAACATCCCATTTTTAACCTATATTTTGTTGTATTAACAATTAATTAATTAATTAATTAATTAGATTTTTAAAAGAAGTTCTAAAAAATAGTCTACTAAAACATAACTCAAGGGGCACCTTACTGGCTCAGTCCGTAGAGCATGTGACTGACTTTTGATCTCAGAGCTGTGAGTTCGAGCCCCACATTGTGCATAGAGCTTACTTTAAAAATTAGTTAATTTCACCAGTGTTAACAAATAAACCACACCGGTCATCGGGGATGTTGATGGTGGAGGAGATTATTCATGAATACAAGTGATGAACCTACAATGACACACCATTATCCCTCAAAGTCCATAGTTTATGTAAGGATTTAATCTTGGCGCCTAACCTTCTATGGATTTCGAAAAATGTACGTATCCGCCAAAGTAGTAACAAACAGAATAGTTTCACTGCCCTAAAAATCTGTTTTGCTTCATACTGTCCATGTATTTCCCCACCCCAAGCCCCTGGAAGCCACTGTGTCTCTTCGATTTTTTTTAATTGTATCTATAGTTTGCCTTTTCCAGAACGTCATACAATTAGAATCCTATAGGATGTCACTGTTCCAGATTGGCTTCCTTCACTTAGTATTATGCATTTCAGTTTCCTCAAGGTCTTTTCCTGGGTTGACAGCTTATTTTCTGTTAGCACTGAATAATATTCAATTGTATGGATATGTCACAGTTTATCCATTTAGCTACTGAATGACATGTTGGTTGCTTTCAGATTTTGTCAGTTATGCATAAAGCCACAATAAACATCCATGTACAGATTTTTGTGTGGATGTAAATTTTCAGCTCCTTTGGGTAAATACCAAGCAGCAAAACTGCTGGATCAAATGGTTAGAAGATGTCTAGTCTTGTTAGACACTGTCAAACAGCCTTCGATGATGGCCGTACCAGTTTTCATTGTCACCATCAATGAAACGGGGTTTTGTTGCTACACGTTCCCACAGCATTTGATGTCAGTGTTCTAGAACTTGTCCACTCTCATAGGTGCTATGGTATTTCCAAGTTTTAATTTGCATTTCTCTGATGACATAGGTATGGATTATAATATGTATTTACTTTGAAGTGCAGACATTAATTAAATAATAGCGCATAAGTATCATTAGAAGAATTTCCTTAATAAATAGGTTTAAAAAAATAAATAAATAGGTTTGAGATGATATATAATCAGTGTACTAATCTTCTATTAAAAAAACTACTATTTCAGAACCCTAACTACTTAAAAATCTGTAAATTTTCTTTAGCCTTTAAGCTATTCATAAACACTCTCCAAATAATCAGAATTCTGTATCTGTGGAACTCAATTTAATGCAGTTCAACTGCATAAGAAACATTTCACCACCAAAAACTGATCTGGTTTGTAACAGACATTCAGTAAGAAATGACTATTTTTTTAAGGAAGAAAAATACATGATATTCTATGATTTTATTATTTGACTGCTTGTTAACTAAACTATAAAAATATTTTCTTAATTATTCTAAATGAAAAAATGCAAACAATATCTATTTAATGATCTTGAAGTCATAATTCTTAAAATATTTATTAAGAATTAACACATTTTGAGATACAAATGCAAACAATATTTAACGATCTTGAAGTCATAATTTTTAAAATATTTATTAAGAATTAACACATTTTGAGATACGTATACATCGCTGCTTATTTTTTCAGAATGTGTGTCCACATAGATATGATTCCTCTGTAGGCATTTTTTCCTTGAAGTAAATTAAATATGTACAAAAAGTGCAACAGTCTCAAAGTTTTGGACTTGGGAAACAACTGATTTTCGAAGATGACTCCCTGGTGTTATTCCCGTAATTATGTTATTTTAAACTAAAGACATTTTGCAGGTGTAATTAAGGTTACTACACACTTGACCTTCGGATATTAAGGTTATCCAGGTGCCCTAACCAAATCACTACAGCCCTTTAAAAGCAAAGGGTTTTTTTGTTTGTTTGTTTGTTTTTTGTTTATGTTTTGTTTTGTTTTTGGCTAGTCGTTAGAGTTGTAATCAAAACATGGAGTTTTGAAGTTCCAAAGATCTGACAAGATAGACGTATTTTGTTGCAAAATCTGAAGAGAGAGGGAGCATCTTCAGCTAGAAGGAACCTGAGGGTGGCCTTTGAGCAGAGCTGTCCCCTGGCTCAAAGTCAGTAGGAAAACAGGGACCTCAGTCCCAAGAACTAGATTCCACCAACAACCTGAATGAGCTCCTTTCCAGAGCTCGGGAGTCTCAGGATAAGAACTCAGGCAGCTCACACCTGGATTTCAGCTTTGGGAGGCTAAGCAGATAACCCAGGATTGTGACCCGCAGAACAGGATGTGAGATAATGCAATGTTATTTTTCCAGTCTGTTAGCTTGTGGTACTTTGTTAGGAAAAAAGAGAAAACTAACACTAAAACCAGAAATGATGAAAAGAAAGGAGACTGAGGATGTAAAACTGAATTCTTATAGGAGGACCAAAAAACTTAAAAAAATGAACTAGTAGAAATGGTAACAAATCATATTAACTATAGAATTGTCCTTTAGACTGAAAGAAAACTTCCTACTACTACATCTAGGTCATCGAACTTGAACAGTACTTATTTCCTAATCTTTTAAATTGCATTTTGCTTTTTTAGTTTTCCAGTTAAATATACCACTTAAGATCATAAAAGGATTGAAGTTGTGGGACTAAGTCTATTGATTAAGACATTTTTATAAAACAAGAGAAAATATGAATGATAGCATATGATAATTCTTAGTCTTCCTGAAAATCAAACGAAATGCATTACACTTACAAAATGTCATTCATAGACCAGAAGATATTTCTTTTAAGATGAAATACTTAAGTCTCTTCTACTTTTTTCTTTCCATATTTCCCTTTCAGAAAACTAGAGATTTTATTTTATTTTTACTTACCTTTTTTAAAGATTTTTATTTATTTATTCCTGAGAGACACAGAGAGAGAGAGGGAGAGAGAGAGAGGCAGAGACACAGGCAGAGGGAGAAGCAGGCTCCATGCAGGGAGCCCGACGTGGGACTCGATCCCGGGTCTCCAGGATCACACCTGGGGCCGAAGGCAGGTGCTCAACTGCTGAGCCACCCGGGCGTCCCGAGAAGAGATTTTAAAAAGTTAATTTACTTAGTCAAGTGAAGTTCAAATTCAAGGTCTCACGCTGGTAGTTACATTTTTGAAAACACACTGCAACATGAAATAAAATTACAATAAAATGCACAGAGGCCCTGTAGAATGGGGTTTGGGAGAAAAAGTTTTTATCAAGTGGGATGCTGTAATTTGGAGATGAGAAGGATTTTAAAAGGGGAAATGAGACCTTTCTCAGAGTCTAAGTTACATTCAAGCTCAGAAGGATAATTGAGCAATGAGTTTAGTCTCTATTATCAGTCCTTGAATTTAGGGACCACCCAATGCTTGATATCCCGCCTCATTGCTAAAGCCTGGTTTCGACTCTGAGTTTGTGAGAAGCCAAAACCCAGTGGGGACAATATAACAAGTCAGGCTTTTCATTCACGTCACATCAGGGGAAGAAATAATTTATAATAAGAATTTCTCAGCTCAAATTCAAATTCATGTGTGTTGACACCCCCAGGCCCATGGGGTGACCAAAACATATGGATTCTAATAAAATGCCACATCACTCTGGCTTACCTTTCTCACTGAATTTTTTTTTTTTTTTTTTTTTTTTTTTACAAATTTTGATATCTGCAAATATCTTCTCCCATTCTGTAGGTTGTCTTTGAGTTTTGTTGACTGTATCCTTTGCTGTGCAAAAGCTTCTTATCTTGATGAAGTCCCAATAGTTCATTTTTGCTTTTGTTTCTTTTGCCTTCGTGGATGTATCTTGCAAGAAGTTACTATGGCCGAGTTCAAAAAGGGTGTTGCCTGTGTTCTTCTCTAGGATTTTGATGGAATCTTGTCTCACATTTAGATCTTTCATCCATTTTGAGTTTATCTTTGTGTATGGTGCAAGAGAGTGGTCTAGTTTCATTCTTCTGCATGTGGATGTCCAATTTTCCCAGCACCATTTATTGAAGAGACTGTCTTTCTTCCAATGGATAGTCTTTCCTCCTTTATCGAATATTAGTTGCCCATAAAGTTCAGGGTCCACTTCTGGATTCTCTATTCTGTTCCACTGATCTATGTGTCTGTTTTTGTGCCAGTACCACACTGTCTTGATGACCACAGCTTTGTAGTACAACCTGAAATCTGGCATTGTGATGCCCCCAGATATGGTTTTCTTTTTTAAAATTCCCCTGGCTATTCGGGGTCTTTTCTGATTCCACACAAATCTTAAAATAATTTGTTCTAACTCTCTGAAGAAAGTCCATGGTATTTTGATAGGGATCGCATTAAACGTGTATATTGCCCTGGGTAACATTGACATTTTCACAATATTAATTCTGCCAATCCATGAGCATGGAATATTTTTCCATCTCTTTGTGTCTTCCTCAATTTCTTTCAGAAGTGTTCTATAGTTTTGAGGGTATAGATCCTTTACATCTTTGGTGAGGTTTATTCCTAGGTATCTTATGCTTTTGGGTGCAATTGTAAATGGGATTGACTCCTTAATTTCTCTTTCTTCAGTCTCATTGTTAGTGTATAGAAATGCCACTGACACCAGTGAGAATGGGGAAAATTAACAAGGCAGGAAACAACAAATGTTGGAGAGGATGCGGAGAAAAGGGAACCCTCTTACACTGTTGGTGGGAATGTGAACTGGTGCAGCCACTCTGGAAAACTGTGTGGAGGTTCCTCAAACAGTTAAAAATAGACCTGCCCTACGACCCAGCAATTGCACTGTTGGGGATTTACCCCAAAGATACAAATGCAATGAAACGCCGGGACACCTGCACCCTGATGTTTCTAGCAGCAATGGCCACGATAGCCAAACTGTGGAAGGAGCCTCGGTGTCCAACGAAAGATGAATGGATAAAGAAGATGTGGTTTATGTATACAATGGAATATTACTCAGCTATTAGAAATGACAAATACGCATCATTTGCTTCAACGTGGGTGGAACTGGAGGGTATTATGCTGAGTGAAGTAAGGCAGTCGGAGAAGGACAAACATTATATGTTCTCATTCATTTGGGGAATATAAATAATAGTGAAAGGGAAAATAAGGGAAGGGAGAAGAAATGTGTGGGAAATATGAGAAAGGGAGACAGAACGTAAAGACTGCTAACTCTGGGAAACGAACTAGGGGTGGTAGAAGGGGAGGGGGGCGGGGGGTGGGAGTGAATGGGTGACGGGCACTGGGTGTTATTCTGTATGTTAGGAAATTGAACACCAATAAAAAAATAAATAAAAAAAATAAAATAAAATTAGGTATAGTTAGGTTAAAAAAAAACAAATTTTGATATCTTGGCTTTTTTTTATGTACTACATATTTACCGATGTATTATTAAAAAAAATTCTTTATAGAGGTTTTAAATCTCATGATACAAGAAAGTTTGCTCCTTTTTTTTTTTTTTAAATGGCCATTCTTTACACATGAAAATATAAGCAGTTACCCGGGATGTTCAAGATGCTATTACGTCTTTAGAATTTATCTTGATATGCTGGCATTTACTTCAAGCTAGCATATGCTACTCATATGAACAGTAGTACTGATGAAATGCCACATAGATATTTTGAGGGGAAAAAAAAAAAGAACAAATGGGTCATCTGGTCTCCAGGTGTGCTGTTTTTTTACTGTGTGTAATAGAGGTAAATACCAACATATAAGAATTCTCGCTGCAACTTTATGTGTCATTGCACAGAGACATATTTTATCACCTGAAAAGTACAAAATTGCACGGCTTGTATTATCTCTCATTTAGTTCTAGAAGCTTGGGAACCCCATCCTGTTTGATAAAATACTTCAAATGACTTGCCTATTAACTATATTTCTACCCTTCCTATACAATTTATAACAGTGTGATAGGTCATAAGCCACATACCACTGGATTTGTCCTTTTTTCCTCTGTCTTTGCATTAATTATAAGCTTTTACTTTACCCATGACATGCATAGTGTGTGTAATTAATACAAAATGTGCACAATAAAAAGTGTATAGCTGTATTTAAAATTATAATGTACTGAACCTATGTTTTCATTCCCATAACAAATAAAATAGTATGTGTGTGAGATAATAAGTAGGTAGGCTTCTGTAGCTGGTATAATTTTAGAAACAGTGCAGAATGAACAAGCACTTGGGGAAACTGATTTAAAAAAAAATAGAGGAATGAATGTATCTACTTTAATTCCCTATTTTGTTGTAACATTGACAAGAAAAGGTCATCCAGAACTCTGAGAGGCTGAAAATTACACTAAAGTACTCCTCTGACAGTTTTATGGGTTTTTTTTCCACAGCTATTTAAATTACAATAATGCAACTGTACATTAAAACTAACAAAATTAATGCCCTCAAAAATTGTTTTTCTCGATACTGCTAATGGGCATTTGGGCATTTTTGGAACTTTCAAATAATGACAGAATTTTATCACAGGAAAATGCCTTAATAAAGAAATAAAGTGGTCCTATACCCCTGAAATTTTAAAATATACAGTTTTATTTTTTCAACGCTTTATCATATATAAGATATATGTTGATGCTATAATACTTCCAAATGATTATGAACCTGATCATCCCTGTACCTTCAAATTTTATAATGATCAAATCCTCTCAAGTACCTAGACCCTGACTGAGGAAAGCCATTTGATTTTGAGGGCTTGGACACCTATATCCTAAATTTTTAGCCTGCTACAGTGGTCCTGGGAGCAATTTTCAACCAAGGATCTCCTAAGGCAGAATTTTCCAATGGATTTGGGAGAAAAGCCAAGCTTGAGAGATAATCTCTGAAGGAAAAAAAATGAGACCATTGCTTAATGAGTAATGCTCAGTGAGTAAAGAAATGGAAGCAACCAGACCTTCCCCTGGACTATTTCACTATATTTTACATGCTAAAGGCATTGATAAGTCTTACACTGAATAAAATTATTCAATCTGTTTTAACTCCAATTCTCAATTTTTTGACCAATGAACTTTTTTCATCTTATTCATTTTCAATAAGCTATTTAATATCTCACACAAAATATTTTGAAAGTTGACATTCTATGTCAGAGAATGGAATCCTTTCTCAAGTAGATTTTCATTAACCTTGTATAACAGAAACTTTTAAAACTGGAAAAAAGATGTTAGATACTCTACTGCCTTAACTTTTACATATAAGTTCATGAAGTTCTGAGGGGAAGAAAAAAAGGATATTTAAGAATTTTGAATAGCCTTTATAAACAGTATTTTGTCAAGTTTATTTCCCGAAACTGATTCTACAAAATGAATGTCAAACATGACATGGTTCTGTACAATACAGTGGAATAAATTATTAAAGTAACAGCATGTGAGAATTCTGAAGAAATGAATTAATGCCTGTGAAGTAATCTGTATTCAGCAGCAAGTCATGGCATGATACTTGATTATATCATGGAATTTTAAAAATGTAGAGGGACTTTGATTTTAATAATGTATTTGACATGATCACCCCAATAGTCCTTTAAATAAATAGATGAATTTGTTCCAGAGAAAATTATATTTAGGACACTTAAAATATCCTAAATTAATCTCCCATGATCAAATGTTCTTATGGAAAAAATAGTGTGAAACTCAAGATAAATTTCTAGCAGCATTTAGAAAGACTTTTGAGGATTAATCAGTTTTGTGATGTTTATTATTTGTGATTAATATGCTGACATAGGTAGAAAGCTGATAAAACGCTTATACTATATAAAATTGAGAAAAATTCCAGGTTCATAAAATCAAAAGCTAATCTAAAAACTGACCATATCTGAAAGGATGAAAACTAATGTGAGATTTCAAACCTAGGTGCAAAGAAATCAACTGCACATATTTCAAAATGGCCCCAATGCATTTGCAAAGACATTTAGAATGTCTAATGAAATAGATGTTCAAAGTGAGTCTCTTCTATGATGTGGCCATCAAAAATATTGATGCCATCATAGGTTGCACTGAAATAAATTAACATTTATTGAACATGCATTATGCACAAGACATAATGCCATACTCTTCACCGCATTAAATCAATTAATTTTCAAAACAACCATAAGGTTGGTACCATTATCTCTAATTTACAACTCTGGAAACAAATATCTGTATTTTTTTTTTCTTGAGTGCAAGGAACATCCTAGTTTTATTTATTTTTTTATCTTTATACCCTTATGTAGAAGAATGAATGATACAGAGTGGGTATTCATAAACACATTTGAAGAAATGAATGGCTTAAGGAAATCTAGACATGATCAAGAAAACTTGCACAGGGTAGACAACAGTCATGATCATCGATAAGTGCTACAACATTCCAATAAAAGAATTTCCAACATATTTACAAAGGTAAATATTTTAAAAGAAGTATAAATGTTAGACCTATATTATCACCTACTAGGAATGTTGTAGAAAGAATTTATATGTCTTTTTTAATATTGTGGAAAATGTACCCACTTCCTATTGTAAAGTATGAAATAATATAAGTATAAATTTATGTAATCTCAAAAAAATGAAAAAAAAATCTAAATCCTCTTAATTATTCAATTTTGTTCTCTGGAGTAAAAATTATTTTCTGTAAAAGTAATAAACCGGGGAATGAATTATCCAATAACCAAAATATACATATACTTCATTGCCCAAAAAGTTTTAATTTTAAAGTGATCTATTAATATTCATATAGTTGCTATATGTTCAGTGCTATTCTTCTAGGATGGAAGACTGAAAGACATCTGGTAGTTTAATAAAGGCTTCTTCTTATCAGCACCTTTCAATTATGTTGGTTAGGCAATAGAGGCACAAATGAATAGAATTCTGTTACTCATTCTGTCCTTACAGGTTTTCATTTAAAAAGGCAAACTGTTTTGATCTTCAAGTTTTCAAAGCTGAGGAAAAATGTAAGCTATGAATGGAAAGGGAGAATGGATTTGGACAGTAACATAAAAACAGGACTTCTGAAAACAGAAATCATTTGCCCAGGAAAATGCAGTATTAAATAAGGAATAATGAATAAATAACCTGAGGAAAAATAATGTGCTGATACAATGAAAATAATTATTATTATGGTGGTGAGAACTTAAGAAACATATTGAGATTTATAGAACTCTAGGTTTTAAATACCAGCAATAAGATACTGCGACACAATATGTGATACACGAAGCAGCGATTTCACGCAAAAAGCATTTAGTGTTAGGCAGGATGGAGAGAGGAAAATGAGCGTAAATTCAAGTAATTTAGACTAGTGAGAAGAGCTAAAGGGGATGTAATAATGACCTTCAACAGAACTGAAACAAAAATCATGCATCACATATTTTACAGGAAAAATAAGGCATTTTGCTGATTTGTTCTAGAGCACAAATGGAAGGGAATAATCCAATATAACTCTCAATGTCTGGCCTGGGAGGACAGATGGAATATTACAATACCAGTCAATGAAGAATATATGACTAAATTATTTCAAGGCGAAGATATGGCTCTTGTACTTGAACAAGCTAAACTTGTCATACCAATAAAACATTTAAGAAACTTGTTTTGTAAGCAGATGGAAATAACTTTAGGTCAATTTTCCAGGAATCAATTTGATTCAAACCAATCTCCCCAAAGCAAATTTTTGTTTTGTTTTTTTTGTTTTGTTTTGTTTTTGGCAGCATGTTCTGCATCCAAAGAAAACTGGAATATTTCAATGTCACAGAACCCACAGTAATAGGGATGGGAGAAGAAACAAGAAGTAAGGGCAAGAGGAGGAAAGAGAGGGGTGGTTACGAGCTCATGGAGACCACTATACTTAATGAAAAGTTATCTGTGTCTAAGTTTCTGTTGGACGATAGGGGGAGATACACAGAGAGAAGAGGTGTATCAAAGAAAGATTAATTCAGTCACAAATTTTTAGTTTAAGATTATAGTATAAATTGATACTCAGATATGTTTCTCTAATCCCAAACTCATTACATTTCAATAAAGTTTTGAATTAAATCCTAATAACTTTATCTATTGTGTTTGGATAAAATGTTGTTTTTTTTTTTTTAATTAGTGATTTAAGATTTCACTCAGAAAAGTATTTTCCCCCAAAAGTAAATTGACAAGTGACAGAAATAAATATTATGATATACAGATCTACTTATAAGTATAAAATTAACAAAAATATACACCAACGCTGATTCAAGTGATTCATAGGTTATATGTACAAAATAGATCAAATGGTATCTTACCGTATAGCTGTTTAATGAATTAAATATTTAATGATCTATTGTCAAAATTATTTGCAATTGTAAACAAATGCATTTAATATTTAATTAGTTATTAAAATAGATTATGAAAAAATAGATTATGTATCATTCTTATCCTAAAACCATAGGAATATCTTTCAGGATTTTATTTATTTTTTTTTTTTAAAGATGTTATTTATTTATTCATAGAGACACAGCTAGAGAGAGAGAGGCAGAGACACAGGCAGAGGGAGAAGCAGGCTCCATGCACCGGGAGCCCGACGTGGGATTCGATCCCGGGTCTCCAGGATCGCGCCCTGGGCCAAAGGCAGGCGCCAAACCGCTGCGCCACCCAGGGATCCCTCTTTCAGGATTTTAAAATCTAATGCATTTCATGAGACTTATAACTATACTGTTTTTTGGTTAGGTGACTTTATAAAACACATATATAAACTGGTTTGCTACTCTTGAATGACAAAAACACAGGAATAATATTCAAAGTAATTAAGCTATTTAAATATTATGATTCATTCCAGGTACTATATATTATCTGGTCATTTAAAATAACTGATAAACATACATATATTAATTTTACTGAATATATTTACTAAAATATCCTGTTTTATAAAGTTTTATATATTTGAATGTCCTTATATTGAGTAATTATTTTAGTCTTATATTAAAATCCAATGGCTAATTGTTCTCAGCTTAATGTGGCTGATACATCCAGCAAGTACACTTATAAATCCATTTACAACAGGAATTTGCTTTCTATGCTAGAGCACTATTTTAGTTGCATTCATTACTCTCTAATTAGCCATGTGACATACACAATAATTAAAAAATAAGTTAAAATGTATTTTGAATATTCAGGTTTACCAATAATAATAATAAAGCTAATCAGAAGTTATAAACACTTTCATTTCCTTTCAAAATTATGATTGGGTTACTGATTTCTTTGGGATGATGATAAAGACTTTCACAGTATAAAAATATCAATTAAAATACTTAAAATGGGAAAAATTACCTGAAATGACTGCCTGGGTAGTTACAAATTAAAAATTTTATGTGCAATTACATTTTGTTTTCAGTATGTGTTTTGAATGAGACAACACTTGAATATTTTCCGGGAGTGTATGGCCTTTGAATGCACTGGTGGAAGCATCCGAATATATATTGTCATATTATTTTCACCCAGAGTTTAAAATTGACATAAAGTCCTCATTAATATTCTATTACTTCCTATAATTCTCATTAGTGTTAAAAAAAAACAAATAAGATGATAATGACCTTCCACTTATTTTAAAAGTTTCTCTATTCTTCTAGGGCATTAGACCACTATCATCAAAAGACCTGTTAGAGTAATTTAAAATGTAAATGCTATCCATTTAATTAATAAGAGATAACTGTCTAATGAGTATGGCTGCAGAGAATTATACTCTGTATTAAATAAAATAATAAAAGATTTATCAGCTTAGCTCAGTTTTGAATAAAATAAATGAAAGCCAAAGAGCTCGGTATGATTTAAAAGATGTATGAATGAAAGGGATTTTTTAAGATAATTGAACATAATCTTGTAATGAATGATGTTTCTTAATTAATTGTCAAAAATATGAAATGAAGGTGACTGCAAGGGACACTAACAGTACGCTCCCTGACAGGATGACATCAGCTACGGAGTATTCATACCAGTAAAAACTCACTTTCTTGTGTTAATACTCCATATGTATTTTAGTAATATCAGTTGGTTTCAAACTAATCTATTTTGCTGAATCAAGCCATAATTCTTGAGGCTATATTTTAATAAGTAAAATACCAACAACTCTGAGTCCTTTCCCACTCAGCTAGCTTTTCATGATTCATTGAATGTAACACACACCAATGTAACACACATGTTGTGTTTATATAGACATTCAGTAAAGTAACTGAATTTTCAGAAAAAAAAATATATCAAGATTGAATATGCAATCTTGGGGTGCTTGGCTGGATCAGTCAATATGACATTCAACTCTTTTTTTTTTTTTTTTTTTTTTTTTTTAAACAAATGGTTGTTTTTTTTTTTATTCTTTTTTTTTTTTTTTAATTTTTATTTATTCATGATAGGCACACAGTGAGAGAGAGAGAGGCAGAGACACAGGCAGAGGGAGAAGCAGGCTCCATGCACCGGGAGCCTGACATGGGATTCGATCCCGGATCTCCAGGATCGCGCCCTGGGCCAAAGGCAGGCGCCAAACCGCTGCGCCACCCAGGGATCCCGACATTCAACTCTTGATCTCAGGGCTGTGAGTCTGAGCCTCACATTGGGTGGAAAGATTACTTAAAATGTTAAAAAAAATGGTGGTTTAAGAAAAAGATTGGATGTGCGATCTTTATAATGGTCACTTTGCCTGAAATAAAGGAAAAGAAAATATGTATTACTAAAAATTCAGTATATCTCAATTATGTATGTAGATGTATAATATATGTGTGTACATATACATAGAGAAAGCAATACGGTTATAACAGGAAGGGAAAAAATAAAAATAGTCATTAGTTACTGATTGCCTACCCTATACCAGGCCTGTACAAATAAAACAAATACAACAAAAATAATGGTTAAAAGCAATCAAAATGAAAAAAAAAATAATCCATTTCTACTTTCTGGATCTTGGTGTCTAGGTGCATGTTTTTGAGTGGGGCCCAAAGATTTGCATGTCTAACTTCTCAGGCAATGCTGATTATTCTGGTCCAGGGTCCAGTACTTTCCAAAGTAGTGAAATAGGAACCCGAGGACATCTGGAAGTCACATTTGAAATGAGTCTGAAAAGTGAGTGGGAGTGAGGAGGGGAGAGGTATCTTCCCCTATAAGTCTGGGGAACAACACAGAGAAAATTGTGCACAAAGGACTAGCAGAGAAGAACAAAAAGAAGCTTGTATTGGTAAACTCCAAGAAGATGCTTTTTATTAATTTTTTTTTTACTAAAAGTTGCTAATTTTTTCAGATACAATATGGAATTTAGTGGTTTAAGGTAATTAAAGAAATGTTGCGAATGAGTTATGCTTTCAATACAGAAAATTTAAGTTAATGGCAAATTCTACTAGTGCCAAGGGGGAAGTACATTATAATACCATAGATTTTAAGGAACATAAACACTTGTTATAAGAGAGAGCAAAGAATGGAAGCCATGAGTTTGTAATACTGCATTGAAGGATGCTTAGATGTCTGGCTAGAGGCTGAATCAAATATCTGGACATGATGGGGCTTCTATGACGTTTAGGACAAATTCAACTCTTATCTTCAAGGATGAGGAACTGTTGAAGAATTGTAAGGAGGCTCGTAACATGATGGCTATACATTAAAAAGGTCATTCTAGCTCTGCGTGAATATGCAGAAGTGTATGATTGGAAGTGGAAACAGCAATATTTCCAAAAAGTTTCAAGAGATTTATACATCTTTTGAGGCCCACTCCAGGACTTCTGCTCAACAAATATGAGAGAATTCAGGAAAGTCACCCTGGGATTCAGATCATTTGGGGGACTTTTAAGTAAAATGACAAATACAGACAATATATTCCCAATAAAAATAAAAAGTTGACAGAATCAGAATGCATTGCAGAGAACAGACCGATAATGCAGAAAGATAGCTCACCTACAAGGAGGTGAAATAAAAGAAAAAGTCTAGAAGAATGTCCAAGGCAAGTGAATGAGCGACAAGAAAGGAAAATAAAATGCAATACCATGAGTCTCTTATTTCTCAGTTTAATTCATTTATGGTTTGTAGTCCTGATCTCAGTAGGCATGTCTGGCAAACACGTACATACAGCAGTCTGGAATTCTTTTGAGTTTATGGGCACAGGGAAAAGGTTTTGTTAAAAAGAAAGAATAAATTATGTTTTTCAAGTAATTTATCAGCGTTAAGAAAGGGGTCAAGTTTAGGGACTAAGCAATCACTCAAAGAAATAATTGATGAGAACTGATGGACTCTCAGGTTGCAATCTGCTCTGCTTCAGTTTCATCAAATCTAAGATTAGTTGAATAAAATTAGCTCTTCTGGGGACACCCAGGGGGCTCAGTGGTTGCCTGCTTTCAGCTCAGTGCATGTTCCTGGGTCCTGGGATCAAGTCCCACATCAGGCTCCCCACAGGTAGCCTACTTCTCCCTCTCCCTCTGCCTGCCACTCCCCTGCATGTGCTTGCTCCCTCTCTGTCATATAAAAAATATATTTTAAAAGTATTATGGTTAAAATTATTGCTTATAAATTCTTTCAAATAAATATAACACTGATAGTTCCTTTACTTAGTACATCTTTTTTAACTTCTTAATACTTCCATAGACTATCTAAGGTTGACATGACGTTGATACTTTCCACCTCTGACTCTCTGTGGTTCCGAGGTATGAAAGTAGACAGAGTTTGCCTGGTGAAAACTGCTGAATCTTTTATTTATCACACTGGATTACATAATTTTGACATGGAAACATCCCAAATGGAAGATTTAAAAAACAATCATTTTCAATTTAAGTAACTCAGTTTCTAGATTTTTCTTGTTTTTTAATAGAAAAGTATACGATGGATAAACTAGACCACAAAAACAGAGAACATAAACGAGAATGTAGGCAGAACCATACTGACATTAGAGAAATCTAATTTTGAAACTCCAGTGAATGCAAGTGGAACCAGATATATGTCTTGCCCGATTCAGAAGGCAGGCCCAGAGCATGACTAGAATGGACCCTAATGCACTATATCTGATTATTTCTTTTTTTTTTTTTTTTAGATTTTATTTATTTATTCATGAGAGACACACAGAGACAGAGAGGGAGAGGCAGAGACCCAGGCAGAGGGAGAAGCAGGCTCCATGCAGGGAGCCCAACGTGGGGCTCGATCCCGGGTCCCCAGGATCACGCCCTGGACTGAAGGCAGCGCTAAACCACTGAGCCACCAAAGCTGCCCTGATGATTTCTTTATGTCACAAGTTAGTCAAAAGTAGTGATGGGGAAGGGAATGCTGGAGTGTAGGGACAATCACTAGACATTCCACAACGAAACGCATTTGTTCTTATTGCTCCATGGGATGGCCCTAGCTTTCCTCCCTTCATAAAGTTAAACAATGTGTTGTCTTGGGAAGATCAAGAAACATACAATAGTTAAGATCTCAGTCACCAAGTGGTGTTCACAAATCTGTACCTAGTAAGAAGACAGCTACCTCTGGATATAGGAAGAACACAGGCTGATGGAACAGCCCATCGCCTTGCGGTAGAGGGCCGACCTGCAGACTGTGAACCGCTCTCCACTATGGCTTAGCTGCATGACCCTGGGTTAGCATTTTCATTTGCTTTGTCTTCCAGTCTACTCATCAATAAAATCTATATAATAATTTTATAACATTCATCGGGCTGCTGGGGGCACTAATGTAAATCACTTGGAAGAGTGTCCAGCCAATAAATACATGGTGACCCCTGGCCTCATGCAATGGGACAATGTCCCTCATGCTATCCTGCTGACTGATGTCTTTGACATTGAGAAGGTTCATTGACAAAACTAAGGTGCGACTCTTCCTTTTCTTCTCGGTAACTGACCCACGTTCACGATTGTTGTCTACATGATTCCTATTGGCATTGTAATCCTCAAAAACGCTCATGAAGGACCAGGTGATTGACTACAAGAGTCTTTACTGGTTGCTGGTGTTAATGCCCTAAAGGTTCTTTTTAAGTTCGGAAGAGTTTAGGAACGATTAACTCTACAGTATTAGTGATGTGTCTGCAAAGAAGCAAAATGATAATAGCATAAGTATTATCTGACAGGTAAGAAGCTATTAAGAAATTTTTTGTCAATATCTATGTTGAAAAAGAAAAGTATAAAGTTATTGAGGAAGAGAATATTATCAATGATAATATTTGGAGGTACTATTTGCCTTTAATCTACCAATCTGGTGTGTTTTAGTTACCAAATTCTTTTTAGATATTTTTAGATTCAAACCTCCTCATTATTCTTGACAATAATATTATAAAGAACTCTCAACAATTATTTTCAGCAATCACTTTTTTAGACACATGTTGTTTGGGATACAATTAAATGAGGAATTTCTTTAGGTAATGCCCATTTGCATTCATTCAAGAATAAGCGATGATTTATTTCATGCATGCAATATTATGTTACATTAACAAATTATTATTTTTTTCCAATTTGAGACAATAAGGAAATGAAAGCTTTATGTGTTTCTTTTATCTCTTTGACCTCTTCTTAAAAGGCCAGGAATTACTAAGAATAGTCAGGTTAAATGTCATTAGCTTAAATATCATCAGAAACTAAATTATTTACCAAGGAGTTATAGCATGTAGCTTAGGGAAATACTTACAAAGCCAACAGTTATCTACTTATTTTCAACTATTTATTTTAACAATAAAATAAAATAAAATAAAATAATATTTTTCCCAGAGATTTTATATTTTTTAAGTAATCTGTACACCCAACACGGGGCACACACCTATAACTCTGAGTTCAAGATTCTCATGCTCCATGGACCGAGACAGCCAGCCAGGCTCGTACAATTAAAGCTATATTTTATTGATAAAACCAGATGATTATAATTGAGAAATAGTGTAGTTCTGGTTTCTATCCAGAATTTTGTGAATTGAAATCTTTCTTAACCCATGTATAACCTAAGGTAAAACATAATTTTAAAAAGAAATATAAATTACCAGGTATTTCTTGTGGTTATTTCTATTATTTATTTATTTATTTATTTATTTATTTATTTATTTATTTATGAGAGCACACATGAGCAGAGGGAGGGGCATAGGAGAGGGACAGGCTGGCTCCTCACTGAGTGGGGAGCCTGATGCAGGGCTCCATTCCAGGACCCAGAGATCATGACCTGGGCTGAAATCAAGGGTCATATATTTCACCTACTGAGCCATCCAGGTGCCCCTCCTTTGGTTGTGCCTTTGGATATAAAATCTCAATTTCTCTATAAAATGTTTTACCAAATGTTTATTTTGATTAACTCCAGTAAGTTCAACCAGGTTTCTGCATTCCAGTATTTCACTGCTTAAATTTCACAAGTGTGTCTTGCTCGTGTGATCAGACTAACGTTTAAAATACTATGATAATTTACCATGCAATAAGCTCTTTGCACTATGGACACGTGTATTTGTCACGATAAAGCTATGCAAGAGGTGTTCTTGTATTTGCCATTTCACAGAGAAAATGGATCCATCTGCAGCATAGATTACTTGCTCAAGTTCACATGGCTGGAAAGTATGAAGTCAGACCCAGGTCCAGGCAGCCTGACCTCAAAATCATTACACAAATCACGCTTTTAACAAAATCATTTACGCAAATCAAACTTCACACTATCTTCACAAACTAAATAGAAACTGACGAAGGAAAAGGAAGAATTTTCTAGATTTCTGCTTCTGATTTTTTTTCCCCCAAGGTGGCAGAAGAGATAATACTACACTTAACAATACCACACTTGTTAAGTTTACATTATAGTGATTTTGGTCAGAAACAGAGGGTTTAACTCAATGGGCAGAAAATATAAATGTTCCTTACAAGGATTTGCAAATACAAGAGTAGAGTATTTTTAAGAGTTAACTTTGTAAAATGAAGAAACTACATAAAAATTATTTCTGTTAAAAGATTTAATGAAGAAGATCCAAATATTATTACCAAAAAAATCCAAAGAAAGTGAGTAAATAAGAAAGAAAATCAGTAGTGCTCACCCATAACTTGTCTTAAAGTTTGTTTTCTATAACAAAATGTTTTATGTCTGTGTGTTTTCCAACAAAGTTAGGACGTTCTCTCTGAAAAATTCTCTTCAGATGGAGGTTTTTATCACTTGTACCTGCATGTCTTAACTTTAACCCCCTTAACTTTATGGGCTATGATCCTTTTCATCAATTGGTTGTCTCTCAACTACATTAGGTATATTGGTCACTGGTCAATGCTCATCATAGACTTCATACATACAACATATGGGTAAAAAGGATATGAAGCGTATCAAATATGAACATGAATGAAATAAAGCCAAATGCTTTGATAATTTCAGTTTGGAAATGCCCAGGTAAATAGAACTTCATCATTGATTTGTAACGTTCAGCAGGCCTCTAAAATAGTCGCACTTTATAGTTTGTTAGATAGCAGAACTTTAAATTTAGGAGGACACTTAGCCTTCTAACCCACTTATTTTTCTTATGTGCAAATCCTTCGTTAGTGCAAATCCTTCGTTAGTGTCACTTAAGGCTTGAATTGAATCGTCAGGCTACCAATGTGGTCCTCCTAAGTTAGTATTTATAGTAATCACTAGAAGCGACTTCCTTATATTGCGGCAGTATCTCAAAAATAACAACAACAAAAAAAAAACCTGCCGCATTCGCAGGACATTGGCATCTTTTACCTGAGAGCTGAAATACATTTTGGAAAAATTGCTTCATAAATAGCCAAGTAATAAGGTAAAAGAATACGACGCTCTGAATGACCACATGAAGTTGTGTTGCCCTGCCAACCCCAAAGCAGCTGGGCTATTATCCGAGAGGGAAGGAACATATTTTCACTAATATGCTGTATTTTCACTCTCTATATTACAGCACACTAACATTACCCTAATCTAGAATATTCACCTTTTCCTTAAATATTTTCTGTCATAAAAATGTTTTGCTGCCATTTTAATGACCATAGTATTGTATCCCATAAAATTATGACCATTAATTTTTAATTTGTCCTGTACTTAAAGATTTATATTGTTTTGAAATATTTCATCTTATACCCAGGACCACAGAAAACATCTTGGTTCACATATTTTTCTTCAAGCTCTTAATTATTTTTGTGAAGATGGAATCCTCGAAGGGAGTAGAAAGGATTTCAGGTACTTCATACATGTAAGCTATTATTTTGTAATTGTAAGCTTTTATTTTTGTAGGCTTTTATTTCTTAGCTCCAGATTTCTGTGGACACTTCTCTTTGTACTTTGACTCCAGATGCGCAGGCTCAGACTCTGCAAAGCACAGTTCAGTTTTCGCAGCGACTCCCTCTTCGATTCTGTCCACAGGGACAGAAGAGGGAGACAGAAGGAGGCAGAAGGACAAGCTCCTTGTTTCTTGTTCCTACTAGCACGTCCTTAGACCGAACCCATGACCCTGGCTCCATCACTTTGTGCCTACCTCCTTTCCTGACATTCTGTCTATTGTTTGGCATTTCCAGAACTACCTCAGTGTATTCCTCAAAGGTATCAGCCTTAATAAGCCCCCATCACTGCTTTGAAGTCCCTCATCCTCCAGGAGGAGGTCCCTCTTGCACGTTTCTGCCATATTGAAAGCAGCCGGAGGGGACCATCCTGCATGTTTCCCCACCGCAGGGTACCAGAGTTAGCAGAGTCCTATCCCTCTAAGTACTTTGTGATTCATGATTCCAATCTCTCCCTGTATTGTCTCACCCTGGGCGGGGGGGAGGGGGGTTGGTAAAAGCAGAGAGTAGTTCTTTTCCACGTTGATGCTGAGTTATTCATGATCATTTTCTTGTCCATCCTTATAGTTCTCTAACACATCGTTTGGCAGATTTCTTATCTCATTTTCTCTCTGTTAAAGTAACTGTTAAATGACTTTTTCTTTTCTGACAAGATATCCATTGATACTATCAACTTTATATAAGCAGGACATGAGGTGTTGGTTTCATCAAGCTCTTGAGCTACATCATGTTAAATCAGTTGATAGGTGAAAAATTCCTTTCACAGGTGGAGAAAAGGCATCACCACTGCCATTTATTACTACTGAGGTTACTCATTCCTTATATGTTTATTATTTCCTATATCCTCCAATACTTCACTACTTAGCAAATTATTTCTCTCGGTTTATATTTGATATTCGAACAATTTTCACATATTTTCTTCCATTTTGTAAGGTTCTTTTTCATCTACGCTTGACTTAAATCCTTCTGGAATTTGTATTGTGCTATTAATCACAAATCCATTTCCATTAATGGGGAGCAGACCTTTATATGACATTGCTGCTTTCAGGAATATCTTGTATCTTCCTAGCAATTATTCCCTGTGTTCTATCTCAGCTTTCCCTCCTCTTTTATTACATCTTTGGTATTGGAGTGTGTCTAAAGCAGGGATGGGGAAAGAAAGAGTAGTATTTTTATTGGTTAGCAACATGGACTTTTGAATGTCAGAGATCGCTTTAGAATAATTTCAGTCTTGCTAAATCTATTTTCTTAAAGAAGTCATTCAACTCTCTCACTCTTTGTTTAATAATGATCTGATAATTATCATTATCTCACAGAGTTTTAATAAATATTAAATGAAACGAGTGTTTAGTCATGAAAGTGGTCTATATTAACAGGTGGTTGCTACTAAAATTATTTCTCATTTTTGGAACTCATTCAGCTCCATATTTCATGATCCTCAAATTTAACAACTGAATTATCAATCTGCAATAGTTTCCTAATACACATTCAATAAAAATTTCCTTGGGCACATTTTTTAAACTCCCTCCAAGAGGGTTCAAATTTTCTTCGTCTATGCATTACCTAATCTCTGTCCCCTGCATTACTACTGCTCAAACCACTATGCATTTCATTTATTCCATGCTTGCATGCCCAGGTTGTCAGGAGGTCCTAAAGAAATAAGATATGGCAAATGATGAGTGGGGAATGAATATCGAGTCATTCTGATCCAGAGAAGTGTTTATAGCTTTATCACTCCTTTCCATCAATTTTATTTTTTTTTGTTTTGTGCCACAATTTTATTTGTTTTTTTTTTCTATAACTTTTTATTTCTTCTTCAGATCATTTTCTTTTTCTGTTGAGAAACTTCCACTCTTCCCTACAAAATTATAGACCCATTGCTCTATTACTTTTACCTTATCAGGAAAGTAAGACAAATAAAATTGTCCATATTTTACACAAACATCAGCTTTTAATTTTCAAAATATTGTAAAATGTGTGATTTTATTTAGAAGAGAAACAGCTTCATTTATTTTTAAAAATCTACCTAGGAAATAGAGATAGATGGAAAATTTATTTCTCATTTTTAAAAAGATTTTATTTCTTTATTTATTTGACAGAAAAAGAGCAAAAATGCAGGGGGAGGGGCAGAGGGAGAGAGAGGGTCTTAGACTCCACACTGAGTATGCTTCCCACCACAGGGCTCGATCTCAGGACCCTGAGATCACCACCTAAGCTGAAACCAAGGGTTGGATGCTTAACTGAATGTGCCACCCAGGAACTCCTGAAAAGTTTATTTAAATATATATTTATGAATTGTGCTTTTGTTTTGGTTTGATTTTTAAAATATTTTATTTACTTATTCATGGGAGACACAGAGAGAGGCAGAAACAAAGGCAGAGGCTGAAGCAGACTCCCTGTAGGGAGCCTGATGCGGGACTCGAACCCAGGAGCCCGGGGTCACGCCTTGAGCCAAACGCAGATGCTCAACCAGGTGCCCCATAAGGTATTATTTAAAAGACCAAAGTATGGAGGGAATGAAAACCTTTGTTACTAGAATAAGTGTTCTATAATAATAAAATATAAGTATATTCAGCCATAGATCTAATTCTATGTATAATGTATACTTAAATATGTGCACAGGAATAATAAAAGTAGTATAAAACATGAAAGTTATAGCTCTGTTCAGATGGGAAGATGATGAAATTATAATTTAATATTTTCAGATTTTTCTATATTTTTCAGATTTTCTGAAATAAACCTGTATATTTATAAAAATACTAATTTAAAAATAGCTGTAGCTTAGAATTTAAGATATATAACATGAAAGAAATAATGAATGGAGGAGAAAAATATATTCCCTTTATTCTTTAAGGCGATATTGATCTCCCATAATTTTCAAGGTAGATACTGTTTGATCCCAAGACTTAATGATATCACCAAGATCTAATTATTTTCCCACTTTCCTTTCTTTATTACAGCTTTATTAGAGGCTTGACACATCTCCGGTTAGAACATGGCTGTCAGGAATTTCCGGGGTTACATGCTGTTTCATTTAGATCAAAAGGAAAGAATATCTTAAGGACAAATTAAAGATTCTGGTTGGACTTGTTTAAATGGCATGTCCTGCTCTGAAACAGCTGGTTGAATTAGTTAAGGTCACGCAACCCATAAATGTATCTCGGGGTTTAATCCGCCTCCTCAGACACAAAGAGAAATCAGGTCTCAGAAGGAGATAAGGCTGCAAACACAAATGTCCACTATAGAAAATGAAAATCCTTACAATCACAACAGCCTCAGCTAAGCAACAAGAAACAAATTCTAAAACTTCAGTGACTTAACAGGTTCAATGTTTATTCATCACAGAACATTCCGGGGCTGGTCAGGTGACTCTACTGAGCAGCTTTTTGCAAAACAGGGCCCTAACTACCTCCATTTTATAACCATACAACCCAGGACAAATTGGTTCAAGGGTCCCCCTTTGTAGGTCATTTTTCTATTTGCTTTCAGATCCAGTTACAGCCCTTCTCTTCTCTGCTTTGCATCACGCGCAACTGCCTTTGAGACTTTCCTGTGCTTGGCTCCTGAGAGCTATTGTCAAAAGACCCATGTATGGGAACATATTTGCCAAGATTTTGCCTCCTATTTCTTTGGCAAACTTGGGGTAGGGGCAATTTTTCCTCCACGGGTTTAGATCTATCCAAGCTGGCATATATTGGTGCCAATATCCAATTCCCTGATTCATAGGCTCCAACAACATCACCTTCTGCTCCACTTGCTCTAGTTGTCTCTCTTTCTCTGTTTCTATCTTTCTCTCCACCCCCAACCCTCATCCCATCATCCCGTGTCTGGCTTCTCTGCTATTAGACCAAATATATATCCAATTTCTTGTGTTAAGCTCTCTCTACTTAAAGGAAAATATTCTCAGACTGGACACCGACACATCACTAAGGAAGAAGAGATGGGTGGAGGATCACACAGGGTAATTTCTAAGTACCAGACTTGTAAGTACCATAGATAGTTTTCCACAGTCCAGTGGTAGCAGCCCCATGATTACTGCAAGAGAAGATGGGACATTTTAATATGTGTCAGCGAGAAGAAGGAAGCTTCTCTAAAATTGGATGGGAAAGTGGTAACAGATGATGTAGGTATGGCTCATTACACGTGCAGTGAGTTAGCTACTTGGTGTTTGAAGTGTATGATTGTGTGTGTGCACATTTTGTGCATTCACTTTGGTGAAGTTCTCTGTGTTTACCTAGTTTCTCGTGGATGGAGTAGGACATGAGAATATGCAAAATTTGCATTATGCAAAAATGGCTTCTTAATGTATCGATCATGTTGGAACATATTTGTAAGTATAAAACAAGCTTTACAGCAAAATTCATTGTATTTAAAATTAATGAAATTGATACTTTTTGCATTGTCAGGGAAACAGACAATGTGTAATTATGACTAGATATACCACAAATGTCTTCCTGACCACAAACACCCAAACAAGGATCACCTAAAGTTAGTGATGATAATTTATGGAGACAAGTGTGTGGGGGATTAGAAACAACAAAGGATGAAGGAAAATAAATTGTATGGTCGCTATCTAGAAAATGGTGCAATTTTAATGAAGCCCTATGGCATGTATATATATATATATATATATATATATATATATATATATATATAATAGTTATATAGTTATATAAGTTAATTAATTAATAAATAAAGTAGTAATAACTCTATATTAATTAATTTTTTTTGAAAAAGGAGGAAAGGAAAGCTTGCTATTTAAAGTCCTCAAAATCACCAAGAAGGAAAGTGATTCAGTATTCATAGAATTGAGTATAAAATTTAAAAAATATATATATAATTTGGATAAGGGGAGAGATAATACCTACAGCTCTGAAGAGGAAGTTGGTTACATGACATCAAGTATTATAAATTCTAAGCTTATATCTAGATTTCTGAGCTACAGAGAGCTGAATTTATCATTTATTTTTGTAAATATTTTATTTACTTATTTATTTGAGAGGGAGAGAGTATGCATGCAGGAGAGCATGAGCAGAGGGAGGGAGAGAGGGAGAGGGAAAAAGAGACTCTCTGCTGAGCAGGGACCTCAATGATGTAGGGCTCCATCCCAGGATTCATGACCTAAGCCAAAGCCATGACATTTAACCTACTGAGCCCATGCAGGTGCACCTCTATTCAGCATTAAAAGGAAATTCTTCAAAAATACAAAGAACACTAAAAAAAATCACCGTAAAATAACATTTGAATAATCTTTAAAGTTTATAATGTTTATAGTCAACTCTTAAAAATTAAGATTCAATACATATAATTATTTTGACAGCAATCTTACTGTTTGTTCTTTGTCTAAATTGTGGCTTCTAGAATTAGTAAAAGATAAACCATAGTTTTCAATTTCAAGCAACAAATATTCCTAGGAATTGTGTAAAAGAACTGAAATCAACTTAATGTTTTAAAAGTTAAAAAAATAAAACTACTACAACCATCTACATTAATTAAAGGGCATCTTTCTTGGGAGTTTCTGATTGGGAAAGATTTTATGATTTCCACACAATTAGTTATCTGTACCTCCCTACTTATCTGGTCCTCAAAATTCTTGGCATCTTCACTTTGACATTTTATTTTAATCTTTCCCAGATGTAATTGGGCGATGCCACTAGGAAATATTACCAGGAAGGTTGAAGCTGAGCAATCTGAATCAAGTCCTATTCCAAAGTTCATGTAATCCATTTCAGAGTGAGGTCAATTGTCCGTTTTCCTATTCTGCACACTTCATATCCAAGGCAGGGACTTCCACATATGCGTCCAAAATCTGACACACCAGCCTCCATAGACAGGAAGACATTTCTACCACATTGATTGGTGAATTTCCTTGATAGTTACTACAAGGAGATATTAAGTTTCCAGGATATTTTCTCAAGCTCCACATTCTTCCCACTACCCTCCAGTGTTTTAAATTCTATTCTGAGAAATGGTGATGGAAAAACAAAACACTTTCTACAAAACTGAATAAAATACTTTTAAAGAAAAGTAATAGAAAATTCTAACTAAGAAGTAGCTTCCTCCGTGTACAGATAGAGTTTGGGTTTGTAAATCATCTGGCAAGAAAATAAAAAAAAAATAACTGGACATATTTTAAAGCAGACTTAATCTTAAAGAAGGCAAAACATAAATTTGTTTTGAGTCCATATACATTTAATGAGCCTAACAGTCATATTGATACAATGCCCAGTAGATAGCTAAATTCTCAAAATAAGTCACAATTAAGCTGTGTGTGTGTGTGTGTGTGTGTGCCCGTGTGTGTGTGTGTGTGTGTGTCTGAGCTGGGACATAATCTCCCTCTTGTACCCCATTGCCTTCTTCAATTTCTTTTTTTTTGTGGAAGATTACAATTAATGAATGTTTATTGAGTATAAGTGAATATTTGGTGAATGAGTCAATGAATGATGAGGGCAACTATGTACGGTGAATGACATACTGTAATGAGGCTCTCATGTGACGCTTCGAGAAGGACATCCAGGAGAAAAAATGGTCAGAGAAAAGAAGATCCTGCTACAGCTCAGGAACAGTACATGGAAGTAGCCTGGACAGTCCCTGAGAGTGAGGCTCAGGTCATTAGTGTTGAATGAACTCATAACTCAGTCCTTTTGTTCCATTCCATTGCCTGTGACACCAGACAATACCTGTTTCCTGGCGCATGACTGTGTGCACACGTTCATGCATGCACGTGTGAGAAGGATGGGGAATAGAATTATAGCTCCAAGTCTGTGTGTATGCATAGAAAACAATGCATCAATTTGCTGGTAGGATACACTCATAATTATTTTTTTTTTTTCTGCATTGACCTTCTGTCTCCAAACTAATGATTTGTTTATTGAACAAGTACAAATTAGGGGCATAAATTGTGGTTATGTTGAGTCTTTGCTACAAAGGGTAATTTTAAAAACATCACTGCAGTGTTAAATCTAAGGATACCAGGCTCTTGAATATTAAATAACATCCTGCTACTCAGAAAGAGACAAAATGAAAGATTAGTGATCTGCTTATACAACAGAAATAGCCAGTCTATGTGAAATTTAGAACACATTAAAAACCTAAAAATGTATTAGTTTTTTTTTTCTTGTCTGACATGCAATCACTTATAAAAATAGTCACAAAATCACAATTATTGTTCCCAAGTTCACTGACAATGATGCATGGGCCTGTCCTTTACACCGTTTTCCAGACTGCAATCAGCATCCTGGGTGCTGTAATCAGGAATAGGTTAGTGCTCTCTGAGTTGACACTTCAGATAACTCCAACTCTAAGAGTTCAAGCCACGATTTATTGTGAGCACTGGGTACAACAACCTTTGACTCCAACTATGACCAAATTTCAGCATCCTCATGCACATACGGAGGATAAATAGCTTCCAGAAGTGAGTTCCCTTTCAACATCACCACTCAAAGACTGGAATATAGCCTCAAACATAAAAGTCAAAATCCAGTTGATTGCACTATTCTTTTTACTTACTTCTATATCGGATCAGATGTTTTAGCACTCGTTTACTTATGACATACATTGCAGCATAAGTTTATGGTAATTAAATTTTATTATAATGATAATTCTGTAATGTGCAAGAGCTTTTTTAACCCCTCCAAAACAACACAGACAAATGGACAGATACTCTATGCCCATGGCTTGGAAGAACAATTATTGTTGAAATCTCCATACTACCCAAAGCATTCTACAGATTCAATGTAATCCCTATAAAAATAGCAACAGGATTGTTCACAAAACTAAAACAAGCAATCCTAAAATTCATATGGAACTACAAAAGACCTGAATAGCCAAAGCAATATTGAAGTATAGCAATTCCAGATTCCAAGATATACTAAAAAGCTATAGCAATCAAAACAGGATAGTATTGACACAAAAATAGACATATAGATAAATGAAACAGGATAGAGAGCCCAGAAATGACAGATGATAGGTAGATGATATAGATAGATAGATAGATAGATAGATAGATAGATAGATGATAGATGATAGATTCATTTTACACCGATATATTCAATTAATCTATGGATGAGGGGGGCAAGAATATACAATAGGGCAAAGACAGTATCTTCCACAAATGATGCTGGGAAACTGGGCAGTTACAGACAAAAGGATGAAACTGGACCATTTTTTTACACCATACACAAAAATAAATGGATTAAATACCTAAATGTGAAACCTAAAATCATGTAACTCCTAGAAGAGCACACAGGCAGCAATTTCCCTGACATCAGCCATAGCAATGTTTTTCTAGATATATCTCTCGAGCCAAGGAAAATAAAAGCAAAAATAAACTATTGGGACTATCCCAGAATAAAAAAAGCTTTTTCACAGTGAAGAAACCATCAACTACATTAAAACAAAAAACAAAACAAAACAAAAACAACAACAAAAAAAACCCTCCTGAATGGGAGGAGATAATAGCAAATGATATATCCAATAAGGACTAATGTCAAAATATATAAAGTACATAACTCAACACCAAAACACCCAAACAATTCAATTAAAAAATGAACAGAGGCCTTGAATAGACAATTTTCCAAAGAAATGCATAGAGCTGTACATGAACATGGCTTTAATACCGTGTAAGTTTAAAAAATATCCACAGCTGTCCTGATAGATAATTAGAGGAGGCATATTTATTTTAGTTTTATAGGCAAAATAACTGAAGTTCAGAGTCATGAATTGACTTAATCAGGCCACAAGGGGAGTACACAGTGGAGCAGAAATGTACCTTTATCATACGAATCTGGGTCTGGCGTTCTTTTTTCTATAAATTTTTACCTCTGGAGCTCACCAGTATTTTTTTTTCTTTTAACAGATTAGGACTGATTTTTTAAAAAAAAAAGTATAATATTACATCTCATTCAAGTAACTGTTTCTTTAAATTGAACTCTTAGAAGCAAATTTGGACCTAGAATCTTTATTGGAATTTGAGGTAATTCCACTAACATAATCTCACATATCCTCCTGGAAAAGACTTTGTAATTAGTAAAAATAAATCAGTTGTTTTATCTCATAGATTTCAAAAATTAGGAAACTGTAGATCCTTTGTGAGTATTTTAGTTAACCACATTGGATGACCTATTCTTGGAGTAACCACATTCCTTGTACCATATAAATATCTTATGGAATAAATAAATAAATAAATAAATAAATAAATAAATAAATATCTTATGGGATGCAGAAATCTCATTACTCTGTTTGGCTATGATCTAAAAATGGTTCAATAGGCTGTGGGAGTCATGATTCCACGGAACTTAATTAATTTTTAACAAATACCATTAGCTTCAGTATAGACTTTTTTTCACATCTCTAAAGCTTTCAACTAAATAAGTTCTCCAAAAAAAAAAAAAAAACATTAGTTTTAAAATGCGTATCTTGATTTGGAGGTTAAAAATGTATGCACGATAAATCTAGAAGGAACTGTGAAAGTGTCAGTATGCTCTATTGGCAAGAAAGTATGCCACGGAGAGTATGGGGCATTTCATAACCAACGTCAGCTTTAGTGACAAAGAAGGATGAATTTGTCTAAATGCTGTCAACACTGACAATATTTTTCACTAGAATTCTGTTTTAAACATGATTTATCATCTAGAAAGAGATCACAGGAGCCACCCAGTTGTTCTCAATAAGACTGAACACACTCACTATTTGTAAAAATGGCTTCAAAAAAATTAAATATATTTGTCTTATTGCATTGGGAAAATGTGATGAACATTCTTGATGTGAATATTTGAGAGGGCTAGTTTGGAATTTTTGGTTTGTTTCCTCGTGATATATTTTTAATCTGGTAAGGAAGCTGTTGTCAGTAATTTAGGTCCTGATTTTATTCCATTAACTGAACAAAACTTAACAGTTCAGAGTCTTGTACATACAGTGCAAGCAACAAATATTGAATGAACGAATGAATCCATTGAAATCAATCTTATGAGTAATTTTGCTTTTACATGTTATAGAAATACTTGGAAGGTCCAGTTAAAACACATAATGTAATGTCTACTAAAAAAAAAAATAGAGAAGAAAATGTCCAAAGTAGAAAATATGGCCTGTTTTATGCCCTAAATTATGAGGCCCCACCCACATATATCTCAATATTTAGTAGCTACTGCAGGTGATTCTGACTTTTCAAATATAAAATTAAATCTCATTGCTTATTTGGGATGAAATAATTATAGATTAATCTCAGTTTCATATTTCTATCATCTGTTAGAAGTATGCACACTGATAACATTATTTAAATTGCATTTCTAAGTGCAAAATTGTATATTAAATATGTATTCATTTTGGTTGTAGACATACTAGTTATAATAACTGGTTTATATTCTTAATATATGGTTTAGAGAATTCCATTTAACTAGTCAGGGCACTAGCAAACTATAAAGCATGAATCATTATATGCAAGTAGCATTTTTAAATCTGACATATCTTCACACAGTACTATAGAAAATCATCAGAAGAAGATCTGATACAGTGCTTTGATTGAATACTCTTTTAAAAAAGGCCCTGGCTTTGGAACAAAGGAAGAAAATATAAGGAGGAAAGTTCAATATTTCTAGAATAAGAGAATACAATTTTTTTTTTTTTTTTTTTTTTTTTTTTTTTTTTTTTAGGTCACAAGAAGAAAAATTGAAAGCCTTTCACTCTAATGGACCCATGATGGCGTGGTGATATGAAGGCTTTATCAAGATCAGAAAGCAAAACAAAAGTGATGTGAACAGCCTTGAGTATATTCCATGAGCTCCCAGAGAGAGAAAGTAGAGTCAATCCATCTAAGTCTTTATGGTGCCTGTTCAGTGATCCGCCTCTATCTTCCTCAGATGAACATGGGCCCCGGCTAGGGAAGGTGTTTTAGTCTTCCCTGCTCCAGATCTCTGAGTCAGGGATGCCTTACGGAAATCCACATGGAATCTTCCTTCCGTCCCTGGCAAGTGAAAACATCTTTAAATTTTGTAAATGCTGCAGCTAGTCCATCTCAGATAAATCCCATCTCTGCCTGTTTATATATGCCTGATGCCTGTCCTATCAAACTCGGAGCCTGTTTTGTCACTTCTGCAAAGAGCTATATTCACTTGGGAACCACAAATTCTAGCCTGTATTTCAGAATAGGTCACATTTGTGCTTATGAGATTATTTTGGTGAAGTGATTGATGAGGATAATTTTAAAATCTAAAAGTCTTCTGAAAATAAATTATTTAATGCGTTTTTCTAGGAACAGAATTATCATTTTATAATTGCGCACCTTGAGATGAAAGGTTCGCTATAGTCCATTCTGTTACAATCTAGTCAATATATCAGATAATGAAATCTATATAGTAGTCCTTGGAATCCAGAGGTCAGGAAAGAAGTGGACTTCTAAACTCAATGTGGAACTTGCCTATGGCAAAAGCTAATCTCACTCAATGGCATATTTCCAAAAAATTGATAATTATCTTTAAAATAGCTCTATGTTTGAACAAATTATGACATACAAGTTAAAATTACCACAGATTCATAGTCCTGGGATGAGTAGAATGTTGTAAAATAGGAAATTGTAAAAATTGAAAATAGGCATAGTCTCCATCCATCAAAAAGTTGAATACTTTAGATACTTGTGTGTGAAATCAAATAGTATGTCTATACAGATCATATGTTTTTATAATTTATATATTTTATAAATGATATGTTTACAAAAAAAATAAGGGTTAAGTGGTGATAGAGAGTGAAAGAGTGAGTTCAAAATATACATATTTCAAAGTTTATGTGTTTGAAGAGATCATGATAGGGGATGAGACCCTCTGGGCTTGAGAGGAATGCTTAATGATCTAAGATTTGACATGAAGGTAAAATAGCTGCACATGACTAGCAACTCTACACTCTTGGTATAGGATATAATTCTGGTTTCCTTCACAAATATTCCTTAGGATAGCCATGTCAGTCTCCTTCTCTTCTGTTCACAATCCCAAATATAAGGAGTCTTCTTCCTTACAGGACCCCCAATGAAGCCCCCTCCTTTCCAACCGTAGCAGAGTAGAGCACTGGCTGGACCCTAATCAGGATTCCTTCTGTCCTGAAATAGTACGCGAGTTACATTCTAGCAGGATACTTTTTTTTGTCTAATGTAGAAATATTTCAGCTATCAAAATTTCATCATCAATAAATTTCATTAACCTTCATTAAGGTTAATCCAGCATTTATTAAATACAGATGCATTCACAGGCATACTCACTGATTCTATGCGCATCAATAATAATCTCTTATCACACTCATTTGCATCGGGTTGTATATGTTCATCCTGGATGCCTTGCAAAATTTTCCCAAATACCCTGCAATGGATCTGTGGAAGGCTAAATGCTTTTTCCAAATTATATTTCCTGGGGGATCCCTGGGTGGCTCAGTGGTTCAGTGCCTGCTTTTGGCCTAGGGTGTGATCCTGGAGTCCTGGGATCGAGTCCCGCGTCGGGCTCCCAGCATGGATCTTGCTTCTTCCTCTGCCTGTGTCTCTGCCTCTCTCTCTATCTATGTCTATCATGAATAAATAAATAAAATCTTAAAGAAAAAGCAGAAACAAAAACAAACAAATTTTATTTCCAATATAGCACCTAGACCATAGTGTAAAGGCTTTTAAATCTAGTGTTCTATTCTGAAGATCCATCTTTATAACTAAAGTGTCTTTAATTCATTCTAGATATCATTTAATGTACTCTTACAACATTTTCCCTCAAAATATCCCTGTGTCCTATTTTACCTTCTAAAAAAGACAGGTGCAGTTATTTGCTAAAGTAGTCATTATCATATGACCTATCAAAATTATTTAGCTTCTGAGTGACTAAGATTCGGTACAGCTTGTCCTATGAATAAAAATTATGAATCAAGCTTCAAATGTTTGCCAAAAATACCTGTGTTACATTGCATGGAGCAAATAATACCAATGTTGTTCCTTGGCACATATCTAAAAACTGAAAAATTGTATCAAAGACAAGAAAATATATATATATTTTTAGTTTTTATTTAAATTACAGTTAGTTAACATGCAGTGCAATACTAGTTTCAGGTCTACAACATAGTGATCCAACACTTCCACACAACACCCACTGACCCACTGCTCATCGCAAGAAGTACCCTTCTTAATCCCCATCACCTATTTAACCCATCCCCCTCCACCTCCCCTTTGGTATCCATCAGTTTGTTCTCTATAATTAAGAGTCTGTTTCTTGGTTCGTCTCATTCTCTTTTTCCCTTTTCTTGGTATTTACCCAAAGAATACCAAAATACTAATTCAAAGGGACTAATTCAAACCCTAATGTTTAGAGCAGCTTTGCCTACAACAGCCAAACTATGGAAATAGCCCAAGTGTCCATCAACTGATGAGTGGATACAGAAGATGTGGTTTAAATAAAACGGAATAATGCTCAGCCATATAAAAAGAAAGGAACATTGCCATTTGCAGCAATGCAGATAGAAGTAGAGATATCATACTAAGTGAAATAAGTCAGTCTGAGAAAGACAAATACCATATAATTTCACTCATATGTGGAGTTTAAGAAACAAAACAAATGAGCAAAGGAAATAAAGGTTTTAAGGAGACAAGAAAGTTAATTTAAGGCAACATTTGTTTCTTTTCAATTTTCAAAATTGTGTTAATACCCATAACCCAAAGTAGAAACAGACATTTTTTAGTCACTGATCCTAATACAGTGTTGTATGCCAGGAGGTGTGGATAAACAAAGGTAAAATAGGCATGTTTCCTCTCAAGAATAATATAATTTATTTGTATATATAGTATAGACATACACATAATGGCTACATTATTCAAGTACGTATGTATACATAGTACAGTCTGTTAGTGCAAGGCCAATAAACGGTGTACTCCGCATGGGGCCTGGGGGCGTCCCCTACTGCATGCACTAGAGGGCAACATTAGCCTAACCCCTGGTCCTCTACGGGCATGGGGTATTTACCCCTGAAATTCCACTATTAGTCGAGGAGCACTCTGGTGACACAGCTGGCTCTTTGGAGCCTTCCTCCAAGGGAGTAAACTGCTTTCCCTTAGGCAATGCCTTCCATAGCTTTAGCAAGACCAAACCAGGTTGCCTGTTTACACTGTCTCTTGGGGTCCCTGACGATATTAAATCTTGTCACAAGTGTTTACAAGGGACCTTGAGGGGGCCCTTTGCTGCCATTTTATCACCAGCAGAATCATCTCTTTTCCTCCATGTTTCGATCTGTTTCTCTCATTATAGATTCAGTTAAGTCGGCCACCATAGCTGCTCCTGTAGCAGTGGGCCCATTAACCATGGGGGCAGGATACTAAAGTCCTAGCCCATGACCCCAAGGCTGACTCTAAGATGCAGTCTTCCATACCAGACGAAAACAATGCTCCGTGTGGGCTTCTAAAACACTAAATATAAATGGCATGTTTCATGAATGGCAGTTCATGTATAATCTCTTGTGGTTCTTCCATAGAAATCCAGCAAAACAGGGAAGAGAACACCCCCTTCAATAATCCAGCTCATCTTAATGCTAGCATTTACCTAATCAATCAAATCAGCTAAGAGCATGTGGGATCCTCGCCCACGCCTATGGTATACAGTCTTGTCACAAGGCAGGCCCAGAAGTCACTGAGGCTGTTTTGGATGGTTTTAAACCCATTTAACATAATAATACTCTCTCCCCCCAGTTTCCCACAGTGGTTAACACCCAAGCAGCCACCCCTTCTCAGCCCTTTTGCTTTAAGTTACTTGGTTAGCTCCACCAGGCTGCAGCACGTTCCCTCAGAGCTGTTTACTGACTAGTGGGAGTTTCTTCTTGGTCATCCTCAGGCTCATGAGTGGCCTGGTCTTTGTTGGAATCAAAAGTCATGCCTGGAAACCATTTTCCTCCTCTTTGATAATGTCCTCATGAGAGGAGTCATTACTCCAGAGGTCTCATGATTTAGGGCCCCAATTTTCTTGAGATCGAATTATTGTCACTCTAGTGTGCGGCAATCTGTGCTCATACATCTTTGCCACCTTACTTGCCATAATTTCTAATTTTTCCTCCTGCTTTTGAATTATTTTGGACATAATACCTGTATTAGAGGAATATGCAGCTTGTATATCCTTTCCCAAAGCCAGTGCTTCTTGGCTCTGTCCAATTCTCTCCTTGCTCATAAGTCCTTTTCTATGATGTATCTTAAGGCGTGGATGAGTGCCCAAGCCACCACTGCAAAGGCTTGTTCACGTTCCCTTCTCTATTTCCTTTTCCCTACTATTTTGAATAGGATATGTCACCATCCCTTAGTCATTTGGGGGGGGGGGGGTCCTGTAATCATACACTGGTCCAAAACACACACACACACACACACACACACACACACACAAAAAAAAAAACCTGCCCAAGCCTCCCCACATGGAGGTGGCTGCCCAACTTGGTTTTCCCCTTTCCTTCTTTGAGTTCCCAGGCTCTGTCCTTCCCCACCCTGGAGATGGACAAGGAGCTTCCCCTGACAATGTCCCTTTATGCATGCTTGTTCTGTCTGTATCCTGCTGACTGTGCAAATTATTTCAAGGTGGAGGAGGGTCAGCAATGTACCCTCCAGACTGAGAAGACACTTTAATACTGAAAAACCAACCACACTTCTCCATAACATTTTTACAGAGTTTTATTTGAGGTAAATTACTGATGGAGCAATCAGGCAGATGGATGATCCAGAGCACTAGGCAGCTACTTGCAGCCTCTCATCTCTATTCCTACCTGGACCTTAACCCCCAGCCCTTATGGAGTGATGACCATGGTGGTGAGGCCACAGGGTCGTTACCTAAGGCTGCACCATCTGTGAGCCTAGTGACCTCTGTTGGTTATCTGACATGGCACCATCGATGCACCAGATGGGAAAACAAGATGGAAGGCCAAAGATGAAGTCTGTGCTGTCAGCACTCCTACAATCCTCAACAGGGAAAAGCTACAAGCTTTTCTTCTAATACTAAAGGGTATTAGTACTAATACCCTCTAATAAATCAGGGTTGCCCACTCTCACCACTTTTATTCAACATAGTATAAGAAATCCTAACCAGGGCAATTATGCAACAAAAATATTTTAGCTTTCAAATTGGAGAGAAAGAAGTAAAACTATCATGATTTGCGGATGAAATGCTATCATATATAGGAAACCCTAAGGACTCCACCAAAACTTGTTGAGATTAATAAAAAAAATTCAGTAATATCGCAGGATAGAAAATCAATATGCAAAAACCTGTTGTATTTCTTTACCATAACAACAAGCAATAAGAAAGAAAAATTAAGAAAATGATCTGTTATAATTGCATAAAAAGTATGAAATACTTAGGTATAAATTTAACTGAGAAAGTGAAAGATCTATACACTAAAAATTATAAGACTTCAGTAGAAGAAATCGAAGAAGACATAAGTAAATGGAAATACATTCCATGCATGTGGCTTAAAAAACCAGTATGTTAAAATGTCCATAGCATGTAAAGCAATCTCTGGATTTAATACAATCTCTATCAAGATTCCAATGGAAATTTTCACAGAAATAGAACAGACAATTCTAAATTTGTATAGAACCACAAAAGACCCCCAAAAGCCAAAGTAATCTTGAGAAAAAATAACACAGCTGGATGTATCATGTGCCCTGATTTTACATTACACTAGAAAGCTACAGTAATCCAAACACTATGGTACTGGCATAAAATCTACATGGACCAATGGAACAGAGGAAGAAGCCCACACGTAGACTCTTACATACGTCATCAATTGATATATGAGAAAGAAGCAAAGAATACACAGTGCGGAGAGGATAGTCTCTTCAATAAATGGTGTCTGGAAAACTGTACAGCCGTATCCCAAAGGTGAAACTGGACCACTATCTTATACCACACACAGAAATTAGCTTAAAATTGATTAAACACATGAACATAAGACCTGAAGCTATAAAACTCCTCGGAGAAAACATAGGCAGCAAGTTTCTTGACATAGATCGTGGGAACGATTTTTTTTTTTTGACTCTGACACAAAAAGCCAAAGAAACGAAAGCAAAAATTAGGCATCCAAATTGGAAGGAAAGAAGTAAACCTGTCACTGCTTGCAGATGAAATGCTATTATATATAGGAAACCCTAAAGACTCCACCAAAAACGTAGAGATAATAAAAGAATTCAGTAAAGTTGCAGGATAGAAAATCAATAGGCACAAATCTGTTGCATTTCTACAATGTAACAACAAGCATTCAGAAATTACATATGATAAAGCTATTTTTTAACAAAGAAAAAAATAGTAATAAAACATCTTAAAAATAACCAACATTGATTCCAATCACTACTATTTTATGTTCAAAGAGATTACTTTTTTCCCTTTCTCGTAATAGTTAATATAGTTACAGGAATTTGATATTTGAGGAAAAAATGGATTCAATTGGTTTCCTTTCTTCATTTGCTTAACAACTTTAGTTAAATGTAGTTTTCATACCATTAATTTCATTTAAGTGTCCAATTCAAAGTATTTCAATTATATGGCTCTATCTAGGCTGTAGCAAATAGTGTAACTAATATAGAACCCTAATCTATGTTTTTTATTAGAATTATACCTGTATCAATTAAGTTTGATAGATATTATTAATTCTGTTAATGTAAATAGGACACGATGATCTCCTTGCCGTGGAGCAGGAGAGCTCTCTGACATCCTTAATGTCAACAGTACATTCACTACGTCTTGATGACAGTTAAAATTATTTTTCCAGATACACATTTTCAATGGAATGTCAGAGAAAATTATCTTTGGTTTCACTCTCTGATCTCCCCCAATACCAATGATTAATATATCTTTTGATAGTCAAGTCAGTGTGAAGAATCTCCTTTTCTAGTGTAGCGTGGGCCCTAGACCTGTCAAATGGCTACTTATATGCCGTATAAAGCACTGTGCTCTCTCTCAGGATCCTGGATTTGGGGTTGAAAGGAATGAAAATAGTCTAGGTGAGCCCGCCCCACACCTGTGTAGGCGATGCCCTGGGCTGTGACTGTGACCCGCCCAACCGCAAAGCACATTTCACCAGAGTCAGGTTTCATTGCTGCATGTGTTTGCACAAAGAAATTCCTCGGACAGAGTGACTTCCCTGCTAGATTTTTGCTCACCAAGTTTTGCATGTGACTCTCACCTTATGTGCTCACTGCCACATGGTTACAAGACAGCTGCTGCACCTGCAATAATTACGCATACGTTTAAACCCGCAAGATGGGAAACCAACGAGAGGAAGCCTTGGCACCTACACAGACAGACCAAAAACCCTCCGATGGTCTTTCTCTTTCCCTGGCTAGAGCTATGTCCCCGTAGTGACAGGGCAGCTGGGAAGTCTAGCTCTGTAACTGAGAATGTTGCTACAATGAGTAAAATTCGAGTTCTAATAGGCCCAGCAAAGTGAGAAATCGATATTGAGTGGAGAACCAGTAGGCTCCAGTTCATTGACTTTATTTTCGTGCTATATAGAATGGACTTCTAGTGTGGATCCCCATACACTCTGCTACGTTTTAGGAACTATTCAGAATTCTTCCTTAAAGAAAATAAAGTGAGAAAAAAAAAAAAACAAAAACAAAGAAAATCAAGTGAGATGTTTCTTTCAGTAATTTGGCAACATGACACAGTTCTGAATTAATGCATGATTTCTTCTCTAAGAGAAGCAAATTCATTAGCCAGTGAGCTAATTAACTATTTTTGTCTATTATGCAGTTAATTATAGGAAATTATTTAAAAATGTATCTGTGTAATTATTAGTGTGGTTATATCAATTAGAGTGGGCTCTGGGTAAGAAAAAAAATGACAAAGTGTCTCCTATTATGGACTTTTGTCCTCATGCAGATTTTGTGGACCATACATTCTATATTTTAACTGCTTATCTATTAATAAACATGAAATACTGCTTTGGGGAAATAAAATTATTTTCAAGCAGATTTTCATTGGAATTACACAAATTAATATTGAAATTGAAAAAGATATACTTTACATCTTTTATCCAAACATAGTGATCTTCCACAAATAATTTTTTTGTTTACTGTTGAAATAAAATAAAATTGGAAGAGGCTAAGTAGAAATAAGGTTGTTGGTTAATTTAATTACATCATGTACAGTGGACAGAGAATGTTGAAAACCTTGTTTTCTTTTTTTTTTTAATTTTTTTTTTAATTTTTATTTATTTATGATAGTCACAGAGAGAGAGAGACAGGCGCAGAGACACAGGCAGAGGGAGAAGCAGGCTCCATGCACCGGGAGCCCGATGTGGGTGGGATTCGATCCCGGGTCTCCAGGATCGCGCCCCGGGCCAAAGGCAGGCGCCAAACCGCTGCGCCACCCAGGGATCCCTGAAAACCTTGTTTTCAATCGCATCTTAAGAAACTCACTTGGGCCTTCTACTGACTGCATTTTTATATCTGACTGCTTTCTGCTACAAAATGTTAAGGAAAGGTCTTTTTCAAGAATCAGAGCTATTGTTGGTCAAGACCTGTGCATTAATGACAATTGTTTCATGTACAGCATGCCACTTTATCTTATCTAGAGACGCTATTTTGAGTTGAGACAGTGAATTCTGAAGATAAATTAATGGTAAATTTACTTCCTTTTAAATTGTCATTTGAAATTTTCTACAAGTATATTTCTCTTAATAAAAATATTGATAAAGCTTTCTTTAAATGCTTGAAAAGGAGAATAAAAAAAATAAATGAATGAATGCCTGAAAAGAAATGTAATTTAGTTATATACAGGTTAATATGTGGAACTCACACTTTTGAATAGTTTTGTGGACTAAAAATCCTTTCAAACAGAACTAATTTTTTTTCCTATTTCAGGTAAGACTATTTCAAACTCTTGTCATTGCACACCATTGCAATTTTGGACATTTTTCTTAATCCTAAAGGCAAGAGGGGGTGAACAAGAGAACTTTACTACCTATCTATATCTTTCCAAGGACCGGACTAAGAGCCTTGCATTAACTTTCTCATTGGATTTAGTTGTTATTCTAAATTTATATACAAGTAAACAGAATTTAAGTGACTTGATCAATTTACTGATATTAATTATCATCCTAGGATTTGATCATGAAGTATCTTAAATCATTTTGGAATAAATGATTTAGTATTTTGGAAAAGTAATAAATATGAATTACTGCACTACCCTCTATTAATTCAACTATAACATAACTAATTACATTAATCTTTTCATTGGAAGGCCAAGTAAACAATTTCTTTGTTTACAATAATGTCTTATAAAACAACTAACAACATGTGTGACTTTAGAACCCACAGGCATCACTAGATGCAGTAGATTTTATTTGATATCAAGTGTTTTGTCACCCGTGGAATGGTTGCTATTAGTGAAGAAGTGTTTCACTGATAAAAGATTTGAAACCCAAAGCAACCCATGTTGCTTTTGTAGCAACATGTAGCAGAAGCAATTAGAGAGCTAAAATGCACTAGAAGTATTGAAAAAAATTAGAAAAACAATATCTAGTTTGCATTTCATATATATATTTAAAAGGTAGCCTTGGGCAGCCCCAGTGGTTCAGTGGCTTAGCCCTGCCTGCAGCCCAGGGTGTGATCCTGGAGACCCGGGATCGAGTCCCACGTCGGGCTCCCTGCATGAAGCCTGCTTCTCCCTCTGCTTGTGTCTCTGCCTCTCTCTCTGTGTCTCTCATGAATAAATAAAAATATTTAAAAAAATATTAAAAAATAAAAATAAAAGATAGCTTTATCTAGACTTACTTTTTCATGTACCTGAAAATTAAATGTAGAATCTACCAACCAAAATGTTTTCAGTGGCTATATTTTTCTTTTAAATAGTCATTACTTTAAAAAAAAAATAGTCATTACTTAATGCATAAAAATATATGAAGCGCACATGAAAAATGACCCAAGTTAAAATACAAACTAGATAACTCTTCCAATAGTCTTTATCTTTAGGAGGAGTGATAACAACTCGCCACGAGTACCACTTACTCAGATACAGAGATGCCATCATTGACTACTGCTGATTTATATATTTCATATCATATGGTCAAGTTCCCCACTGCTGGCGTTACAAACATTTGTACATAAAGCTGATCTGGGACTCTGTAAACCAGCCTAACCCTCTGTTTTCCCCGACCTCAGGTTTTAATCCAGGTTTTCAGGTGTTCTGAACTGACCATCGTCATTTTCAACAATTTGTGTGAAACAGGCGACAGATATACAGGCACTGGCTGCAATAATAGGAAGTAATTAATAGATTATTGACTATGAAAAAAACAGAGAGAATCATCAAATGGCTATAAATGCCATGGGCATTAAGAGGTTTTCATTCTCAGTTAAAAACTGCACACCCACCTCTTGTGTAACCCCGACCTCTGTTCCAAAGACCCTGGAAAGACAGATGCTGGATTGCTAGCTTTGTCATTGAATTAAGTTAAGGGAAGTGGCTCCTTTTTTAAAAACCACCTCAATCATTCTGCTTTTGCCATCACCACCCGATATAAATTTCATAGGTTCTAAAAAAAAAAAAAATTAGAAACCCTGAATTTATTGATTTATCTTGAATGCAGTTGCCACTATATTAATTGGATTAAGATCAGCCCAGGATTTCTTGACGTTGGTTGTCTGACCATTTCACGTGGCTTTCTCACTCACCGGCCTTCCTCCACCTGCCTTGCTGAGGGCTAATTGTTTTCATGAACGTGAAAATGCTGACTGCATTTACTGACTCCGGAAGTCTGTCCTTGCCTAATTAAAATCCATATCTTCAACTAGAATTATACTCATTAAGCCTACATTAACATGTTCTTCTATATGAATCTGGCCAGAAATATTATGTCTTTTATATGTCATTGTCACCTCCTCTAGTTTATTATTTTCCAGTTTTCCGCATCTTTTAAAGCATAATGTTAAAATATGACTTTAAAGGCGCTCCTCTTCTGTTATACAATAAGCAAACATCATGACATTGTCAACGCAATCAAACTTATTTAAAACAATAAATTTCTCATGAGATTTCATGATGCTGATTAACAAGTTTTCCGTGTAAAACAATGCAGACCCTATGAAGCCAGTTAGGAATAGTATAGCAACTCAAGAGCAACATAATCCATTTCTCTGGATACAGCAATTCATGAATGGCTTGTATAATAGGCAGCAAGGTCTCATGGGCAACTCACTGGACAGCTGTGGCGAGGACCAAATGTATCTCTTAACATGATAGAGAAACAAGGCAACCTAAAGTCCCGATTTTAACCATAAGCCCTCACAGCTCTATTTGGGCACAAAAGTTCCTTTAGTATAATTTGTCTTCAGTGAAAGCAACTGGAGACATGCTGAAATAGTCATGCCAAATCAGAGGGCAAAATAATAAAAATGAGACTATGCAAATGTACTATTCTAAACAACTATTATCCCTACACTTCTTATATCACACCTTACCCATAACAACAGATCCTGTAGTTTTCAGTACATTTTTAGTTTGCTCCAGTCATTTTAAGAACAATTTCCACTAGGGACCCCTGGGTGGCTCAGTGATGGAGCACCTGCCTTTGGCTCTGGTTGTGATCCTGGGGTCCCGGGATCGAGTCCTGATCCGGCTCCCCACAGGGAGTCTGCTCCTCCCTTTGCCTGTGTCTCTGCCTCTCTCTCTGTCTCTCATGAATAAATAAATAAAATCTTAAAAAAGAGAACAATTTACACTAAATTCCTTAGTTCTGAGGATGTTGAATTGCACAGTAATATCTTTCAAGTATAAATTACCAAATATGTATTATCTAAAGAGAATGATGAACATTTTGTTTTATAATACATCTTAGCACTTTCTACAAACATCTATCTCAGAGACTGGCATATTTAAAGAATCTTTATGTTAGGATACATATCCATAGGTTCTTATGATGCTTCAGTCAACATAATATTGAAATTAAAACATATGAAAATGGAGGTACTTGCTTTAGTAAATCATCTTGCTTAAAGGAGCAAAGGAATGTAATGGCAATTTCATAGAGCAGTATTTGAATACAAAAATATTTATGTTTTAGATAATTTTATTTGTTTAATGACATACTTAACCTATGATAAATATATATAACCAAAAGCAATTTTTAAAAAAAAATTGTTATTGATATACCTTCTTCACTAAAGCCCAACAGCAGAGTCCAACACTAGTCAAATCTTGTCCTCAGTGGTGTGCTTTATCCATCCAGAGTACCCATGCACACAAATGCAAATGCATGCATGTCCTCAAACAAACATGTGTAAACAGTCACAGACGCTCAGACACACTCACACACACACACACACACACACACACAAAGAATTGGTACTTTTTAAACAAATTCAGTATATGGAGATTTTAAAAAATCTGTATATGATTTCTATATATAATCAATATTCTATTAAGAACTATAATATTTACCAGTATTTGGTTATGCATAGGAAGTAAAGAGACTGAAGCCATGTGTGCTTTTGCATATTTGTGCATGAATGTCTGTGTGGGGAGGTAACTGAAACACAGTATCCTTATTCCCTTCCTCTAAGAAGATGCGTATTCATTTTTAATCAATTAATTAATTAATTAATTTTTGAGAGAATGAGAGAGAGCATGCAAGCAGGATAGAGGGGCAGAGGGAGAGGGAGACTCTTATGCAGGCTCTACTCTCAGTGTGGAGCCTATTGTGGGACTTGATGTCACATCCCTGAGAGAATCATGACCTGAGCCAAGATCAAGAGTCAGGCAATTAATAAAATCTTAAACAACAAAAAAGAAGCTTTTAAATTGGTGGGCGGAGGGGCACCTGGGTGGCTCAGTGGTTGAGCATCTGCCTTCGGCTCAGGTCATGATCCCAGGGTCCTGGGATCGAGTCCCATGTCGGGCTCCCTGCAAGGAGCCTGCTTCTCCTTCTGCCTGTGTCTCTGCCTCTCTCTCTGTGTCTCTCATGAATAAATAAATAAAATCTTAAAAAAAGAGTCAGACACCTAACCAACTGAGCCATCCAGGTGTCTAGAAGATGGACATTGAAAATGAGAAAGGCATATATTTCATATATAAAATCAGCATGGTTTTGGGGAAAATAGAACAAAATGAGCAACACCAATATTAAATAATAATTTCCATTTGTCTTAAGATGTTTTTATGGCTGGATAGCAATATGTATATTATAATATAAAAATGTATCAAATATACTGTATACCTTAAATGTATGCAGTTTATATGTCAACTGTATTTATTAATAAAAAGATTTTCTGAACTCACTCTAATTCCTTATTTTCTTCATAAATTATGATAGTTAAGGAGTTAAACGGTATGCCTGGCATCTGTTCATGAGTGTACTCATGTTTGGACCACACCTGGGGAGCGAAGAAGACACGTTTACCTGGCGGGTTCCTCTTGAAAACATGATAATGACAATACTCCTAGTTGTCACATGGCCTTGGCAACGGAGAGCATGCTAGCATCTCCTCAGTTGGTGGCACCTCATCTAACCTAATGGTAAACCATCCTGGAATTGATAGACTCATGGGAGAGTAGGGGATATTCACAACCAAAGGTGGCTTTCTTCTGTGTTATGTCTGTGCCCATTACTTGGCATTCTCACATGTTAATCTGATTCAGAATGAATCTAATGTAACTAGAAAGGACCTAAACCTCTGGAATGTCCTGGATCTTTGAAATTATTAGTAAAGCTTGAAACTCATTTTTCCTGAACATTTGGCTACATTCATAATTGGCATATGTTCAATTTTTAATAACAAATTATTTTTCAGTGGGACCATGAGCTTTATGTGGTTTTTAGATTATGCTGCTGATTAATAATAATAATTAATTATTATTATATAATGCAGTATTGAGTATCTTCCATTCCCTCTTTGGTATCACGTCATATGATACGATTGTTTTGGACAGGAAAAAAAAAGAGAAGAAAGAGAGAATTCTTATTTTTTCCTAAAAATAGTTTTTATGGTTTTTCCTTACTCTCAGTTAATTTCTCCTACCTAACACGATATTTAAAGACTGAAGAATTTTCTCATTAGGAAAAAATCTCAGTTCAACATAACAATTCCCCCAACATAATATATAACAACTTATGTGACAATCAAATTCAAATAAAATAGGGAAACTCTCAATAAATTATTCACCATCTTTGGCAAAGAATTAAACCTAAGGTGTAAACACAACAAATAATACACTAGAAAATTTCATTTGATGTAATACTCCATATTCGTCTTAAGCAGAAAGTAATTGCTACAGGATTGTGCAAAGATAAGAAATTTTTACTGGAGTAAGTGATGGATAATCAAAAAATATTAAGAAAAAATATTAAGGAAAACAGTGAATTTCTCTTCATTTATTCAACCACACCATTTTAGAAAAAGCGAGGACATTTTAAATTGTGCTAAAGCACTGTCTGATGTAGGAGAAGACACAGAAATAAACATATTGCTTTCTTTTATTCTAGCACACATGCACACAAATTATACAAAAATGCACTCACCTGTTTTAGGATCTACGGAGAAGTAGGGTTGTCCCTGGAGAATACTGTAAACCACCCGGGCACTGTTTCCATAGGTAGGATCATCCGCATCAGTAGCTGTCACCTGTAGAACAGAGGTACCTGTGCATTCAGGAAAACAAATTTTAGTGTGTGGTAACATTTAGCACATGACTTGTACACACTAAAAGGTTATGTCGACATTCCTATGGAATGCAATGATAGATGTGTCCTCCTAAATTTAATTCTTGGACTTATCTGTCAAACATAGCCCTTGCTTTTTCCCCCCTGCCAACAACTGTACCAGATGAGAGGCCAAAAGAGAATATTTGGTCTCAAATATATATATATATATTTATATATATATATATAATATACATATTATATATATATATATATATATAATATACATATTATTATATATTATTATAAATAATAATAAACTATATATATTATATTAATATAATATAATTATATATAACAATATATTATATATTATTATTATATATTATATATATATTACGTGCCAATGACATTGCAATAGGCCTCTTTTGACACATAATCAGGGTTAGGTTGGATTGATGATCAAGAATCAAACTGGTGTTTAACTGTGTGGTAAAGTTAAAGGTAGGACGAGAACAGACCTTGCATGTTACATAATTATTCAGAAAAGAAAAAGAAAAGGTGGGATGGTTTGTGATTAGGTGGGAATGTAGGAGGGTTGACATTAAATTATCAGTGGCCTCAAAAGAGCACATTCAAACCCTTTTCCATCATGTATGCCCTTTTTAAATTTCTTACATGGACTGTCAATGAGTCTCCTCACTGGTTTCCAGGGCTTAGTTCTTATTTCTTCAGGTTCTTCTACACAGTACCGACATAATCATCTTTCTACAATGGGCATCAGAATGTGCCTCTTGCACCAGATTTTGGAAAATTAAGGTATACTTTAAAGGAATTGATAAACTTTAAAATAGTGCATTTTGAGATAAAATTAGAGGATGTGTTATGCTGATTTCTTTTACGTTTATATCCTTCAAATACTATTTGCATAATTAGATGCATTTATATCATATTTCGGTTATTCCCAAATGAAAACTCATCCAGGTATAACAATATAACCTTCTATTAAGGGCTATAGAACTCCACTGTAAAATCAGTAGGTTAAGAGCTCTCATTCATTCATGAAATGCACTTAATGAGTCATCTAATAGTGCTTACTTGATATTTTATTTTGCCTAACTACAAAAATTCCACCGACTAATTCAGGTTATGTAGCAAACAAAACTATTTCCACAATCAAGTAAGTCTGTATGAAATTCAGCATTCATGCTCATACTTGACTATGGAAGCCCAGACAATTTCCAATCGTTAGTTTTAATAATTACTTCAATTATTTAGGTATGATACACTTATAAGGGTCTAGTAACTGCTTAACTACAATGATTCTACTTCTGTGTGTTGAAATGCAAATGGAACTTTAAGCAAAGCTTATTCTTTTCTTCAAGGGATTCAAGAAAACTTAACAGAATTAGTATACCATGTTCACTTGACAATCCTTACTAGCAGATTATTAATGTATATGGACTTGTAATGATAGGTTATGATTCTGGCCTCTAGTATTTTTACGTTAAAATTGTAAGCAGAGATATGATTAGTGATTATGCATACTCAGGAGGGGAGGGCTGTGTGATGTCTAAAAGAAATCTCTAATAATGAATAATAAAACAAAATGATGACAGCAAATGCCTGCAAGAACACTAAGAAACTAGGTCACTTGTACCTTGCGTTCACGTTCACCATACAACCCAACAAATTGTTGTCTTGGGTATTTATGCAAAAGTGATGCAAACATAAGTCCATAAAACCATGCTTGCAATATTCATAGATTTTCACAGCAACATTATTTGTAGTCGCCACAAACTGGAAACAACCCAGATGTATTTTCCCGGGAAAACGGTTAAACAAACTGGGGTACATTGATAGTATGGAATACTACTCAGCAATAAAAATAAACAGCCTCTTGGATGAATCTTCAGGAAATTATGCCCAGTGCAAGAAACCCAGTCCCAGGGATGCCTACGTGGCTCAGTTGGTTAAGCTGAGGATCCAGCCCCTGTACCCTCTCTCTCTACATGCTGCACCTCTGCTTGTGTGCATGAGTGCACTCTCACCATCAGATGAATAGAATAGTTTTTTAAAAGCCAGTCCCAAAATGTGCGATTCCATTTATTTAATATTCTGGAGATGATGAAATTTTAGAAATGGATAACAGATTTGTAGTTACCAGATGAAGGGAGCAGAGGTGCAGGTTGGGGGTGATTGGTTATAAAAGGGAACCTGAGGGGTCCTCATGATGTTCAGTATTTCGATTATGGTGTTGGATACACAAACATGCACGGGAGACAAATTATGGAGAACTTAGCACTCACATGCATAAATAAAAGCAGAGAATTCTAAATAAGATTGGTAGATTAAATAACATTGATTACTCGACTATGATTTTTTTAAGTTTTATAAGATGGCAATTTTGTAAGATGGTACCATTGAGAAAAATGGAGTAAGGATACAAAGAATGGCTCCACAGCATTTCTCATGACTGCATGTCATGATCTCAAAATCAAAAGTCTAAATGAAAAACAGAAATGTTTTCTTGCCTCAGTGAAATTCCATTCTTAGCTTTATTTAGGCTTGCGTGTGTACCATGATTTTTCTTATTACAGCACTACACTTTCTGACTTGATTGAACTTTGTAGAGTCAGTGTACACTACCTCTTTCACTCCTAGGTTGAAGAAGAAGAAGGAAGAAGAAAGAAGGAAGAAGGAAGAAGAAGAAGAAGAAGAAGAAGAAGAAGAAGAAGAAGAAGAAGAAGAAGAAGAAGAAAGAAGAAGAAGAAGAAGAAGAAGAAGAAGAAGAAGAAGAAGAAGAAGAAGAAGAAAGGAGAAGAAGGAGAAGGAGAAGAAATTGTTATTGTGTTTATAAAACAATCGAAGACTTTTTCTGTGATGTCACAACACTTGTTCCAAACCTCATATTCATCTCTTCAGCCTGTTCAGAGAATATCAGTCGGTTGATATCTACAAATAAAGTTGGTTTAGGTGGAATTTTTGTTGATACCACATTGAAAAAAAAAAAAAGATTAAATAGGTAGTAGGTGCCCAGACAAGTAAATGTAAAAAGCCCATATTGTGGCTACAGTGTTATAAAATCATATCAGTCAAATCCTTAATCTGAAAGGAAAAATGCTGATCATACGGGGCATACAGGGATTACTGAGATTCAGAAAAGAGAGACTAGTACAGGTAGAAAGCATTAAAATAATGGTCACCTTGTACGAGCACTGGGTGTTATAAACAACTGTTGAATAGCAACTGTACATGTGAAACTCACCATACACTATATGATAATTAATTGAACTTAAATGAGATATAAAAAATAAAATAAAATAAAATAATGGTCATTTTTGAAGAAGTCACACTTATAAAATCCTCCGATTTTAAAACTGTCTCTGGACTTTGCGATCATTATTTAGGTTTAAAAAGCTTTCAATGTCTTAAAAACAATCTCCAAGCAAGCATTCCATAGAGACAGCTGAGAAAGACAGAGTGCAAAAACACACCTCATTTGTGGTAATAGGCTGGAACACCACATGACAAAAAACAAAAAACAAACAAACAAAAAAACACTTGTTCTGCTTGGCTTAAAGTGTCTATAAATTCCAGCCTTAAGTGAAAGCTGAAAAGCATGAATGGCGTGACAAGTGAAATAAAGAACAACGAGGATGGGGGCGGGAGGTGGGGGGCAGGCTGGGGAGTCTTGTTCTGAAATAAAGCCACCGCCTGTTTCAAATAATAATAATAATAATAATAATAATAATAATAATAATAAAAAGAACAACAAGGAAAGGAAAAAGAAAAAAAAAAAAGGTAGCCTGGTGTTGTTGACTGAATGATGGCTTAAAGTAGCGCAGAGTGAGCAGAGAGGGGATCCAGGGGAGATTAAGAAAATACGTTAACTAACTCTCTCCCCTGGTCAAAGTGTCTGGTCCCTAACAGCTACACGTCTCTATATAGCAGGCCTCACAGGTCCTGGCCCATTCCACTTGTTTGCGTGAAGTAAAGTAGAGCAAATTACCTCTGTCTATCTTGGTGGCATCTGAAGGTAACAGGCCACCACTTGGAGCACACAGATTGCTGGCTGAGGGGCACACACCTCTCCGTACCGCCCAGCCCAGATGAAGGTCAGCCTGCCCCTGAACACAGCAAGGGTACAAATAAACAGCAGGGAAGGAAAATAAGTCCTTGGGCCAACTGTTCAAGGATTTCTCTCCAAGGAGAATTGGTAATGGGGGAGGTGGGGGGGTCAGGCCAAAAGAAAAATACTATACATATCTTACTTTCCTTAAGTTAACTTGAAGCCTCGATGGAAACATTTTAGGAAGCATTAATGCTGTTAGAAGTTCTTTTACACTAGGGAAAAAAAAGAAAAGAAAACAGTCTGGAATGCCTAGGTGGCTCAGGGGTTGAGCGTCTGCCTTTGGCTCAAGGCGTGACCCCGGGGCCCTGGGATCGAGTCCCCCATTGGGCTCCCTGCATGGAGCTTCCTTCTCCCTCTGCCTGTGTCTCTGCCTCTCTCTCTCTGTGTCTCTCATGAATAAGTAAATAAAATATTTTTTAAAATTAAAAATAGATACTCAAAAAGATAGAACTCTTGAGGGTGTGTGTTTTGGGTTAAATTACTTCCCCTCAAAGTTCATGTGTTGAAGTTCTAGATTCTGGGTCGTGAAGGAGATCTTATTTGGAAATCGGGTCGTTGTAGATGTAATTAATTAGGATCAGGTCAAACTAGGGTAGTGTGGGTCCCTAATCTAATATGACTGGTGTCCTTATGAAGGTGGGAAATTTGGAAACACACTCAGAATACTTTATGTGAAGATGAAGACAGAGATTGGGGTGATTCATCTACAAGCCAAGAAAAGTCAAAAATTGCCAAGGAACCTCTAGAAGCTGAAGGAGAGGCTTGGGACAGACCTCCTTCCAGTACTTTAGGAGGGAACATGATCCTACTGACACTTTTGACCTCAGACTTCAAGCTTTGGGGACAGGGGGAGGACAGTTTTGTTGTTTAAGCTACTTGGCTTGCGGTACTTTAGTCCAGAGCCTTAGCAAACTAATAAAATGTGTTACAGTCGCCGTGGAAAGAAATTACATTTATTCTCAGAATTTACAGGTGTTCTTTAACTGAATCTAGACAAGAGTCTAAAGTTACAAGTCACAATAAAATGATAGATAATTCCTTTGCTACTTGATGCCAGCTATATCATAAATGAGATAAAATGAAAAGTTAATCTCACAAGTCGATAAAACTAAACTCGGTAGAATTAATGATATTTGATTTTTTTTAGGTACTACTAGTGATATACTTGGTACCACTAGTGATACACTTGTTGGCATTTTTAAGTAAATTAATAAGATATATTAGTTATGTGAAAGAAGGATTTTTATTCCTGGTTAACAGTTTAAGAGAAAAAAAAATCAGTATGTATCTATTCTAATAAGGTATTAGTTCACTTCCTTTATTCATGCTATGTACCCTAATTGTATACAAAGTAAAAAAAAAAGAAAATTATTATTCTTTATAATGCTAGATTCCCAAGGAAAAATATATGTAGTAATGCCCAAAAGTCCATTATTCTACTAGAATATTAAATCTATTAATATTTAATCTATAAATATTAAATAGAATATTGAACCTATTTTTTCTGGATATTATTATATACATTTGGTCAATAGATATTAAACCAGTAGCCCCTATGTAACTGGTTTCTAATTAAAGAAAACATTCAAAGTGCTTTAGAAGTTCCCTTAATTTTTACAATTTCACATGAAAAACAACCACAGAAATATTGACTTTTAAAGTTTCATTGGTTAGAGTGCGCACAATATTTTCATGTTAAATATTTCCTGTGGCAAACACTTAGCTTTTCCCATGCTAGGGATTAGTACCTTCCAGCTGCTGTTTTATACAAATCTGAAAAAAAGGATCAAAGTACATAAAAAAGCTTTCAAGATATCTTTTCTATAATAAAACTTAGGCCTTATTTCTTTGGGGAATTGCCCTGTGTCACTCTTTTCATTTGGTTTCTGATTGTACTGTGCTTTCCAAATAGCACGCATTTTAGAAAATTACATATCAACGGAGAAGCAGAAAGATGGACTTTCTTGAAAGTCTCTCAAGACCAATCTGAAATATTTAATAAGGCATTTTAATACAAGCAAATATTCTCTGAGATTGCAAATTGTTATGCATGACTTGCCAGGGCTCACAGCTCTGTTAAAATCTCAAGTGAATCAATGTCGAGCAAGACTTTTGAGTAAAAATCAGCTGAAGATGTATGTAGTATGAAGGCAGAGAGTATCTCTCTGAAGGAATCTCTTGGGGCCTAATTCTCAGAAGATTTTTTCCGGGGATTGGGAAAAAGCAATAGTCATCAAGATACAACTTAAATTTCATTTTACACAGGAGGACTGTAATTTCACCAGCAGAGCAATAACACAGGATTCCAGTCATTGTGTAATTTGATAAAGCTTTGAGTATTCACCCAGGAGGCATTGGATTTAAAAAAAAATCCTTCTGCAAGAACACTTCTGAAACATCTGGTACCAAGACAAAAATCACTGTTTGTAACTGTGTATTTTGAATCATAGCCAACATTAAGTTCTGTGTACTTTCAATGAGATCCCTTCTGTGGAACTGCTTAACGTAAATTTCCCATTATTCAAGTAAATTTTATATTACAGTCCTTAAGTAGAAAAAAATAATAATTAAGGAAATAACATTCATTTAGTATCAGTGATGTGGAAAAAGCTCCGTTCTATGCCATTTAATTTAATAATGATGTCAACCTATGCAGAAAAATCCACTTAGTGCCATTTGACAGATGGGGGCATTGAGGTTGTGTGGTCGACAATTGGTCTACAATATTTTGTAGAATAAAAGTGTGTGATGGAATAGTTAAGGGAAGCCATCTCCAGGCATTGAGAACTCTTGGTTCTTTTCTTTTATTTTTAAGATTTTATTTATTTATTCATGAGAGACACCGAGGGAGAGGCAGAGATGTAGGCAGAGGGAGAAGCAGGCTCCCTGCAGCACTCGATCCCAGAACCTCAGGGTCACGCCTTGAGCCAAAGTCAGACATCCAAACACTGAGCCACCCAGGAGTCCCAACCACACCTGGTTCCTTGGTTCTCCGGCCTTTTTACCAACTAAACAAAAGCAGATCTGGAAGAAGATTGCAATACAGAAAACAGGGTGTGTCTACCTCTCCATCTCCCCCCTTCCCTTTTTCGGACTTGGGGGGGTATCTCTGGCTGTGTCTGCTTTTCCACAACGGTGGCAGCTCCCTCTGAGTCACCCTCTTCCATGGACCCTGAGATGAAGGCCAACTCCTGGGGTCGGGTAAGACTTCTTTCATCCCCAGGGACACTAAACTCCTTCCTGGTTGCCTCACGGACCATGACCTGGTTTTTCACTTCTTCTTTCATTTGTGTAACTCATCCCATATATGTAATTCCTGCTCTCCATCCAACTACAAGTGGTCTTTAGTTTCCTGCTTAAAACTCTGTGTGATACAGAAGGTATCACCAGATTTCTCCCCACCCATCCCTCATTGCTTCTTTGAGTAATATGACTAGACTTTACCAAATATAAAAGTTAGGTTCTGTACTTGATTCTAACACAGTTAGTACTTTTCGGTGGAAATCTAGGTGTTTCAAACTTTACATTAGTCAACATATTGGAATCTGACAAACATCACTTGGAGAGTTGGTCATTGTTGGCAGAAGACAATCATGAAAATTTAAGAGAAAATGTTTTTTGAAGTGGAGAAAATTTTCATATATATCTATATACACATAATTAAAAACTGCAATACTTTTCAAGGTATTGAAAAGTTTTTTTTTTTTTCTTTCCCATGTGTGGTAGTTAAGTCTAGGTACTATTGCTGATTTCATAACAGTTTCTTATAAAAAATTTGAAATTGCTTTAATTTTCACTGCTTGGAAAAGACTATTTGAAAAACTAAAAAAATTACCAAAATCAGCATTGTTCTGAGTAAGGCAACATTATTGCAGCTGAATTTTCATTCAATAATACAACAAAAGCCAGAACAAAGCCCCCCCCAAAAAAAAAAATGACAACACAACATGGGATAAAAATATTTTGTCCTTGTTTGCTCACAAAATTGTCAATTATAGTTCAAAAGAGTTTAATGAAAAGTTATAGCATATATTTGTAATATATACACTCTGTGTTATACATACAGATTGTAAATGGAATCATATTTAAATATACACACACATACAGTTGACATTTAGTCACTGACTTCAACCATTGACAAAATAACTCCTACTTATTTATTTATTTATTTTAGCCAATTAGATGGGACAATGGATTTTTAGAATAGCAGAGTAGCACAGTCTATATATTTTTTAAGTAGCAGAAAACAAAATAAATTAGCAGTAGAAAACAAAATAGATTATACACATACAATTAGAAGGCGTTTTACTCCTCAGGTCCCATGCCCACCCTGTTCAAGTGTATCAATGTCTGGCCTACCAGCTTATACTGTCATTAAAATGTAATATTTTCTGACTGTATCACAATTGAAAAATATTCATTGAATACCATTATTGAAAATGAAGAATTCACTGCATGAAAATTACCTCCCGATACTTCTCCCATCATGCAATTTAATTACATTATTAATTCTAGTTACAATAGTTACATTTATCACTATGGATAAAATGGTTAATTAAATTCCTATAATTTGCTTCAATACGTTTAGGCAGCAAATATGTCCTTAATGACATCTAAGGAAACACAATACATACATATATATATATATAATTTGCCATCTTTTCACTCTTAATTTTTGCCAGTTACATGTTTTAAGTCATTGTAGTGACTTATATCATGTTCTTCCTCTATTAAAAATGACTTTAAAAAAAAATGACTTTTGTGATTTTTCTATGGTCTTATTCGAGAGGCTAGATATAAGTGGACAATGTCGGGGCCATACATAAAAATAGAACTCTGACTCATAATTTGTAGCAAACAGCTGTAGGAATCACCTTGTTGTCTACAATAAACAGCCCAGGAGCCAGGTCACATATTTTCCATAAAAATCATACCTGTAGGAAGTTAAAGGATTCTCCTTAGCACCAATCCAGGAAGTCAAACAATAACATTCAGCCCCACACGACCAGGACTTAATCAATAACTTATAGTTTCTCATCATTTTCCCCCACTTCCAACTTAAAACCAATCAGATAAGGCAAAACACGTATTCCTAACCAATCACATAGGACGCTCTGCTTCTGGGAGCTCATCAGCTTTCCTATGACAACAGCTTCCAACCATGGCACACTCAAAACTTCCTCTTTTGTCCACTATAAATCTTTTCCATTTCTCCACCTGCTCTTGACTCTCTGCCAAGATGCAAATGACTGTGGTCAGCCCTCTTATTACAGCACATTCTGAATAAATAGCCTTTGCTCATTATCATTTGGCCGGTCGTCATTTATTTCCGTAAATTATTTTTAAAAATCAAGAATAACTACAATGTGATTATATAAAAAAATATTCTTTGCAAAACCAGTTAACGTGACTTATTTGAAAAGATGCAAAAGTCTACATTTCTAAGCTTTGTCACAAAATTAGAATATTACAAGTGTCAAGATCAAATGATTTTTCATAATTAGTGCATACAGCAAATTTTCTATTAATTTTCCAAGTCCAAATATTTTTCTTTCTAGAAAGACTGTATAGTTGAGTAACTTGCTAAAGTTCATAACATATACTTCTCGTGTATTCATTCATGCTTAGGCACTAGAGGTGGTTCCTGATTTTTCCTAGTCTTTCCGTGTCTGAGAATCCTTTAATGTCTGAAAAAAAATATTTTCTCTAGTATTTGATTGATAATCTTATTGCTGGAATTAAGTAGAATTTTTTGTATAGTTTGCCATTTTCTTTTCATTTCTAACTTTGTTCATGAAAATTTAATATACAGACATATTTGTCCTTAAAAGTGTATCTTATTTATGTTACATTTTAAACTTTCTTCCTTATCCAAGGAAATTTGAGATGTGGGTTTTCAAATTAGTAAGTTAGTTTTCCTGCTTCATGCTTATTTATATTTCTTCAAGTTGAAAATTAGGTTTTATTTTATTCAATATCTTCTTTCCCCCCAAAACAGTAATGTTTCCAGTTGATTGCCATGTCTGTTACTATAATGTATATGTTTTTCTACTTTGTCTTATTTGTGCTACACAGTGCCAGATGTCCCTGGATTTTATTTGCTAGATTATCAGATTAGTCTTCTGCTATGCCCATCACATCATTCAGTCCATGGATTATTATTTGTTTTAATTTCAGCCTCTTATTTTGATTTTAGAAATCTTTTTGTTGTTGCTACCTGAAAAGATTACTCTTCATTTCAACTTATCTTATTTAATGACTGCAATAAAATCTCAGATTTCCCAGTGTAAGCAAATTAGATTTTTAATTTAAAATTTTCACTTTATCTGAATTATCTCCATTTATCTCTAATGGATAGTTATTCAATTTGTTTATTTTAATTCCTATTTTTTGCATTTAAAAATTAAGGTGAATTAATATTTTTAAATGTCCATACTATCCAAAGTGATCTACAAATTCAATTCAATCTCTATCAAAACCCCTAAATTCACATGGAAAGACAAAAGACCCTGAATAACCAAAGCAAACTTGAACAAAAAGTATAAAACTGGGGGCATCACACTTTCTGATTACATAATATATTACAAAGTCACAATAATCAAAGCAGTATAGAAACAGATATATAGAGTAAAACAGAATAAAGAGCCCTGGAGAGCCCTAGGAGAAAATATAGACAAAGACTCTTGACATTGGTTTTGCCAATGATTTTTGGGATATGACACCAAAACACACACACAAAAAAATGAAATTGCATCAAGCTCAAAAAACTTCTGCAGAGCACTGAAAACAGTCAACAGAGTGAAATCACAACATTGGAAATAGAAGTAAAGGAAATATTTCCAAAATATAGGTATTTGATAAGGAGTTAGTATCCACAATATAAAATAAACTCATACAATTCAATAACCAAAAAAATCAAGTAATCTAATTAAAAAATATGCAAAAGATCTGAATAGACATTTTTCAAAAGACTTACAAATGGCTAGTAGGTACATGAAAAGGTGTTCAATGTCACTAATTATCAGGGAAATGGATATGAAAAGCACAATGAGGTATCACCTCACCTCTGTTAGAATGGCTATTATAAGAAAAATAAAAAATAAGGTGTTTGGCAAGGGTGTGCAGAAAACGGCATTTCACACTATCGGTGGAAATTGGTATAGCCATTATAAAAAAAATAGTGGAAAGTTTCCTCAATGAATTAAAAAAAAAACTATCAAATGATTCAGCTATCCCACTTCTGAGTATGTAAATAAATCCAAAGTACATGAAATCACTATCTAAAAGACTTATCTATACTCTCATGTCAGTGCAGCATTATTTACAACAGCCAAGATCTAGAAACAACCTCAATGTCCAAAGGTCCATCAATAGATGAACGACTAAAGAAAATGTGGAAGGGAAAAACTGTATGGCATCTAAATGGGAGATTATTCAGCCTTAATGCAGAAGGAATCCTGCTATTTGCAACACTGTAGAAAAAAACGGTAGGTCATTATGCTAAGGAAAATAAACCAGGCACAGAAAGATATATTATCCTACTTGCGTGTGAAATCTAAATATTCAAACTCAAAGCAGAAGAGTAGAATGAGAGTTTCCAGGGGCTACGAGGTGAGGGAAATGGGAAGACGTTGGTCAACCAGTATGCGATATCAATTATGCAAGATGCGTAAATTCTGTAGATTTAGAAAACAGCCTGGTGACTGTAGCTCACAGTACTATATATGTTGTGTATTTAAAATTTTTAACAACATAGATCTTGCATTGTCACCAGAGAGAAAGAGAGAAAGAGGAAGAGGGCAAGAAAGAAGAAGGAAGAAGGAAAGAAACATTAAATAAAGGGTTGAGAATGTAAATTAGCTTGAGCACGGTGATCACGTCGCAGTGTATACATACATCAAAACATCAAGTTGCACACCTTAAATATATAAAACCCCCACTTGTCAATTATAACTTGGCAAAGCTGAAAATTTTTATTTTATTTATTTTTATTTATTTTTATTTTTTTTTTAAGCTGAAAAATTTTAAAGGTAAACCAAAATTGAGTTGATGCTTACCCCTGTAAAATAGAAACTCTACATCTAAATACGTGGGGCTGGATGGGTCAGGAGGGTTGCCAGGCAGGTCAAGGATTTTTGTGTCCTTCCCCCAAAAGAGGAGAGGATTGGTTTATATGATGTGGAATTTTGGTTTATTGAAAGCTTGTTCCTGTTTAGTCCAGTGTTTCAATAATCCTATGTAAGTCATACTAAAGGGGAAACAGATCATCAAAGTCTTTACAATAAAATAAAGACACATTTTCTTTGTACACACAGATGAGGTTGAAAAAGTCTTTCTTGTGAATAAATAAAAGAAATAAATAAAATCTTTAATTTATTAAGTTGCCTGAGTGACTTCCCCAGGTCCTTCTGTGTCCTTGAATTCACAAGGACTTTCATGGGTAGAACAATTTTCACCTTTAATGCTTCGGGTCATAAATTTGGCCTGACTCTTTTCCCCTATTCAATTTTCAATGTTTTCAATGCTCCAGGAATTTTCAGAATCTCGGACTCATTTTTGTTACTCTATCTTGTTGTTATGGTTTCTTCTTGAAATATTTATGGTTTCTTTTTGGAATATCCTCTTTGACGCGCCAAGGGGAGATATATCAGCAAGAAGAGGTTAAGTTATGCCACAATGACAAACTGAGCATTTTATAGGAGAGAAGTACAACATGATCTTAAGGAAGAAAAATAAATATAACTCCACTGTCATTTCCCTCCAGAAAAGCAAATCTTAATAGTGTTTGGTATGTCTTTCCCTAACTTTATCCTGCTTCATCCGAGTCTGTCACGTAATTATGTACCTACTACTCAGAACACTGCAGCTTCTTCTGTGCCTAATAATATGTCATGGATATTTCCCTGCTAACTAAACAATATGATTTTAATAGCTACATGACATTCCACATTGCTTTTGAATGCATATTTACATTTTTTCTAGTTTGTTGTACTTTTATAGCTGTAGAACAAATCATCACAAACAGCTGAATAAAACAAAAGCCATCAAATTTGCTTGCATTTATGGGCGTTTGTTTGTTTCTTGCTACATACACACAATACTGTGATAAACTTTCAGAGTAGCGACCTCTTCCGAAGGAGCACGGCTTCTACACTATTCCACGGTGCTTCAGTGAGGCATTACGGCAGATTTAAGAGGCTAGTTAGCTTGTGAAGGCAAGAAGGGTCTGACGTTCTGAGTTCTCTCCTTACCAGCAGATGGGAGCAAGAAAATATTTCCCATTTCCTAAGGTGGAAAGTGAAATTCAGCCAAGAGAAACTCAATGGATCTTAAGAGGATTTGCAAATGAACTGGAAAGTCCGTGACCATCAAGGACTGGTTACTGAAAATTAGGAGGAACAAAGACTTGCGGTAGATGACAGCAGGAATCCAGAATGGCAAAACCATTCCTCTTCCTTACTGTGCCATCTTTACCTGATCACTTTCCCTCCATCGGTGCTTCACCTTCATACCGTAAGTTTAACCCTATTGCATTTTTTTTTTTAACTTAATTCTTGATCACTAAGACTTTCTCTACACTTGACTGCTATGGATTTTATCCTCTACCTGATTGCTGGGCCTACCATACCTCATGCTGAGCCTTCTCTTTATACCTGGACACTGAGCTTTCATTTCACATCCAATTTCTATGCTTTTGCACTGTACTGGGTTACTGTTCCTTTGCTCTGTATAAGGCTCCTAGAAAATGAAGAAAATTATCCAAAATGGTATCTCAAAAAAGAAATTTGAAATGCATAATAGAATTAGCAGTCAAGTTCAGTTAAAAGTAAGGTTGAATTTATTGCATGCCTGAGTTTTGAGAATGAAATTTCACAGTATATGCCCTAATATAGGGATTTCACATGCAAATATATATATTTTTTCAATTTCTAAAACTTTACAATAATTTCAACCTATGTGCTTTTGTTAAAATACAAGGGCAATAGCATACATAAATTAATAATATCAGTGATAATTCAGTAATGGCAAGTGTTTACTATGAGACTTTTGGTTTGGGTTATTCCTCCAATAAGAAGGAAAGAAAGAAACAGCAACAAAATTGGACATTATTAGTGTGAATTTATATAAAATGCTAGTGAACTTTTGTGAAAAATAAGAATTATTTTAATTGGAAAGTAATTATATTAATGAATTTAAATGATAGCACTATAGGAAAATATCACATAGAATAATATTTATAAAAAGTATATATAGTTTGTCTCTATTTTATGTACAGTTTATTTATTGCTTATTATACTTGTGACATTTTGTTATGACAAAGAAATTAAAGAAGAAAAATATTTAAAAACCAACAGACCAGGAAAATATAAGTTCAAAGTCATGGGGGCGCCTGGGTGGCTCAGAGGTTGAGTGTGTGCTTTTAGCTCAGGGCGTGATCCCGGGATCCCGGGATCAAGTTCCGTGTTGGGCTCCCTGCATGGAGCCTGCTTCTCCCTCTGCCTGTGTCTCTGCCTCTCTCTCTCTCTGTCTCTCATGAATAAATAAATAAAATCTTAAAAAAAAAAAGTTCAAAGTCATGTATAAATGCAAGGTGATAATTGATAAAACAATAAGCCCAGGATGTTTTAAGATTACTTTTAGTAAGAAATTCAAGTTGTATATATTAAGAACAAAAACATTATGTCCACCAAGAGACATATTAAGCTCCAAGGTCAATTTATATAACAAAATGTTCCACTGGCCACTATGAAAATTTCACCTATCAATTTTTTTTCAATTACATATACACAACACGCGTGTAGAACAGCCAAATCTCTGATTCATTTGCTGTGCATTCCAGTTTCCTTTACTGAGGAGTATACACATGAAAAGCATTCTTTGAATATATTTTTTAAAACATGATGTACAAATTTAATTTTTGTGAATTAAGTTCATCTTATTTTGAAAAAAAAAAATATTCCAGTGAAGTATTTTTTCATTATACATTGATCAGTTTTCTTAGGGGAAATCAAGGTCTAGTCTACTTTTATAAAGAGTAAATGGAGAAACTAAGGGATTCCCAGTAGCATTAAATGTATTCTGGTGAATCATATCTGTCCTTGAATAAAAATGAGAAACTCTATTGGTTTTTGTGGCCTTTCTTGCATTTACAAGAAATTTAATCATATGCTGAAAAATAAAATTAATCATTATTCAATGAAACAATAATAATTTTTTACCAGGTATAAGAATCAGTAATATTCGAAAAATTAAGAGGTTATGTTTCTTCAAAATCTTTCTCCAAAAAAAATCTATGTCCTCCAATCAAAGTACAGGTGAAAAGGGTCAGTATATAATTATTCAATAAATATTGACAGAATATAGTTTCAAGTGATGTGATTACGATAAACACAAAAGTAAAAAACCCAGATCTCTTCAAAACCCTTGAAATTTGCACTTTTATACTATTGAATTGCTGCTCTAAGAGTCCATATGAAATATTTTCTTCCATTCCATAGGTTGCCATTTCATTTTATCAATGTTTCCTTTGCTGTGCACAAGCTTTTTAGTTGGATGTGGTCACAGGTGCTTATTGTTGTCCCAGTTGCTTTTGCCTTTGGCGTTAACTCCAAAATATCATGACAAAGACCAATGTCAAGGAACTCAGTCTCATGTTTTCTTCAGAAACTTTATAATTTTAGGTTTTCGATCCATTTGAATAGATTCTTGTTTATGGTATAAGACAATTGTCCAGTTTCCATTCTTTTTCATGTGGCCGTCCAGTTTTCCCAAGACCATTTATTGAAGAGAGTATCCTTTTTCCATTGTACACTGTGGTTCCTTTGTCAACAGTTGACCATGAGCAATTCTGGGCTCTCTTTCTATTCCACTGATCAAGGCGTGCTTTTTTACCAATACTATACTGTTTTGATTACTATCACTTTGTAATATCGTTTGGAATCAGGAAGTGTGATGCCTGCCACTTTGTTCTTTTTTCCCCAAAATTGCTTTGGCTATGAGGGGTCTTTAAAGGTTCCATAAAAAATATTAGTATCATTTGTTCTCTTTCCACGAAAACTGCCTCTGACATTTTGCTAGAGATGACACTGACTCTGTAGATCACTTTAGATAGAATGGGCATTTAAGTAATATTAATTCTTCCAATCCATGAACATGGAATACCTTTCCATTTATTTATGTCCTCTTCTGTGTATTTTCTCCCATCTCCTTGAATGCATTCCTTAGTATTTTATTCTTTTTGATGATATGATTAATAGGATTGTTTTCTTAACTTTATCTCTCTTGTAGTTCACTGTAAAATGGATGCTGTTTTGAGCCACTAAGCAGTGGGTTGATTTGTTACAAAACACTAGCTAACCAACACAAGGGGAAACTTGTGAGAAGAAAAAAGTTATGAAACTCAGAAATTTGTGTTCAGTTCTCACTTCATTACTTGTCCAATGTGAATCCTCACATGCACTTTTAATTTACCATGTAGAAAAGCAGAGTCTGCCTCATTTGATTGAAATTATCTCATTCTTGAAGTTATGCCCTGAGGGTAATGGTTTTAAAATGGCTACTAGAATCCTGGAAGATATCCAGGGTGAAGCTCCCAAGATGTTTGCCCAGAACTAAATCAGTCCCCCAACAAGCAGTGCAATAAAGTAAGCACAGCTGGTGTCTCTTCTTGTTGCTCTGCAACAAAGAACACAGCTGCAAGTGGAAATAGGCCTGGGAGTTAGAGATTGGAGAAGAACAAAGACACGAAAAAGACTAGGATGTTTTAATACATCTCCAAGGACAAGGCACCTCATGGCTATTAAGGATCACATAGTAAAACTTTTTTCTCTTCTTTTTCTTTATATCATTTCTTTTTATGTCAAACTAAGAATCAGTGCACTTCTGACGTTTAAGTTCATCAGTTACATGCTTAGAATCTTAATAAAATGTAGTATTAGTCCTCTCTCCTGTAAATTGAAATTCATTATTTCTATAGTCTGTTATAATATCTTAAATATTATTAAATGATTCTTACTTCTAGGTGTCTTTTATTAATATACAGAAGAGAAGTAGAGATTTATAAAATTCCTTATATATATGTTGTTGTGGGGGGAAAAAAGACGTGAAATTTACTTTCAGGCAAATTGCATTGTGATCTAGTATAGTTAGTCTCAAAACAATTGGTGGATATAAGGTAATTATTTTTGAAAATTTATAGTGACAGTAAAGCAATTAAAGTAAAACATACTAAAAACTACTGATTCTAGGTGATTGTAGGTAAAAGGAGATTATGATTGTAAACATTCGGGTATATTTCTATAAAACAATAGAGGAGACGACATTATTGTTTTCAATTATTTTAAAATTATTGTCCTAGTTGTTTTTAAAGAGATTTCTCAATATATATGCTAAAAACACTTTTACCAGCTTTTTATAACAATATGACATTCTAGTATCACTAAATGTCTTAAGACATTTATAATGTCCTTTCAGAGAATGGCAATGTTGTTTACAAGTACATTCCTACTTATCCTATTTTCATTTCTTAAATGCCACACATGCACTAGACCACTGACTTGAAAAGGTATAATTTAATCTCATAGTTATTTTCCTCTTTGTGCCATGATAATCAGTATTATTAACTTTTTATTTTATTCTTAAAATTCAGCTCTGAAAAACTTAGACTTTTAATAAAGTTACATAAAATAATATTTAAAGAAGCATTTCTTTAAAGTTGTTTAAAGGACAAAGAAGACAATTACTGCATAGAATAATTTCTAGGAGGTGGTGAAATCATAAAGATGGCATGATAATGTACTGCAATGTACTGGAGGAAAAAAAGAAAAAAATGTTAAATATTCATTGATAAAATGTGTACAAGTGTCTCCACTATCCTAATCAGTCCATAATATTATCATGTGTTTCTGTCCACACAGGTTCTTTTTGTTTTATTTGATCAAATTTTTAATAAGTAAAAAAAAAAAAGACTATGACAGCCAGTAGCTTACAAGGCATTCGTCATAATCCCAAAAGTCCTTTTCTAAATTAACAACGCTATAACGACAAGCAGATTTTCTTTTAAAAAATGAGAGCCATAGTGACTATCAAGTAGCCATGCTGTTCCTCTTTGTCCTGTGAGCACAAATAACCGAACTTTCATCCCTGGTATACCTCACCATTTTCATAACAGGCATTTGAATATGGCAATGACTTTTAACCATGAAAATTGCTGACCTGGGCAGAGGAGAGTCATCTTGAGTCATGAAACATATGAGTATTTTAACACTACAAGATTCCCTTTGGAAGGGGCTATAAATTTAACCAAAATCATATTCTCCAACTCATGTTTCCATTTGGGAATGACTTAAAAAAATAGTCTCCCTGCAGCGAGCATCTGACACTATCTGAAGACGCTGTCGCATGGTGGTGGTAGAAGAGATGCCACCAACACCTAGTGTGTGAGACCAGGGGTGCTGCTGGACACCCCGCCAGGCACAGGACAGTCCTCCACAGCAAAGACCCACCGAGTCCAACAGGACCATGAGTACAGTTGGGAACCTGCTGTGGAGGGGTAGGATTCCCTGGATAACGGTTCAAACTACACGATGCAAACCTAAGAGGTAAAGAAAAACCTTGTAGTAAAGCATGCACGGCCAAACACTCCAGCTCACGTTGCATCTTTGTTAAACCACCCAGGACACCACAGACTCTGCTGATTACTTTCCACTAACAAGAAACATGCAAGCACCTTTTGCTTTTCTCATAGGTACTAGAGCACAGGGCAATTATGTGGGGGGCTCCGGGGCTATGACCTAGCACTGCAGGGACCCAGGGACCCATGGCCAGATAGACACTCTCCCCCTCCCCCAGGGCTCTCTCATGCTGCTTCCCTGGGTTCCCATAGCAGGCTCTGCTCAAGGGGAAGGGAGTGCATCATTTGCATGACAATCCTGTTTCCTTTCCCCCTTAACAACACACATGCACACGCACACACACCTTAGTAGACCATAAACCCCCAGGGAAGGCAAAATTATTTTTCATCGCTGTGTCGTCTACACACAACCCTTGTCTAACGCTACAGGAGGTTAACTGACGACGTCTCTCAGTCTGCAACTTGGATCACTGTCCCTCCTTATGTTCCCGTTACACCCGCTTATCAAACGCTCTATTGAAATTTTCTGTTTCTATGTCCACAGCCTGTTCAAATTTAGGGATCTTGTTTCTTCTATCTTTCTTTCTTTCTTTCTTTCTTTCTTTCTTTCTTTCTTTCTTTCTTTCTTTCTTTCTTTTTCTTTCTTTCTTTCTTTTCTTTCTTCTTTTTCTTCTCTCTTTCTCTCTTCCTTTCCTCTCTTTCTTTTTTTCTTTTTTCTTGTTTTATTACTAGCCATTGTTAGTTCTCAGCACATAAACTGCCTTGCCTCTGTTGCTCTCTTTCTTTCCAAAAAGAATTAAAGAGATTCAAAAAGGGAGATTTTATTTTACTTTACTTTACTTTACTTTACTTTACTTTACTTTACTTTACTTTACTTTAATTTTAGATTGTATTCATTTATTCATGAGAGACACAGAGAGAGAGAGAGGCAGAGACACAGGCAGAGGGAGAAGCAGGCTCCGTGCAGGGAGCCTGACTTGGGACTCGATTCTGGGTCTCCAGGGTCACGCCCTGGGCCGAAGGCAGGTGCTAAACCGCTGAGCCACCTCGGCTGCCTGGATTTTTTTTTTAATAGCTGGGTAATTCAAAGTGGAATTAATGAGTATATGATGAAAGCAATGAATTTATCAGGCACCATATGCTGAGAAAAAATTTTGTCACCCACCCGCACTATTAGCCATTACTATGATTAGAAATCTGTATACCTTTAAGCATTACTGTTATTTAAAGTGTTTTTATCACAAGTCTGCATTTCACTCTTTATTATCACTTCATAAATAATATATATATTTTTGATAAAGAAAAATGCATTTCTCTGATAGCAGGTAAAGCCACAACCCATTTTTAGAAGTGATCACCTTCCCCAATATATATGCTCCTTTCAGATACATCCAATGGGCACATCCACTGTACAACACACCCTTACTTTCTAAAATAAACTGTAGACTATTCCACATACATTTGTGAAATTTTTTTCTTCACTTAATCAATATAGATCATGCTCGGTCAGTGTATACATACTAATTCATTCATCTGAGGGCTACATAGGGAATCTGCATGTTTTTGAAGAGTCATTTACCTGAAAACTTCCTTATTAGCAGACTCTAAGTGTGCTCCCATGTTTTGCTGTGATGAGTAATACTGCAGCGGGCATCCTCTCACATGTGTCTTTGTGCAACCATGTGAACGCACCTATAGGACAGTTCTCTGTAATACAGATTGTCCCACAGAAGGATATGTTCTCAATTTAAAATACTGTTCAATTGCTATCCAAAAATAAAAACAAAAAAAAGAGAGAAAAGAAGAAAAAGAGAAGAAATGAAAGAAAAGAAAAAAAAAAAGTAAAAAGAAAAAGCCTGTGGGAATTCACCTTTCTGCTAACGGCTCTGCACAGGAACAACTTTGTGAATCATCAAACTTGTACACCTTGGCAGATGAACAATGGTTTCACCTTCTCCTTAATGGTTTGTTAATTTATTAGTGAAATTTGAGGTTTTACTTTGGAGAATTAACATGGTTCTTTTTTTTCTTTTTTTTTTTTTCCTGTGAATCCCATGCTAATGCAATTTTCCCATTTTTTTATTTGGTTGTGACATATTTTTGGTATTAAAAAATCCCCTTATGAAATAAAAAAAAAATAGTCCCCTGGACAGCCAGGCATGCTTACCAGTATATCAGTTCATCTTTCATCTCATTAGGCCTAACCCTATGATTTGACATCTGCATTTTCAAATGTTTATTCATTCAAATTCATGTCTTATAGATGGTGGCCTATTGTGTCTTTTATCTCACATTGAAAAGTCCTTCATATACTTGTTTTGTTTTTTCGTGGTTGTAGTTTCATTAGTAGATTCAAAGTTTTAGATTTTACAGTTTGGTCACAGATTCATTTACTATTTCCTCTGTCCTTCAGTTCGGGGAAAACCACACTCTCCAATTGTCTCAGCCCCATGAGGACCCTGGTCCTCCACCTGAGTCCCACTCCTCAGCTTAGTGAGTGAGGCTACTGCCCATTCCTTGATACGTCCATTCCTTTCACTGCCCACACTATGTGCATCACAATAATTATCTTAGTTTTTGGCACAAAAATCTAGAAACTGTCCATTGTCTTTATCTACACTATATCCAATATATACATTTTGGAGTTATTAAAAAATATCTTTGTTTCCAAAACGTTTCCTTGTAGGATTCCCTAGAGATTAGATTTCTAGTTTAAATAAATGTCTGTTCCCTTACTCTCTAGCAATTTAGGATTCATTTTCCTTTTCGTGGTATGCAGTCATCCCCAAATCCAATCCTCTAAAACCAAAAGGAACATTATAATAGCACTGAATTAGCTTCACATGTTAAGAAGGAAATCCCCACTTCTGGCTCAATAAACCGTATGGGTTCTGGAACATGCACTATTTTGGTCATAATTATCTCACCAATAGCTTGATCCAGATTTTACATTTTTAACCATATTAAAAAATCGGGAACTCAAAAGCTGAATCTCTGTCTGGCTTAGAAATCTTTCCCAGTTGCACTTCTTACGCACCATGTAGTCTGGCAAATTATTTAATTTTATGTATCAGTTTTATCTTCTGCAAAACCAGGGTAACCATAATGTTGCCCTTTTGATGGTATGGACACAAAATTATGACAAATGGCATGCAATCCTGGCACACAGTAAGCGCTCAATAAACATCCCTCGATGCTGGTGATGCTGTGCCAGTGATCATTACCGCTTGGACAACTTGTGACCTCACATCCTGGTAAAATTAACTGGTTGTTTTGGAGTAATCAATGTTATATTTTCTGAAGATCTCAAAGTCAACATTCAAATGTCCGATTTCGTTTTTCCTGCTGATCAAAACTCTATGGATGCAATGAATTCTGCAGTCAATGGCTGGCAAGATTTAAATATCTGAAATCAACTGTCAGCTGCAACACAGGCAACCAGGAAGATTGCTGCCATGGCAAACATCATCTAGCACCACGACTACCCAGAAAGGGAAAGAAGGGATGATTTCCTGCGTCGTTCCCTAATCAGCACGCTTCATCAAAGATGACAACCTCGTGTCTTATCTGATGCTGAAACTTTTCTCACAATTCTTCTGGATTCAGTATCGGTTTTAGTTCTTTGCTTTTGAGGTCCTTGTTACATCTAGAAGTCGTCCAAGTACCCAATTCAGAGTCAACATAGTGTCATGTATTCGAGATCCAACAAAAGAGTTTAAATGGAAACGGGTTTTATTTGGTTAAGAATGGCTTGGGGAGGGATCCCTGGGTGGCGCAGTGGTTTAGCGCCTGCCTTTGGCCCAGGGCGCGATCCTGGAGACCCGGGATCGAATCCCACGTTGGGCTCCTGGTACATGGAGCCTGTTTCTCCCTCTGCCTATGTCTCTGCCTCTCTCTCTCTCTCTCTCTCTCTCTCTCTCTCTCTCTCTCTGTGTGTGACTATCATAAATAAATAATAAAAAAAAATTAAAAAAAAAAAAAAAAAAAAAAAAAAGAATGGCTTGGGGATTGGCAGGCCTCCGCTGGAGCATCCATTCTGCCACAGAATCATTCTTTCTAGACCCTCCTAACTTCCTGCCCCATCTCACTTAGCAGGAGGCTTCCCTCCTGATGGCGCAAGCCGTTGCTGCATTTCCACACCACGTCTGCCGTGGGTGAAATAGGTGTGCCAGCTAGCTCCTCTCTGGAAACTTCTCTCTTTTCTGGAGGCCCCACCCCACCCCACCGGCCTCCACTTACATCCTGTCCTATCAGCTAGAGTTAGGTCACACAGTCACTCCTAGATGAAAAAGGAAATGTGGGAGGTGACTATCTGATTCTGCAGCATGGGGCCCTGAGCAAACCTGAGTTGTAGTAACACCAAAAGGCAGGCCGGGTGTTGGTTGTGTCACTAACTGTATTCACCTCAAGGGGAGAAGCCCACCCCAGTGGCTTCTAACAAATAGCAGATTTTCCTGTACATGGTCTATCCAGCAGGTCAGCAGAGCACCAACTGCCTAGAGCAGCAGATGCCTTGCCTATGAGAACCCCAATGCTGTCCTCTAATTATCCCCCCGCCTCCAGTGTCACCCCCTGCAAGCCCTTACAACGGAGGCCGGCAAGCTTTGTTCTGTAAAAGGCAACACAGGAAACACTCTAGGCTTTGGGAATCAAACCAGCTCCACTGCATCTTCTCAATCCAGCCACCATCCTGCCCAAATTACCACAGGCAATATCTAAAGGCATGGGGGTGGCTGGGTTGCAGTTCAACGTCATTTACAGAACCAGACGGCGGGCTGACCCCTGCACTGGCCGCTGGTCCCTCCTCTACCTCCCTGCTAGCTCTTAAATCCTAACTTCAGAATCAGTGCAAAATCTCACCCCCCCCCCAAGCATGCATGCCAAGTGAATTCTTCCCTCCATTAGTTTCCACTTTCTATACGTTCAGACTAAAAAGCACATTAGATGCCACGATGATGCTTTTTCATCTATTTTTTCCCCTCAGTGAGTTCTCTCTTTCTCTCCATGAAATCAGGCCTAGAGGCACAGTAATACCGTGACTTAAAACCTACTGTTTTGCTCTTTTTCCTCTCTTTCTTTCAGATGTTCAATATTTCACCTCAGCCGTACTCATCTCAGTAAAAGAAATTAAGAATAGCAACTATTTCCCATTCCCACCCTCCTCTCAAGACCTGGATGAGGACTTTGACATGTTGTGACTTTTTCCCAAGTCCTAAAACTACAGCCTATGCTGCAATGATTCCTTTAAGCTTCATGATTCTTAGATTGTACAGTATCTTTCAGCATCCCCCAATGTACCTACTTAGACTCAACTGTATACACACACACACACACACACACAAATATTTCAGGGTACATTTCTACTATTTCTTTTCCTCTCCTTGTCATTTTCCTTGAATTTGAGGATCTCTGTTTGGATTCATTTCAGTAACTTTTAATTTCAACTATTTTCTCAAATATATTTCTAGATAAGGTGACAATCTACTTTCTGGATCCTTCTCCAAACATTTCTTTTCTATTTTTTTTTTCCAACATTTATTTTTTACCTTGATAAATGAATCATATTTTGATGAACAAAGGATTTAGGGCTTGAGTATTTTTTTTTTCTCCATAGGTTGTGTATTCAACTGTCAACTGGAATCCGGTATTTCAAGTGATAAATATAATATAAATATTATATATATTTACATATATTATATATGTTATATATTATATATATGCATGTATATATACATACATATTAGTAGATAATTAAAATATATCTGAAAGTTTATAAAATTTTCTCTTTTAGGCTATAAGTACTTTGCCAGGATTCACCTAGGTTTGACTCTTATTTTAACCCTCCGTCAAAGACTATTAAACTCATAATTTCAATATGTTCTTTACCTCAAGGGAAAAAAAATACTGTTCTTTCCTTCATCTACTCTTTTTTGGCTGTGTGGGAACATATGTCATTCACACAATAGGTGTGAACATATCGTCTAAGTCTCATCTTGTACCACAATTCCCACATTTTGGGGATTGTTTTCCTCTCTGATTTTGAGCTACTTCTTCCAGTCCCATATGTTCTCAGCTTCCAGGGCAATAATTTGGATCTTATCAATGACCATCCATGTGTCAATCATCTACTGATATTTTGTTGTTTACTAGTTGGAGCAAGCACGGGCTCTGAGCCACAGAAATCTCTTGTAGCATCCTGACAACCCCAGTGCTTTGTGATCTACTGTCCAGTCCACTTTCTTGGGGACGACGACTTTGCCTGTGCTTCTCTGGTGCTTTGCCCCCTGCTTATGGTGGTTTCACGGGTGCTCGTTGGGGCTCTCATGAGGCCTCTGGAGGCATCCTTACCAATGGCTTTCTCACCAATGATGGAGTCACAGAACTATTCACTTCTGTGAGATAGAGGGATTGGCAAATGGGGTGTCAGTTCCTGGACAAGGCGAGAGAAGGAAGTCTGTCCTAGAGATGCTACACAAACTCTCACCTGCCAGGCTTTATGGTGTTGGGCCTTCAGTTTCCCTCCGATTTTCCTTAGAGACCAATGAGCCTGAATGACCTCTGGCTCTGCACAGGCTCTCTGGGGCTGAGCCCTGTGTTCTCTTATGGAACTACTTTCTACTCTGAGATTCTGGTCAAGAAGAATGAGTCTCCTCTTTCTAACCTGCCTCCCCAACAGCTTCAGGAGTCATCTGCCTAGCTCACAAGAAATAAAATGGACTGGAGCAAGGAAGGAAGAAACCACAATCTTTCCTTAAAAAAACATATGGATATGACATGAAGGACATGAACTACATTTACTGTGATAGTCATTTCACGATATGTGTATGTCAAGGTATCATGCCATACCTCTTGAACTTACACAGTGCTGTATGTCAAGTTACATCTCTAAAATATTTTAAAAATCAAACTTAAAAAACCCACTTAAAAAAAACCGCTTATGTATATATCCAAATACATAAAAATTTGATTAGTGACTATAATAACCTTAGCTCAAACTACTAGTCATATATGCTTACATATGTAATACTCATACATAAGCTCAAATATATAAAATCTTTACACACAAAAAAATGTGTTCTACATCCCAGCTTAGAGTCTTACAGAGGTAGTCAAAAAATTATCATGGCTTAACTTTATTTTAATGATTTAGACAATTTGTCATAGGAGATAATAAAATAAAATAATAAAATAAAATAAAATAAAATAAAATAAAATAAAATAGCTACACAACAGAGATCTGTAAGGGATGAGAAAGCCTCAGATCATCAGAGTGAAATCGTCAGATTTCCTGACCCATCAAATGAAGGATAAGCTCTACATTCAGGAGAACATAGTGTTGACTTCTTCTTGGCCATTTTGTCAACATATGAATTTGGGAGAGTCACTTAAGTACAGTATGCTGGCTTATACACCTTTAAAATAGTGTCCAAAAGACTTTAAGGATTATTCTATGTTTTAAAATAGATAAAGTATGTAAATGCTTATGAGTATCTAAAAAGTTTTATTGAATACTGCAGCAATTACTTGCATTTTCAAGGCTATTACAATTTGGTCATAAGCTGCAAGCTTAAGTAAGACAAGTAGCAAAAGATTTCAGACATTATATTGTCTATTTTTATTTATGCAAACTATTGCCTTGAATGTGTTGGTATCTTCATAGAAGATACATGAAGAAACTACATGGTCTTAAAAGCTGTATCAAGCAAAAATTGCAGGTGTTTTCCCATTAATGATTGTTTATTTTTTTTTCTTGACACCAAACCATTACTTATAATTTCAGAAATTAATTTAATAAATATTATAATATCTAGAGCTAATGTTCTTTAACACCTTAAGCCACATGTAAACATAAAATATTTTGAAAATTTTTCAGATTTCTACACACACACACAAAATGAAAAACTGGTCTTCACAGATTATTTTTTTTGGATTCTCAAAAATATATTAACTGTCAAAGTAAGGAATGATTTTTCTTACCCATATCTGACATTTCAGGAACAGTAACGATGTATGGTCCATCTGTGAACTTTGGAGCATTGTCATTGATGTCTTGTACTTTGATTATGAACTCGGATTCAGGTTCAAGAGGTTTGTTTGTTCGTCTGTCAATAGCCTGGGCATGAAGCACATAGTGGGTCTTCTGCTCTCTGTCTAGGCTTTTCGTTGAGTGGATATCACCAGTGGTATCATCAATGATAAATATAGTCCCAGCACCTTCTCCAGTAAGGATGTACTTGACAGATCCATCGCCTTTGTCAGAATTGGAATGTAGCTGCAAAAGAAAAATTAAATAATTTAGCACCCAATTACATTACAATGTAACATTACCATAATGTTACCATAAAATTGTATATCTATAATTTTTAACTTACTTTGATTATAATTTTTCTTCTCTCCACAGTGTCCCACAGGTTACTATAATCTTTTATTTTTCTGCAATTTTTCTTTACTTGGTACTGATATGGCTATTTTTATCATGATCTAAAATATTCAATTATTTACTTAATAGGAATTAATAAACAAAACTAATTAAAAGAAAAATTATAACCCTTGATGTAATTCTACTATATCACAACTTCACTAACTATAGAAAATAGAACTGGAAAAAGAAATTACCAGTAAATCACTATTGCCTTCAATACTTCCAGGAATAATAATTTTTTTTTAATTAATTGTCACTTTACTACAAATTTAGAATTAGAAATTAGAAATTTTTAATTTAGAATTTAAAAAAAAAAGAAAAATATACAGGGTAGGAGAAGATTCAGATTTTTTTAAGTTTGTTTATTTATTTTTATAATCTCTAAACCCATGTGACCCTGAGATCAGAAGTCACATGCTCTACTGACTGAGCCAGCCAGGCACTTTTATTTTATTGTTATTTTTTTTAATTATGAAAATCTTAACTCGAAATTTAAATAGCAGTGATTCATTTAACCAATACATAGGCCTTTTTTTAATTAATTAAAATACACTGACAAATTATCACTCATTTTGTCATTTAAATATCAGGAAAGGCTTTTTTATCTTTATTTATTTATTTATTTTTAGATTTTAAATATTTTAGAGTGAGAGAGAGTGAGCATCGGTGGAGGGGTAAAGGCAGAGAGAATCCCAAGCAGCATGGAGACCAACAGGGGGCTCAATCTCATGACCCTGACATCATAACCTGAGCTGAAATCAAGAGTTGAACGCTTAATGGAATGAACCACCCAGGCACCCCAGGAAATGCTTTTAAACTTTATATAATTCATATTTCATGATCTATTATAACTTGTAGCATTTTAATTAAATATTTCCATAAGTGCTACTGCTAGAAACAAACACAATAGTTTCTTATATCTCAAACATATAATTGGAGAATTGTTTCTCCCAAGAGATGTGAACAGTTATACTTCATATGAAACCTTTTTGGTTACAAAACCTCAATTACTCACGTTTTGCTCATTTCTGGAAACATTGAAAAATATAACCTTGTTCCTATAGCCTTTAAGTTTCTTGCCATAATAAAGAGAAATTTCTCAAGGATTATTTTAAAGTCTCTGAACTCTTAGAAGACTTATTTTAAAAAGGTAAAATATGGAAAAATATAATAAACTACGACAAAGGACTGTTCTATGGTAAAATGAAGGCAACTGAAATATAAGTAATAGTTTATCAAAAATAATCCTATTTCCTTCTCAAAAACACATAAGATATAAACAGGAACAAATTCTGATAGGAATCACTTAGCAAGATTCAACAAATTATATCCTTTGAAAATACTTTTTTTTCAGCTTTATAAAGAAGAGGAAGAAATCCATTAGCAAAATATGAAAAACATAGCGTTCAAAGATTCACACTTCATTAGTAAATTAACTACTGAATGTAGAATGCAGAATGAGTTGTGTGGAGATAGTTGTATGCATGGATGGAAATGTATTTAGTAATTTCTTTGTGTTTCTTGACATATCTTTTTAGCACCTAGAAGAGGGATTTATTATTTATGAAGCAGACACCTGCAAAATATCATAGAAATGTAAAAGCAACATATTTATTAAACAAATGTTTTTTAAAACATTTTCTCAAACACTTTTGCTTTTAAATAAACCATGAGACAGTTTTATTAGCTATTGTTATGCTATATATAAATTATAAATTTATATAACTAATTTAAAATCCTTTTGGAGCAATGTACTACACTTCTAACAACTAATTTCAGAAAGACATTGCAATGATGACAAATGACTTATTTTCAAGTTATATTTTTATATTCTTCTATGTTCTTAAAGAGGCCATTTTGATGTTACTTTATGTAGAATTTAGGGTTTTTATTATTAAAAAGTTAATCATATTTAAAGAATGGGGTTATGTGTGTAGACCAGCAATGGAAGCACCTAAGAGAAATAGTAAAGTTGTCATTCTAAAGCATATATTAAAAATATAACACATTCAGGACGCCCAGATGGCTCAGTGGTTGAGCATCTTCCTTTGGCTCATGCCCTGACCCTGGGTTCTGATGCTTCTCCCTCTGCCTGTGTCTCTGCCTCTCTCTGTGTGTCTCTCATGAACAAATGAATAAAATATCTTTTTAGAAAAACACCCTCTATGCTTTATATAGAATGGTAGTCACTTCAAATAAAAGGAAAAAAATGTGAGTAATATTATGGCTTTAGATTTTAAGATTTTTTTTTTATTTTTTATTCATGAGAGACACACACACACACACACACACAGAGAGGCAGAGACACAGACAGATGGAGAAGCAGGCTCCATGCAGGGAGCCCGTAGCAGGACTCAATCCCAGGTCTCCAGGATCACACCCTGGGCTGAAGGCAGCACTAAACCACTGAGCCACCCGAGCTGCCCTAGATTTTAAGACTTGAATCTGGTTCCACATTCATAAAGTGTTTGTGATTAATAAACAACTAAGCCTAAATATTTCAGAACTTATGTCTAATTTGAAAATAGATGTGCAACAAAATCAGTGATTTATAATTCAGCAGTATTTATATTATTGGACAACATAGTAAAATTTCTAATAAAATGTTATAAACATGTATTTGAATTATATAAGGTGTTGATAATGCTTAGCTTGAGTGTTTCAATACAATGTCAATAATCATTTCATTAATGGATTTTTAAAAATCTCTCAGCTGACCTAGTTGAATCTTGGAATGATTAGTTTATGTGTTAACACTGATGGGAAACTATTAAAGTAGCATGTAGTCAAATCAATAACTTATAGGATTATGATGATAACCATCTGTGAAACAACAAAGTGGTCTACTCTCAGGCTTAGCTCTTGTCCACCATCCACCCATTTCCAAATGTTCAGTTCACTTTGGAATACATACTTTACAACAGAGATGAAGCCTGAGAGAAACACCAGCTGTACTTCTTTTTTTTTTTTTTTTTTAATTTTTATTTATTCATGATAGGCACACAGTGAGAGAGAGAGAGGCAGAGACACAGGCAGAGGGAGAAGCAGGCTCCATGCACCGGGAGCCTGACGTGGGATTTGATCCCGGATCTCCAGGATCGCGCCCTGGGCCAAAGGCAGGCGCCAAACCGCTGCGCCACCCAAGGATCCCACCAGCTGTACTTCTTTTGCTTAATAAGTGAGTTTCAAGATCCTGGAAGAGCACATGTTGTATATTAGGGTTTTTTAAGGGAAGAAACAATGAATGGGTGAATGAATGAATGAAATAGGTGAGCAATAATGGTAGTAGTAGAGTTAAAAATCTTAAGGTATGGAGAGACAGCTCTTTGATACAGATAATCAGGAAATATAGATAACCAGGATAAAAATGTGTTATCTCTGGGCATAGGCAGCAATGAGACATCCATCAAAAGAACTGGGAGTAGAGCACATATGGTGGGAAATACTCTGGACATATACATGGTGCTGATTTAGAAACAGTGAAATAGGATGTTGTGAGTCGAGCTAGCTATTAGACTATTTAAGAGGGATTTTCATTGTATTTTACACTGACATATGTGAAAATATTTAGAAGACAAAGTTGATTTGAGTCATATATATGAACTCCTTTTAGTACACAGTTTGGAAATACCACAGAGAGAACAGCGTCAGGTTCTTACACGGTGGTGGGAATATACTTCTGGAGTCCTGAGATTTTGCAAAGTAAGTGATATTTTTGTGCTGAAGGACAGATGTGATATTGTCCTAAACCAAGAAGAGATGATGTTTGTTATCACGTGACAAAGTAGGGCTAATTAACTGCTCTTTAGAGAACAGAAATGGGGAGGAGAATGAAGGAAGAAAATATAATCACCCAAGTAAAGCAAAATGACCACTTCTCTGGCATTACTTTAATAAATTGTCCCCTTCTTAGTGTTAAGTAGTAACCTATGGCACTTAGAAAGCTCATGCGACTCACATGAGTTCCTCCTAGAAAACTATTTATTCACCCTAGACCCCATTAGGATCAGGACCTAAAAATTTATAGCTTTCACTCCAAAGCAGAGTTCCTTGCTAAGAAAATATTCTATCCCTTCGGGAAGAATAACTTTAAAAGGTTAAGAAGATGGTGGCAGAGCAATTAATTTCAAAAGTTGCTTTTAGTGAGGACTTCAAGCTATGTTAAAAAGATAGGCCACTGACTTAAAATTGTAATATTTTAAGCTACATGCTTTATGTATGTTTTTTATGAGTAGGAAACACGTATTTACAAATTCCGGTGGAATTCAGGAATAAAGTCAGAAATATTTGATAGCAATTCCACTACTGTTCTTTTCCCAACACATTAAATACAAGTGATGCAATGTGAGGATCATAGGAAATACATGTTGTTAAATTTATTATGCGTCCTTCATTCCAGAACGTGTTATATTTTTTTACGGCGTGTGTTATATTTTAAACCATAAGCCGATGAAACAATACTCCACTGAACTGTTAATAAGTGATTGATGTAAAGAAGAAAAAACCATATTAAATCATCATAGTCTCTTGGTAACATATCGGTCTTGTACAATAAATAAACATTGGTTTTAATTATGCATCCATTAATATGTAAAAAGTTACATTAAAAATAGTAGTGATAAGGCACTTTGTTCAACCAGGAATCTAACATTAATTGTTTAAAATGTTAAGAAATTAGGTGCGTGTAAGGAAATAAGGTATGTGTTTAACTGGAAATAGCAGAGGTCTTTGCAAACATGTAAAAGTCTCCTGTTGAATTTCAGCTTTTAGCATTTAACTTCTCACTGTGTGTTCTTAGAGGAGGAAACAAATGAGTGAGGAGGAAGAGAGAAAAGGAACAGGAGAAGTACAGGTTTATTATACCCTCTGAATCCCAGATTAGAGATTTTAATATACAAAATAAAAAACTATAACATATCTCTGAAGTCTGAAGTTGTCATAATTGCATATCCATGAGCTATACCTTAGAGAGTCCTATCCGGGGGTGCTAAATATTTGGGCACTACCGGAGTCACGTCGCTGGTGGAGAATTTCCCTATTAATTTTTTTGTTGGAAAATCTCAAGAGCTAACCAATCAATTAAAGTTGGAGACATCTGAGGTGTTGGAGTACCTATTCTCTATCAGAGTTCATCTGTGTTCTTTTACCTGCCAGTTAGGGTCCAGCTGAGAAAGAGACAGCCTTGGCAGCTGGTTTTAAATTAAAAAAAAAAAAAAAAAAAAAAACACCTCAGCATGTACTAACAAGAATACAATTTTGGAAAAATACTGGCTCAAACCACTGTCCACACATTTGCATGTGTTGTGTTTTCATCCCCATTAAAACTCTGTCATTACTGTTCATTTTAGCTCTTTGTTCAAATAAGAAAGCAGTAATTACATATCGAAGGGAGAGGGAAGGAAGATGATAGAAATGTGAATGGCTTCAATCATTTAGAAAATTCATCTGACAATAAAATGTGAGATTATCATTTGATCTGGCGATCACTTTCAGAAGTACGTATCCAACAAATACTTTTGGAGTACTCAGTGTGTTCCAGTCCTGGAACGTCAGTACATCAGTACTAAAGTTAAGTACTTCAATATGGTATGAAATACATCACTACGTAAACACATCATTTTAGTATTTTAAATACATCACTAATGCAGAGATTCCGACCCTGGAAGAGTTTGTGTTCATTCCAGTGGGGAGAAATATACAGTAAGCAGAACACGTGATTGATAGATAATATTTTGGAAATGCTAAGACTCACACAAAGCAGAGAGAAAGAAAGTAAAAGAGAAGAAAGATCAGAGGTGGCTGAGCAGGTGTAGAGAGGCCTCGATATTAAACATGGGAATATGGTGGGTGGAACGCGGGCCCCTCAACATGTCTATGTCTTTACTCTGGAAGCCTGCAAAAGTGTTACTTTCCATGGCAAAAAGGACTTCACACGTGTGATTGAGGTCAAGGTCCTTAAGACAAGGAAATTACCTTGGTTTCTCTAGAAGGGACATTTCTGATCACATGAGTCCTTACAAGTAAAGAAATGATCGCAGCTGGGGAGGGGGGAGAGAGAGAGAGAAAAAAACAGAATTGTGAGAAGGATTCAACAGCTCACTGCTGGCTCTAAAATGTAAGCATCTCCATGCAAGACCTAAGAGAGGCCTCTAGAAGCTGGGAAAAGCAAAGGGATGGATTCTTTCTCAGAGGAATGAAGTCTTACCCACACTTTTATTTTGGCCCAGCGAGAACTGTTAAACTTCTTATTAAAGTGTTGGAAAATAAATGTATGGGTTTTGAAAAAATATTTTATTTATTTATCTAAGAGAGAGAAAGAGCACACACGAGGAGCAAAAGAGGTAGAGGGAGAAGCAGACCACTACCCGCCCTGCTGAGCAGGGAGACTGGACATGGGGCTCGGTCCCAGGACCCTGGGATCATGACTTGAGCTGAAGACAGACACTTAACCAACTGTGCCACCCAGACACCCCAAATTTATGTTATTTTCAGGCACTAATTTTGCAGTGATTTGTTAAAGCAACAAGGAAATCTAATAAAGGAGTCAGGTAAGGCATATTAAAATGATAGCATTTTAACACATTCTTGCAGGAGGTGAAGGAGTTAACCAAGTGCATAGTCTAGGGAAGAGCACTGCAGGGAGGAAGAACATAAAGAGTAAAGGAATTGCATTAGGAACATGACCAGCAGATTCCAGAAACTGGGAGGAAGCCAATGTGACCAGAGTTGCATGGACAGAGAAGGGCAGTAGGAGAAAATATCAGAGAAATTCCATATCCTCCCTTGTCTGTGGTCTCCCTGTCCCTGGTTTCAGCTGCCCACTGCTAGCTGTGGTCCAGAAGCAGGTGATCTTCCTTGCGATCAGTAGGTCAACAGTAGCCTGATGATGTGTCACAATGCCCACATCATTCACCTCCCTTTGTCTTTATCATGCAGTCATTTTATCTTCCTGCATCATCATCATAAGAAGGGCGAACACAATACAGTAAGATACATTAAGAGAGAGGGACCATATCCACACTTATATAATTTTTATTACAGCACAATGATTATAATTGTTCCATCATTGCTGTTAATCTTTTGCGCCTAATTTACGAACTAAACTTTACTAAGGGTATACATGCATAAAAGATAACCCGGTGTATACCGGGGTTGGCACTATCCAAGATTTCAGCCATCCACTGGAGGTCTTGGATGGAAGCAAGATCTCAGAGGATTACTGCCTGAGAGAAAGGGAGACTGGAGGGTTTTGAGCATAATAGTATAATTGATGTATGTCTCAGAGGGATCATGTCTACTTCATTGCAGAGAACAGAAAATAGAAGAACAAAATGAAAGTAGGAGAAGTCGTAGATTGACCACCATAGTAACAGGTAATTGATGATGACAGGGTGGACCAGGCCGGGGTGATAGTGACAGTGATCAGAAACGGTGCAATCATGGAGACGCCTGGGGGGCTCAGTCAGTTAAGCATCCAACTCTTGATGTTGGCTCAGGTCAAGACCTCGGGGGTTGTGGGATCCCTGGATGGTGCAGCGGTTTGGCGCCTGCCTTTGGCCCAGGGCGCGATCCGGGAGACCCTGGATCGAATCCCACGTCGGGCTCCTGGTGCATGGAGCCTGCTTCTCCCTCTGCCTGTGTCTCTGCCTCTCTCTCTCTGTGTGACTATCATAAAAAATAAAAATTAAAAAAAATTAAAAAAAAAAAAGACCTCGGGGGTTGTGAGAGCTATCCCTGCATCAGGCTCTGCACTCATCAAGACATCTGCTTGAGAATCTTTCCCACAGTTATGAAGAGCTTGACATTGCAGTTGGAGGAGATGTGTAAGGAAACCAGGTACAGGAACTAGGAAGGGTAATTTAATTCCAACATACTAACCATGGTATATCTCTTGGCAATCTCAGTAGAGATGCAGAGGCCATGTTCACATGCCATCTGTCGCTCAAAAGACACAAGTGGTTGGCTTTACAAATTTCAGACACATCCAGCACAAGAGTGGCATTTAAGGCAATGAAGCAGGGTGCGATTACCAATGAAATAAATGTAGAAGGGAGGACTTAACCATGTAATGCTGCAAAATTAAAAAGCCAGAGAGACCAGAAAGACAAAGAGGAAGAAGGAAAAGCAAACACATGCCAGTGTCCTGGCAAACAAGAGGAACTAAAATATCTGTGTACAAGGAAGCCTGTATATGAACGATGCTTATTGATTATTTCAGAGGCAAAAAAAAAAAAAGAAGAAGAAGAAGAAGAATCTCCAGGTCCAACTGGAGGGTGATGGTTTTATAGATTATGGATTATCATGAAAGTGACAAAGTGAATAGGTGAGCTCTGAAGGACAGCTTATAAATTCATTGTGGACTGAGAAAGCCATTAGAATATAGAATAGAATAATATAGAAGCTGTAATAATATAGAATAATATAGAAGCTGAGGTCTGACTTAGATTAAAGTATAAATAGCAAAAGCTACCTGTATAGAATATTCGTATTTATTAACATGGACACATGGAGAGTTAGAAAAGAACAGAATCCAAGCCAGTGAAACTTGAGGGAGGGCAGAAGGAAGTCTACACTGCAGGGAGCGTGTCAATCTCCTTTTATACATCTTTCAGTTTTAATTGATTGCATAAATATCTATTACTTTTTTTTATAAGATTTTATTTATTCATGAGAGACATACATAGAGGCAGAGACACAGGGAGAGGGAGCCCGCCTGATGCGGGACTCAATCCCAGGACCCCGGGGTCACGTCCTGAGCCAAAGGCAGATGCTCAACCACTGAGCCCCCCAGGTGTCCCTCTCTTACTTTTTTTACATGAATGTTCTTCTTCTTTTTTTTTTTTTATGAATGTTCTTTTTGTTACTGAACAACAGTTCTGGGTTGTTTGGGGGCCAGTTACGTGGAAAATCACATGTTGCGGCCCGCTCTCAACACAGTAAGAATCACCAGGAAATCCCAGGTATCATCGCATTCCCAAGTGTAGCCTCTGACCTTTGCTCGATTCACAGTCTGAGATGCTGAAGAACTTGATCATTTTCTCCCGGCCATGCCTCAGGTTGCCACATCCCGTCCTGAATCTAGCTCCAGCTCCCAGGTGCTTGCTTTGGGCGGCCCAGGTAAAGCCAGGTCATGCTTACTCAGTGGGCTTATCTTGTCTGGCTGAAGCCTGTCTAGAAATCTCCGGATCTGTATCCCGGCCCATCTCATGTCTCTCAGGTAAGTCTGCAATTTCCTCATTTCTCTGCAGCTCTTCTGGTCTGAATCAGCACAGGACTTGGGTTCACTCTGGGTGTAAAGCCTGTTTGTGCGGGAGAAACAATCGCATCCATCCTACTACGCACCAAGCAGTGCTCTGGAATAAATCAGGTCCTTACCCCCAAGAAGTGTTTAGTGCAGTGAGCGACAAAGAGTGACAGATCCACGGAGTAGAGATGGTTCTGACAGATGCAGGAGCTGAAACTAATTGTCCCTCATTGGCAAGTTTACCCAGAGGAAAGGACACAAAGTTCTCAATCTATACTCCTGTTTCTCTGTTTCTATAGAAGAATAAAAAAACTTACACTCTTCCTAAAATTTAACTTTCATCCAAACTTTTACCTTATTCATCTGTGTTCTGGATTTAATCTTATCAATTCAACATAAATGGTTCTAAGGTTACCAAACACCACGTAGTTGTAACTTTTTTTTTTTTTTTGAGAAAGCTAATTTAAAAAATACAGGATAAAGCTCCCTCCGCACAAGCAAGCAGAATGAAAACTTCTCAAGCAGCAGGTCCTAAGTTGGGAAATGGAAATGCTGAAGCTTTTTCAATGGGGAGGAAAGAAACTGGGGACTGAGTCTCAAGGAGGGGACCATGCAAAGTGTCTTGCTAAGTTTTTCTGTGACGTATGTGGCTTCTCAACTCAGAGTTGAGCACACAGAACTCTGCAGGTGGAAATAAAAATTCTGTGGTTTGCAATCGTGCAGTTTTTCCTCTCAGTTAAGCTTTTCAGAATGGAATCCTGTTCTGTCTGAGATGCTTGAATCAAAAAGACCAATTTACTCAGCTGTAGGTCTGAACTCATTCTTTACTTTCTCTTGTTTCTTAGCAGGTTGAACAACCAGAGCCACCACCTCTTCGGTCACTCAGTATGAAATCATAAGCACTAATGATGATTTTTATCTTTTTCCATTTCTCCTCACTAAAAACTTTTGAAATTCTTGTGATGATATCACTTTAGAAATCTCCCCAACTCCGCTCCTTCTCTCCATCACAGTGACTAGAGTTAATTCATGCTCTTATAATTTCCATGTAGATTATAGTTTAGTGTTATTTCTAAATGTGAATTTTATCCTTTCCTAAATAAAATACTTGAGACTTTCCCAAAACCTTCAGACGTGACACACCTCCACCTGGCTCCTATCTATGCATCTAACCTAATCCTTGGGCACCTCATCGTTCACACCAAATTTGTAGCGAAACTACACTGGATAATCTAGCTGGTCAGGTGCCCAACATCCACATTACATTTCCTCAAACTAGATATTTTCTATTTAGCTGCCCAGAAATAAGTCATTTCCCATCTTCTGTGAAGTTGTCTCTGAATTTTTCATCCAAATAATCTGCCTTTCCTTGGTGATGTCAAAGAACTCCTCGCTTATCATTCAGTAGTTACCATCTCATGGTATATTTCCAATGAAATGTCCCACATCTCCCGATTTACTTGATTCCCATTGAGGGCAGCAGCCAAGATTTATTCACTGCCATGTCTCCAATATACAATAGATACCTGATTCTCAATAGCTATTATTAAAGAATGAGATAGGATGATTGGGATTTTCATAAAAATTCATGATATAGATGAATATCATGAATCATGAAATTCATGATATTTTGATAAAGATATCAAATAAAAAAATAAACAAGGAGATTAAAAAGTTACAAAAAAAAAAAGTCAGAATACTAAAATAATACCTAGAGGACATGGCTCAGCTGGAAGGGATGAGATCCCAAAGTGGTCAGTGAATAAATAAATATTTTAAAAACTATGTTTCAAAAATTTCAATTTAAATGGACAACTGATTATGTAAAGCCAAGTATCATTGTAAGATGAGTTTTAGGATTATTTGACTGAAAGACATGACAAAAGTAGAAAAAAAATAAATGAAACAGACGGGAATTTATGGAACTGCATTTGTGAAGGGGAATGTATGAACAGTGAAGGGGAAGTTGGAGAGTAGAAAGTATCCAGTGTCAGGCGGGCAGAGGAAATAGAGCGGCAAATGGGAAGTGTCAGATGTGAAGTGGTGCAACCTGGATTCCAAAAGAGACTGCCCTGTGCTATTTATGCATATTGTTTAAGACAAGGACAAAGACTACAAGACTTTTTAAAAAAGATTTTACTTATTTATTCATGAGAGACACAGAGAGAGAGAGAGGGAGAGACACAGGCAGAGGGAGTAGCAGACTCCATGTAGGGAGCCCGACGTAGGACTCGATCTCAGGACCCTGGGATCTCAAACTGAGCTGAAGGCAGATGCTCAATCTCTGAGCCACCAAGGCATCCCAATACTATAAATTAATAAAGGATGAATAGCTGAAAAAGTTTATAGAAGAGTTAAAAAGAATTACTTTGAAAGATGTTAAGTAAAATAAGGTAAAGCGGAGAACAAAAACAAAGATCTCAAAGCAAGAACAAAAATACTGATGTCTACCAGCCTCATCGATTACTATATTAAATATATATGTGTTGGAAACTTCAACAAAAAATGGTGAATTAAGGACTTCTAAATATTTCTTCTCCATAAAAGTGATGAGAATATTGGCAAAAATTATAAGAATCAACTTTTTCAGATCTCAGGAAATTAACCAATGACTTGTAGCATTCCAGGGAGAATGTAAGCAAGAAAACAGCTGAATCTTGGTGTGAAAAGTAATCTCTGTGGTATTTTGATGTGTCCTATTCCCATCTTTCCCTGACCCCTACAGCTCCATGCTAGTCTTGAAAAGCAATATCCTAACATTACAGTAAGAAATCACAAAGAAAAGTCCAGAACCTGATGGCCTCACTGGTGATGTCCATCCAAGATGAAATAGTTCTCATCATTCTTTCATAAACTTCTCCAAAGATAGGAGGATACAGTTCACATTCATTATATGAGGTCAGTATTATACAACAACAAACACAACAATCCTCAACAAAATATCTGCAAATCAAATCCAGCAACCTACATATGTTTTTTTTAAAAAGGATTATATAACATCTAAGCATGATTCATCCAGGAAATAAAGTCTGCTTAAAACATACCAAAATCAACCAATATGAGATGATGTATAAGTATTATAAAAAACATATAAGATTATCTCATAGATTCAGAAAAATCATTTGGCAAAATCTAACATCATTTTTTGATAAAAGAGTCAATTGACTAGAAATAAAAGAGAATGTCCTCAACCTGATTAAGTGTATCTACAAATAGCCCAGAAGTTAATATTATATTTAATAGTGAAAAATTTAAGTTTTCTTCCAAGGATCAGAAGCACTACAAATATCCACTCTTGTTACTTCTATTCAACCTCTACTGAAGGTTCTAGCAAAGCTAATTAAGTCAAAAAAAAGAAAAAAAAAAAAAAAAACATTTGGTTTGGAAGAGAAGAAAAGAAGTAGCTCTATTTGCACATGACATGACTTTTTATAAACAAAAACTCAAGCAGCCTGCCAAAAATTAATAGTGCTAAAAAAAGGTCAGCAAAGTTTCAAGATACAATATGAATATAAAAGTATAAATTCCATTTCTACAAAGGATCAGTAAAGAATCCAAAATTTAAATTAAGAAAGTTAAAATAGTATCTAAACACAATTAAATATTTAGAAATAAATGTAATAAAAGTAGAGTAAACTTATACAGTGAAAACTATAAAATATCCCTGAAAAAAAAAAGTAAGTAAAGGGAATTTCTTAAATAAATCCCTAAATAAAAGGGAAGACACTTGGTTTCATTGACTAGAAAATTTAAATATTAATATTGTAGTCTTTACTTATTAGATTATCTACCAAAATCCCAATTTTTTGTAGAAATTAACAAATTATCCATATATTAATATGGAATTGCAAAGTTACTTACATAGCCAAAAAGTACTGAGAAAGAACAAGGTTGGAAGATTGGATATTTAAATTTAAAAAGTTACTACAAAGCTACAGTGATTAAGACCACGTGGTCCAGGTTCAAATAACCCTATAAAAAAAAAAAAAAAAAAACAAATAACCCTATAGATCAGTGGGATAGAAATCAATGTTCAAAAATAAACCCATACTATTTTAAATATTTATTTATTAATTTATTTATTTGAGAGAAAGAGAGAGTGAGAGCAGGGGAGGGACAGAGGGAGAGGGAGAGAATCTTAAGGAGCCTCCCCACTGAATGCGGAGCTGACACAAGGCCAGATCTCACAACCCTGAGGTCCTGACCTCAAGTGAAACCAAGAGTCAGACGCTCAACTGAATAAGCAACCCAGGCTCCCCAATAAACCCATATCTTTAAGGTCAATGATTTTCAATATGTGTGCTGGGATAATTCAACTTCAATTCTTTCAACAAATCTTAAAAGCACAATTTCCATATCTATATGCACAAGCTTGCATCCCAAGCTCAGATCATAGACAAAATTTAACATAAAGTGGATTTAAGAAAACAAAACTAAATTTCAGAGGAATGCCTAGGTGGCTCGGCAGTTGAGCATTTGCCTTCAGCTCAGGGTGTGATTCTTGAGTCCCGTCAACGAGTACCACATCAGCCTCCCTGCATGGAGCCTGCTTCTCCCTCTGCCTTTGTCTCAGCCTCTGTCTCTCTGTGTCTCTCATGAATAAATACATAAAAACTTTAAAAAAATAAAAATAGAAGAAATGAGCTAAAATTATAAAACTCTTAGAATAAAACAGGTGTAATCTTTGTAACATTGGAACAGGCAATATTTTTCTAGCAATGACACCTGAAGCACATACAACTAAAAAAAAAAAAAAAAGATAAACAAGTTGAACTTTATCAACATTAAAAACTCTGGCATTCCAAAGCATTTTATCAAGAAAGGGAAAAGACAACTCATGAAATTGGAGAAATGATTTATAAACCATATATCTAATATGAGTCTAGTATCTAGAATTTATAAATAGCAAACTAATAAAAAGACAAATAGCCTGATTGAAAAAAAAAGGACAAAAATTATTATACAGTTCTCAAAAGGAGAGACATGATTAACCAATAAGCACATGAAAAGATGGTCAATATTATTAGCATTAGGGAAGAATGCAAATTAAACCATGAGCTACCACTGCAGACCCACTAGGATGGCTAAAAGTCTAAAGAAAGATAGAAAATACAAGTGTTGGCAAGGATGTATCGAAGTTGGGACCCTCACACAACGCTGATGGAAGTTTAAAATGGGGTAGCCATTTTGCAACACATTTGGTGATTCTTCAAAATGTCACCCTATCGTTACCATATTGATGTGGCAATCCAAGACAGAAGAAAAATTATAAAATTTTAAATTATTCCTGACTACTCACAGCTCAAGTCCTTGAAACAAGCAGAGTGACATTCCCTAAAGACTCAATTGCCTGAATGTAGATGCTTTGCTAAGGGCAAAAAGGTCCTTGAAACAAGTCCTTGAAATAAGTCCTTGGAAGAAGTAGAATGACATTCCCCTAGGGATTCAATTGTCTGAATGTGGACGCTTTTCTATGGACAGAAGACAATCTTAGCTCAAACCCCCAGGACCCTGTAAGTTTATTTTAACATATAAAAATTCCTTTGGAAACTTGCTTTATCTCTACCCCTCAAGACACATGTTGGGGATCCTCCCCCAAGCATATGAGGGTCTCATTGAGTAAGGGATACACAGGGCTAGGTAGGGAGAGAAGTAGAGGGTCATGTGCTCAGGCTCACAGAAATCCCAGAAATGCTGAGGCATAAGGAAACCATAGAAGAGGGAACACATCAGACCACCCTGCCTTGGCGTCAGAGGCGGGATCTTTTTATTACAGTTACCTTGTGTCCATCAAAGAAATAACCAGATGCCAAAGAAGAAGTAAGTCATTAAACATCTCATCATCAGTCTTTACTCGAACCACGCATCACAGGATGGTGAAGGCCACAAACTCCCCCCCCAGTCAGTTCTAAGTAACAGACTGTCAGGGGAGGGCCTCACTGGCCTGGTCAGGACCCCTCTCACTCTGCAGAACTTGTTCTGTAACTTTGCCATATAAAACTCTCATTTTACTCACTCTCCTTTGTCAGTGAGATTCATTCTTGGACTCTTTGAGACACAAACCTAGTTCTCACCCAGTGGTGGGGGGTCTTACGTGCATACTCAAGAGATATAAAAATGTATGTGATGCCAAAACCTCTAAACAAATGTGGTTGCCAAGGGCTGGGGGTAGGGGGAGTAATGGAGACTGACTACTATGGAGGATGAGGTTTCTCTTCCAGGGCACTGCAAATATTCTGGAATTAGGGAGTGGCGGTAGCTGTGCACCTTTGCGAATGTATTAAAAGTCAATGAACTGTACATTTTAAAGGGATGTACATGTTGTGAATGACAGCTCAATAATAATAAACTACAGGATGTACTAAACACACCAATTAAAAGGCAGAAATTGTGAGATTGGAAGTAAAATAATGTACTTTGAATGGAAATGTCTATGAAGGTTGAAAGGATGAAGAATGATATATGAGCCAACTATAAACACGAAAAAAGTACAATTTATGAATATCAGACAAAGTCTATTTCAACACAAAGTATGTGACCAGAGGTACAGGAGAAAATTTCATGATTTATTAAGAGCATGCAAAAATCCTAAATACACACAGACCTAATTAATGAACACAAAAATTCAGGAAGTGGAAATTGACAAAATAAGAAGAACAGGGAAATACATAGTCAGCGGTGGTAAATTTAACACCTCACCCTCGGTAACTGATATAACATATGAATTTATAAAGAGAGAGAGAGAAACGTGTGCTATCCACCAATTTGACCAAGTTGACTTTACAAAACACGAAGCCTGACAACTGCATACAACACGTTCTTGTCAAGTACATGAGGAAGGTTCACCAAGAGAGCCATATATTTGATAATGCAAGTCTCAATACATTTCAAAAGAATAAAAACTTACAGACTATGATTTTTTAAAAATTTTTATTTAGGGATCCTTGGGTGGCACAGTGGTTTGGCGCCTGCCTTTGGCCCAGGGCGCGATCCTGGAGACCCGGGATCGAAGTCCCACGTCGGGCTCCCGGTGCATGGAGCCTGCTTCTCCCTCTGCCTGTGTCTCTGCCTCTCTCTCTCTCTCTCTCTCTGTGTGACTATCATAAATAAATAAAAATTTAAAAAAAAATAAAAATAAATAAAAATTTTTATTTATTTAGGGTATGATATTAAACCCAGAAATACAATAATTAAACCCAGAAAATACAATAACCCATACCTCTTATGGAAATACATGACATATATTTTCATAAGATACTGGCAAATAGAATCCAGAATTATGTAAAATGAATAGCATATCGTGAACTAATGAGGTCCATCACAGGTTGGCTTTCCATTCAAAAATCAAACAATGGAATGAACCATGGTAAGACAAGTAAGGGAGATAATTACACAGCTATCTCAATAAATTCACTAAGAGGTATTCAACAGAAGTGAACTCACATTCATGACACAAGCACATCAGGAAGGAAACTCACAACCTGCTTTTGCAGGATTCACAAAGAGCTAAAGCTAAACATCATGCTTTGCCATGAAAGACAGATATCCAGATATCTTTCCTGCTAACATTGAGAAAAAGAAGGTATCCATTTTTTTTTTTTTTAGTGTATCCATTTTTACTATGTATATTCAACATTGTGTTGAAAGCTCTAAACTAAAAATAAATAAATAAATAAATAAATAAATAAATAAATAAACAAACAAATAAATAAAATAAGAAAATTCTAAACTACAATAAAACAAAAAGCAAACAAAGACTGTATATTTTGGAAAGAAAGTAAATCTGTCTGTATTCCACACACAAAAAATATATATATTTGTTTACCTAGAAAATGCTAAGGAAAACTATGTCTATAGACACACTCACCCTCCTCCCCGCTGACACACACACACGGTCACCTCCACTGGTGAATTTAGCAAAGTCAGAGTATTCAAGGACAATATATAAAAGCTGAGTGCTAAAAAAAATAAAATAAAATAAATACAAAAATAAAAGCTGAGTACATTCCTACATACTAACAAAAGGTTAAAAATAAAATTAAGACATTGAACAATACCACTTTACGATGCTATTAAAAACCCCAACTAATTGGGAATAAACTTGAAGAAAGTTGTGTGAAGATCTCTTTGCCGAAAATTATAAACCACTGCTTAGAAAAAAAAGAAAAGCCAAACAAACAAACAAAAGCTACAGCACAGTCAAAAATTGGAAGTCTCATAAAGTTATCAACTTCCCCAAAATTGACCCATAGGGTACATGGAATTCCAATCAATTTTAGAAATTGACAGGCTAAAAGTTATATGAAAATTACCCATGCTTTACAACAGCCAACATAGTTTTAGAATAGAAGAGCACAACTGGCACATGTAAACTATTTGATTTCGGATTTCACAAGAAAACCACGCTGGTGTTAATAAGGCCTACAGATCAAAGGCACAGAGTGGAGAATCCAAAAACAGATCCCACGCAGATTAATGGTAACCTGCATTAACAAAGGTTCTAATGTCATTTAAAAATTTAATTAAGTGACCCAGTGTAATAGGGACATTTCTTCAAAAATTCTAGGAAGAAGCAGACAGATTTCCAAAATTCTAATAGCAGGATGCCGGCTAAGAAAAGCGCTCATGAGTCAATGCATCCTAACTGTTATATGAGAAATGGAAGGATAACACAGGCTGTAGGGAAAAAAAAATAAAAATAAAAAATAAATTAAAAAAAGAACCCAAAGTGTGGATTCATGGAAATTATCCTCCATCTTTAGAACTAGTTAAGGAACTTCTAGTATCTGCTTGACTGAACTTCAAAATCCCACAGAGCAGAGAATCCTTTGTGTCTCTAATTTCATCCTTTTTGAATATATAGTGGTTTTGCTTGGTTTTATTTTGTTTTGTGGGTGTGTCTGTCCCATCATTGTGTGTTAAGGGGGGAATAAAGGGGAAAATAGCACGTTTTTATGGTTTTACATACCTACAGATCAAAAAGGGATTTAAGGACTTACAGCCAAAGAGCCTCATCGACACCTGGGAGGGGTTAGATAATGAGATCCTATGTACTGAGCCGACATCATAATGGGATGATAGTTGTGAAGACCTCGGGCAGGGATGAGTGTGTTTTGTAGGAGGAAGACGAGCCACCAGGGTGTCAGAGGGCAGAGACAGCAAATACCCAGGATGACTGCTGTTGCAAGCGACACACACACATATAGGATTTCTTCTCCTTAAGTGCAGGTGGACAGAGTAACTCCTAATCAGTTAGCAGTTTTGGGTCGTCATTTCGCAAAGTAGATGACACAAAGATATTGGCTTCTGTAAGGCCTGCCCGTGCTTGTCATCTCTGACTCTGTTGCACTCTCTCCTGCTTGGTGCTCTGAGAGAAGCAAGCTGCTTGTGTGGGAAATCCCACAAAGCACCCTACAGGACAAGAAAGTGACATCTCCAGCCAGTAGCCAGCGTGCCGCTGAAGTCCACTAGCAGCCATGTGAGCAAACTCGGATGTGGATTTTCAGCATAATTTATCCCTGAGATAGCTGCATCCCCCTTGCACGAACTGATCCTAGTCTTTTTCTAATTATTATTATTATTATTATTATTATTATTATCATCATCATCAAAATATTTATTTATTTATTTATTTATTTATTTATTTATTTATTTATTCATTCACGAGAGACACAGAGACACCAGCAGAAGGAGAAGCAGGCTCCCTGCAAGGAACCTGGTGCAGGACTTGATCCCTGGACCCCCGGATCACACCCTGGGCCAAAGGCAGCTGTTCAACCCCTGAGCTGCCCAGGTGTCCCAAGCTGATCCCAGTCTTATGAGAGATCCTGAATCAGATCAAGATCAAGAAGTCATAGATTGCTGACTCAGAAACTACAAGATAATATCAGTTGTTTTCAGTCACTGAATTCTTGAGTAATAATAAATACAGTGATGATGCATAAGGATGTATCTCAAAATGATGCTGAATGAAATCAGCCAAATAATCAGAAAGTCCATATATCGGTTCCGTGTGTAAAATGCATAGAATGTAGGTAACTGGACATGCAAAATGTAAGCCGTGGTTAGAAAAATCCCGTCGGCGGTGGTTGGGACCAGAGGTGCAAGTTAGTGGTTGCAATATTTTCATTATCTTGCTTGAGATTCTTTATGAAGTTACAAAGATCAGCAAGTATGCATGTATTACCTGTTCATTATATGTCAAACAAAATATACCCTTTTTTGCTGTTAGTAATTATAAAAAATTATTAAGCACCAAGGGTACACTGCAGTGGTCGCTATGTGAAACGTCATTATTGATATAGCATCCGTGCCATTGAGCTTACGATAAAAAATGAGACACGACTAGAATGCTCAAAATTTCCTCAACGTTGAAATGGCAATTTTAGTGAAAATGAGTGAGGTAAAATGATTTGTGGTTTCAGGCCCAATGTTAACAAGGCTTTGAATATGATCCAAAGAATGTTTTACTTGTACCCACACATTCCCCCAATTATATTAGGCTTGGTAAGAAGAAGAACATTTGAAAGTTGGGTAAGAACAATGAATTACATCATATTGCCTCAAAGGACCTTAAATTTTAAATTTTAAAATAAACTGTCTACCTCCAGAAGTAGAGTTTTATGACTTTTCTGTAGCTTGATAGATAAAGAAATATTCAAATTCTTTCCATTCTGTATTTTCCTCATTGGGTCTGATTAGATATCTTTAAAATGTTCCTTCCAATCTCTTTTAAAACTAAGGTTTGGTTAAAAAAAAAAAAAACAAAAAAAAAAACAAAAAACAAAACAAAACAAACAAAAAAAAACAACTAAGGTCTGGTAATCAATCCACTAGTATCTGAGTATCTGGAACAAACTTTGGAATGATAGAACATGACTGTTAGTGTTTTCCCTACCAAATACATACATGCATACTACATACTACTTTTATTTTGGATTTACTCCCTGAAATGTCTATGCCCTATGACGTTATTTTCTTTGCTGATGTGAAAAAATGAAAGACAGATTGTTCTTGATTATTCTGGTGTGTCCAGTTAACCAGTGTCTTCGTAAGACATATAGGGAGGGTCGGATAAAAGATACGACGACAGGAGCAGAGGGTCAACAGAAGAGACAGAGAGAGACATCCAGAAACACTACGCTGCTTGGCTTATGGATTCCAGAATGGGCTACACACTAAGGAAAACACTTAAAACCTTGAAGAGAAAAAGACTTTTCCCTAGTGTCCAAAATGAATGCGACCATGTGGATACTGTAATTTTAGAACATGACCTCCAGGCCTATGAGATAATAACTTTGCTATTTAAGCTGCAAAGTTGGTGACAATTTGTCACAGCAGCAGGAGGAAGATGATGGAGTTACATGTGACATATATCCTGCTGAAATATTAATATATTTTCTTAAGTAGCATTTGAGGTAGATGTTATTATCATCCTCATGTTGTTTAAATTAAGAAGCTGAATCTTTTTGTTAAGGTGTTGTGTTTTTTTTTTTTTTTCATTTTTTTTCTTAAAGATTTTATTTATTTATTCATGAGAGACAGACAGAGAGAGGCATAGACCCAGGCAGAGGGAGAAGCAGGCTCCATGCAGGGAGCCCGACATAGGACTCAATCCCAACACCCCGGGGTCATGCCCTGAGCCCAAGGTAGACGTCAACCACTGAGTCACCCAAGTGCCCCAAGAAACAGAATCTTGTTGCTACTTTGTCCAAAGTTAGAAAGCTATTAAGCAAGATAATTTAAATTTGAATGATTTAACTTCAGAACCTGGAGTCTTACACTTTAAAGCCAAATGGCATTACCGTACACACACACGGTAACATGTTTATTGGAAAGACTAAATGAGCACTGGGCATTGGATGTAAATGATGAATCATGACTTCCTACTCCTGAAACAGATAGTACTCTCTATGTTAACTAACTAGAATTTAAATAAAAACTTTAATAAAAGGACTAAATGTACAAAACTGTCGACACACTTTTACATCTTCTGCAATAGTCACCCATTCAACACCAGACTTAAGTCTAAACATTAATGATAGGTCTCCTCTTCAATAAATGTCAACAATTGAGGGATGATGAATTATGTGCACAACGTTTTTCTTTTTCCTTCTCATACTCAAAATATATCTTATATAATCCATAGAGTTCTCATGTGCATGATTGCAGGGGCAGGTAAGTGATTCTCAGTCCGCTCCCTATTTCAGCAGCTGTAAACACTGAACACTTCCTATACACCAGCTAACTGAAACGATTGTTAAGGACCAGGCAATATAACAGAAGTATAAATTCAAGAGTAAAAAAAATAAAAAAATTAAAATAAAATAAAATAAAATAAAATAAAATAAAATAAAATAAGTGGCATTCATGCTTCAGCTCCAGAGCCTACAGGACAAGATCAGATCAAGTCTGGGAGGTATGTATGGCTTAAGTCCTTAAAAAAAAAAAAAAAAAAAAATATATATATATATATATATATATATATATATATATATTTATATTTATTTATTTATTTATTTATTTATTTGAGACAGAGAGAGAGGCAGAGATACAGGCAGAGGGAGAAGCAGGCCCCCTGCAGGGAGCCTGATGTGGGACTCGATCCTGGACCCCAGGATCACACCCTGGGCCAAAGGCAGGCGTTAAATCACTGAGCCACCCAAGCGTCCTGGCTTAATTCCTTTTGAAAGAAGCTGTGGTCTATGTATACAACTGAATATTTCTCAGCCATCAGAAATGACAAATACCCACCATTTGCTTTGACGTGGATGGAACTGGAGGGTATGATGCTGAGTGAAGTAAGTCAATCTGAGAAGGACAAACATTATATGGTCTCATTCATTTGGGGAATATAAAAAATATTGAAAGGGAATAAAGGGGAAAGGAGAGAAAATGACTGGGAAATATCAGAAAGGGAGACAGAACATGAGAGACTCCTAACTCTGGAAAATGAACTAGGGGTGGTGGAAGGGGAGGTGGGCTGGGGGTGGGGGTGACTGGGTGATGGGCACTGAGGGGGGCACTTGGTAGGATGAGCACTGGCTGTTATGCTACATGTTGGCAAATTGAACACCAATAAAAAAAAAAAAAGAAGAGGTAATACATATACACAATGGAATATTATTCAGCCATTAAAAAGAATGAAATCTTGTAAAAAAAAATCCCTTTTGAATGGCATGTCAAATTGCGGAGAGTTTTTGCTGGAAAAAACAAACAAAAATCTGTCCAAATGTGTCGACCTGGGAAGGGAGATGGAGAAAGGGGGGGACGGAGAGAGAGAGAGAGAGAGAGAGAGAGAGAAACCTGCAAAGGATAGACACAGAAGTGAATTCTCAGGAGATAACACAATGTGGGATTTGAGTTAAAAGGGGCAAGACTGCAGAAAACCTGATAAGTTCAGAGGCTACATTAGAACGTGAAGGGGTGGGGAGGGGCAGGCTTTGGGATGCCACAGGGGGACACATTCCAGAGACAGTGAATAGGCATTATATTAGAAACCTCAAAATGGCTTGATTCTATGTACCATGAGAAGTAATAGGGAGAAGTAGAGTCCAGGGTGGCAATTGGCTTACTGTCTTGGGAACTAGGGAGATAATTATGCCTTTTACAGTTTAAAAATAATATAGGAGATACTGAAAGGTAGGTGAGGGTTTAATACAGAAGATGATCTGACCGTTGGGGATGACTGGGCTTGGAGCTATCTATAAACTCCTAAGTGGACCTGGGCAGCTCACATCAAAAGTAAGAGATATTTATAAGCCTAAAGGCTTTTCTAGATGGTAGTTAAGTCCAGAACAGAAAATCCAGGTCAGAGAATCAGAGACGCTTCTAAAAAGTTTGCACCGCCAATCCTTACAGGAAGAGCAGATAAATGAACACATACATCAAAAAAAAAAAAAAAAAAAAAAAACTTTTTTTAAAGAGAGAAAAACAAAAAGAGAAAGGACCTTCTAGAGAGTTTTGTGAAACCTCTTCTCTTTTCAATAAGATCCAAGGTATCACTTGGAGCTACTGTTGGTCTTCAGGATTCCCTCCAAAACAGTATGAATTCGAGAGGGTGGGAGGTGATGAGAATCTGAAGCAGACCAATCAATGCCTGCGTATCACACCCATGGCTCAAAATGTTTGGAACCTGGACAGGAGTGTGTGGACAACGGGGGGGGGGGGGGGGTGCTGGAGCCAAGGTGGCAGATGCTGGGAAGACGGGCAGCAGCAGCAGTGAATCAGAAAAGCCAGGAGCCAGAAAGGACAAGGAGTCAGGCCGGAACCACAGGCTGTGAAGATGAAGATGCCTGAATGTCTACTCCCCTACCTCTCTGCCAAAACTGGGGGTGGGGGAGAGCGGAGTGGAGGGTCTGGGGGCAGAGCATGCCCTCATCACCAGCTGGAACAGATGTGCATGCTCTGCAGAAGACAGTTTCCAGAACTGGGGCCCATAGGAACCATATCTATGCAAACTAAGCATGTCTTCACAGCAGCAACAAAACATATGAAACACATGAAAAGGCAGATGAACACAAGTGGGACCTGAGGTTGAGAAACAGCTGATTTTTTTTTTTTTAATGGTCAAACAACTGCAGATGTACAATCAGACTACAGAGAATTCACGGCACACACAAAATGATTAGAGAAAAAGGGTGTAAGTACAAAGATGCTGAAATAACAAGGAATCATCAGGAATGATCAGACTTTTGAAAAATACCATCTGGAAGTGAAAAAAAAATACATTACAGGAATCAAAATTTTAGCAGATGAACTACACAGTGAATTTGACACCGTAAAGAAAGCAAGCGTACACTGGAAGGTAGGGCCATGGTGAGCAGCATCAAAGAGAAGCCAAAGCAAGTTTCTTTTCTACCTTCCAAATGTATCCTTGCGGCTGGCAAACACTACAGTATTAGGCATCAGATTTGACGAAACTCGTCATTTATGCAGTGGAGGTGGGATCACTACCTAGAGTGGGAACAGATAGACTGGAAGCATCAGTAATGACTTATGTGTTATTTATTTACATGATCTATTCATAAGTACTCAATACTGAAGAAAAAGAAAAAAAAAAGGAGGGAGAGAGAGAGAGAGGGGAAGGATGGAGGGACAGAGAAAGGAAACAGAGTGTGGGGGGGAATTCACGCAGGGACCAGTGATAAACAATGGTCAAATGGAGGAAGAAACATGAAGTGATGAACTGTGTCATATGCTGTCAGTGTGATAATTTAGAAAATTAGTAGACAAAGAACAGCTGGTCATATTTAAATAAAATAAGCCCATAGACTTTTCTTACATAGATACCACATTAATATGTGACTATATTAACACCGTATTAAAAACATGACCATACAGTGGGTACTTTGGAGTATATCTTTGTAGCACTGGATAGTGGAAATATCCTATATTTTCAATTTTTTTTTAATTTAAAAAGTATGAATAATAATTGAAGCAGTCAAAATAATCATGGAATAAGATTTGCGATGCCAGTGAATCACTTACTACAATGCTCAATAAAAAAAGACCAGTGCTTCAAAAATAGTTATTAATAAAATATCATATAACATAATACATTTGTAGTCACACATGTTGGGAAAGAAAATACAAAAATATAGTGCAGAAATAGGTTTACATGGATAACTGTTGTTGTTGTTGATTTTGTTTTTTCTACACAATGCATATTAAAGATGTTAGAGGTTCACAGGCAAAAGTAATGCAATTTGGACAAATTAGTCATTATAGATTGGGCTCAAATGTACTGTTATACCAGTACAGGTGGTGTCTAAATAATGGCCTGAGACAAATAATGAAAGAAAGAGTCAAGTAGGTTGGCATGGGCCTCTGTTTGCTTTCCAAAGCATCGAAAAACATAGAACAAAGAGTTAGACATTGTGTTTCAAAGGCATTATGGTCCAAGTTGTTGGTATCATGAAAGGTATTGAGATTAAAGTTCTATTCCCCCTTGATCAAAGTAAAAATAGGTAGAGAATCACCAATTAAATATAGCTCTCAGTTGTCATGAAGAGTGACCTTTGGTCTCTTCTATATTTCCAAAGTAAAGTAGGTTTTACAGTTGAAGTTCTTTAAAACACTAGGGATCTTTTATAAAGAATGTTTAAAAAATAATTAACATTATTAAGATTAATAGAATTTTAGCCAGACTGAGTGAAAAAGATAGTGCAAAAGCTTTTAAAATTAGGAATAAGAGATCATTTAATTTTATTAATACTAAAAATAAAATAAGAGAATAGTATGAACTGTATTTCAATAAATTCAGCAACTTCAATGAAATGAACAAATTCATTGAAAATACAAATTATCAAATCTCACTCAAGAAGATACATAATACAAATAGCCCTGAACCTATTAAAACTTGAATTTGTAATTTGAACTTTCTCAAAAGAATATCCATCATCCAATATGAAAGCACCTTCAGGCTCAGATGGCTTCACTGGCCAATTCAATCAAACTTTAAAAATAAATAAAAATAAAGACAAACTGTTCCAGAAAATTGAAAGCTTTGACTAAAATACTTTTCAACTCATTTTGTAATTCCACCATTATTCTGATACTAAAATAAGACAAAGATATTGCCATGGAAATATAACTAAATGTCATTTGTGGACAGAGACAAATCCTAAAGAATATATAAGCAAATCAAATTGAGCAATGTATTAAAAAGCTAATATGTTATGATCAAGTTGAGAATATCTGAGTAACGCAATGCAGATTTAACCTTTGAAAATCACATGTAATTCATTGTAACAAACTAAGAAAAAAATACAAATATTTCAATAGACATACATAAAGCGTTTGCCAAAATCTAACATCTAGAACCAGAAACAGAAGGAAGTATATTCAACCTGGAGGCGATCTATGAAAAATTTCATCTAACCTTGTGATTAATTATGAAAGATGAAAGCTTTCATAACATAACATAACATAACCAAGGTATATGCTATCACCATTTGTATTTTGCATTTTATATAATGCTTTAGACAAGGAAATAGGGCAGAAAATGTAAATATGAGGTCTCTGTATTAGAAAGGAAGAAGTAAACCTGTATAATTCACAGATGATCATATTATCTAAGTAAAAAAAATCTGAATCTACACTCTATTAGAAATTATAAGTCAGTTTAGTCAGATGGAAAAATATGAGCTCAAGATATTAAAATCATTTTTATCTCTGCATACAAGTAACCAACAAACAAAAATTGATATCAAATATATTTTTAAAAATAGTAGTATTTTGTAATTAGGAACAAATGTTGAAAAGTTATGAAGCACTGGTACATGACTAAGAGAAATTAAATGTGGCCATAAACACTAAATAAAATATTGTTGTAAGGAAAAATAACTGAACAATGGGTCAGAACATGCAATATTTTAAGATGTGTATTCTTCAAGTTTGATCCATAGGCTTAATATAATTCAAAATCCCAGTGGGATTTTTTTCTACAAATCAATAACCTGGTCTTGAATTTCAAATGATAATGCAAAGAACCAAGAACAGACAAAATAATATTGAAAAAGAAAAAAAAATAGAGGTTTAATACTAACTCCAAGACTAATTTTAAAGGTACAGTAATTAAGATAGTGTGCTATTGCACAAAGATAGACAAATACACTAATGAGTAATAGTACATTCTTAAACAGATCCATACATCTATGGCTAACTGATTTTCAGCAAATGTACAAAGGAAGTGCAGGGAAGAACTGATTATCTTTTTTTTAGAAAATGAAGCAGTAACTACTGACATACATATGTAATTAAGTGAACTTTTCTCCAAAACTCACATATGTGAACAGATTAACTCAAATGGACCATAGTGCTAAAACTGTAGAACTTTAGAAAAAAATGAAAGAGAACATTTCTGACCTTGGGTTAGGGGAAAAATTGATCTAGAAATATGATCTGTGCTTATATTGCTAATCCGTGCTAATCTATCAATATATTCAACATACTGATAAATTAGACTTCAATAAAAATTTCAAAAAATCTGTTGTTTGGGTGATACTGTTAAGAGAATGAAAAGAGAAGTCAAACAGTGGGTGAAATTCTATACAAATTATGTATATACAACTTGTTTCCAGAATATATAAGAAACTAAATCAATAATAAAAAAATCAATCCAATACCAGTAAAAGAAAAATGCAACCACAAAGGAAAATGCTCAGGATTATTAGTCATTAGCGACATTCAATTAAAACCACCATGAGATAACACTAAAAACTTTTACGATTACAAAGAATGATGACATCAAATATTGGCAAGGATGTGAAGGAAGACTGGATTCACAGACGCTGCTGGTGGGAATGTAAAATGGTCCAGTTTGCCCATTTCTCAAAATGATGAACATAGAGTTACCATATATACAACCTTGACACCACTAAGGATTTTTTAAGAGAAAAGAAAGCATGTGTCCATATAAAGACGTGTCTATAAATTTTAATAGCAACTTATTTACTTTAGTCAAGCCCATCAAACAGTTCAAGTCTCTCTCCATTTATAGGTGGATAAACACATTGCGGAAGAAGCATTCAGAAAAAGACAAAAAAACAATAACAACACACATTTATAGGTGCTGCAACACTAAGAAATCTCAAAATAATTATTCTGATTACAAGAAGCTAAGTACAACGGAGTACTTACTGCAAGATGCCATTTATTACAAACACTAGGAAATGCAAGTTATTTGTTTGTAACACTGGGCAAATAAATGGTTGCCTAGGGATGAAGAGACAGGAGTGGATGAGGATTCCCAAGGAGCATGAGGAAATGTTTGGGGTGGCGGATGGCTTGAAGTTGATTGTGTAGATGCCAAACCTTACAAAATCTCATGCTTCAAGTGAGTTTACTATATATCAATATATATCAATTATAGGTAAAAAGTGAAAGCAATAAAAAAAGTTAATATGAAGTTATACACTCTTTGCATTCAAGAATCTACATAATTCATACCTTGATAAACATTTATTCATCCATTTCCTCAGTCATCCTTGCTTCTTCTTTTATTTACTTGATCCTAGATTTGACAGCTCATTGATATTTACTTATTTGTTATTCATCTATTAAATCATTCCAAAAGATCATGGTGTGGCTATGGTCATCGATGTTCTGAGCACACGGCATAGGACGTAGAGACAAAGGCTAGGTTTACATAGTATATTCATATTAAGGGTAACTATTAGTCCATAACTAGTAGGTATTTTTGAGTCACTGCTATTCCAGATCTCTAATAGGTAGTATTTAATCGTTAGTATTGATAGCTGTCCCCCGATGAGACGGTCCGTGTAGGGATGACCTGTCGCCTTCCTCTGCGCCAGTCTTACGACTACACTCAGGAGACATCCTTACAGAAGAATCACCTTGTGTTAAGATGCACAATCAAACTCACAAGTGATTCTGAATGGAAACCCAACAGACACAGAGGACACCACAAAGACACCAACATCGAATAACACTTGCCCTGTTCCCCATTAGTCCCTCATGGGCTCTATAGCTAATAAGGGCCCATCTTCTCTTCCTGGCATCTCATCCCTGGCCACAGACATGGGAAGGAACACCCGGTTCCTCTTTCCCTTTCTCCTTGAATTCTGAAAAGATCCCTCCAGGGATCTCCAAAGATCTCCAAAGATCTGAGGATGCATTCTCCTGTCTAGGCCACATACTCAAAACTTTGGTCTCTGCATACACAAAAGGTGTGCTCCCTTGTGGTTAGGAATAATAAATAAATAAATGTATATATAATATATATTAATATATAATTATATTTATCATATATATTATATAATAAATAAATAGATACATAAATAAATAGATAAATAAATAAATAAATAAATAAATAAATAAATAAATCTTACATATCTTACATAAGTCTAATAACACATACGGGCATATTTTAACAATTTTATTTTTATACTCATTGTATCAGTTGGGTACTATACCGTCCACTGCAGGGGAAAACTGACTCTATGGAGAGTTATCCAACCAAGGTCGGACAGCAAGTTATTATTATTATTTTTTTCAGACAGCAAATGAAAAGCTAAGGTAGACAAGCAGCAAGAACTACAATACCAAAATCTCTAGTCTTAAATGTCATAGGATAATATCACTACATGTAAGTCGAATAATGCCTTTGGTTATTCATTCATCAAAACACCACTGTAAACCTGGTTTTATCTTCCATTTTTCTAATGAGGGAACCTAATACCCGACAGATGAAGTAACTTGCCTGAGGTCATTGTTTTAAATAGAGAATAAATCACTGCAACGAATAGAGGTGAAATACAATATAAACCTAACCCTTCCTCTCACTGAGTGCAGATGAAAGCAATCTATCACTAGCAAGGCATCTTCGGTGGCTTCCATGCCTGGGTCTGAGTTTTTTCATTCTCGCTTTGGCTGTGTCTGAGCCACGGGGAAAGGACAAAATAATTAGAAACTGGAAAATCTGCACAGTTTCCATCTTAAGGCCGGTATGAAAGCAACACTTGGCCCTCACACTACCGTGCGTGTCTCCACACCTTAACCATGGTCATGCATGGCCAATGAATGCTAGGTAAGATATTCCACAGCCGGGAGATGTGTATGGGGGGTGGGTTATATCACTAAAAGGTGACACAGGCAATCAGACGTGGGGGTACACGGGGCCATCTACCCTCACCATCAGTCAGTAACACCCAAGATTCATAGAGTCGAACGCTGTGCCTGATTTCAAAACCCAAGTCCTTCTTCCCCTCACATGACATAGACTAAAAAATTCAGCCCATTTCTCTCTGCGTGATAAACCAACGTATAGATGCTTCCATATAAGAGTGGGCATTTACATGTCATGTATCACCCAAGACCCCAGCTTTCTTGGTAAAGTTGTAGGAGGGAAAACAGTTCATGTTTTTTTTTTTTTTTTTTCTGATATAACTTTCTCAGGTTTTAATAGAAACTCCTTAACTACTTATGAACTTAAAGGCTGAAAACTTGGCAGGATCTGTGTAGTCCCATATACTGGTGTCCCCCTAGAAAGGAATTCCGGGACTGGATCTTGGGTGTTTGGAAGTAAAAACCCAGGAGGGTAAGATGCTGTGTCCTCATGTCTACCTTTCCCAGGTCACCTAACTCCTTTCAACGCCCCTGTGCCGTGGAAATGGGAATCCGGAGTCAGCCACAGCCTCTGCTGTACTTAGAGAGCGAGGACGGGAACGGAGGGAGAAGGGGAAGAGACTGCAAATCCCTGCAGGTTCAACAACTAATGGTAATAATGGTCCTCTGCCACCTAATCCTCAATCCATAACTGCGGTTCCTGTGCGGGGTTTTTAACCATCAGTCAAGTCACCTGTGTCCTCATGTACCACGTCCACTTTCACAAATAGAGAAGGTATTTGTCATTTATCTGGATGTAGCTGCAGAACCAATGCTCCCTGACTCATGTCCGAAGCCTAATTGTATAAAACCAATATCTATGTGTTTCCTAAACAGAAAATAAGAATGAATCCTTAGTAGGCCAGTACGTTTTTCCATGAAATAATTTTCCCATTCCTTGTAAAACAATAGTACCTCATTTTCATGACTTTTTAAAAATTATTTTATTGACATATGAAATTAGGCTGCCACTATCTTCTACACTATTTTTCACAATATATTTAAATATATCTGATTAAAGAATAAAAAAACAAAAGAAAACAATTTTTTTTTTCTGGAAATCCTTTACACTGCTTCTGTATTTTTTCTTCCACTCTTGGTTTATCTAATCTACCAAATAGCACTGCATCCTAGCCTGGTTCATGTTGACTCTTTTTTTCATTTCCGCTTCAATAATGTCCCTGAAGAGTGAAATGATTTTCCATCACCAGCTGCAAATTCACTAGAGATAAAATTTACCTTTTCTTTCCCTTAGCATTATTGTGATCTCTTGTTTTCTATATGACCACAATGTCTAGGTTGTTCAGAATGGCTCCTAAATTAAAATATGGGTTATAGCTACTTTCAAGTCACATTTTATGCTGACTTTGGGCAAAGGCTGGGATAGGGACTGTCATGGCACAACTGGAGGAGCTTATACTTCTTAACAGAGAATAATGCTACCAGTGGTCAAATCAGATCTGCTGAGTTTGTGCTTATTGAATAATATAAAATTAACTGATTAAATCAAAGATTTAAAATGCCTTTAAAAAATTAAAAAATAAAATGCCTTTAGAAGAAAAAAAAAAACTTCACAAATAAATGTGTTACTCCAAGTCACAGTTGAGAAAAATTATTTAAAATTTACATATGAAAATAAAATAAAATAAAACAAAAAATTAAAAATAAATAAATAAAATTTACATATAACAGCAGAAATTAGTACCGATAACTCCATAGAAGATATCAGAAAACAGAAATACATGCATGAGCCAGAACCTCCTTAAATTATGATCATGAAAATCAAAAGAACAAAAAGACAGATAACATAGGCAGTACCCAAGTTGTCTGAAACTAGGCTCTATGTAAGTGCCAACAGATCAATTAAATAAGTTTTAATTAATTGGTGGATTATTGATCTTCTTTTCACATAAGATTGATTTTTACTGAAACTGTTTTGAGATATTGCCTCACAGATGAAGAATGATTAATGATTTGATATCTTCATATTTTTCATATTTTTTTTTCTTTTTCATCATTAAAATTTCTAGCATACAAATTAAACACTCAAAATAGATGAAATCCGGGACACCTGGGTGGCTCAGCAGTTGAGGTTGAGCACCTGCCCCTGGCTCAGGGTGTGATCCTTGGTCTCGGGATCGAGTCCCACATCAGACTCCCTGCATGGAGCCTGCTTATCCCTCTGCCTGTGTCTCTGCCTAAAAAAAAAAAAAAAAAAAAAAAAAAAAAAAAAAAAAAAAATGAAATCGAGAACAAAGTGCAGGTGCAAATGGAAACCTCGACGGGAGCAGAGAGAGAAGAATGATGGCAATGTGTCCTTTTACATGAAAAACAAGAGGAGGGGCCCGTGGGTGGCTCAGTGGTTGGGCGTCTGCCTTTTGCTCAGGTCATGACCCTGGGTCCTGGAATCGAGTCCTACATTGGGCTCTCCGTAGGGAGCCTGCTTCTCCCTCTGCCTGTGTCTCTGTCTCTGTGTTTCAGAATAAATAAAGACTTTAAAAAAGAAAAAAAAAGCACCTTACCCTGGAGGTAGGTGGGGGCAAAATGGACATGTTTGGGGTATAATCTAGTGAGACTGTGAAGAAAAGCAAGTCCATATTTAGGCAATAAAAAGGGATATCCTTCTGGATAGATTACGATACGGCAAAGGCAACGTAGCAGGATAATGGTCAAGACCTTGGCGCCAGGGTTTCTGAATTCTCATGAGGATACTTCCACTTCCTTGCCCGGTACATTCCGAAATAAGTTACTGAACTTCCCTGTGACTCAGTTTCTTGGACTGTAAAATGAGGATGGTACTAATTCCCCCCACCTCCCAGGTATACAGGGGCAGATCCATTCATAATGATGTAAATCATTTTGTCTCCTAGCTCTGCATGGAGAAGGCAACCTAAACCTTCCTGTAACTTTGGGCCTTACTCAGTTCACCAGAAAAGCTGATGAGACTAGGCTTTTCCTTCACGTTGCCCACAAACATAGAAGATATGTCTATATCTGCAGATGTACAACATTGAATTTCCCTAAATGCCTCACTATCCTAGGCAGCAGCTTAATATTTTGTGGGGTCTGAGAATTGTGGATCTGACGCTTGGTTTAGAAACGCAAAATGCATTTGAATGGAAGTCCTTTGCTGTTCTGGGCTGCATTGACTTTGTTTTTACCTAATAAGTATGGACAAATCTCAATAGACCCATTTTGAAAGGTTTTGCTGGTTTATGTGCCAGAATCATAAATTAAGCTGCTAAAAAAATAAATAATAATTAATTAATTAATTAATTAAGCTGCTGCACTGCTCTATGTAACAGGAAGGCAGGATGCACAATGAATGGACAGAATGTGAGCTTGAGAGTCTGACAGGCTCCCTGTCCACATCCTGATTTCACCAGGTACTAACAAGGCATTAGGTAAGAAAACTCTTAACCTCTCTGAAACGGGTTCCACAGCACGCGATGGCCACGGGAAGAGCGGGTCGTACAGGATAAAATCATAAAAGGCACGGATTAGCATTTGTAAGACACAGATACCTACATATTATTACATTAGGTGTTTTCAACTTTCGAAGCAGCTAGAGTGAAATAATTGATAATAATAATAATAATAATAGCCGAGATTTTAAATAACTACAACTCATAGTAAATCCATCTGCATTGGCCGTTGCTCTTACATTCCAAACTTAATACCACTTCAATGAGAAATTCCTGGCTGGTAAAGCCAAACAGGTCTTCTATTAAGGAAAAGTCATTTACCAGATGGGCTCCATGCAAGCCTATGATCTCTGCCCCTTGCCCGGCCCCTCCCCACATATTATTAGGAATCCTTCTGTCTCACTTCTTAGACTTCGACAGGAGTTGTACAGTCCTACTTCCATGTATCGTGTTCACCTTGGGACATTAACGCAAGGTCATTACAGTGAGTACAATGACAGACATCCTGCTTGAATTCAGAAGACAGGAAAACATTTACTAGAGGAATTTGAAAAATGATAGGATTTATACATGAGTAATGGGCCTTTCGTGAATTTTATTCATACACTAATGTTAAAATATCCTGTTATTTATCAAGTACATATTCTTTGCGAGATACAGTCCTGTCTCCTTTATATATAAAAACGATACCAGTAGGTGCTATTGTCTTCATCGTACAGGTGAATAAAAATATATTTCCAGGTTTTGTCCTCAAAAAGTTCATTCATGAATTCATTCAATATTCATTAGTAAATGTTAATTATATGACATATCTATAATATTGTGTAAGGCTTTAAGCACATTTACATTATTAAAAAAGTCATAGCCTGTGGTTTCTAAAGATTATAATGGCTAAATAAAGAAAATATGGACACAAAAACTAAATGCAACAGTATAAAATTCAATAAAGTATAAGAATATTCCTAAACGTTACAGTATAGGAAATAACTAGAAAAGATCTAGAAAATTATTTATTTCTGTTGTTTTGTAAGCCAAGAATTCACCTTACAATGTCTGACAATGGAACTCCTACATATACAAGAGAAATTAAGTATTTAGGCAATCATGTGGGCTGTAATTGACAGTGTAGATTTGGGCTATAATTGACAGTGTAGATTTACTTTTTTTTTTTAATTTAGCGTCACAAATTATATAGTTGCCAATATAAAATATTTTATATTTCAGCATTTTATAAATGCTTGCTATTTAACTGAGGTTAAAGGAGAGTTACATTAGGATTAAACTGCGTTTACACAAGAGTTCAAGAGCAATTTTCACTTGATCAATAAGTTTAGGGAGAATGGGTGATATAGAAGTTAACAATTGTTAAAGAGCTAAATATCTGGCATATAGCATGTAATGATACATTGGTAAATAAATGCATGTTTTCATTTTGGGTAACAGTATTTCCAACACTATCAAAGATAAAATAATTTTGTTCATGTGCTTGGGAAATCAAGAGGATAAAATACAACATGAGATTTCCCTCATGTATTTGCAGACATAATCCTCTTTTCTGTATATGTGTAGCATGTCATAGAGCTAGTGTCTTTCAAAATATATTTTGTGATATTTTGAACTATTTTAGATCACTGGGAAGTATCCTGCATATAACCTTAAGGACTGAATCTCTCTCTTCAACCCACATTGTTTCTTCCTGCAAATCAGGGAGAAACAATTATTTGCAACACCATGTACTTGCATTTACAAGTAACTGTACATGTATATATAATCTATAATGCATATTATACATACTATGTACATACATATTATACTCATGGTCTATCATATGCATAATGCATGTATAGCTAAACTCATTTTATTTACTCAAAATGTGTCAAACATAAACTTTAACAAATTTATAGATATATACAATGTGTTTATCTAAATATCATATGTCTTATATAATGTGGTTAGTTAAAATCATGTTATGTTAATTTAATTTTATATTATGAAATACTCTAGATAAAACATTATGATTATACAATTACCTTTGAATCCACTGACCAATTTTGAGAAATACAATGTATTACCATATACCTTTTATTAAGGAAAAATCAAACATTAAGATGAAGTTTAATCTTCAAACTTATATTCCCCTAATGTAACTATGTTCAACACACTCATTTTTTCTATACACCTATACATCCATAAGCAAGATATAGCCCTTTTTTGTTCCTTTTGTTTGAAGATGTTTATTAAAAAAGATACCATTCTCTATGTACCTTCCTGTAGCTAGAAACTTCCATTCAACACTATCTTTCTGACAATTGGTCATGTTGAGACATGTAAGTCATCATCTTTTATATTAATTTTGATATGACAGGACTGTTATACATAGCATTCCATCGTGCAAGCTTGCCACACTTTGCCTTTGCTCTTTTGCTTTAGATTGTTCCAATATTTTTACTATTAAAATGAAGCTCAAAAAAAATATGAAGCTCAAACCTATTTGCACATTTCATCTGTGTACATGTCCATGTGCCTTGTAAGTGGGTTGTTGACTAGAACCTTTAATTTTATGAGTAACTGTCAAATTGCTCCCCACTGTGATTTCCCAATTTACATTCCTTACTTATAACTCGGCAAAATATAATTCATTTTTCAGACCTTTGCCCATATTGACTATTTATTGTACGGTTCCATGTTAAGTGTGTCAAGAACTTTAGAGACATTCTGAGTTGATAATCATTTTCCCCCATGGCTACCATCCATGTGAATAAAAATGGCTTCTTTCCAATTTTGTATTTAAAGCTTTGTGATCACTGTTCTTCTGCAATATCTTTTCCTTCTTTCAATATCTTTATTTCTTTCCCCCACCATCCATTGGAGATTTTGAATGCTACATAGTCGGTGACGCTATGAGGTCGATGGTTGGAAAACTGAAAGCTCTCAAGCCCCCAGCTAAGTTACACGGTCCAGGTCGCTGTGGCTTCTTCCTACAACTTCTTACAAGGACTTGTGATCTAACTCCACACAGTCTCTCCAACCTAATTTTCTATCAGCTCATACTCCTCTAGCCAGAATCCTGCCTCCAGGCTTCCTCGTGTGCAGCTCCACACACTTGCAATGCTCTTACCCTACACATGCATGCACGGCTCCCTCTCTCAATCCCAAGTCTTTGTGCAAAGTTCATTCATTAGTTCATTCTTGCGTGTTCTGCTCCATATACCTGTGATGCTCTCCTGCTATGTTTAAGCATGGCTCCCTCTCTCCCACAGCCTCAGGTCCCTATGCAAAGGTCATTTATTAGTGAATTATTCCTTGACCATCCTAATAAAAAAATGCCATCCCTAGCCACAGACGCCCTGCTCTCTCTTGCACTTGCCTGTGTCCCTATATCAATTACCATCATACGGCTCACTGTATGTTGCTTTTTTTAGTTTCTTGCCTGTCTTCCCACTAAAGTATGTTCCGTAAAGGCATCCTGTACTTTGTTCACCGCTATAACCACAGTACCAAGTGTATCGCTCTATCACGGAGTACGTGATGAATCAATATCCGTCAAGTGAATGAGTATCTCCAGCCTTCATGACTGAGCGATCGCAGACGGTATTTTTCAAATTGGGGAACAGAAAGTTCACTGCATAATTAGCACAGTGTCATGTTTAATCAATGACCATAGAAAGCACTCGTTTTTGGAGTGACAGGGGTTTCTGTTAGAACAGGCTGACCCAGGGCACTTCAAAAAAGCAAAGCGAAGATATCCAGGAGATTAAAATAAGTAAAAATAAAGAATTAAGAGAATCCTATATTACTGTTAAGGGCTTGGGCTATATTTGTATTATGGGAAAGACTGCTCCCACCACCCCAAGTATGTCTATTTCTTCCAAATAGTGTTATAGCCTCTGAATTTTAGTGGGGCACATGATTTCCCAGCCGGAGACTGGGAGTGGGAGCAGAAGCTTCCCTAAACAGTGGTCTCAAGTAGTCAGACTTTTTATATGGTCCCTGGCCTGTCCCAGGGTGAACTTAACCCAACAGATCTGAGAGGAAACTTCATGATCTCTAGTGGCCTGGCCCTGGAAATCACACAGCATCACCCTCAATGCTTCCCATTAGTCAGTCATAAGTAAGTCACTGAGATCAGCTTGGAATCTCCTCTTAGAAGAATGTCAAAGTATTTTCAAACATATCTGAAAACTCCAATAGTCACAGTCTGTATTTCTGGGCACACCCATCCCTACTCTTGCAAGCATATATGGGTGTGTGTGTATTTGTGTTGTTGTTATTACTGGTTTGCCTACTTACTGTCTGACTCACTACTCCATTAACTTAGGATATTTATCTCTCTTGTCATATCTCTAGAATCTATCAGAACATATACGGACAAAACACAAAATAATAGATACACCATAGAGACTTTATGCATAAGTGAAACAAAAAAAATATATCAACTTGACTTCTTATCACTTTTAAAATGCAGATTAAGATAGAGGGATCTTAGTGCTTTCATGATGGTGAAGTGAGTTGATGTATGTAACCAAATGGTTTATATAGAGAGACAGAGACATAGACAGAGATAGAGACAGAGAGAGACACTTAGCCTAAGTCATAGCAGACATTCACTAAGCAATAGTCATTGCCAAGATTTTGAAACTCTGAAACTGTTTTGATATAGTGAATGCCCCCCCCCTTTTTTTTGTTGGATTGTAGCAGTAATTAGACACCAGGAAATTAGGCCAAATATTGAAATATGAAGCAGCAGTAGGAGTGCTCCTTTGGAAACATAAAAAAGCAGCCACTGTGTCTGAAATTGAGAGTTCATGGAAGGTGTAGTGGTAAATAAAACATTATCTGGATTTTCCCAGTATAGTTAAATTATTGTTATGATGAAGAATAACCTGAAATGTCAAAAATGGAGCATTTCATTCTCTTTATACAGCAGCTAGCTTTTTTGATTTGCATCACTTATGTTTGTCCTAAGTCACAGCAGCTAAGTGAAATAAGCCAGACACACACACACACACACACACACACACACACACAGAAAACACCGATTTTAGGTGATAAATCTGAAATTGTCAAATTCACAGAAACAGAGAGTGGAATGGTAGTTAGCAGGAGCTGGGGGACGAGGGTGGCAGGAGGTGTTGATCAAAGGGTACAGAGATTCAGTTGTATAATGTGAATAAGTCCTGGAGATCTTCTGTGTCACACGGTGTCTACAGTTAACAAGACTCAACTGTACACTTAAAAATTAACCGGGAGGATCTTATGGTTTGCTCTTATCACACATACACAGAAATAAATAACAAGAAATGGAGTAAGAGAGTTCAGAAAGAGACACACACATATATACGGTCGCTTATTTTAGTTAAAGTTAATAGAAAGCATATTCCTTTAACAAATGATAGTGGAGAAACTACGTATCTGCATGGGAAAAATTAAACACAACCTGAGACAAATATCAATTCAAAAAAGGATCACAGACTTAAACAAGAAAGCAGGCAAATTTTGAGGATCATATATATGTATTTTTTTCCATAGAATTCTGAGACTAGGATCAGGAAAAAACCACTAACTACATAAAAAAAAAAAAAAAACAAACAAACAAAAAACATAAATTGGATTTTATCAAACTTAAACTTCAATTCAGAAGATGATAATGCACTCCATGTCCTGGGAGAAAATATTTTTAACACGTACATCTTGCAAAGATCTTATATCCAGATTATAAGAAGGATTCTTGTAATGCAATAGTAAGATAAACCTTCCAATAAAAAATATGCAAAATATGTGGACAGACATTTCACAAAAGAAGATAGACAACATGTACCTGAAATGATGTCAGCAGTAAAATTAAAACCATAATGATACACCTCCTCATACACCCTAAAAATAGCAAATATCAAAGATCGACAATTCCAAGTGAGGATGCCAAACAATAGGAACTGTCATACATTCTGCAAGAATGTGAAATGTACAACACTTCTAGAAAACAGTTTGGCAGTTTCTTATAAAGTTAGACATATGCTTACCATATGACCAAGATATTTCACTTTTCCTAAAGGAAAAAAATATATATGTCCATAAAGACTTGTATATGTATAGCTGTAGTGGCTCCTGGTTCTTCTTGTTCTTTCCTTCTTCCTTCCTCCTTCCTCCTTCCTCCTCCTCCTCCTTCTTCTTCTTCCTCTTCTTCTTCTTCTTTTAAAATAATATTTATCTATTTGAGAGAGAGTGAAAGAGTGCAAGAGCAGGGGCAGAAGGGAGAAGGACAGAGGGAGAGCAGATTCCCCGCTGAGTAGGGAGCTGGACCCTGGGTCGATCCCAGGACCCTGAGCTGAGGGCAGAGGTTTAACCAACTGAGCCCCCAGGCACCCCTGGCTATAGCAGCTTTTATCCCTGTGAGCTCAAAACTAGAATCGACTCAAATGCTTCTCAGCAAATAGACTTATAAACCTAGGCGATATATTCATACCTTGATGTATATACCAACAGGGATAAACGAACAAACAACAAAAAAAAAAAGAGAGAAACGGAGCAAAGCAATCTGGACACAAGAAAGTACATATAGTGTGATTTAATTTACATGAATTTCTAGAATAGGTAGAAAAAAGTCTATAGGATAGATAGTATCTGGGGAGGTGAAAATGATCTCGGTCAACGCTGGCTAACTGAAATATAATGCAGGCCATATATGCAACTTACACTTTTCTCTCATTTAAACGTGTGAAAGTGAAACAAGCATCATCAAAATATTATCCAAATATTATCAATCATAATCAAAATTTTAAGAATTAATGATATATGTTGCATTTTTACAGAAGGTAAAATGTATCCAAAATATTATCAACTCATAATCAAAATTTTATCAACTCATATATATTATCAACTCATAATCAACATTTTAAGAATTAATAGTATATGTTGCATTTTTTTAGACAAGGTTTCAACATCTGATGCACATTGTATACTACAGACTATCTTGAACTTGAATTGGCAATACTTCATCTGTTCAGTAGATACCACAGTATTGAACAAGGCATCTCTACCTTTATTGAAAGAGTGGTTACTAGACTGTAAACGTCATCAAAAGTCATTGGCTTCTAGTCCTAAATGTGTGAATATTAATGTGTTTAAACCATATATATCAATTATCAGTAAATGGGTAAAGTGCTGTGATGTGATATTACTGAAAGATGAGAAGGAAAACTCTCCTAGTGGAATAAGCATACATATATATGGTACAATTTGAATTATGATGAAGATGAACTCTTAAATGAGGAAGGAAAATAAAAGACAATGTAATTGATGAAAGTAGGCACAAAATTTAGTGTTTGTGGGTGCCTGAGTGGCTCAGTAGGTTAAGCGTCTGGCCTCAGCTCAGGTCACGGTCTTGGGGTTCTGGGGATTGAGCCCCACATTGGGCTCTCTGCTCAGCAGGGGTCTGCTTCTCCCCCTCCCTGGTTCTGTTCTCTCCTCCCTCTCTCTCTTGCATGGTCTCTCAAGTAAATGAATAAAATATATTTTTTTAAAGAACTAATTAAAAAAATACTGTTTCTTTCTTGGAAAAAATAAAATTATTTATAGAATATCCAAAATGAATTCCACTGTATTAAAATTTAAAATAGATATTAAAAAGCCAGAAAAAATATTGGTTTGATATTAGTCTTTCAAGTATAATTTGTAGTCTTAAAATTATAAAGAAAATAGCAGGGGAAAAGATTGATTAAAAACCCAATTAATATGTTAATATACATTAATATATTTTCATATCAATAAAAATAAATCTGAGTAAAAGAATAAAAAAATAAACCAAGGCAAAAATGGAGTAAATTTTTGGTAGATTTAAATTGTAGGTTTATTTTATATACATTTAATAATTTGAAAAGAAAAAATAAACATGTAAGCCTTAGAAAAGTGATAGAGAATTCAGGAAGAACAGATATAAACAAGTCACTGGGATGTAACGTACGGTATGGCGGCTATAGTTTATAAGACTGTATTACGAATCTGAAAGTCATTAAGTGAGTAGATCTTAAAAGTTCTTATCACAAGAAAAAAAAATTGTAACTATGTGGGTGATGGATTTTAACCAGACTTGTGATCGCTACACAAGATATATAAATATTAAATCATGCTGTATACCTGTAACTAATATGCTATATGTCAATTATATCTCAATGAATGTATATATATATATATATATATATACACACATATAGATCTAAAGTAAAACAAAAATATATCTCATTTTGTATTTGGTCGGGGCGTACATACCTGAGCCCATATTAAAGGCTCCTATGTTTGGCACTAGGAATGAAAAGCCAGCAAATTATGCATAGCTCTTGAGTCAGCAATTTTAATTTAATAAAATACTCTAAAAAATTGTTGAACAGCAACACCCTGGTCTCCACTCTAGGACACCATGTTCTTTTTTTTTTTTTTTTTTTTTGGCAATAACCATACATGTTTCCACCTGCTTCATTCACTGCAGTGAATTAAAATTGGTCCCTGTCCTGACTGGGATTCTCAGTGTTGTGAGGCTTGTGTCTTTGGCTTCTACTTGTCTGTCAACAGTTTCAATTCCCTGTAGTCAGTGTTTTTTCACTGCACCATATTAATTTTTAATACTCTTTTTCTCTTATTAATTAAAAAACAATAACTAGACTTTATGTGATCCAATGTTTTTTTTTCTGAACCAAAAGTTTATAATTAGTTTTTCTGAATGAACCCATATAATATTTTCAACACTTTTAAAAGATTGATATCACCACACATTATAGTGATAAATTAACATGAAAAAAATTAAACAACTTGCCCAAGTTCATACAGCTAGCAAATCATTCGTGTATAGAAGATATAACTCCTGAATCTGCACTCTTAAGATCACTGGCACTTGTCTGGAGTCATAATGCATTTCCTTGCCATATAAGAGGAGTCAAATGAAAAAACACGAATAAGTAAACTAAAATAGGGCTACAGTGTTGGGTGTATATGAGATTCATGGCCATACTCTATATAGTAATGAATCACTGAAAACAAAATGTTGAATGATAGGTACCAGTTAAATGATTAATTATGAGATATCTGAAAATGGAATATTAGCTGGCAAATAAGGATGATAATGAATCAAAGTATTTATTGATGGAAAGTTTATGATGTAAGTTTTTGAATCGTAAAATAAGAAACCTAGAAGTAATTTGGGCAGGAATGATCAATGTTTTTCAACGTTAATATGTATACAGACACAGAAAAAGCTGTGCAATGACCTAAAAAATATTAATGGGAAGTATTTTTTTTCTAATGGGAAGTATTTTTTAATACAATACAAAAGGTGATTTAGTATTCTTTTTTCTTTCATTTTCCCATGTTCCTACAGCAATACATTACTTATAAAATAAACACAAATAACATATATCTATAGTCATTAATTAAAACATGCCATAACTAACATAATTCTTATCTGTACACTGTGATTTGTTTTTCCCTGGTAAAGTTCAGAAACTCAGCAATAATGCATATTCAATTCTGATTTTGTATTTCAAAAAGCAGTATAAAATACAAAGAAACATGTGTTGGCCACTTGGCACATGGACAAGGAGAGCACTGCTCTCTCCAAAACATTAGGAACTAGAATCGACTCAGAAGATGAAAAATCTGCAGCACTCACAGATCGCAAAAATAGTGTGTGTTGTGTTTTGTTTTGTTTCTCAGGTAGCGACAACAACAAAATGCTAAGAAAAGAAAATCTTTAGGCCACAGCTTTCTCTCCACGGAACACTTTTAAGAATACATTAGGCTAGAAAAAGCAATTAAAGGAAACAAAGAGGAAGTCAATAAGGAATCCCTAAAATAATGTAAACAGCCCCCTATTATTTCTAAACGAACATGGCCCTGCTGGGTCACCCCTGAGGGAGCGGGTCTACACGACAGCTTCTTAGTATGCACTGTGTACTCTTTGCGGCCCCCCACATTGCCATATAATACAGTAGCTTACTTTGAATTTGATTTCAGAGGCATAGAGTAATTGTTTCACCCTCATTTTTTAAAGCCAATCTATTAAAGTCAATGTAATACTTCCTGGTTTGCTAATAAGGTGTGGGAATTGCTATCTAAATGCTCACATTCACTCCTAAAAGCCATTGACCTGGATCCCTCATCAGTTCCCTAATATATCCACTGGAACCCTAAAAATGAAGGTCAAGTGCAGGTTGGGAGGCAGCTTTGTCTAGGTTCCTAGAGGTTCTAATGCATCCCCCCTCGATGCTCCTGACATCACACACTTGAACTCCGACTCTCCCATGACCTCCCTGCACTCCACACAGGTACCTGGTAGGCCATGGAACCACGCCTTGCACACTGGATTTACGAGTTGAGACCACAACTACGACCAACCTTAAAATCTCTGTGTTACCATGAGAGAGGTAAACTTCTGGCTCACATAAAGTCCAGCTTCTGTGTGGCTGGAAGGGAGTGAGGGGTAGATGCTCTTCCAGGAACTGATAGGTTTTGTCCTTCAAACACTGTAATCTAAGAAACTATCCCAGGGGTACTTCCATCATTTAACTTAACCGTGAAACTGATGCTATTAATTTACCATAATTTATATTCATTCCAACTTATACTTGGAATCTCGACTTATGAGATCCCTCTTACCTGCAGCTTTGGTTTGAAAATAATGGGCTTCTTATCAGATTCTATATTGCTAGTGCTTCGTCATTGACAAGGTTGATGTCCAGCACTTACGTGGTGTAAGACGGACAGTTTTGTAAAATCAAACTATCAATGCCATTCAGTGGAGTAAATGAGGGTTCTCTACTCACATCGCAGGGAGAACTGTGACTTCCCTTACATGTTAGTCATGATCTAAAATAGTGATTTGTGGTTAATAGAGAAATTTGAACTCTTTGAATGGATTTTTAAAAATATATTTATATCTCAACATTCACCATGGCCTTTCTCTCCTGTTGCCCCAAGCTGGGGTTTTTAGCGGCTTTTTGTCTGCTTAGCAAATAAGGATGAGTTGTGAGAGTGTGAATAAATTTACATTCAATGGTAAAAAAAAATTGCTTCGGAGGGAAGGGCCATCTATATCAGCACAATGTCTGTCATTTCCACCTCCTTGTGTTCTGAGTGAGTTCAAGTATCTAAGGGAGCAGTCTAGACTGCTCTAAAATTAAAATGATAGCTCTGTCCCCCTAATTGTCAGGCAATTGCCTTTACAAGTATTAATTTCTCAGGGTTCTGAGGCCAGACCATGTCTGCAAATGTTATTTCATTTGCTGGTTGTATAATCTCATATAAATTACTTAACCTCACTGTGTTATAGTTACTGTATCTGCAAACTAAAAATAGTGCAATCTCCCTCAAAGTGCACAACAAGGTGGATAGGCATCGATGCATATAAAGTATTTAAAACAAGGCCTAATGTTAATAATTGCTTAATAAACAATAGACCCTTTAATGTTAGTGATTATTACTAACAACACACCCATAATTTCATTTACATTACTCTCCAATCAAGAAATCAATTGCAAAGTGTTCAAGTCAGTAGTTGACTCAAAAGCAAGAGTACAAGGGCCATGAAAAATTCTCAAAACAACTTTGCTAGATCTTACATGCAAAACACAAAAATATTGTTTTTAATATCTTTTGAAAACTTTTATTGTGAAAAAATTATTTTAAAATAGCTTGAGAACCAACAAAAGCTATCAGAAGGGGAAAGAGAAAACAACCTTGGGTTGCATTATGTCTTTCAAAATCTGGAGAAGTGGGATGCCTGGCTGGCTCAGAAGTTGAGCACCTGCCTTTGGCTCAGGGTGTGATCCCAGGACCTGGGATTGAGTCCTGCATCAGGCTCCCTACAAGGAGCCTGCTTCTCCCTCTGCCTGTGTCTCTGCTCTGCCTCTCTCTCTGTGTTGTTATGAATGAATAAATAAAATCTTAAAAATATATATTAAAATCTGCTTCTATATCTTGGCTATTGTAAAATAACACTGCTATAAACATCAGGGTCCATGTATCCCTTTGAATCAGTGTTATTGTTTTCTTTGGGTAAATACCCAGTAGTGGAAGAAGCCCAAGAGTCCACTGATAGATGAATGGATACACAAGATGAGGTAGGTAGGTAGATACACACACACACACACACACACACACACACACACGTAGTATAATGGAAAATTATTCAGCCATAAAAAAGAATCTTGCCATTTGCAACATCATGAATGGAACTAGAGACTACCTAGTATAATGCTAAGGGAATAAGTCAGTCAGAGAAAGACAAATACCATACAATTTCACTCATATGTGGAATTTAAAAAACAAACAAGCAAAAGGAAAAAAAAGATAAAGAGAGCAAGACAAATCGAGACTCTTAATTATAGAGAACAAAGTGATGGTTACGAGAGGGGAGAGGAGTGGGGGGATGGGTGAAATAGATGATGGGGATGAAGGAGGGCACTGGTCTGTAGGAGCACAGGGTGTTGTTTGGAAGTGTTAAATCACTATATGTATATGGAAAACTGATATAACACTGTTAACTAACTGGAATTAAAAACTTAAAAACAAAGTCTGTAAGAAATTGTTTAAAATATTTAAAGAAACCTTATTGTGTGTATGTAACATATAAATATATACATATACACACATGGATATGGATGCAAATAGTAAATATAACACATGCACTTTATTACTATATATTATATAATATATAATGCATAATTATATATACAAAAGAATATAATCTGTGTATATAAAATATCTAAAATGGATACATCTCTACATAGATGCATATGTTATGGATACATACATATATAACTGCTCTTATTGCTTACTAGTTTTACTGACATTCCTACTTTATGACCATAAATGGAATTATGAAAATAATACTGCTGGCCAACACCACTTCTTGTAAATTCAGCAGTGCAAGGAATGAGAAAAGTTCAGCTAGTTCATATTTTTTCTGAAATTTCCCCATATGTTTATTTGGTATAGGGTTCACATTCTCCTCTCCTCTTGCCTATTCATCAATTTTCAGATTCCTAATAGTTGCTCTCGTATTATTTTTTACTATTATTTTAAAAAAGGTGTTCCTCTTGGTATGTGACCCTGTTAATGTGCTATTGAATTCATAATATTGCTAGTATTTAACTGTGGATTTTTGCATCCATGTTTATGAATATCAGTCTATAATTTTCTGTTCTTGTATTGTCTGTCTTGTGTTGGTATCAGTTGATGCTGGTTTCATCACAAAAGTTTGGGACGCACAGATGGTTCATCATATGCAAATCAATCACTATGGTCCATTACTTTAATAGAACAAAAGATAAAAAGCACAATCATTTCAATACATGTAGAGAAATCATTGCACACATTTATATCTAATCGCCATCACTGTTCCGCTTCTATTTACATAGTATATACACACATATCACAAATGTCAACATTACCAGGCACATTGCACTGGTTTGTGATTTCAACTACCTTCCAAGTGTTTCATTGGCTGCATATGTGATCAGAATACCCTGCTGTCCTTAAGTCTTCTTTATTCTCTTCCCTAAATATTCTGCATTTTTCAAAACTCTAACCTTAGATTCTTCAATGTACTGCAAAGGATGAAGCCAGAAGCAGTAGAAACCAGGAGACCTGTGTTTCAATTCCAGTTCTTTGTTTTACTATGTGTACAAATTCTGAAGTTCTACTTCCTTTTACTTTCCTTTACCCATAATGATGACTGACTATCTACGAGCTCCAGTGCTTGGCTATCTGTTGACCACACAGAGGTACATGGGTGGACAAAAGATGGATCATACTTGTACTTAAGGATTTGGGGATCTGATGAATCTAGCTGTTAATACACAGATGAAAACCTTCTAATTTGAAAAGTTCTATAAAGAAACACTAGAAGTTGCCATGAGGGGAGAGAGAAAGCAAGTAAAGCAGCAAGAGACAAGGCTGGGAATGCATCCAGAGGCCAGACCATGCTGCTCAACCTCTGTCGTGGACTTGGAATTTAATCTCAATGTGCTTAGAAGCTGCAGGATTCTACACTCTAGAGTGATGGGACCAGATTTCTGTTTATAAAGGATCAGTCCGGCTGCCAGATAAGGAAGCAGTTAGATGGTGCAAGAGGAAAAGTGGGATATCATTTAGGAAGCTACTGCAGTATCTGAGGTAAGAGGTGATGGCAAAATAAATCAGAGTGGAGTGGGCTGAAAAGATAAGCCAAGACTGCATTTTAGATGAGGAGCTGACAAGGACTCTCTCCAGACTGGGTTTAGGGACAAGGTGAGTGTGAATGAGCTGTCAAGAACCATTCTCAGGTGTGTTGTGTGAACACCTGAGTGGGTGGAGGTGTAACTGCTGAGAGGAGAGGGGTCTGTGGGGGGGGAACCAGGTAGGGATGGGCTGATGCAGGGAGAGAGACTTATGGCTCACTTCTCCATAGGTTAATTCTGAGGTGACAGCAAAGCCCTTAAACCCATCCGTTAAATTTATATCCCCTAGAGGAGAGCGGTGCTCAGAAGGAGGGTTTAGTTAGAAACATGAATCTCTAGATCGTCACTCTATGAAACCACACATAAAAAGTCCATTTCCTTGCTTGAAAATGTGGATGGCACTCTGCATGGATGTCAACGTCCCCTCATTTGCACACACAGGCACACACACACACACACACACACAGGAGACACACACTCTCCAGCCTGTACTCAGTAGGAGCAGAAAGAAAACTATGCCCCTTAAAGGTGTGTGCTCTGTTCTTTATTTTCAAAACCAGAAAGGTATTGCATAGATAGTACTTGTGTTATACGAACATGCATTAAGTTTCTGGAATCATCTGCCCTTTCACAGCCGCCCCAGTGCTTGCCACTGGATGGGCCAGACCTTCATGCTCACTGAGTAGAAAGTTCCCTTCTAGCAGCTTCAGCAGGGCCTGGAGACCTCATGACTGAGGGTCTGTTTCACGGGAACAAAGAACACGGTTCCAATCCCAACTGGCTTTCAGTTACAGAATTCTGAAAGTAATTATCTGACACAGCAGATGCCCAACAGTGCTCGATTTTTGTTTTCCAATTCAAACTCCAAATGTGAATCAGATTCTCACAAGAAGAAATGGGTTTCCTCACTCATTCACTGACAGTAACTCAGGCAGAGGCAATACTGGGAGACTTGGAGCAAGAGGTTTCCCACGTCCCCACAGCTCATAGCATCCCTTTGCGGCGATGTGTGCTGGTCCACAAGAGACCTTGTTGGGATGAACATTGAGCAACTTTCAATGTGTATGCACACACACACACACACACACACGTTTGTTTGTTTGTTTGTTTTTTAAATCCCCATAGGGCAGGTAAACAATTATATGTGTCAGACAGGACAGGGTTTCTGAATTTCAGCCACCTGAGCCTGAAGAAGGTTTCCGTGATGGGGTTTTTAGAATGTTGTTAGGGTACAAGGTCAGCTGGGTCACAAGTGCATGATAAAGCACAATTTTGTTAAATATCTACAAGAAGTATGACATCAGAAGTTAGAGTACTGACTTACAGGCAACACACAAAACACTCAACCTAACGTGAACAAGTGATTTTGCTCCATAGAATCAACTATAATAGAAACTTTACTTCTACTTAAAAAAAAAAAAAGGAGAAATCATTGAGACATGTTTGTGAATGAAATCAGATTATAAGCGTTATATGTTAAATTTATTTCATTACTATTTTAATGACCTTATAGCACGACATTCAGAAAAAAGACCATTTAACTTCCCTAGAGTCTGGCTTTGTATAATCAATAAGTGATAATTACCATACTTCTACAACTTTTATAACTGGTCTATTTACTAAGGAAGAAAACTCTACAATTCCATATTTCTTCATCTGCCTCCCACTCATATGTTGCTGTTTTCTTCTAAGGACAAATCGTATGCCTTGGAGAAACTAGTCAGTATTCAGATAGTGATGTGGGCTGTTAGTTGTAGAAATATGATTTTATTTGTTACCTACCTTAAGCCTAGGACCAAAGTAGTTACTGATAACTAACACTTTACTAACTTTGAAATAAGTAGTGTAAGTAAACTATTAAACAAATTTTATGTAACTTGCTGTAATTTTTAAGTGGCATTTTAAGCCATTTTACTAATATTCTTAGGACTATATCAAGAGCAAGTATTTATGGCCCTTAAAATTCATCATCAAATATTTATTTTATTTGGAGAGAGCATCTATGAAGTAGCTGTAAACCAGGCCCATCAGAGGTAAAACAGAAGTATGGTTGACTTAGAAGAATTCTAGAATAAAATCATTTTGGCTGTCTTTTATCCCATCTCATTCATTGTGGGTTTTGTTGGTGTTACAAGGAGGGCAATATAACCATTTTAAAAGAAATGTAAGTTTAGAAAGACAAAAGAACACACGTAATACCTTCAATGCAGCCTTAGAAAAGAGAGGTAGTAAAACAAATATAAGCCAGAGTCTCGGTTCCGCATTCTTAAGAGTCAGGAGAGAGTCTAGGAGTGAGGGAGGGAAGGGGGCTTGAAAATCCAACCCTGGTTTGAATATATTCTGGAAAACGTAAGGCTCCACTGCAAAACATTTTGGAGAGAAGACTTAGAGAAACCTCTGCACACACACAAAGCATTCAATTATATAGGAAATACATTTGATATTAAAATAACCCCTATTTTAAATAAATTCTAGGATGCGAAAACTGGAAAAGTGACCTAGGTTAAAATATTTATCTTCTCAGAAAATCATTTGAATATTTATGTATAATGTAATCAGATATTTTCTCTCAAAATCCAAATGGAATTATCAAGATTCGGCCACAACCCAACGACTCTATTTCTTCTAAAATAGTGCTATAAATAGCATTACATCATGAAATAAGATGAATTCTAACTAGATTTAACAACATATATTAATGGCATAGGTATGCAAGGAATATCGCCCCCCCCCCCAAAAAAAAGATAAATTGACAAAGTGTTCACCCTGGTAAATAAGGTAATTCAATGTATGAAATGTAGGCTAAACTTCTAGTAAAACAAAAAATAGTGCAGACTCAATTTCCTCCTATTCCTGCTTCATAAGCAGAATCATAAATCATGGAAAGGTTTGTCCCTTTGGGGGACAAAGGGACAATCATCAGTGATTACTAAAAGGTGGTAAGAAGAGTGAGCCTCTCTGTGATCCTGGGTCTGAAGGAACAGGACAGCAGTGGGATGTCTTACATCTTCCAACTCAAATGCCACCCAGAACTGTTTTTTTTTTTTTTTTTTTTTTTTTCTGACTCATAACCCTGATAACAGAAGGGACCTGAGGAGGCTGATTTCTCCCCTGGATCAAATAGAAGTCCCTCTGATATTATAAGATAAGCAGATAACCCTGACAAGGATTAGGGAAACCTTTTTTTGATTTGGGAAACCCACAAATCAGCTAATGGAAACTCACAGAATGCAAGACTCCCCCTTTCCACTAACAGCTACTGAGGCAGGTGAGTAGCAAGGCTGGAGAGACCCAACCACTTCAGGTCTAGACCACAAAGCTTCTGTGACTTAATGGTCTTTATGGTCTTAATGGTCTTCTGTGATTCTCCATCCCTTTTCAAGGACACTAGAGAAGCAGGAGGTCACCACTCCCCCACCAAGAGTTACTTAGTAAAAGGTGCTCACAGGCAGCACCATCTAGGATGAATGTGGACCCTGGTGACTCCATATAAATGAAGCAGACCAGAAGAATACTACAGAGGCCCTGAACATTAACTACCACTTGAACCATGGGCTATACAAGTAGGCCAAGACCCACTTGCTAAACATGAATTGGGTTATGGCCTATTAAAATAGACATTTAAATGGGAGACTCCTATAATAATAAGCGGGGAAAGTATCTAGAATGTAATAGAAACTAACGCTCCACATAAAGAACCAAGAAAACCACAACTTGAATGATAGACAATTAACTGATGCCAATGTTAAGGTGAACTGATGGGTGGAAGTAACTGACAAGGATTTTAAAGTAGCTTTTATGAAAATGCTTCAATAATCAATTATAAATTACATTGGAACACATAAGAAAAATAGATAATCTCAGCAAAGAAGCTATTAAAAAGCAGCTAAAAATTATAGAATCAGAAAATACAAAAATACAATACTAGGGAAAAACACTTGCTTGGCTTAATGGTGGAGTAGAGAAGACAGGAAGCAGAATCAAATAACTTGAGGACAGAATAATAGAACTTGTCCAATGTAATTTACCATGTCAGTCAATTAAAGAAGGAGAAGGAGAAGAGGAGAAGAAGGAGAAGAAGAAGGAAAAGGAGAAGGAGGAGAAGGAGGAGGGAGAAGAAGAGGAGGAGGAGGAGGAGGAGGAGGAGGAGGAGGAGGAGGAGGAAAAGCATGGTCATATCAATTGATGAAGAAAAACACCTGGGAAGTTCCAGTGTCTATTTGTGATAAAAACTCTCAGCAAGTCAGAAGTTGCGAGGCATTAGCTAACTTTGATGAAGGTCATCTATAATAAACCAACAAGTGTCATCATACCTCACAGTGAAGAGCTGTATTCCTCTCCCATAAGATTAGAAACATGGCAAAATGTCATCTCTCATCACTCTTATTCAACCTAGTACTGTAAGTCCTAGCTTGTGCAGCAAGAAGGCAAGCAAAGGAAATAAAAAACACATGCATACAGATTAAAGGATAGAGTTAAAATTCTCCTATTGGTAGAGAACATCATTATCAAGGCAGAAAACCTACAAAACAAATTAAAAAAAATTCCTAGAACTAATAGGTGAGTTCAATAAGTCTCCAAGATTGAAGATGAGCAAACACAAGTCAATAGTAATAATAAACATGCAGAAACTAACATTAAAACACAACCCCTTTTACAACTACTTTAAAGAAAACCATACATTTAAAAATAGCAAGGTAATAAAAGATGTGGAGAATATTTTATGCAATGAGTGCTGAAAAGTACAAAATGCTGATGAAAGAAATCAAAGAATAAATAAAGATATCATGTTCATATCATGAACTGGAAGACTCAAACAGTAAAATGTCAATTCTTCTAAAACTGATCTATCAGTTTAATGCAATGCCGATGGGAATTCCCGCAATGTATTTTATAGGTCTAAAAAAAGCTTATTCTAAAATTTCTATTGGAAGACAAGTCACTAAGTTAGTTAAACTAAACTACAGATCAATGGAATACAATAGATGACCCAGAAATAGACCCACACAAATATGCTCAACTGAATGTTAACAAAGGTACAAAACCAATTCAAAGGAGGAAGGACAGCCTTTTCAAGAAATTCTATACAAAAACTACCTCAAATTGCACTGTAGACACAAATGTGAAACCTAAAAGTAAACAACTTTTGGGTGGAGAGGAAAAATCTTGGTACCTAATCCTGAGAGACTTGGCACCAAGAACATGATGCATTAAAGAATAATTTAAGTAGTTGGATCTTACTGAAATTAAAGTTTTTCTCCATGAAAGTCTATGTGAAGAGAATCACAAGATAATGCGATTGCTCCCTAGAAACTGGGACCTTTTGCAAACTATGCATCCAACAAATGTGTCTAGCATATCTAAAGAACTCTTAAATCTTAAAAAAAAAAAAAAAAAAAAACAGAAAATGAGTAAAAGACCTAGACAGCCAATTTACCAAAGATGCAGACTGAAAATAAGCACATAGAATGTTGTTAAATGTTGCTAGCCATTAGGAAAAGGAAAATTTTAACCACATGAGATCCAAATGGCTAAAATTAAAAAAATAAATAAATAAAATAATAATACACACACACAAAAAAAAACATTCCCCTAAATGTTGGGGAAAGAAGTGAAGAATTGGATCCATTGTGCATTGACAGTGAAAATGTAAAATATCACAACCACTCTAAAAAACAGTTTGGCAGTTTCTCAAAAAAAAAAAAAATTAAATAAACATGCTACTGCTAGGTAACATATCAATTGCACATTCTGGAATTTATCCCCAAAGAATGAAAACTTATGTTCACACAAACACCTCTAAATGAAGGTTCATAACGGGTTTATCAGTAATGGCTCCAAACCAGAATCAGCCCAGATGTCCTTCAGCAGATGGGGAACCACTACCTGGTAGGAAGCCCATCATGGAGCCTACGCAGCAACGAGAAGCAACAGACTTTTGATACCTGCACCAACTGAATGAATCTCCAAAGACTTATGCCTCCTGAACAACAGTCAATCCCTAAAAGGTTATATATTGTATACTTCCATTTCTACATTTTCGAAACAGCGAAATCATGGAAAAGAACAGATTCATGTTTGTCGAGTGTTAGAGATGGTAGGGGGGTGAGAGGACAGGCGGGTGGCAGGGAGGAAAATCCCTGTGGTTGCAAAAGAGCAGCCTGAGGGACCCCAGCCTGTGGGGCTTGTTTGGTGGGGTGAATGCTGCAGTGTGGACACATGGACCTGTGCAGGTGACAATGTGTTTACAGAACTTAAACAAACAAATGCAAGCAAATGCTCATAGGACATTTTGGGAAATCTGAATAAAACTGGTGGATTGTATCAGTGTCAAAACCCTGGTAGTGGTAATAAATTCTGGCTTTGTGAAATATTGCTCCTGTGAGGTTTTGGGCAGGATTTATTTCTCTGTATTATTTCTTACAAATATATGTAAGGCTATAATTATCTCAAAAAAATTTTCATTAAAAGGGTATAAATCGTTGAAAATACAAAAGCAAAGATGAAGTCTCAGAACCTTAAAAATACTCATAGCAGGTAAGTATTTTTGTTGTTAACTGGGAAGGGGGGAAGGAACATGGACGAAATGAGCCTCTGTTTACTAGCATGAATAATTATTATAATAATTATTTCTTCATCCTAAGTCGTTATCTTTAAGCAAGTTCAGAAATATCTAGAATTCATATTTGTCTCAATGTTTTTACCATACCTGAGTATAAACTATATTCGATATTAATTTCTGGGATCCCTGGGTGGCTCAGTGGTTTAGCGCTGCCTTCAGCCCAGGGCGTGACCCTGGAGACCCAGGGTCGAGTCCCACATCGGGCTCCCCACAGGGACCCTGCTTCTCCCTCTGCCTGTGTCTCTGCCTCCCTCTGTTTCTCTCATGAATAAATAAATAAAATCTTAAGAACAAGATATTAATTTTCACTCATTCCAAAGCTAATGGACATATCTTAGTGTCTCTTAAAGCTATACTTTTCCTCTAATCTTTAATTATAGATGTTGATTGAATTATATAATCTGGTTATTTAAATACATGATAAAGCATATATGGCATAATAAAACATCTTAAGAACTATGAAAAAGAATAGAATATAGAATAATTACATAGCATATGTAAACACAACTATTTACTGATGTTAAAATGTATGAGAACACCTTCACCGCTTTGTTACTATGCCAGATTTTTTTCTTATTGTCTAATATCTAACAAAACGGAAAACATTGAAGTCAATGTTAGTTAAAACTGGCAATTATGCAGTTGGCTCCGATAAAAATGCTAACACCATAGAGTATCACACAGTATCTTTCACATGTTTTTATAGCCCCCATCTTGACCCATGTAAAGTTTGCAAACAGTCTTTAATTTTCCAGAAACATTATAACATAATTCACATTTTGCTTCACGAAGTGAAGTTTCCTAAAGCCTTTCTGCTCAAAATGGGAGTTTGAACACAAAACGTTTTCTGCTCCTTGAAGGCTCATTAAACTATTTTGTATTTAAATATATAGATATTTAAAAGATTCACACACTATGCAAAGGACAGCTTCTAAGTTGTTCTCTAAACACAAAAGACATTTTGTAGATTCTTAAGATAAATTTCAAATGATGCTGATTGACATTTAAGGACAAAGGAAACTATATTCTTAAAATGTGTAGAAGGGCGCCTGGGTAAGTGAGTTGGTTAAGTGTCTATGTTCGGCCCAGGTCGTGATCTTGGGGTCCTGGAATCCAGGTTTGTTTTTGTTTTTTTTGTTTTTTTTTTCCAGAAAAAAAGTTTTTATCTTGTACTTATTTTTAAGATATAGCAAGAGTTCCTAAGTTCTGTGTACCAGTCTGGACACTGACCATGGAAAAATAGATGCCTTTCTGTGCTAGCAGATGTTGATGTGTGCCGTGCTCCTTGACTTTGCCATTCTGAACACCACTATTGAGTCTGCAGTTCCGGATGGTGGACAGGCGGTGGGCGATCACAGTGCAGGTCCGGCCTTCTCGGGCGTTGTCCAGGGCTTCTTGGACAATCTTTTCATTTTCAGTATCCAGAGCTGATGTAGCTTCATCCAACAATAGGATTTGAGGTTGTCTGATGAGGGCTCGAGCAATAGCAATCCTCTGTTTTTGACCTCCTGAGAGCTGAGTTCCCTTATCTCCCACTCTTGATTCATATCTAGGGGGTAAGGTCTCGATGAAAGGATGTATGTTGGCTGCTTTGGCTGCATTCACAATTTCATCCTGTGATACAGCCTGACTATTGTCTCCGTAGGCAATGTTCTCAGCAATGAGGCAGTCAAACAGGACAGGCTTCTAGGGCACAATTCCGAGGTGGGCTCTGAGTCACTGGATGTTAAGTTTCTTTGCTTCTTGACCATCTAAGAGCACTATTCCAGCTCCCTGGACAGGGAGCACATTTCTAGGGCTACCTGCTCAGCGGGGGATCTGCTTCTCCCTCTCCCTCTGCCCCTCTGCCCTGCTTGTGTTCTTTCTGATGCTCTCTCTCTCTCTCTCTCTCTCATTCTCTCTCTCTCTCAAGCAAATAAAGTCTTAAAAAATATAGATATGTGTAGAAGGACCCAGCTATGCCTGTCTTGCATATTTCCTGAAAAGCTTAGGAGACAAAAAGGCTGAGTATAATGGAGGGTGGGGGTGAAATGTTCTAAGTCATAAAGGTTAATGGAAAAATTATAAAAAAGTACTTGATGTCTCCATGCAGAATATTCAACAGCCACTCATAAGCCTCTCCCAACAACAGTGAATATTCTTGGAAAATGGAAAGTAAACATTTTTAACAAAAACATAAATTGAGATTTTGGAGAACTAACCCAGGGAGCTAGTGATAAAAGGAGCCCAAATTCTCTCACCTCTTTCAATGTCTTCTAAAGCCAATGGTAGGGCTTTCTACACCGTAATCCCTCCCCCCCCCCCAAGATGGGGAATAATCATAGCCTATCTATGGTTAACAGGGAAAGAAATAAAGATGTCAGTGCTTATTTATGGTAAAAAGATGAATAAAAAATTAAAACTTACTGATAACATAATGTGGGGAGAAGGAAAAAAGATACAAGATTAGTAAACCAGCTGGTCTTCGTATAACACAGCAGGCAATTAAAATAAAGCCCAGTCATATTAATAGAAAAGAACTAAAATATTACAGATTGGTTTTTATCTGTAAAGAATGGCTATGAGAAGGGAATTGTAGAGAAATACCAATTCTGTTAAGACTGCTTTTGTACTAGACATTTCTCACTAGGTATGTGTATAGTATCAATAAAAGTGAGAGTCAACATAACAAAATAATAACGGTGACGTGAAAATATCTATGCGGAGAAAAAATATTCCATCTTGTCTAATCACATGCTTTTTAAAGAGGGAGAATAATTTCAGTTAGAAGTGTTAGCGGTATTTAAAAGATTGAGCATGTGCATGCTAATTACGATGATCATTATTTTACAGATGTCAGGTATTTAATCAAAGCAACAATTTCCAAGACTATTAAAGATTCTTGTCATTCTGTTCAATGGATCCTTGTGGAACATTTGTAAACTGAACCTAAATACCAGTGGTTGTGAATGGCACGAATTTAGGATCCTTTGGTGACCTTAAAATATACTGAAAACCAGGTTCTGTTGCTCAGACTTCCTGCCCGAATCAATCTAACGCAGTCTAGGTTCCCAGATTTCTGAAGCTTTCCACTCAATAACCAAACAAAGTTGAAAGCTACAGCTATGTGCCTTATACTACACTATTTGTGCCTAGCGATACACACCGGATGGAAGCTTTCTTTTGAATTCGTAACCTAAATGTAGCCTATACTAATCTCCTTGTTATTTTCATCATTTCTTACAGACACTAAGGAAAATGCAGCTGGGAAGCACAGAATAGAAATTACTTGGATGCAAATTAACAGCTCTTCAGAAAGAATCTTTAGTTTCCCATAGCTGTGTTGGACATGGACACTCCTCCCCACCAGAAACATAAATATTTAGTTAATGTTGTTTGTGCAGATAATTGATGTGTAATTAGATATTATTTTACTCCTCTCCATCTCTATGTTTATAAAAATAGTGATAAAACTGAAAACTCCTCATGGTCAATTTAATTCAATGGAACAGTAATAACAGGGTTCAAAGAACCAGAGTAATGATGGCAATGCTGGAAGGAGGGGAAAATTAAAAAAAAAAAAAAAAAAAAAAACACAGCAGAAACTCATAATGCAAGTCATATGTGAGAGAGGAGCGTAAATCCCAGGAAAGTACATGCAGGTCTCTCTCTTACAGCATTTCCTTTCTGCTTAGAGCCCTCTTAATTTAATTAAAAGTAGTTTATATTGCCTTGAATACTATAGATGCGTTCAATACTACCCATAATTCTGATATAACAACACAAAGAGCCCATGCATGCAAAGCAGCTAATGAACTGAACAAGCAATTACCAAGCAGACAAGATGTTCCAGAACAAGTTTATGAATCATTACCTTTAGAGTGTATATAGGTATTATACACAAAATCTCTTCAAAAAGTAAAAAAATGGACATCATTGCATTGAGTTCAAAAAAGGAGGATAGTAAAAAAAAAAACTAAAAAAAGGAGGATAGTGATCTCTATTCTGAGTTTGTCTTTTTTTTAATAGGATGAATGATCTTTATCTTGGAGACATCATGCATAAAATAATAAGCCTGCACCCCGATGTTTCTAGCAGCAATGTCCACAATAGCCAAACTGTGGAAGGAGCCTCGGTGTCCATCGAAAGATGAATGGATAAAGAAGATGTGGTCTATGTATACAATGGAATATTCCTCAGCCATTAGACACAACGAATACCCACCATTTGCTTCGACGTGGATGGAACTGGAGGGTATGATGCTGAGTGAAGTAAGTCAATTGGAGAAGGACAAACATTGTATGTTCTCATTCATTTGGGGAATATAAATAATTGTGAAAGGGAATATAAGGGAAGGGAGAAGAAATGTGTGGGAAATATCAGAAAGGGAGACAGAACATGGAAGACTCCTAACTCTGGGAAACAAACTAGGGGTGGTGGAAGGGGAGGAGGGTGGGGGGTGGGAGTGAATGGGGACAGGCACTGAGGGGGGCACTTGACGGAATGAGCACTGGGTGTTATGCTATATGTTGGCGAATTGAACACCAATAAAAAATAAATTAAAATAAATAAATAAATAAAAATAGTGAAGTAAAACAAAAGTCAAATCTATTAAACTTTCCTGTATAGCAGGGAACTGTATTGGATTAGATGCCGGGCATGTGTGCATGTGTGTGAGTATGCAAGTGTGTGTTTCACGAGCCCCTTTCTTATTTTTGAAGAATCGACACCCCATTGTGAGACTTTTGGTATAAGCAGATTCTTGTTTCAATTATAGAGACTGCAGAAGCCAGACCATGTCTCTCCTCCTGGGGCAGCCAGATTCCGGGCACACGACTCACGCTATGCTCACATAAGCTCTTACCGGACCTCTGAAACTTCACCAAGGGACAAGAAGACCACGGGGCAGGTCGGATGTTATTGGTGATCGTGTTATCAAGAACTCAGGGACACGAGCAATCCAAATCTTGGGGCAGAAGTATGATGTTCTGACTTAGCTGTTGCTGGGTATCCGCTTGGCTCGCATTTACAACCACTGAGCCTCCTCGGGCTCCTGCTTCAACGCTAACGCACCCGCCTTTGTGCCAATTCTTGTGATCTATCCATCTGGAAAGTCCCTTTTATCTTTAAATTACTCAGAGTAAGATTCTGTTGGCGTCTAGAGGGTGCTTTACTAAATCATGCCTCTGAGTGTGAGCACCCACCGACTCCCCCATACGTACAAGTAAATGGGACACTGGCAACACTTGCTACTTGAAACCAAGGAAAAGATAATCAGGTTTGACTATCCTGGTTTCATAACTTTTTTACAATTAGAGTCAGTCTATTAGATCCCAGAGGGTTTAATTTCATTCTCTATGCCTAGTTTTACGTGACTTTCACAGACTCATACTTCTGGATATTATTTGCAAGTGAGGCTGGGTTTCCTTTCTGATCAGTCTAAACCCATATTATTCAATATGGTAGCCGATAGCAACAAGTGACTGTTTATGTGTAAATTAGTAAAATATAAACGTTCAGTCTCTTAATTGCACTAGCCACATTTATTTTTCTTAAAGATTTATTTCTGTATTTGAAAGACAGAGAAAGAGAGAGAGAGAGAAGAGAACACTTGCACATATAAGCAGGAGGAGGGGCAAAGAGAGAGAGAGAATCCTGAATCCTGAAGCAGAAGTCCTGCCAAACACAGAGCCCCACAAGGGGCTGGATCCCAGGACCCAGAGGTCATGACCTGAGCCAAAATCAAGAGTCAGATGCTTGACCAATGGAGCCATCCAGGGATCCCTGCACCAGACACATTTGAAACGTCTGATAGCCACGTTTGGCTAGCAGCTTCCACAGCAGACGGCACAGATTAAAAAAAACAAACAAACAAACAAAAAAAACATGATCCAACTGCAGAAAGTTCTGTGGGACAGCATTTGTCTGAACACATGATAATTCAATCTTTTGAATGGTTAAATCAGAAATTCAGACTTAAGTTATTTGGCAGAGGCTGACAGTCATTAGTCTGGTGTGGTGCTTGAACAATAACAGTCCAACAAAGCTCAAAGAAATGATGTCTACCTTTTCCATAAAATGAATCCATTTTATTTTATATCTGTATATTTTACGTCGTGCTTGCTTGTCTGTTAACCAGCGTAGATTGTTTTCAATCAAAGAACTCTGACCGAAAGAGAAACTTGTTTCTAGAAATGGAAGGTTTTAAAAGACAGACCCTAACATGTGGAATCGAGAAATATTTGGGCACTTAGAATCCCTCTATATCTAGCTGCAAGCAAAGACATCCTTTTTATAACAGAGCAAAGGAACTGAACGGTTGCCTGCAAATCTTGGGTCTTGGGCTTCACATACTTTATGAGTTTGCAGCTCCGGGGAATTGGTTAGAATCAGAATCACATCTTTTGTATTTCTGATTCTGCTCTTGCCTGAAGCCTGTTCAGATATGCAAACTGGTAAAGTATTTCCCATTGTTAAACTAATTTCCCAGGGTTTCCTTCAACAACCAGCAGGAAATTCCTAACCAACAGACATGGTATCAATCAGGAAAGCAGGTGAGAAGAGTTCAGGATTAGTGGCAGGCCTATATATATATAAAATAGGTAAATTCGTACACGCTGTAGACAATTAATGGCTAGAGGCCACGGATAAAAGGGCGGAAGGACAGGAATAGGTGCTACAAATAAAGTCAGTAAATAATCCATAGATTCACACTAAATTATAACCTTTTTCTTCTATGACTACTCAACGCTCTTCCTTGTGTGTCAGCCCCCTAGACACAACTAAAGCTGTTCAGGAAAAAATAACCATATAGGTTAAAAAAGAAGGAAAAAAAAACAATCATTTTTTTTTCTCAATTTAAAACATATTTTATGGTTATCTTTTTTTAAGATTTATTTATGCATTTGAGAGAGAGCAAGCAGGGGTAGGGGTAGAGGGGGAGACAGTCCTGGAGCACACTCAACTGCTGAGCACAGGGCTCGATTTGGGGCTCGTCCGAGACCCTGAGGTCATAACCCTAAGATCATGATCTGAACCCGGTGGAAATCAAGAGTCAGATGCTTAACCGACTGAGCCACCCAGGCACCCCTATGGTTACCTCTTGTTGTTGTTATTTTAATCACTTCCTTGAGGTGTAGCTGACATACAAAACAATGTCCATATTTAAAGCCTACAACCTGATGAGTCTGGGGCTGTGTATACAGCTATGAGCCCAGCACTGCAATCTATGCCATAGATGTGTCACCTGGAAAAGTTTGCTCCCAGCCTCGTTCGTAGTGGTGGTGGTGGCAGTGGTGGTGGTAAGAACATTTCACAGGACACCTACCCTTGAACGTACCTCTAAGTACACAACACAGGGGTATTTTATCCTCACTCAAGCATCAGAGCTCATTGGCCACTTCCTCCTCCTTGAGACTTTCTCCTTCCTTACCTACTAGGATTCCACTTCCGCTCTGCTGTTTCTCCTTTCTCGGTAGAATATCATTGCCAAACTCTTTAAAGAGACCCAGTTTTTTCTTTCCTTTTAAAATTTCATGTTCCCGGGAATTCCATGCCCACAGTCCAGATAATTATTCCTAAATTTCCATGCATGGCTTTAATCACCACCTAATCCCATTTCTACACGCGGCTCACATCCCCCGAAGGCACATCTCTGCACCTGCCCACCAGTGTGCCCACAAAGCACCCTGGACACGGCCAGTTCAAACCTCACACCAGCACCCTCACTATCAGACATGATCCCTCCTCCTTCACTCGGTAGCCCCTGGATGCAAGACGCTTGCCAACTATCTTCAAAAGGTTTTACATCCTGTTTCTCACTCTTAGCCAAGACAATGTCTGTCAATTCTACGTCCTAAAATAAATAAATAAATGAATAAATAAACGAATACATAAATTAAAAAAAATGTTTGCTCTCCCTCTGCTTGTGTGTCTGCTTCTCTCTCTCCTCTGGGTCTTTCATGAATAAATAAATAAAATCTTTAAAAAAATAAAAATAAAAATAAATGTTTGGTTTATTTCTTCTTCTGAAATTCTGTGGTTACCAAATTAAAGTTTAGATTCGTCCATTGGTAAAGTATCTTCTCTGCCTCCTAACCTGTTCTAAATATCTCATATCACTTCCCACTTGAAAAATCCTTCAATTCATTCGTTCCCATACACTTCTGGAAAGCCTCCTTTGCCACTCCTGCCAGGTCAGGGCTTTGTGACCCATCATCCTCTCTAGCTTTAGCCTCACTCCCTGTTACTCAAACTGCAGTCAGTGCCCCCACTATAGTTCTTATCCATTTCCGAATGTTACTTCCCTACTTTTGATAAGTTGTTCCCAAAACTCCACTGTAGCTCTGAACCAGGATGCTCAATTTCTATTAATAGCAAAATATTAGTTCAAGCCCTTTCTCTCCTGAGAATCAATGTCAAATATGTCACATCTCTTCTGGTACCACCATCCCCTGTGCTTAGCACTGTTACTATGCCGTTAAGCAAGAGGATGCAATCACCTGTTCTTGAATTTGCTTCCTCTTCATTAATTTCATTAGTTACTGGGACTGTATTTCATTAGGTGTAACCTCCACATCTAGCACAGTGTATGACGTACTATCATTTTTTAAAACCACTGAACTCATGTGGAAGCACTAACTTTTGAAGTGACTAGGATCCCTGCAATCATTCCCTTTACCTGCCTTAGGAATGTGCACACTACAACTCCATTTGAAAGTTTGGGTTTGCCAAGGTTGAACGATGATATAGGAGAAGAATCAAGGCTACCTCTTCAATGTGATTTCCACCACTGTTACTCATATCCATGTCTCAGTCTTCTCCTGAGTCCACAGCCCATGATACAGTCCATGAATACATCATCTCTGGAATCATTACGGGAAAAGTCCCCAAACTACACTCTATTACTCTCTGTTTCTATATTAACTCCTTTACCGAAATTCAACTGCTTTGGATTTTCCTAAACTTCTTCCCTGCATTTCAGGTGTTCATAGAACAAAGTGGTTGCCTGATAATAAATAAAATGATACCATGTAATTTTCTTCTGAAAAGTCAACAATTGTCTTCCTATCTCTCTAAATATGAATTATAGGCACCCGGGTCTTTCTTTGAACCTCAAATCCAAAGAGTCCTTTTCTTGCCAGAATCTCTACCTGCATCATTCCTTCACAATGGACACGCCTCCATTCCCAGTAGTCGTGAGCACACCACCAATTTGGACTGATTATGATTAGATCCTATTCATTTTTAGATATCAGCCTGACTGTTCATTCCTCAGAGTTCTACTCTCTGCTCAAAGCAGTTAAGTGACCTCTTCTTATTCAGGGGATTAGTTATGGCAGTGCCAACGAAAGAACTGTAAGATATCTGATTCCCTAATGAGGATCAGTTTCTATACAGTGCATGAAATTCTCCTCTCATCATCACTATTACTGCCACTATTCTATATATTTTTTCTTTCTTTAAAAGAGAACATTCACATCTCTTTTGATACGAAGTGCTATAGTTTCAAATTAAATAAATGATTTTGAGGTTAAAGAGAGAATAAATCATGTAGAAAGGATAAGGAAGGGCCAAGCTTTTCAGAAAAGAATATACGATATCTTTAATGTCATTATCAGCTCTGAATTAACAATTAAGTGTGCAGCAAGGAAAGGTCCCAATTGTCATCTAATATTGTCAAAATGATAATTTTATGAACATTTTTATCATGACTTCCTTGAAATAGAAAACTTCGTGTACCAAAACATGACATTTGAACTTTATAGAGGTGGCATTGTGATGACATGATGTCGTGTGAAATTAATCATGACATATAGTTCTATACGCATATGGAACTTTTCTAATAATCGTCATGGAAATTTAACTATTTTGATCCAGTCCTACAAGACATTGGATGCAGAAAAGAGGATTTTGATTTGGCATATATTTTATTTAATTGTAGAAATTTAGAATCTCCTTTTTTTAAAAAATCAAATTTGATTAAGGTAATTACATTTTTAGAGAATATGTGATATTATTTAAATGTAACTTTAAAATGTTTAAGTTAATTCATGGATTTCTTTTTCTTAAGATTTTATTTATTTATTCATGAGAGATACAGAGACACAGGCAGAGGGAGAAGCAGGCTTCACACAGGAAGCCTGATGTGGGACTTGATCCCGGGTCTCCAGGATCAGGCCCTGGGCTGAAGGCAGGAACTAAACTGCTGGTCCACCCAGGGATCCCCCCTAGTTCATGCATTTCTTAATGCTACACTGACAATTTTTTTTTTTACACTGACAATTTTTTAAAGGTCATGATACATATGCCATGGCCGCCATGACATTTATATTTATTACACTGTGAACTTTATATTACTATCTACACATATCCACCTGTGTGTGTGTGTGTGTGTGTCTCGGTGGCACTAACCCAGCAGTGACTTTCATCCCTGGAAGCTTTGGTAATGTCCAGAAATAATTTTTTCTAGGGCTAAATTGTCTTTTAGTTACAGTTGGAAAAATCAGTAGGGTTCATGATACTTAAGGGGTCCAGAAAATTTTTTTTTTAATTTATTTATGATAGTCACACAGAGAGAGAGAGAGAGAGAGGCAGAGACATAGGCAGAGGGAGAAGCAGGCTCCATGCACTGGGAGCCCGACGTGGGACTCCATCCTGGGTCTCCAGGATCACGCCCTGGGCCAAAGGCAGGCGCCAAGCCGCTGTGCCACCCAGGGATCCCCAGAAAATGTTTTAATGCACTTCCAAATCAGAATAAAATATGAAATAAACATTATTCAGGCTGCATTATAGTAGTCTTTATATCAATACAATTATAAACAGATTTTATCATTTTAATTGAAAACAGGACCCAAGTAAAAATGGCCAACCATCCATGGCAGTTCTAATGTGAATCTGATTTTGGGTTCAATGAACTTCTTTCTGAAATATGACTGTGTTCCATTTATTTTTAATTGATATACTTTATTTTTGAATTCATTTTTATTTTTACTTTTACTTATTTGATAGAGAGACAGAGAGAAGGTGATATATATAGAGAGAGAGCAAGGGCAGTGGGGAGAGAGAGAAGCAGGCTCCCCGCTGAGCAAGTAGCCCAACATGGGGCTCAATCCCAGGACCCCAAGATGACTGCTAAGTGGAAACACACTTTTTAGTTTCTTACCTCTTGTTTATGACTTTTATTCCATTCCCCTTAATTATCAAATCACACAATGTAAAAAATATCCACTTACAGATCTCCTGGTAAAACAGAATTTCCTTTATTTTTTATATAAGAATGCTTCACTAGTTAAAGAAGTAATCATCTATGTTATTCAAATGAAAATAACATGTATTTGTGAAGCATAACATATAGCTAATCATAAGCAGTTACCACTTGAAATCTATGAAGCCTATTGCCAGCTGTTGTGCGTTAAAAGACACTATTTGCAATGTATATTTTTAGATACATTCTAGTAATTACATATGTTTAAATATTTCTAACATAAACTAGTTAGAGTCAATACACTCTGCAATTACAACCTACACATCTAGGATATAATCTACTGGGAATTATGAGACAAAGGCATAAAAGAGCCAATAGAAAATGGCTAAAACAAAGAAATTCAAATGCATTCTGAGTTCTAATTGCTGGTCTCTAACATAAGCATTTCCACTTTCAGACCAATTTTTTATTTAATAAGTAGTATTTTCTAATATATGTGATAAACTACAGATGTTAAGGCCTGAAGAATGCATTTCTATCTACTGCCACTAATTCTGACCACCAAGAACCTCAAATTTCAGAAGATTCTAAGTCAAATACAAATATGGTCTAGTCAAGGGGCGCCTGGGTGGCTTAGTCGGGTGAGCATCTGCCTTCGGTTCAGGTCATGATCTGGGGATTCTGGGATGGAGCCCGCGTCAGGCTCTGCTTGGCAGGGAATCTGCTTCTCCCTCTCTCTCTCTGTCCGTACCCACTCCCTCAACCCATCCTCTCTTTTTCTCCAATAAATAAAATCTTTAAAATATATATATGGTTTAGTAAAAGAATGGTAGGACTTTTCTTGTCTTTCTGATTCTAGTCATTCTGACGGGTGAAATGAAATATCGCCTTACCTCTGTCAGAGTGGCTGGGATCAAAAAGAAAAGTAATAGCAACTGTTGGCAAGGATTTGAAGAAAAAGAAACCCTCCTGAACTGCTGGTGGGAATGTGAATTGGTGCAGTCACTGTGGAAAGATTATGGCGTTTCCTTAAAAAAATAATAATAGAATCACCATATGATACAGTAATTACACTACTGGGTTATTTACCCAAAGAAAAAAAAAACATTAATTCAAAGAGATATACACACCCCTATGTTGATTCAGCATTATTGACAATAGCATGGATATGGAAGCAATTTAAGTGTCCATTGATGGATAAATGGATAAAGAGGATACAGTATATATATGAAGGAGTATTAGTAATAAAAAGGAATGAGACATTGCCATGTGCAATAACAGGGGTGAACCTAGAAGGTGTAATGCTAAGTGAAAAAAGTAAAACAGAGAAAAATGGATACTATGTGATTTCACTCATATGTGGAATTTAAAAAGCAAAACAAGTTTACGAAGAAAAAAAGAGATCAACGAATGAAGTGACTCTTAAATGCAGAAAACAAACTGGTAGTTGCCAGAAGAGGGGTAGGTGAGGGGATGTATAAAATAAATGGGATTGGGATCCTGGGTGGCTCAGCAGTTTAGCACCTGCCTTTGGCCCAGGGTATGATCCCGGGGTCCCGGGATCGAGTCCCGCATCGGGCTCCCTGCATGGAGACTGCTTCTCCCTCGGCCTGGGTCTCTCTGCCTCTCATTCTCTCTGTCTCATGAATAAATAAATAAATCTTTAAAAAATTATTTAAGTCAATGAAATATATAAAAAGGTCTTTAATAATTCCATGAGATCAGATACATGAGATATATTCATGCTAGTTTTGGTATTTGATATCCCATGGCCATTACCATCAGAAAAAATATGAATTATCAGTTACATACACACATATGCATATATGTGTAATTATATGTATGCACAATGGTATATTATATATATAATGCATGTATATGTACAGTTGTACTATTTACCATTAAAAATAGCTCTATGATCATGGTCTTAGCCACATATAAATGTCTTAGTAGTGAACTATATACATTGACTGCTGGCAGCAAAATAAATGCCTCCATAAAAATCTAACCATTGACTACAAAAACACTAAAAAAAATATAAGAGATTTATGAAAAATTGGTATGCATCAAAACAGGGACTTGAGCCCTAATCAAAAGCCCAATTAAAGTTGTTCTATAATGTGAAATATAACTCCAAATACACAAAGCTATAAACAAGAGCTCAAGGATAATTTAAAGTGAAGCTACATAACACATTTATAAATACTATTTTAATACAAAAACTGCATTGCGTGACTACTAATTATTTCTACTGACAAAACTGCTGTCATTTCTGTGGCAGAGAAGGTCTAAGGTGATAATTTTCAGTTCTTTGGAGAAGTTTTCATGCTCGTGGTAATCGTGATGATTCTATTTTTTTATTTGTAAGTAGAAATACGTAGCTGTTTCCTTATTAATGTGTTTATAAATGTGAAATACAAATCTGCTTCTTGAACAAATTAAAATAATGAGACAAAGAAAATTATTTTAAGCACATATGGATTGAGCTTTGTAGTCTTTAAAAAATGAGTTGTAGAAAATACAATTCAGTTAGAATTTCTCATTCAGGAAGATTAGAGAAGAAAGACTAAGTGAGGGGATCAGGTCAGATAGGCCATAAGAGAACCACATCCTTGGGTGTGACCCTTCGTATTTGTTCACTGATACTGTAAAGACCAGAACAGGTACAAATTTCCACAGAACCTCCACAAACGTGACCGGCTTCACAGACCTCCACCACCGCCCGACGGGTAACAAGCTCTCCCCATGTGTTCACTGGCACCCAACCCAGAAGGAATGTTTGAAATTGACCTATTACGGCTTCATCCTCCACTACACGAGGTGACGCCAGATGAAATCAAAGGTTCTCTGATCTGTCCCTTTCCAGCAAATTTTGGGGGGCTTTGTTTTGTTTTTCAGTTAGATCGAAAGGACAAGAAATATACATAACAGAATATTTATAATCATTAAATATGTTTTTCTCTTAGTATGCACTTCAAGGGGGGATTTTCTTTTTCTTATGTTTCTCCTTTTCAAGGAAGAGAAATGACGACAGAAAAGTACTTTGACATTCGTAACAAATATAATTTTTAAGTGATTCAGTATATATTTTTTATTTTAGCACGTTTGTCTCCATTTGCTTTCTGGGCTACTTTGTAGGAAAAAAAAAAACAAAAAGGAAATGATGAAGATGAGTTGTTTTGTCTCATTTTAACATGCATATAAGAAAATGAGAAAATTGACTCAGATCTCTTTTTATGTACCACATTCTGACTCTGCAGCTCCTGCTGGCTCTGGAAAATACAGCTGCAACCCAGTCCCTGTTGGATGAGGGCTAAAGCAGATGGCTTGTGATCCTGTACTGCCTACACATTAGGGAAGCACCGTGGCTTGGACGGAGTACTTCTTTTTTTTTTTTTTTCCTAACAGTGCTAAAGTGAAAATAAATAGTCAAGCAGGGAGATGGAATTCACTGAGCCTGCAGTCATGGAGATTCTCCTGCTGTGCTTACTGTTTCTCCCAGAGGTACTGAACAAACCAAAGTGGCTGCTTCCAACGGCTGGTAATTCATCAGGTCTCTCCACCTCCCACTCTACTCTCTACCCTGGAGCCTACATGATACATGGCTAAGCTGGCCACTCTTACTGAGCACACAATATCCTAAAGGGCTTGATAAGCCATTAAACTGTCTTGTATTTTCGAGAGAAAGGGAGGCTGGTCTGAAGTTACTGATTATTTTATCAACTTCATTCTTTCAGAACATTAACAAAACCGGTACATCCTGTGTACGCTGAATGAGTATTTAAAATATATCAGCACTTTTAATGGAAATTAATTTGGGGAATTGAAAAATAATATCCATGTGCTTTTAAAAGATGACTGAAATTCAAATACAATTTCTGTATCAGTTTGCAAAAAATAAATTAGATGTCATAAAAAAAAGTGTGCTCTTTCTGCTTCACGTGCATTAGCAATCGATTTAAAAAATGTGAATATTGTTGCACCAATAAATGACTTTGTGAATTCCAAAATACCTTCGTGGTTATAAAGTAAAGTACTCAATTGTGGTTTAATTAAATATTTCCATTTTATACAAAAGAATGTAAAGAGTAATATACTGGTGAAGAACATTCAGCCCAGCATGGATGGACTAATGTTTAGGGAGAGGTGACGTGACTGGTAAAGTACATTACTTTGCAGTCATTGTTTTAAACCATTTATTATAAGTAATAGTATCTTATAGCATTTCCACTCTACTTTCCATGTCTTTTCAAAACCAAGCCAACTCCATTCTCATCTTACTCCATAATTTCTTAGAATAGGAAAAAACAAAAAACAAAAACTTACTTTTCCAACGTACTGAGGATCTGGTCCCATATGTTCTTCTAAAACAAAGAACTGATTCCAAACCCATCCCCTTTTGGGACGATGGTGGACTTCGGTTTCACCTTCGATGTGTTTGGTCTGGTTTCTGGTCACCTTGATGGAGCTGTGGTGAGCAGTTCCATAACACCTCTGCACAAAACAGAGACACACGAGGACTGGACAGATGCAAGATGTGCTCGTAATTTTCATTGTAAGATAGCTTTCCAGTTCACAGTCTCCTTTCTTTCCTTGTCAGTTATAAATGCTTAGTGCGCATTCAAGAGAGAAGCCAGAGCATCTTTTGAAAGGACAGTCCAAAGTAAATTGTTTAGCGTGTCCATGATTTAACTGCCCATCAGGGAAAGGTCAGGCTACATTTACATCCTGAAACACTTGGAGAATCAAAGCTGTAGTTGTCTGATTCCAAATCTTCACAGTAAGTGAACACGGACAACCATTTTCTGCCTAATGGAAAGAGAGAAGATGATATAGATTACAAAACATGGTAGCTTGACATATTTGCTGTGAATGCAAATTATACTATGGTGTAGTATGATGCTGATAGGTAAAGAATATACACAAATTATTTTGGAAATACAGACAAATATGCATATACATGGTCATCCATAAGCCTGCATGCTGTGACATTCTTACAAGGACTTCTCTCTCTGTACCATTCCCAATATTTAAAAACAAATATATATATATACATATATATATACACACACACACAAATAATATATATGCTTATATACATATATTTGTATTTTATTTTTATTTTTTATTTTTTTTGTATTTTAAAACAAGTTATGCATTTGGATATTTGTGCATATATATGTGTATATGCATATTTGTATTTTTATAGATGTGTGTATGTATAAAATCCTTTGAAACAACAGAAATGCAACCCCAGGGAGTGCAGAAATGCTCAGAAACTGACCATGAGTATCTGCACATGTCTAATATGATATCTTAACAATATGTGATTAGGTACTCCAGACTAAGTATGAATTTGGTTTGCTTTTGTGCCTATTTTACTTTTGTTCAATGTGGTAGAAATTCACAACACACACTATACATGGATTACACACTACATGTGACTCATTGCATTTCAAAAAATGCTCAAAATATTTTAGGGTTGAAAAACTGTCATAGGGATCCCTGGGTGGCGCAGCGGTTTGGCGCCTGCCTTTGGCCCAGGGCGCGATCCTGGAGACCCGGGATCGAATCCCACATCAGGCTCCCGGTGCATGGAGCCTGCTTCTCCCTCTGCCTGTGTCTCTGCCTCTCTCTCTCTGTCTCTCTGTGACTATCATAAATAAATAAAAATTAAAAAAAAAATTAAAAAAAAAAAAAAAGAAAAACTGTCATAGATCAATGAAGTAGGTACTTGGATTGCTTAGTAAGTAGAGTAGAAGAAAGCAAAACACGGCAGAAAAGAAGATGCTTGAAAAAAAAATGAATGTGATTTAAAGTAACTCCATACATGGAGACCAGATTGGCGCAACTGAATATGAGTGAAAGGGGATCAACTGGCTGAATTACAGCTTGTAGAGATTCTGAGCGGCCTGCAGATAATATTCCAGGGTGTGGTCTTAATATATAGGCAAAACGGATTTTAAGCATGGAATGACATTCCATATAATTCTAGCAGCTATATAAAAAAAGGTAACAGGAACAAAAGAATGGTGGCAAAGAGAACAGGAGGCAACGCTTTGATTTTCAAATAATAAATATTGAGGACTTGGTCTTAGATTTTAGTACAATTGGTCAATAAAGCAAAACTTAAGAAACATTCCTCGGGGACGCCTGGGTGGCTCAGTGCTGAGCATCTGCTTTTGGCTCAAGGTGTGATCCCAGGTTCCGGGATCCAGTCCCGCATCGGGTTCCCTGCAGGGAGCCTACCTCTCCCTCTGCCTGTGTCTCTGCCTCTCTCTCTCTGTGCCTCTTATGAATAAATAAATAAAATCCTTAAAAAAAAAAAAAGAAATATTTCTGGAAAAGAAGAGACAGGAGAAGAGAAAACAAAAAAAAGTTGACCTTGAAATTATTAGCTTATAAAAACAGGAAGCAAGTTTTGCTTGGTTTTATATGTGTGTTTTAATATGTATTTAGAAAAAAAATGGATTTAAGATTATGACTGCTCTATCTAGTAAAACTATTAGATGAATCACTTTCTCATTTCATAAAACTCATCCCCGCACACCACCACAAACCAAAATACAGATCTGAATGAATTATAAGGTAGATGACATGACAATATAAGGATTTAAAAAACTGAACATAAATTAGTAGCCATAGCACAATTCTTTCACACAATTGAGAAGAAAATATTTGTATCAAGTAGGTACTAAAAAAAATCTCACATGAGACTGAAAATATGCTGCTTTTTTCTATCAATGTCTCTCCCCATAAATTAGGGTTAATGGTAATGCTTATTTTCTAGTTATGCAAGAATTGTATTGGGTTAGAACCAGGATTTTATTTTAATTATCTGGTAACTATAACCTGAAGTTTGCAATATTTTATGGAAGCAAAGATATATTTTTCACTGATTGAAGTTGAAATGACTCAAAAACTCTAACATACTTTTTAATTTTTTGGAATTTATTTTTACTTTTTTGAATGGGCCAAAAACCTTAACAGACATCTCACCATAGAAGATATAGAGCAAATTATAATATGAAAAGATACTCTACATCATATGCCATCAGCAAATGCAAATTAAAACAATAAGAGACTAAAAGAAAATAATAAATTAAAAAGAAAAAGAAAAAAGAAAATAAAAAAAAACAATAAGAGACTATTACATACTTATTAGAATGGTAAAAATATGGAACAGTGACAATATCAAATATTTATTAGGATGGAGAGCAACATGAACTCTCATCCGTGAGTGGTGGGAATGCAATTGGCAACACTTTGGAAGTCAATTTGACGGTTTCTTACAAAACTAAACATAGGCTTACTATATAACCAGCATTTGTGCTTTTTGATATTTACCCAAAAGAGTTGAAAACTTATGTCCGCACAAAAGCCTGCAAGCAAATATTTATGGCAACTTTGTTCATAATTGCCAAAAATTGGAAGCAACCAAGATATCATTCAGCAGGTGAATGAATAAATAAATTGTGGTTCATCCAGACAATAGAATATTATTTAGCCCTAAAAAAGAAATGAACTATCAAATCATGAGGAAACTGAAATGCATTTGACTAAGGGAAAGAAGTCAATTTAACATATTTCTTCAAAGATACCATTCTAGCTCCACAATGATGAGAGCACTGGAAAGAAAGTCAGAAAAAATCAGGTTTCTTTCCTTTTTTTCTTTTTTCCAACAATGTACTTACAGTACAAACATATGAATCATCTAATTTCTTTAAGTCTCAACATTCTCATTTACCAAAGTTTGTGGCCTGAATAATTGATTTTAATATTCTTTTGAGTCTAATAAATTATCTGGGTAATTTTATATACATATATATACATTTATGTATCAAAAGACTTAATTTTCAAGTCACAGATTTCAAAAACAAAACTTCAGTCTTTCTTCTCAGAAGTCAAGTGGATGAATATATAGAAGGTGCTATCGTAATACTTTCACACCATTTGGTGTGATTTTTAAATGAAATTAACATCTTTGCCCTTTATGCGAAGTTGTTTAACAAAGCATAATTCATGAGTGAAGGTGAAGAAACTGGTTTTGTAACGCATCACAGATATGTAGAATGAGCATGTTCTTTATAATCCTTGATCTTGTCTGGCATTCCAAAAAATATATAAATGCAGTGGAATCTGCATACATATGTTTAGAACCTCTATTATGATCATTATAAAGTGATGAATAAGGCTCTGTGGAATGAAAGAACACACGCAAACATTACTACTGTGCTTTTGTAAGTAACTTCATCTACTATGAGGAGAGAGAACTCCAAATATAAAAATCTGCCCTGCTTCCAGAAATCCATCCCTGCGTAAGGTTAGAAAGAACTGAAACACAAAGTATAATAAAGCACTGAGACGAGCACAGTAGAAATACGTTGCGGACACCTGCCATTCTCCGATCAAGCAGCACTCAAATACCTTCCCTGCTTTCCTGGAACAGGCCAATACATGAACTCTGATAAACAGACCCTGTCACCTCTGAACCCTTAGGAATCTGACACTTTCTTCTTTACAACCTTTTAGTTAGAATTTATACCAGTGTCATAAGCACCTTGATTCCATATGCACATCACAACAGGCTGAAACGGATGATGAAGGGAGAAATGAGAACTTTTTCCCAGCGGTGGGAGGCTCTCAAGGTCCCCATGGGGTGCATACGAGCCCTGCAGCCTTGTGGGGGGGGCAGTGGCAACTGAATGACTAGAGGGTCATTCTAGCTACACTGTTTGAGTGGGGACTATGTGGCATCGTTTCTTAGGATCTAACTTCTTAAAAAAAAAAAAAAAAAAAAAAGATCTAACTTCTTCTGGTTCCTGTGTCTCAAACCTTTTCTCCAGCCCTCATCAGATTTCATGGCTGCCCAATGTTTTTCCAATGGATTTATTTGCTGCCTTCCAGAGTCAAAGTTGATATCTGTTATTTGGAAAACAAGAACTGTCTCTGATACAAAGCATTACCCTCATTCCAAAAAAAAAGAAAAAAGAAAAAAAAAAAAAAGGAGGAATTTCCAAAGAATGCACTGCGTGCAATAATGAATAATGTAGACCTCACTCCTCTGCTTAGATACTTAATTTAAGTGAACCAGCATTGCTTCCAGAGTGGAGTCAGTAACAGCGCACTATGAATCAAGGGACATGGCCTCAGATGTTCATCTTGTAGAACATTATCACATTTTTCTCAGTAATGTTTTTCTCTGAGCTTCATATTTTTCATTTACTAATAAAGATTCTCATTGAAGTACCTGAGCATGTGCAGCAATCTGATTATTTGAATTTACGATTTAACAACTATTATTCATAAATTACTTTTCTCACTTATAGGGAGTTACTCACATCACCAGAGATCAAACAGCCATTTATACATCCTCAACGCACGCATTCCTTCATAGAGCTCCAAGAAACAATATCCTCAGAGAAATGGATTTTCACACTTATCCTAAATCTTAAATCCTGTAATGTGTGCCTTTCACTGATCTTTTTTAATAACCAAGTGGTTCTTAACTCATAAACTTTGAGCTCTAAAAGATCTAGAAAATGCCTTCTGTTTAATTTTTTTTTTAAAAAACGAAGTTCTTTGTCCTTTTTCTTATTTTGAAAATGTCTTTGTAAAAGAATACTCTGTTGATTTTTTTTTGTGAATTTATCATTTTAGTTTCCATACATGAGGGGTGACAGGAGATATTTCACATTATCCAAAAAACCTAGAGTCATAATTGCCACCAAGTTCTAATCGCCAGCGTGATATGTTGGTAGGGATTTATCTGACTTTGCATTGATCAAGCCTCGATTAAACAGAAAATGTCAAAGAAGATGAAGTATAGGGAAAGCCCATATTTTTTGGAATCATTTTCTTTGTGAGATGTACAAAGACATCGTGTGTGGAGAAGTAAGTACATGTCAATGGAACACGATGCTCAATGGCTTCCCGACCGTCAAATCTGTATATTCATCAGATGAGAAAGCTGTTCCTTGTATAAGCTCGAAAATAACGCAACTTAACTTTTCCATGATGAATTATTTAAAGCCATCATACTATCAGGAAGATTTAAATAAAGGGAATTCATATCACGTTTGAATTCTGGGGTACTTATTAAGGTGAAAGTTACAAGTACTGAATAAGAGACATTTTTTTTAAGTTTAGTAAATAATCACTTAATACTTATCTATTTTTACTTCCATGTGTGTGTGTTTCTATTATCTCCAGGATGTTCCAAAATCGTGAAATTATCTGTGGGTTGGTGCTTACAGGCATAACTCCCACAGCTGGCAAGGTGCACTCTCCAGCATATGTCTGATGCTAGCGCTGCGGTTCCCGTCATTTTTGGATTCAATGATCAAGAATATTGGTATCATTCTCTCGTTCTATGTCTAGTTCTTATTAAATTCTTAATGACATTGACCTCTGAGTATTGTTCCACCTTCTGTCCTTCCGTCTCTATTTTCACTACTCTCTTCATAAGCTTGTTTGTTTTTCTCTCTCTCAATTGGTAATTTACCTGTCTAGCAATTTTACTCTTCTTGATCTGTGTCAATCGGAGCTCTTGCTTATGGTCAAAATGCAAATACTCAGAAACCACATAGATTGGGGGAGCCTGGGTGGCTCAGCAGGTGAAGTGCCTGCTTTGGGCTCAGGTCATGATCGCAGGGTCCAGAGATGGAGCCGCACATGGTGCTCCCTGCCCACCTGGGAGGCTGCTTCTCCCCATCTCTCTGCCCCTCTCCCCACCACTCATGCTCTCTCTCTCAAATAAATAAAATCTTAAAACAAACAAACACATAGATTGTAGAGGTTTCACTGAAATTTCTTTCAAGTTTTATCACTCGGTTGATTCCCAAATCAGTATTTTTAATCTCAGTCTGACCATTCTAGAATATTGTCATAGCCCCAAAGGTTTGATATAATAAATTGCATTTGCTAAAATGCATATAAATGCTTAAATATATATAAAATTATCTCAAAATATCGCTCTCTCTAAAATATAATATGTAAGTAACATAAACCTATAAATCAAAAGCAATAACTTCCACATATTATGTTTCTCTGTTGGGAATATTAATATTGTGGGGCACCTGGGTGGCTCAGTCAGTGAAGCATCTGCCTTCGGCTTGGGTTATGATCTCAGGGCCCTAGGATCGAGTCCTGCATCGGGCTCCCTGCCCAGCAGGGCGTCTGTATCTCCCTCTGTCCTCCCTCTGCTTGTGCTCTCTCTCACTCTCCATCTCTTTCTCTCTCTCTCAAATAAATAAATAAATAAATAATAAATAAATAAATAAATAAATAAAATATCTTAAAAATATTACTATCATAAGTGCGAAAGATGTTAAGTTTCAAGCAGTCAGTTATGGAAACGTGTGTGTACATACAGGCATTGCTCCCTCATCCGGCTCATTCCCCTTTCTTAGCCCTAGAGCCTTACTCTCCAAATTTCATTTACTCAAATCTATCATCTGAGGCCTGGACGGATGGATGTTTCTCCACCAAGACCTCTCTGACTTGGAGAACAATTCTCTTCGGGTCTCTTGCGTTTCTTCACATCTTCTGAATGAGTGGCACTGCTAGCGTTGTCTGATGCCAATTTTCCGTGGATACATGTATAGCAAACAGCCTTGGAAGGAAGTTTAGAACCTCCCTTTGCGGCAGAAAGCAGATTTGTTTTCTGCCTGGATTATAATGTCTTCCTTTAGGACACAATTGAAGAGGTCGGCTCTTCAGACCCAACAGGACATGGAGATTTCCGACATTTAGGGTCCGTAGCCGTGCCCCAGGGTGTGTGTACAACATACACCCGGGCTGCTTCATGTCACCCCAAGGGGTGTGAGAGACAAGAAGAACTCATGCCACGTGCTGTGACATGAGTAATAAGGTCTTTTTTTTTTTTCTTTTTATGTGCTCCCAAGTCCCTTATATTGTCAGCAGCTCCAAAACTGTGGCAGCCTGACCTGTCAGCTCGATGGGGGGTGACATCTCAAACCCTTCCCATGGCTCTCCAGATACCATAGTTCAATGGGACTGCTCGCTCCTCAAAACCACCAGAGCATTATCTAGTTCTGTTTTACTATTGCAGACCAGCATTCTAATTATTTATAGAGGTATTATTTAATTTTCCCTTTGTGCCAGGTTCTTTGTTTTTGTGTATGAGGTGGGGGGGAGGAGGTTTTATGGTTTTTTTGTGTTTGGTTCTCACAGCATGCGTTTTCCATTTCCTGTGAAGTCCTTCTCGTAATGTAGCCAGTAAGTAAGCATTTGTTGAATGAAAGAGAAATGAGAAATACATCGATTAACTCCGAGTACGTGCTGCATGAGTAGTGTTAAAATGTCAAATTTTCAAGTCAAAATATTTCATTATAAAAATATTTTACAGAGAAACTTTGTGAAATCATGTTTTCATTCGGTGAACATTATACTTTGCTTTTCACTTCAAAGACCGTCACAATCAAAGACACAAATATTGGATAAGAAAATTATATTTCATCAATAGAATCCTGCTTCTTCACTAAGTTCCTTTTACACAGAGGAAATTAAGGACACTATTCAAATATTGGGCCAAATATGCATGTGTAAAGTTTGCAATGTCATATACTGTACTGTAGTATAAGCAATATCTTATTACTTATAGTTCAAAATACATGTCTGAACATTCCTACTATGTTGAGTAAGAATATATAAATAAGAGGAAATAAGACAGATTTATCATTTATGTTGTCACTATTTGTCTCAAGACAAACTCCATTATTATTAGAATAATGTGAACATTTATATGGAGGTTTATTTCAATATTTTATGTATTAACTAAGTTACACACATAGTAGGAAGGACAATGTCCTGAAGATATATGAGAAGGTAAGATAATATTCACAATATTGATCTATTTGGCTGCAGTAGTTAATATCATAAAATTACCTCCAGTGGCTGATTCTAGCCTTCCTGAAATCTAGCTGAAATTCTTTTTCAAAAATTGGAAAACCAAATGGAAGAAAATGGTGATACCAAATAGTAAGTTTCTCTACTTATCTGCAGATGCCCAAGTGACAAAAAGATATTGTGAATTTCTTCACGTCCTCTAGAAGTATTTCCACCATCACACTCTTTTTATGTTTAACTTATATTCTTGCTATACACACACACACATCATCTAAGATGATAGATTTTCACTGAAATAAGTTTCTAAATTGGTTATTCAGTTTGACTTAACATCTCGAAAACAGTAGTGATGCAGACTCCTACTGGTCCAACTCACTATCTGGTTTCCGTCCCTGAGCACCCATTCATCTTGGCTGGCACTGCATTTCTGCACCTCACTTACTCAGAATAAACATTCCTTTTCCTAGTCTCTGTTGAGGCTTATATCGCCAATGGCACATAAGCAAAGTTCTCTCTCAAGCCCCCAGGAAATTTCCCTAGAAGACAACTGACGTGGAGATATCATGTCCCCTTCACCTTGCTACTCGAATCCTGAATGTGATGGTTAAGGCTCCCTTCTGGACCATGAGGATGAGTGTCATAACCTGGGGTTGGAGGAACCATGAGGATGAGTGTCATAACCTGGAGATGGGGGAACCATTAGGATGAGTGTCATAACCTGGAGATGGAGGAACCATGAGGATGAGTGTCATAACCTGGAGATGGGGGAACCATTAGGATGAGTGTCATAACCTGGAGATGGAAGAACCATGAGGATGAGTGTCATAACCTGGAGATGGAGGAACCATGAGGATGAGTGTCATAACCTGGAGATGGGGGAACCATGAGGATGAGTGTCATAACCTGGAGATGGAGGAACCATGAGGATGAGTGTCATAACCTGGAGATGGAGGAACCATGAGGATGAGTGTCATAACCTGGAGATGGAGGAACCATGAGGATGAGTGTCATAACCTGGAGATGGAGGAACCATGAGGATGAGTGTCATAACCTGGAGATGGAGGAACCATGAGGATGAGTGTCATAACCTGGAGATGGGGGAACCATGAGGATGAGTGTCATAACCTGGGGTTGGAGGAACCATGAGGATGAGGGTCATAACCTGGAGATGGGGGAACCATGAGGATGAGTGTCATAACCTGGGGTTGGAGGAACCATGAGGATGAGTGTCATAACCTGGGGTTGGAGGAACCATGAGGATGAGTGTCATAACCTGGGGTTGGAGGAACCATGAGGATGAGTGTCATAACCTGGAGATGGGGGAACCATGAGGATGAGTGTCATAACCTGGAGATGGAGGAACCATGAGGATGAGTGTCATAACCTGGAGATGGGGGAACCATGAGGATGAGTGTCATAACCTGGAGATGGGGGAACCATGAGGATGAGTGTCATAACCTGGGGTTGGAGGAACCATGAGGATGAGTGTCATAACCTGGGGTTGGAGGAACCATGAGGATGAGTGTCATAACCTGGAGATGGGGGAACCATGAGGATGAGTGTCATAACCTGGGGTTGGAGGAACCATGAGGATGAGTGTCATAACCTGGAGATGGGGGAACCATGAGGATGAGTGTCATAACCTGGAGATGCAGGAACCAAGCAGCTTTATCACAGAGAACACTGTAGAGTGCAACCTCCCAACAAGCCCTGAGCTGCCTTCCTCTAAGCTCAGTGAATAGAGAAGGTATTTCCGGCTTTCTAAAGCCACGCCTCTTTGGTGTCTGTTACTCACAGCTGAATGTAACCCTGATTTAAGAACCATTGAACTGAAATAGTATATCCTCCAGCCTTTGGATTTGGAGGGTGGGTAATGGGAAATAAAGTACAGAGGGAAGGAAAAAGGGAAGGGAAAATTTGGAGCAGTGGGGGAGGGATAGGGGCGGGGGTAATGACAAGATGATGGATGACACTAGCCTAACTTCCAGAGGACTTACTTTTGGTGATAGCTTTTTGTTTTTTCTCCCTGCAACTTCTATCACGAATATCAGAATCCCACTTTTGTCTTTTTCCTCCTCAGTGAAAAACTACATCTCCTCCTGTATCTCCGTGTCCGTGTCATTTAGGGCACACAAGGACTATGCAATGCAAATGGAAGGGGTGATCCCGGCCCAAAGTCCCCTTTAAACGCCTCCGCCTTTGAAGTCTGTCCTCAAACTATAGCATCTCAAGTCCCTGCCTGAAACTCCCCCATGTCTTTGCATCACCTCCAGGAGGGAGTCAAAACACTTTCAGATGAAATTCATGGCTTTTCAATAGCTGGCACCTTCCTCCTTTCCCTGTCGTCCTCAGTGTCTGCCCAGAAAACACCTACTCATATTTCACCATGCTGTCTCCTGACGATGCTGTGCTCTTGCTAGTCTGTATGCCTTTGTGCAAGCTGTTCCTTCTAAATCAAAGGCCCACTTCTCTATTTTAAGGATCAGTGAGTCACCCGTGCCCCAAGTGAGTCTCCAGAGCTCATCCAGTCTGTTCTAAAGGTTCCCTGTTCTATTGTCACGAAGGAGGCCAGGACACGCCACCCAAATTACACCATGCTAGCATATCGATTATTTTAAATTAAAGTTACTTGAAAAACTACAGATACAAAGGGCATTCTGATCTTCCTAAAAGCTGGAGATAATATGCCCATGTGAAGACATCCTCTCTATAGCAGAAGGGAGAAAATATTCTTATCACCAAGGATTGAAAGTGGAGGCCAAGACAAATTTGTAAAAAAAATTAAAAATAAATAAAAAAATAAAAAAGCCTTGCTATACTGATCCTTACCTTTCATGTCCCTGTACCCAATCCACTAACTAGTCCAAGCCTTTTTGCCTTGTTAATTTTTTTCAGTTTACTACTCATCTGACTGACTGTCTGAGTCGGGCTCTAACTGCTTTTTATCAGTTTTTATGTCCTTATGTAGGCTCCTAGGTCATGTAAAGCTTATATTAAATAAATTTATATGCTTTTCACTTATATTAAATAAATTTACATGCTTTTCACTTATTAATGTTTTAATACAGAAGCACCAGACAAGAACATAAAAGAATTTTTTCCACCTTATCACATTCATCACATGACATAGGCGTTTACTTGTCTTCCAAACTCGATTGTCATCTCCAGCCAGAATTTAACGTTGATCTTTGTGTCCTTAAAATTTAGAAAAAAAGTATTTCCCATGTATGCTTTGAAAATCTTTTTAAACCATACAGTTTTAAAAGTAACTACAATAAATGTCCCAAATGGGAGTATACCCAAAAAGATACTCAGTGGGGGATATAATAAACCAATAAAAGTTGAAAAAAAATAGCTTTTCTGTAGTATGCAGTATTTTTTTTAAAGTGTATTTTATTTTCATTTTAGAGAGAGAGGGAACACTGGGGGAGAGGGAGAGGAAGAGGGAGAAAGAGAGAGGCAAACCCCCCACTGAGCATGCAGCCCCACAAGGGGCTTGATCTCATGGACCTGGGATCATGAACTGAGCTGAAACCAAGAGCTGGATGCTCACCTGACTGAGCCACCCAGGCGCCTCTGGAGGATGTATTCTTTAATTATTTCTACAGCAAAGTGGCTTACCTTTACTAAAAAAGTAGGAATATGATTCTCCTTTCTTGGGGTATTTCAGTTTCCTGAATTTATACGGAAGATTGTTGGCTTAATTAAAATATAATATGAAACGCCATGATTCTTACTTATAAAAAAATTAATTGTTAAAAATTTTAAGGCATGATCACAGTCTGGGGCTCAAGTCCCACATCGGGCTCCTTGCAAGGAGACTGCTTCTCCCTCTGCCTGTATCTCTACCTCTCTCTGTCTCTCATGAATAAATAAATGATATCTCAAAAAAATTAAAAATGTTTACGCTATATACATACCAAAGTATTAGGTAAAATATTGAGTCAGACCAACTGTTACAGTTTTCCTTAGAAAATGTAAATGTATACGGAACCAAACATTGTTAAATGTTAAGTATTGTACTTGCAAATTTTAATTAATGAGAATTTGATAAAATGTCCTAAACAGAAAAAAGGTATATGGAGTGTTTTTTATAAATGCATACTCAAAAAAGTATGTTCAAATGGCCTGATGTTTGGTAGAACTTCATATTTCTATTCAGGTTCAAATTTAACCTTTATCATTACAATCATGCTTTTACCAATATAGTCAATCCTTACATCACATCGTGAGCTTGTTATTTATATTTGGCCACACTTTAAGGATTTTTATTATTATTATTTCTTAATTTACTCATGAGAGACACAGGCAGAGGGAAAAGCAGGCTCCATGCAGGGAGCCCAATGTGGGACTCGATCCCAGGACCCCGAGGTCACGACCTGAGCCAAAGGCAGATGCTCAACTACTGAGCCACCCAGGGGCCCCACCTGGCCACACTTTAACCCTGAAGAGTATCCTATTATATGCAGTCTGCATGATGGACACTGGTGTCCCACAGCTGCACAATCTCCAACCTGGAATGATTCTCAATGTTTTGTTTTGTTTTGCTTTTTAATCCTATTGCATCACGTAAACTAGGTTATCTGTACAGTTTTTCTAATTATAGCAGATTTTCCAATTTTCAGAAACCACACTTCAACAATATGACTAAGAAGACATTGTATCAAAGCCATTTCCTCCTAAAACTCTATACTCCACGTGCTCAATAACGATAGTAATCGGAACACAGAATGTGTGTTCACATGAACTGCATGCTCTGCATCTTCTGAAATGCCCTTCACAGCTTTCGTCCTTGAAAACCATGCACTCATCTTTCAAACACAAGCATCAAAAAAAAACAAAAAAACAAAAAAACAAAAAAAAAACACACACAAGCATCATCCCCTCCATATGTCCCCCAGTTGCAATCTTCACCACCCCACATGGGTCAGGTACTTCTCTGTGCCCCTAGCATACTGTAAACAGCACTTTAATTTGCAGTATAAAATTTTATCATGTATTTTGTTTTCTCAAACAAGACTATGAACTTCTTAAAAACAGGATGGATGTCCATTGTTCTTTCTCGAATGCCCGAAGTAGCAGAATGGGCATAGAAAGAAAAAAAAAAATATATGTCCCTTGAATTAATATCTGAATCATCTAATAACAAACATGAACTTAATCTAATACATAGTTCAAAATAAAGGCCTAGATGACCTAAAATACAATCTAGGCTTTCAATGAAAACTGAATTTGGATATGGTTTAATGATTTTTAATATTCAACAATGCCAATATAAACCAAAGTATTGCACATCTAACACTGTAGGCAAATCTGCTGCCTTTCTGTTATGAATTCAATAAAATCTATTTGTTAAATTCTACTATATCCAAAATACTGCACTGTGATCTTACAGGACACTAAAATTAAAAAAGCAGAAATGGAAGACATTGACAAGGTTTATCAGAGACTAAGAAACATAAAACACATATAACAAGATTCAATATTATTATAAATATATAATATATGCTGCATTATAATATGTGAAAATGTGGAAGTACATTTTCCTGTTTTTTATTATTTGATTTTCACCAGTAATACTGTGAGGTAACTGGAAAGAAATCATATGATAAGAAATGTATGGATAACATGCAGAAAGAGTGCAGATGAGAAATAACATTATCTAAATTTGAAAGAATTAAGAAAGTCTTAAAGCCGCCTTCCATGACTGGAAGGTTACACCCGCTGAAGAGCAACTCTCCAGTCCTGTCTCCCCATTCCAGTTTCATTTTCACTGAGTGTGCGTGCTTCAGATGCCTCACGCCAATGGGATCATGCAGTGTTGGTCCTCTGTGATGGGCTTATTTCACTGAGCATTCCGTCCTTGAGATTCATCATGATAAAGAAGTTTATCCATTCGTCTGTCAATGGACACTTAAGCTGCTTACACGTCCTGGCGGTTGCACATAGCGCTCCAATCAGCACCAAGTGCAGATCTCTCTCCTATTTCAATTTCCTTCACATATGTACCCAGAGGTGAGACTGCTGGAATACCAGGTAGTTCTATTTTCAATTTTTTGGAACCTCCATACTATTCTCCATAGTAGGCCATCACTTTTTACATCCCCACCAATGGTACATAGGGGTTTCCCTGCCAATGCTTGTTATTTCTTGTCTTTTTAATAGTAGCTGTTTTAACAGGTATCAGGGAATATCTTATCGTGGTTATTTTTTAAAGGATTTATTTATTTATTTATTCTTGAGAGACAGAGAGAGAGAGAGAGAGAGAGAAGCAGAGACACAGAAAGATAGAGAAGCAGGCTCCTCATAGGGAGACTGATGCGGAACTCAATCCCCCGACCTGGGATCACGCCCTGAGCCTAAGGCAGACGCTAAACCACTGAGCCATCCAGGTGTCCCATTACCATGGTTTTGATTTGCGTTTCCCTGATGAGCACAGTTGAGCACATGTTCATGGATTTGTTGGCCATCTGTATGCCTTTTTTTTTGAGATATGTGTATATATGGATCCCCTGCTCATTTTTCAATCTGTTTGTTTTGCTAGGGTTATATGAGTTCTTTGCACATTTTGGGTATTAATCCCTTACCAGATATATGATTTGCAAATATTTTTAACATGTATTTGTCACCTTTTCAATTTGTTGAAGATTTCCATTGCTGTGCAGAAACATTTTAATGTGATGCAGTCTCATTTATTTCTGATATTACTGTCTTTACTTTTGGTGTCAAATACAAGATATTATTGCCAAGATCAATGTCAAGGAACCAATTGCCTATTTTTTCTTCCAAGAGTTTTGTAGTTTGGGGTCTTAATGTATTTAATGCATTTTGAGTTAACTTTTGTGTGTAGTGTAAGACAAAGGTCTCATTTCATTCTTTTGCACATGGATCACAGTTTGCCCAGCAAAGTTCATTGAAGGGAGGATATTTTCCCCATTGTGTACTCTTGGACTCTTGGGATATCTGTTGAGTTTATTTCTGGGCTCTTGCTATTGTTCTATTGATTTATGTGTCTGTTTTTATTCAAATAATGTGCTATTTTATCACTGGCTTGTAATATGTTTTGAAATCAGGAAGTATGATGCTTCCAGCTTTGTTCTTTCTCAAGACTGTTTGATTATTGGGGTCTTTTTTGGTTACATGTGAATTTTAGTTTAGCTTTTTTTTTTTTCTACTTATGTAAAATGTCATTGGGATTTCCATAAGGATGCTTACACTAAATCTGTAGTTCACTTCGGCGATGTGTGGGGATTTTAATATTACATCTTCTAATACATGAACATGGCATGTCTTTCTCATTTGTGTCTTGCATTTCTTTTATTTTGTAGCTCTCAGTGTATAAGTCTTATGTCCTTGACCAAATTTGTCTTGTGTTACTATTTTTGATGCTATTATAAATGGAATTGTTTGTTTTCCTAGTTTCCTTTCTCGACTATTCATTATTAGTGAATGGCGATGCAACCAATATTTGTAAGTTTATTTTACATCTTGCAATGGTATTGAATTTATTTACAGTTATAGGAGTTTGTGTGTGTGCAGGGGGATCTTTAGGTTTTCTCTATATAAGATCATGTAATTTGTGATTAAGTATAGCTTTATTTTTCCTTTGTAATTTGTTTTTTTTTTAATTTTTATTTATTTATGATAGTCACACAGAGAGAGAGAGAGAGGCAGAGACATAGGCAGAGGGAGAAGCAGGCTCCATGCACTGGGAGCCTGACGTGGGATTCGATCCCGGGTCTCCAGGATTGCGCCCTGGGCCAAAGGCAGGCACTAAACTGCTGCGCCACCCAGGGATCCCATATTTTTCCTTTGTAATTTGATTGTCTTTTCTTTCTTTTGGTTACCCAGCTTTGACTAGGACTGATAATAAATGTTAAAGAGCAGTGGTAAGAGCCAGGATCCCATCATTCCTGGGTCCTGATAGCATTTTAAGACAGAAGAGTCAGAGGCCTGTCATTTGGGCATTGCCCTAAAACACTAAGAATGATGGGCATATTGTCTAGTCTTTTCCTCCCTTCCCCAGGGAGTGGCGGGAAGCTTAGAGCTTCCCCCTAATTGCATGGTACTGTTCAAGAAGGAGGCATTATGGTGAGAAGGTAATACAAATCTTCCTACTGCTTTTGATATATTTGGTTTCATACTTGCCTGAGATGCAGAAGCATCATAACTAGTTTCTAGATTTCTCATAATGAGAATCTGAATGAATGTCTTCATGTGATGAAGTAGGGTCTGGAACTTACCATTCTGTCGTCTTGAAGACATCACTCAAGACATGCAATTTTATATGAATTGACCCAAGTAGAGACTGGAGAGTTGTGAGTAATGCATAACATAAGCTTTAAAAGAACACTCTAATATCCATGGAAAGAATGGAACATGAGGGACCAATAGGATTAAATGAAGAACAGATCTGAAGGCTACAAGTGCAGGTGAGGGATGATGGTGGCTAAGTATAAGGTACTAGCATAGGAAGGATGAAGGCAGCCAGCTAGCTCAACAAGTACAATATTTATATACATATATGCTAAGACTACGTGTCAGAGGTGCTGATGGTTGGATTAGAAGGCAAAAGAAGCAAGCAGAATCATAAGAAGTAAAGACTAAGTGGGCAAAAATGTAGAGTCTATTTTCACTTAGTAAATGTGAGCTACCTGTGGGGCATCTGAAAGGAGATGTTGAGCGAGCAGTCACCTAAAGTCTAGAGCTCAGTGGGGAAATCAGAAGGAAAAAAAAAGGTATTAGCATGAGAGTCAGAAAGACACTGCGGTAACTTAAAGCTATTGGCGAATAAGGTCGTGTTGGAAGAAATTGAAGTAGAAAGGCGTAGGACTCAGTATCAGGCATTCAACATTTAGAATTAAAAGTAAAGAATCAGGAGGGGTGCCTGGATGGCTTAGGCAGGTAAGCAGCCAACTCTTGATTTTGGCTCAGATTATGATCTCAACATCCTGGGATGAAGTCCTGCATCACTCTCTGTATTTAGCAGGGAGTCTGCTTGAGGATTTCTCTCCCTCTCCTTCTGAGCCTACTTGTATGTTCTCTTTCTCTCTCTCAAATAAATAAATTAATTAATCTTAAAACAAATAAAGGATTAGGAGTCTGTAAAAGAAATATAAGAAATATGTGGTTGGTGGTAATGGTGGAGGCAGCGAGCAGGTGAGGTATCAGAGAAGCCTAGAGAACAGATATTTTAATGGGGAAAGTATTGTGCAAACATTTAAGTCAATATATTTGTTGATAAAAGACCCAGATACCATCAACCTATTTTTTTACACTGAATTTATGTTTACAAATATTTATGGAGTGAAGTACAGAAATGAACATTTTTAAATATATATTATACATGATATGTAATGGGCCATATCCTTAAAGCCAGTATCTTATTTAATTAAATAGTTTTATGATCTTTTTCTATCTGAAGATACTAAGACTCTGGCATTGAAATTGTTTGCCTAAAACATGAGCTCTGAAGACAGTTCTATTTGAATTCAGTGTCTTTCTCCAAAACTGTATTTAACTAGACATGGTTTTGAATCATTATGCCTATAGCCACTTGTCATTGGTCCTTGAGATGTGAGTTATTTAATATCTCAAAACTCTCATTCCTGGATATTGGATGATATGATAGTAGTACCTAGCCTGTAAATTGTAGTTAGTATTATAAGAACCAGAAGATAAAGCACTCTTTCTGATTCATAATAAGCCCTTGAAATGTGTTAGTGATATTTTGTTCTATGGATATTGCACTTTAAAATTTAATTCATATTGATTTTTATTATGTTACTTTTTTTTTTTCTATCCACAAAATTTAAAGACAACAATACGGGAAGCCCTTTATTTATTATTTCTAGTGAACTATTATAATATTTAATATACTATGATAATCAATGTTATATAACATTTAGGATAAATGTGATTTTTTTCTTCCACATTTTCTATCTTTCCAACTTAACTTAGAAAAAATCAAAGTCATGCATATTCAAATGTCTTCTAATAGCTTCAGTGAGATAAGGAGCTTAAGGTTTAAATGAGTCTGATTCTCTTATCCTGATAAACTAGGTTAAACTCTAGGAACAAAATCTACAAAGGTAGGGGTTTTGAAATGAAAGGGAAATTTTCTTCTGTGATGATGACTTATGATAAAAAAAAAAAAAGGACATGGGGAAGTACAGAAGATCTTCTTCATCTATTTTGCTATCAATCTTTCCGATCTATAAAAGGAAAATTAATCCTAATATTTTCAAGATGTTAGAAATTTTTGAGATGTTAATAAAATGAGACATTAAATATCTAATTTTTGAGACAGCTTAGAAAGTAGAGGGTTTTACTTTTAATATCTTAAAACTCATTGAGTTTTTATTTGCAATTTGCTGTATATATTTCCAGTTATTGCATTACCCTGTTTATGCTTTTATAGCTTTTAGCAATTAGAGAATAAAGTAGGTAATATGTTTGCATAATGTAATCATTTAAAAGACTGGATATATAAAAGGGTCTCCCAATCGTAATAAAGTCCCCGTGGAAATTCCAGTTAACTCTTGTGGGTTACTAGAGTATAACTTTGTTGAATCATGTGAAAACAAAACAACACAACTGTGTAGTGTCCTCCAGAGTATTATTAGATAACATGCTGATATGTTTACACGGGGAATTTGCCACATAGTTAATGGATATAATAGCTACTTTGTGGTCCTACGGAGGTTTGTCAGCTAATATATCTTTATTGGGAATATTCAAAAGGTATTTATAGTCACTTCCCAAATAATTAAAAGTATATTCTCTAGGTCTAGATTCTTATCCTGAGAACATTTACTATGATGATAACTGTATTATTTGCTCTTATTATAAAAGTTTTACCAACTCACCATAAGTAAATAAATAAATGAAAACAAAATTGGGTAGAAAGGGAAAAGCAAAAATCCTAATTTTCTTTCTCTGACACTAAGTTCTACTTTTCATATATCAAAATTAATGTGCATATGTAGTGTTGAAGATACATTGTAATAAGTGACAGCTGTATCAACAACAAAGGATAAATGAAGAAAGATAAATTGACACTTTTTGGGATGCTATGTTAGTATTTTGCAATTGCTTTTTGCCATAATAATAAGCACATTTTATGTTTACCATAGAGCTGACTTGTTATGTTTAACTATCATATATCACAAAATTCAAAATCTACAATAATTTCAATATTTAATATCTTACTGCTGAAAATGTAGACATTGTATGTTTGAAAAGCAGAGACTCAAATTAGTGGACAGCCACACTCTTTTGTTTCAAAAGATTGATTTAAAAATCTGTGAGTTCAAACCAAAAAGAAAAACAGGCTTTTGGGTTTATTGGCTGACGATGCTCTGTGAAACATGAGTTTTTTAAAAAGCAGTGCAAAGGAATGTCTCTTTATCAGCATGGTTTTGTACAGATAGATAACAAAGCTTATATAAGATGCAGTTAAATAGGAAAAGAAAAGAATTATCTATAATATTTCACCTATATGATGTAAATTAAATTTACATAGAAATGATATTTGTAAATCATCAAAATAGAGAACAAATCTCATGTAAATTGAATTTGTAAATTATCAAAATAGAGAAATTTTCATCATATACCTCGTCATTCCTAGAGAGATGATCTGGATTAGACAGGTGGTGAACTTGAAAAGAAAGCTTTGGAGTCAGGATGAACTAAGTTTGAGTCTTGGCCCTGTCACTCAACGTTGGTAAACTGGTTAATCCGAGTAAGCTAACTTCTGCTAGACTGAGGTTGCCTCCTTGAAATGAGCATAGTAACCCCATCCAGTATGAATGAGACAATTATCACGTGAGATAATATCTCTTAAGAGCCTGGCCTATATAAACTTCTCAACTGTAATTAGTAATAATAATCCAATTACCAGTAAAACTATGAGCATTCTATTGTTTTCTTTTGGGGAGGGCAACCAAATAGTTGTAAGACATCTGCCTGCAAGGCTGACCTTATAGATTCACATGTGAGTACACACATCCAAACAGGATAGCCATGAGGTCCTGAAGTTCTTTTCTTTCCTATCTGCTCTAATACCCATATTAAACTCATATATTTGCTAGATCCCATCATCTATTTTAGGGTTGAGGCTTTTGTATTCATCATGGGCAGGTAAGCCATGATCTATCACAATATTGCTTCTTTGGTGGTAGAGAGGTCACAGGTATTCTCTTACTTTCCCATTGAAACTTACTGAACTGTCCTGTTCACACCTGTGAAAACCCATGCCCCACCCCCATCCAATAGTTGATTTTAAAAACATGAAAACTGGGCAGCCCGGGTGGCTCAGCGGTTTAGCATTGCCTTTAGCCCAGGGCCTGATCCTGGAGTCCCAGGATCGAGTCCCAGGTTGGGCTCCCTGCATGGAGCCTGCTTCTCCCTCTGCCTGTGTCTCTGCCTCTCTCTCTCTGTGCCTGTTTCTCATGAATAAATAAATAATTTAAAAAATCTTTAAAAATAAATAAATAAAAAATAAATAAATAAATAAATAAATAAATAAATAAATAAATAAATAAATAAAACATGAGAATCTGGGGCACCTGGGTCACTCAGTCAGTTAAGCATCTGACTTCAGCTCAGGTCATGACCCCAGTGTCCTGGGATGGAGCCTCACATTGGGCTCCCAGCTCTGCGGGGAGTCTGAGTCTGCTTCTCCTTCTTCTACTCCCCTGTTTGTGTTCTCTCTCTGTCAAATAAATAAATAAAGTCTTAAGAAATAACTAAATAAAAAGTGAGGATTAATAATGGCTCCTACAAAGCCATTTGGGTTAAACAGAATATATGTATTCTTGTGCAATAATCAACCACAATGAAGACTATTGATATCTCAACTTTTAAATAGAATTATCACAGTATGATCTGATACTAAACTATATATGTAAAAAAAATAAAAAATAAACTATATGTATATAAATATGACTTCCATACCCTATTTAATTTCACTGAAAGGCAGTAAGCACAACACAATTGAGGAAAGACAACCAAAAATTACCAATGTCTTTTCCCATAAAACTATAAGAAGCATATGTGTAAATCTGTTGAGTTATTGTAACAAAATACCATAGACTATGTGGCTTAAACAACAGAACTTAAGTTTTTTCACAGTTCTAGATACTGAAAGTCGAAAACCAAGGATCTAGCTCATTCAATTTCTGGTAAAATCTCTCTTCCTAGGGGCACCTGCGTGGCTCAGAGGTTGAGCATCTGCCTTTGGCTCAGGGCATGATCCTGGAATCGAGTCCCACATTGGGCTCCCTGCATGGAGCCGGCTTCTCCCTCTGCCTATGTCTCTGCCTCTCTCTGTGTGTCTCTCATGAATACATAAATAAAATATTAAAAAAAAATAAAAAGCTCTCCTTCTAGCTTGTAGCCTCCTGCCTTCTCCATAGGCCTCACGCAGCTTTTCCCTGTTTCATGGGCACAAGGAGAGAGGGAGAGACTATGGCTTTTTTTTTAAAGATTTTATTTATTTATTCATGACAGACACAGAGAGAGAAAGGCAGAGACACAGGCAGAGGGAAAAGCAGGTTCCCTGCAGGAAGCCCGATGTGGGACTCGATCCTGGGACCCCAGGATCATGCCCTGGGCCGAAGGCAGGCACTAAATCACTGAGCCACCCAGGGATCCCCAGATTATGGCTTTTTAATGGGTTTGTTTGTTTCCTTCAATAAGGACAAGAAACCTATCAGGTCAGGGTCCTACATTTATGAACTTATTCAACTTTAATTACTTCCTTAGGGTTCATCACACGAATTTTGAGGAAACACAAACATTCAGTCTCTAATAACATATAATCCCTAGAATCTAAATTATAAGTAAGGGCTTCCAAAACCTATAGAAATGAACTAAAGTCATTTTCACGTACTACATGGAAGGAAATGGAAGCAAAGAACCCCTGAGAGAGATGTCAAAAGCAAATGGAGTTATCAATAGTAAATCCCAGCAAAAACAAACTGAGGATGAATATATATATGCCCACGTATAAAATCTCTGCAATGGGACCATGAAGGGGAGGAGGAGGTCAGGTTGATAGAAAAGCTGCCCTGAACTCAGTATGATTCAGACAAAGCAGAGAAGTCACGGCTGCACTCAGAACCGCACACACACACAGCAGATTTCCTAAAAACAATCTGGGGATGCCCGGGTGGCTCAGTGGTTGAGCATCTGCCTTTGGCTCAGGGCATGACCCCGGGGTCCTGGGATGGAGTCCCACATCCTCCCCACAGGGAACCTGCTTCTCCCTCTGCCTGTGTCTCTGCCTCTTTCTCTGTCTCTCATGAATAAATAAATAAAATCTTTAAAAATATGTGTCTCTGGAAGGAGATGAAGAGTCTTGCATTTCAAACGCAGCTACTCTGGGTAGCTATAGTGTCAGCCACGTAAATGTACTAGGCTAATGTGGAAGACTTTTTTTTTTTAACCCATGAAATCATAAAAGAGATGCCTGTTAAAAACCAGTTCATAAAATCTGGAAATGTCTCCATGGCACAATTATGGTAAGCAAAACAAACAAAGTAATCTCACCTTCCCTGCCCCCATGTGATTGAACAAAGTACATGATGAACAATTCACTGTGAAGAAAGCATAACAAAGCTTTCAAACATATTAAGAAAATCATCAATCTCCTAATAAGAAACATAGAAATTAAAACTACATCGACATCTAATTTTTCACCCAATAGACTGTAAAAAAAAAAAAAAAAAATCCAAGGGTATGTTAGATACCCTTACCTTACCCCATGCTCATTGGCAAGACTGTGGGAGGAGGTGTGTCCTTTTACACGTTGCTTAGGGTTCTGTAAAATAGGTCAATCCCTTTGAGGACAACTTGTCCATTTCTACGCAAGTCATAAAACATACTGTTTGACGAATAAAGTCTACTTTAGTAAGTTGTCCTACAGATTGTTAAGATACATTGTTTAAAAGTAAAAATGAAATAAAAGGTAGTCACAATAATCTCCTCCTGTCACACAAGGAACTTTTTCTGTTGGGATGACATACAAAGGAAATGATCTATGTAAAAGTCACCTTTTTTTTTTTTTTGACAGCACATTTACCTGTTAACATTTTCCTGTTAATGTCCATCTACAGATGACTCTCCAAAGGGATTATGACAGGTCCATGCAATGGAATGTTAGGCTTATCCTTATATATGCATCGGAAAGTTATCCAACATAGTTAAAGAATAGTATAGTATGCCATTAATTTTTTTAAGTGGGATAAAATATATATTTACATTTATATCTTTATGCCAAAATATATTCAAAGGAATATAGGACACACTTATGATGTCTCCCATTTGAGGAAGACTGGAAACCAGTTCAAACACACTAGAAAGAAAGGAAGCATTTTTCTGCATGTATTTTTTTAATTACCTAAACAAAAATAACAAATTTTGATATAATAAGAATGCTTAGTGCCTCCCCCATCCACGTGTGTAAATAATTCTTAACAAACGACAGGGAATAAAGCATCTGGTGCTTGAGGTGTGTGCAGCTCCCAGCTGTGCTGGATCCTCAAAACACAACATGTTTTTCCAGTAGTAATGTTTTAATAATTGCTACCCTCTTTATCTGCAACAGATAAAATTGCATGTTGATTTAATGCCACTAAAACAAATGAGAGCTTATCAATATTATGTAGATTACGAAGTTACTATATTTGGGAAGCCAGGTTGTAAAAAAGGAAAAAAAAAATCAAATGGATAACTTGATATTTTCAAGGTTTTTTTAGACAAAGAGAAGAATGTAGGGATAATGATGGAAAAGGCAAAGTTATTCTTTTCTGCAGTAAGAGGAATTATGTTTGCTTAAAACCAAAGGAATATTCACACCAAAAGACTTTTCCTAATAATCATCTCAAGCTTTCACTTTGTTTCAATAAGTATGCTAAATGAATTCATGACATTTCTTGGGATAAAAATTTTAAAAATTACTTGAGTTCATGTGTGTGTTTTAGGATTTTGCCATTTAAATTGTGTTCTATTCTCAGGCTCCACTCCAGACTTAGCACATGTTTGAAGTGGGGTCATGGGTCTATTTTAAAAAGTGATTCTGGGGATCCCTGGGTGGCTCAGTGGTTGAGCATCTGCCTTCCACTCAGGGCGTGACCCTGGGGTCCCGGGATGGAGTCCACGTTGGGCTCCCCACAGGGAGCCTGCTTCTCCCTCTGCCTGTGTCTCTGCCTCCCTCTGTGTCTTTCATGAATAAATAAATACCATCTTAAAAAAATAAAAATAAAATAAAAAGTGATTCTTATACTTACTAATATTTAAGAAATACTGCCCCAAAATATTATAAACCCAAAGTGATAGTGTATCCTGTCTATGATGTTGAAAAATCATGAGCGATCATCCATAAAATAATACAATAAAGCTGGGCACATGTGTAAATACGTACCAGCATCTGTAATGATGACAGGGTACACATCTTCCTAAGACCAGATACCTCTGAATCACACTGAGTTCAAAGTTGGAATGATGAAATCATCCCAATCAATGGTGAGACCACCATTTGAGGCTAAATGTTGCCTCACTCCCAGATTTCTATGTTAAAGTCCAACAACCAGTACATCAGAACATAATTTCATGGAGGTAAGCTCTTTACAGAGACAACTAAGTGAAAGGAGACTGCAGTGGGCCCCCATCCACCAGGATTGGTGTCTTTTTAAGAAGAAAAAAAAAATTCCTGTGAAGAAGTGGAAGTGTGACCACCTGGAGAGAGAAGTCAAGGAGAGAAACCTCAGGAGAAAGAAACTCCTCTCAGAACCTTGAGTTGGACTCCCAACTTTCAGAAACTTGAAAAAGTAAACTTCTGTTGTTTGAGGTCCCCAGAACATGGTATTTTGTTATGGCGGCCGTAGAAAACTAATACAGCCACAAACTGAAATTTATTCTTAGTGTAGCAAAATAATTAGTCCTCGATTACAAAGTCGTAATTTTGTTAGCCATTGTTCATGACTGAAAGCGTAAATAAAATGTAAAATTAAAACACATGCTTTAAGATTATTGAAGCCAGTCTACCATTTATGACGGGAGAGGATTTTGGCTAGTAAACGGACTTCTCTGACTTTTAGTTTCTTCAGTGTGAAATGGTGAGATACAGCGGACAGAAACTGAATGTTATGAACGTGCAAAACATGTAATGGCTTTAAAGCCTGTGGTATAAGGTGTGGGATATAGAAATGCAAAAAATACTCATTTATGTTTGCCTGGTAAGAGCATTATGACAAATATAAGTCAAGATACTAGGGGGGGAAACATTCAGGATCAAGATTTTTAAATAACAAAAATAAATAAATAAATAAATAAATTAATTAATTAATTAATTAATTAAATAAAAATAAAAGAATTAAAAAAATTTTTAAATAACATTGCATTACAAATTATGGTTCTCTTAATGGTAAACACCAGGAATAAAGTAAATATATGATCGACTTAACTAAAGTATCTGAACAAGAATAGAATCTTTGCTAATAGGAGAATTCCCAAAATTACCTCTACCTCTAAAGTAACCTTAAGGAATTCAGACTCAATAAAAAACGTTATACCTTAGATTAAGGAGAAAAATTCTACAAGAGGAAAATTTTTATTTTCTCAATATAATGGACCTAATTTCACCTCTGAGATCACTTTTTATTCTAATACCTTGTTCAGAGATTAGAAAAATACAAATGTATTTTTCTGAATACAGAATACGTTATCTGAATATTCTGAATAACTTGTTCAGAGATTAGAAAAATACAAATTAAAACTTGAAAATTTAGTGAAATGATATTGACGTTCATACAAGAATATCCCATGATTTCCGCGTTAATGAGAGTTCACAATCTGCAGCAAGTTAACCTTTGTCTAATTCTCCACAATCCTACATTTCCAAGGTAAAAAGTTAACTCAAATGTAAAGTACTCACTCGTATAGGCAGTGCATTTAGACTTGTCATAAATCCTCCTAGGGACCCTTTTTGTTTGTTTTTTGTTTTGTTTGGGGAGGGTGCTTTTTGATAAATTAAGAAATAAGCCAAGTGATGGCTAGATAGTCAACATTACTAGAGATGTGAGCACATAACAAAGTCAGATTTTTTTTTAATTTTACTACTTTCTCATGTTTGTATCAGAACCACATTGTTAAAAACAATCAGGTTAACACAAATTATAAAGTCTATGCTGTGAGAATGCAGAGATAAAGTTTGATGAACTTTTCAAAATTAATTGATATTTATTTATTTATTTGAATATGTATTTATTTATTTGAACGAGGAGGGAGAGAGGGAGCAGGAGAATTTCAGGCGGACTTCAGACTGTGTGCAGAGCCTGACACAGGGCTCCATCTCCTGACCCTGAGGTCGTGACCTGAGCAGAAAACAAGAGTCAGCTTAACTGACTGAGCCACCCAGGCATCTTGGTCCTTTCTTTTCCTCAAATTACATTAAATCAAACCATTATTGTTATCAAACTGGAAGGAAAGCCCAGCCACAGGCCTCTCATTTTTCTTGACTAAAATGAAATTACTAAGGACAAACAATGCAAAAGATAAATCAAATTAAAAGCAATTTAATCTGACATGCAATAAATGATATAAAAAATGAGACCTATATATAACAAAATATCATATTTAGAAATATCATCTTAAAAAAAAAGAAATATCACCTTAAACCAAACTCCAACTTAAGACTCTAAACTGGTGAAAAGCCAAAGATCGTTGCAATATCATATAATGAAACAAAAACATTAACAACAAGAATTCCTCAGTTGGTAGACATTTTTAGGGATAAATGTGCTTAATTAGATGTCTCTCACATTTCACTCCTTACTGGAACTTTCTCATTGTTGGTCATCATCCACTCAGTAATTTGACAATTTAAATCTTCTTGCCTGGATTCACAAATCTCTACGATATGGATTGCCAGAGAGTAGATTTATTCTCTAATATTTTTCAACTAGACTCTTGACATTGGTCAGTCCGCTGCACTCAGTATCGGTAAGGTGAGCTTTGCTCATGTTCTTGTTCCTATGTTTTCTCCACTTTCTGTCCATACTTCATCTCCAAATCCCTCAAAGAGTATTATTCCAAGTCCCATCGCCTTACATTGTCTTCCTTGACTATTTCTCATTGGCCTCTTCCTCTTCTGACTCTTACGACACTTTTAGGCAATTCTGACATATTTGCAGCTAACCTTATTCTAATTCAGGTCATTTGCTTTTCAAAAAATGTATCACTTTTATGTTGGTCTGACTTGCCCCTCCAACTACATACCACATTTTAAGGTATGTCATATGTTTTATGCTTCAAAACTCTGTTGCTCAGCTTCTGAGCAGGGAATGTTTTCATAGACGTGGACAGATAAACTTCTCTGAGTATTCGTGTACTAGGAAGATAAAGAGGATTCTAAGTCTTGAGATACTCTTTTTAATAAACAACACTAGGATTTAAATCAACATAACAACCGTAGCCTGTTTACTGTGATTTTGCCCATTAACTTCTGATTCTTTTCTTCCAACATCTTTGCCTTTAACTGAAGACAATATTTTAAGTGATGTTGTGAGCAGCTGTGGGGAGGTACTCAGTTTTCCTGGGTCTTTTCCATACATACAAGAGGTTTACATTGTGAAAATATAAAGTAGGCTTCCACCTGTTGGGTGTAACATGTGAGGGCGGGGGGGGTAATGTGTGGGAGCCCCCATGCAGAGCCTCCCAGCTCCAGTTTAGGTAAGACTGCCTGCCTGTATCTTCACAATGAGAAACTGCCACATTCAGCCAATAAGAAGCTGCCACTACCCTGAACTCTTCTAAATAGCACCTTCCGGGTGCCTGGGTGGCTCAGAGGTTGAGCATCTGCCTTTGGCTCAGGTCATGATCCCGGGGTCCCGGGATGGAGTCCCACACTGGGCTCCCTGCATGGAGCCTGCTTCTCCCTCTGCCTGTGTCTCTGTCTCTTTCTGTCTCTCATGAACAAATGAATAAAATATTTAAAAAATAAATAAATAAATAATAAAAAATAAACAGCCCCTCCCAACTTTCTCCATTCCTCAATAAAAGCAAGCCCCTCCCTTCTGTCCTCCAGCCTTGCCTGTGGTTTGCCATTGTTTTCTTGTCCTAAATTGAATTCCTCTGCTAATCCCAAATGAACTCAAGTTGCTGGCAAAATAGATGCTTTTTTTTTAAGGTCATCAACATATTATTAAACTTTCAGTTTATTTTTCTTCTGTTGATCTTATATTACAGGGGCTATCTCAGTCAAGGACCTCAGGGAATAGAGGGAGAATTATCCCCCCCCCCCGCCGCCACGCTTCCAAGAGGTATAGTGTAAGCTAAATCAAGGCGGGGTCTTCTATTAGTACATACACATGATTCAAAATTTACCAAAATGACATATTGTACTATTTCACTGGATGCAGAGGGTAAAGGTACTTTTTACAATATAGTCACTCATGGCATGGGAGGACATTGGCCAGATGGTAGGTACTCATTTGTTCTTTCCATTTAACACTTTGCAACCCACTATTATGTATGTATGTTCTTTATTTTAATACCATATACTTTTACTCCTTCAACCCATATTATCTAACTATCTCTTGGGTGAATCACTTTAGTATTGCAGGGAGAGTGGTGTGAGCAGAAGAAAACTCCAAAGAACTGACTAGGATCTGAGCCCTGCCACTTATGAGGTATGACTTTGAGCAAGAATCTTCAACCCATCTGTATTAAAGTTCATGGAATGCAGAGTGTGCTACACAATTGCAGGGCATTTTCATAAAATGAAAATGCAGTCAGATCCCAGCCAATGGATATTTTAAAATGTACTTAGGAGTTTTGTTTGGATTCAGGTACAGTGAGGCCAACAGATCAGGAGGTGACTGCCATTGAAAAGGTAGATTATTCTTCACAATTGCCAAGAGTAGGGGGACATGCCACACACGCCATGCACAGCAACACTGGAGGTTGGCTGGTGAAACAGAATAAGGCAGAGAGATTGCAAAGGGAACTGATTGCAAAGGCGAAAGCCTTTATTATGATTTTCTAGGAAAATAATGAGCAAATCAGGGGGAATAGGCTAAACAGAGTTAGGACTGGCTTAGCTTGAAATACTTCAGTGGGCTCCTAGTTTGGGGAGGACTGACCTCACGGTCATCTGGGCTGGAGAACACAACTTTATAGTGGCAAGCTAAATAAAATAGGTGGGGAAGGTGCTATGGACTTTGCACTGGTTATTTTGCAAGTGAAAACCAGAATTTCCTTTGCTAAGTCTAGGAATATACTCACTTGGGACGGCCAGTCCCTCCTTAGTCGGCAAGCTGCCAGATACCAAAACAACAGATACAGAAAAGAAAACATGGCTAATATAGCGGGGAAGCCAATTTTTCTTCCCACAGCCCCAAACCACTACAACTAGGTGAACCAGGTGAATCTTACACGATTTCAATTATCTTATAAATGGAGACATACTTAGTACTTGGACTGAGGGTGTTCAGGAGACCTCGCTGAGTCTCTTACCCGATGTCCCATCCATGGCACTAGGCACTACCACCAGGAAGAGAAGGGCAATGGCCCTGCCCTCCTCCCCCGCATATAGGCAACTCTCTGTGCTCATGACCAGATACCCACCGGGACAGAGGACAATGACAGAATAGAATCCTCCCTCATCCTTCCCCCCCACCCAATGCAATCCAGTCATTGTCCCTGGCAGAAGGCAACAGGAGTCAGGATGGGAAAGAGGAGGAGCATAAAGCCTGATGGGGCTCAGAACACCAGATGCAAGGGCTGGGCAGCCTCTAACCAGGCAGCCAAAACCATGGGGACTCTGGGGCAGGTGGGATCTTGAGCTGATAGTCCACGTCCCAGGGCATGCTCCCCTGCCCCATCCAACTTCACTTATAAAATACAAATTCAAAGATAACATTCATGCGAATTTCAGAATATTAATTCCCAAGTTCAGGGCCCTTCCGAGCTCAAGACACTGTGTGAATTCCCTGCTTGCAAGCTCACGAAACCAGCTCTACATCCACAGGACAACTTTCACATCATATCTCCCACCTTCCAGAGCAAAATGTATTCCGGCCCTCGTGGCAGCCAGCTGTGCTCGGATTCAAACTAAGCACCGCCCTGCCCTAGATGCTTAGCAGATGTCTTATTTTCTATCCCAGGATTGTCTGCCACTCTCGCACGTGGACACGCTGAGACCCAACTCAGCCCTCCTGCCATAAACTTAGAAGTGTGAGGAGAACACACCGAGGGAATGTCCCACGATGGACAACACGGCATTCCTGTCTGTGGGGCTTGGGCGGGCAAGTCTGAGGGAATTTCTCCACGGCTGGCTCCTCAGGATCCTCAGCTGGAACAGGCCGCAGCTGCCCACAATGCCAACTCCAGAAGACACCTTGGCTTTTCTTCTAGCCCCGGTTCATTCTACCTACTGCCCACACGTGCTCCTTAGGGCAGCATCACAAAGTAAACTGTTGGCAGGTCCTTGAATAAAAGCCTTACTTATGTGGGAATTCTGAATAATAATATGATTCATTTTGAAGGTTAAATGAGATAAAGTATGTAAAATATCAGACACGGGACCTGGTAAATTATAGCTATGTAGTATCTTTGTGTTCTTAACCCTTTCTCCATTTGAAAGCTGTTCGATGTCTAATCTATAACCAGATGTACAGAAAATGTAGTTTTTGTGAAAAAAAAAAAACTTGCAATCTCTATTTCAATATTGAATTGAGTCAAATCTTGGTGAAATCTGTCTATGGTGTGTCTTGGCATGAGTCACCTTTCAGGACACCCGTGTCTTCAGTATCTCTCAAAACTCATCAGTGTCTCTGGGTGGCTTCTGTGCTCCTTTCAGGGGTGTGGGAAATGTGGCTTATCTTATGTGCTACCAGAGAATGAAGAAAGCAGATTTGACTCAATAATACTCTGCTCTTCATCCATTGTCGTCCAGCATGTAGGTATTTAATGAACAAAACTTGTTTCCCCAGGATCCTGCTGGAGACGGGTTAGGTCTCCTCAGCCCTGAATCACCAAATGTCTCTACCTGTTTTTAGTTGTATTTACTAGATCATGTTCTGGGATAACAGCAATCCTGATGGTATTTCAGAGACTCCCAAACACAAGTTTCTAACTTTATGCTCCCTCTTTTGCTTGTTTTTCTCTACATAGCCCGTGGCATCGTTGCCAAATCTGGGTATATACAGAAAACAAAACTAAAAACAAAAACTTTCTCACCGTTTAAGGCATAAACTTGTGGATTAGAGGTCTCCACAATTGTTCCTGAAAACAAAAATCAGCACATAGAGCATTTTCTTTCTATAAAAGTAACTATGCCTTGAGGCATTTCTATAATAAAACTCTGAGAGTAATCAGTTTGGAATGGGGGTTGTGCATGAAGAACATATAATCAGTATAATCAAATTATTGTTCTGTCAAGAAGGAAATGTGTCCTTACAAAACCCAGCATCTAGGAAAACCCAGTAGGCATTTAGTGACTGCTCAGTTCAGCCTGTATGCAGAAGACACTCCTGTGCTGCCGGGCACCAACTGGGTTTCTCAAGAAGAAGGGCATTTAAATAACTTTTGTCCAATCCCGAAAGGAAGAAGGAGAGCATGCCAGGTGCAAAGACTAGATGAGTAAAACACATACATGCAGAGGACCTACCTGGTACCAGGTAATTAGGGGAACATTTAAGGTAGCAAGGGAAAATGCAGGAGAGAATCTCCTATTTTTGGCACAGGATTTCTCAGTAACTGGGTAACCAACTGAGTACAGTACTCAGTAACTGGGCACCAACATCCCAGTTGCCCTGGACAGTCTCCTTTTATCCCTGGTATCCCAAAATGATTAACAGCTTTCTTTTCCATACTTAAAATCTGGATTTGAGCATTTTTAACAGAAGGAGAACAATATCTACATGTGTGTGGAACCACAAAAGACCCCAAACAGCAAAAGCAATATTGAAAAAGAAAACTAAAGCTCGAGGCATCACAATTCCAGACTTCAAGTTACATTACAAAGCTATAGCGATCAAGACAGTATGGTACTGGCACAAAAGACAGACACATAGATCAATGGAACAGAACAGAGAACCCAGCAATGAACCCACATCTCTATGGTCAGCTAATCCTTGACAAAGTAGGAAAGAATATCCAAAAAAAAAAAAAGACAGTCTCTTCAACAAATAATGTTGGGAAAACTGGACAGCAACATGCAGAAGAATGAAACAGGACCACTCTCTTGCCTCACACACAAAAATAAATTCAAAATGGATGAAAGACCTAAATGTGAGGCAGGAAATCATCAAAATCCTAGAGGAGAACAGAGGGAGCAACCTCTTTGACATCAGCTATGGCAACTTCTTACTAGATATGTCTCCTGAGGCAAGGGAAATGAACTCAAAAATAAACTATTGGGACTTCATCAAAATAAAAAGCTCCTGCACCAAGAAGGAAATAATCAACAGAACTAAAAGGCAGCCTTCAGAATAGAAGATATTTTCAATGACATATCTGACAAAGGATTAGCATCCAAACTATATAAAGAATTTATATCAACATCCCAAAAACAAATAATCCAGTTAAAAAATGGGCAGAACACATGAATAGACATTTTTTTTTCAAAGAAGACATACAGCTGGCTAAAAGACACATAAAACATGCTGAACATTGCTCATCATTATGGAAATGCAAGTCAAAACTAAAATGAGACAATCCTTATACCTGTCATAATGGCTAAAATTAACACTGAAAACAGCAGAAGTTGGTGAGGATATAAAGAAAGGGGAAGCCCCTTACACTGTTGGTGGGATGCAACCAGTGTAGACACCACAAAAAACAGCATGTAGGTCCTTCAAAACATTAAAATAGAAATACCCAACAATCCAGGAATTGCACTACTAGATATTTACCCAAAGGATACAAAAATATTGATTTGAAGGGATACATGCACCCCGATGTTTATATGTTTATAGCAGCATTATTATCAATAGTCATGTTATGGAAAGAACCAAAATGTCCATTGACTGATGAATGGATAAAGAAGTAAGTTATATATATATATATGCCATAAAAAAGAATGAACTGTCGGCATTTGCACTGATGTGGATGGATCTAGACAGAGTATTTTGCTAAGTGAAATACGTCAGTCAGAGAAAGACAAATACATATGATTTCACTCTTATGTGAAATTTAAGATGCAAAGCACATGGACATGAGGGGATAAAGAGAGAGGGGCAAACGAGAAAACAGACTCAGCTATAGAGAACAAACAGGGTTGCTGGAGGGAAGGTGGGGGAAGGGGTTGGATGGGCGATGGGTATTAAGGAGGGCACTTGCTAAAATGAGCACTAGGTATTGTATGTAGAGGATGAATCACTACATTCTACATCTGAAACTAATATTAAACTGTATAGTAACTGGAATTTAAGTTTAAAAATTGGGGAAAAATAAGTGTGGGTTTGGCCAATAAATTACAGTCATTCTATTCAATGGAAAATCCAAGCAAGCACTCAGCAAGCATGTAAGAAACGCACTTAGCCAACACACCTCCAACCCTGCAATAGAACCATTTCCATGATATGATTTGATACCTAATTCTAAAGGAGTATTGAAACTGATATCAAAGAAAAAAATCATATTCTTATTATACTTCATGTCATTGATCCTGCTAGGAAAATACCTGACAAAAAAGTTTTGCGAATTGAATAGAATTAAATATACAAATATAAGATGATTTATAAAGAAAAGGAGCACACAAAAAATGGGGGAGAAAAGATTCAAAATTGACATTAATATCTACCTATCCTTTGTACATTTTTTGAAGGCTTATGGATATTTGGTACCTCAAACATTTTGTGTAAGGCAAAAGCTTGGAATACACCCTATTCCACAGGAATTCCTTGTTGATTTTATGAATGGCATATTGTCCTATCAATTTGATTTAATCAGAAAAGGTCTTGACTTGAAATATCAGATATGAAATATGATATACATATAGGTGACATAGCTAACCCCTATTTACTGATTGTGAAGCATCTGTTAACCTAAAAATATATTTAGAGTTATACCATAGTATTTTTAGTATTTTAATTATTTTAGTGATAAAATAATGATGCATGATTTTCCACTGATTTCCCTCTATTTCCCCCAATTCACCGCCAGCTCCTATCTCTGTGTAGATCCAATTCTTGGGCTTTATTTCTGACGACGTGGTTTCTGGCCCAAGTAGAGAGAACTAGAGAAGCCAGTGCTATTAATATTCTAAAAAGCAGAGAATCGTGATCCAGACATATAGTATAAAAATGTGTCACCATCTAGCCCCTCAAAGAAGTGCACATGAGAGCATCACACACATACGCACAGATTTTCAACTAACTAACATATTTTATTCCAGGGTTATATCACTTACTCACAGTCTGTTGATTTAAAAACAAGTTGGGGTGTGATGTCAGGGAGAAACCCATTAACTCATGAAAACCATACATGTTATATGAAAAGATAACACCGTATCCTTAGAGTTTCTTGATGGAGACAGACTGAACGCCAGCAAAGTTAGGAGTAGCTTCTGACTTAAATGTGGGTCTGTCTCCATGGCTATTCTTTCCCAATACTCAATCCTAGAGGCTGAGGAGTTCAGAAAAAGAAATAAAAAATTATACTGCATCCCATTCAGTAAAAGAAGGAAAGTTCCAGCTAATGTCTGCACAGCAGGCATAGAGAATGGGCGCGGAGAATGTGGGATGAGACAAGAAAAAATGAGATGAGAAAAGGTGTGGTAGAGACAGAAATAGATTACATTTGATTTTGAGTTTAATGTTTTCCACTGGCCTTAAAAAAAGGTATAACTAAAAGTGGCCAGAGCATTTGTGAAGTATGACCAAAGCATCATGAAGGGACAAGAAAGTTGGGGCACCAGGGTGGCTCAGTTAAGTGTCCAACTCTTGATTTTGGCTCAGGTCGTGGTCTCAGGGTCCTGAGATGAGTGTAGTGCTGGGCACGGAACCTGCTTAAGATTCTCTCTCTCCCTCTGCCCCCCTCCTCTCCCCTCCCCGCTGCTCGCACATGCCCTCTCTCAAAAAAAGATACAGAACAAGAAACTTAGAAGGGACAAAGCAGTTGTGGAGGCCATGTATGGAGCAAATAACAGTTAAAAGAAGAGATCCCGTTCATTTCATTGCACTAAGCCATATATACTGCATCGGTGTGCATTTTAGGAACTTTCTAAAAATAAATGGAGACTTATTAATTTATTACCTTAGCCCAGACACTAAAACTTAGTAGTATCATCCTAAAATTAAGAATTTAGCACATTAATCATCATACATTGTTGTAGGAAGAATCAGAATACTTAGTCTTAATGTTATTCTGCGTATCCTGGAGAATCAGTGGCTAATTATGAGCATCCGGTAATTTCACCGGTTGGGTGATCCACCAAGTGAATGTTATAAGCATCTTTTGATCGTAAGTACAATGTACGAGTTAATTTTGATCTTCTTTACCAAAAAACTAACAATTTTCCTTTGTGACATGTATATTTGCTCTGATTTTAATGATAATGACTCTACCCAGAACTGATACAACTTTCAACCTCATTTATGACTTGCTATTCCTTAGAGGAAGCAGCGAGGATTCAATAAAATAATCCATTTCATTAACTAAAAGTTAGCTTAACATCTAAATATACAGCATTAGTAGGTCCACTCAATCTCTTAGTAGGCAATACTATATTTATATTATCTTGATTTTAGGTGTCTGGAGTTACTAATGAGCCATCCTATTTAAATTCACATTTCCAAATAATCCTAATATGCCTCCTCCTCAATGTTTAACGAGCAAATCTCTGGCCACTTTTCCAACCAGTTGATGTGGTTCCTTCCTATAGATTTGCCGGGTCAAGATTGCAATTTCAGAATTACAATTGTTAATGTTATTTACTTCCGATTTTTTCACATGGCAAAGTCGTTCTTCAGATGTTGAGCAGCACACGAAATGTTTTAACGTTAAATTCAGGTATTCGGATTCAAAGTTTATAGGTTTGTATAAGCCGTTTGATAAGTCAAATGAACATGTTAATATTAGTAACATAAAAATATGTCCTATTTGTAGATGCATATGAAATCATAAGTAGGTCAGAGAAATAAGTTGATTTGAAGCTATTTTTGATAACCCATACACATCATGTCCTAACTTTGAGTTGATTTCACGACTTTGTGAGCAATGTCAACAACATTTTAATTCTTTAGCAATTATGTAGTTCTGAAGAGAGAAAGAGAGAGAGAAGAGAGAGAGAGAGAGAAAGAGAGAGAGAGAAATCATGTAGTTCTTATCTTTAAAGCTGGTGGATTTTCACTCTCCAAATAGATTTTATTATTGTCAATGGAGGATACACTTTCTTGCTCTAAAATTGGTCTATTTTGTGCTAGCCCAATACCATTTGGGGATAAAAGACATTTTTTTTTTCTAGATAATCCAAAATCAGAGGCTAATTTGTTCTCCCATAATATACTTTTATGAGTGTTTTACTCTCTCCTTTTGATGATACAAGATCATTTAGGTTTTGATTTTACTATATGCTATTTTGTTAGGTGAGCTATAGAGTAATTCCAATGTTATGAAATGTTCAGAGTTCCTCAGATATTTGCAAAGAATAACATTCCTTCAATGAGAGCCATGTATTCCCCTGGGCAATTTATGTGTTTACTGTGCCATAAGTCTAGGCACCTAGTAAAAACCATTAATCACTTATATTTCAAAGGTCATGATTCAAAATGCTTACATGTACTGGCATATATAGTAAAATAGGGAAGCGATCTGGATGTGGACTCTGGAAAACCAGATGTCGCATAGTGGAAAGCTGTAGTCCATTTTAATTACCATAGTCGTAGAAATAGCGTTAGCCCGCCATTATATACCCATGGGCCAGATTTACCCCTACATACCACAAGTTTATCACCAACATTATATATTTTAGTCAGTTTTCCTCAGTTTGCTTCTTTCGTGCAGTGCTGAATTTCATATCTAAATTTTTTTTAAAAATGAATTTCTTATTTAGAGTTCATTACCACTATTATTTTTGTAATTACCATCATCATTGCTATTTTCTTTAGCTGGCATTTACTACTATATTATATGTAGGACACTAAGCACTTACTCTGAATTATTTATTTATATCTGTATAATAATCCTAGGAGATGAGTACTAATACATCACCCACAGCTGTGGCAAGGTTAAATAACTTATCACAGCTCTAAAACTTGTGAGGAGAACAATCATTCTATTCCAATATCATATGACTCCAAAAGTTAGAATCCAATTTCCTAAATTATATTTTGTTTTGTTTGTGCCCTTTTTATTTTTTTCAAATTTTTATTTAAATTCTAGTTAGTTATCACATAGTACAATATTGGTTTCAGGAGGAGAATCCAGAGTTCATCACTTACATCCCATACCCAGTGGGCATCATAACAAGTGCCCTTCTTAACACCCATCATCCCATCCATCTAGCTCATTCCCCACCCACCTCCCACCATGATTCCTCAGTTTGTTCTGTAGAGTTAAGACTCTCTTATGGTTTATTTCTCTCTATCTCTCACTTTTTCCCCTTCCCATATGTTCATCCATTTTGTTTCTTAAATTCCACATCTGATTAAAATCATATGGTATTTATCTTTCTCTGACTGACTTATTTTGCTCACCATAATATACCTTAGCTAGGTTTTGTTCCTTTTAATTCATGATTGGTGAGCAGGGTATCATCTTTGTATCCTCAGAACCTAAAGCACTATCTGCCATAAAGCCAGCTCTCAGTAAACAGTAAAATAGCAAATCAAGAGCTGGTCCCATGCCTATTTTAGTTTAGCAATTCTGTAGTTCAATTGATATAATACACTAAAGTATTTTTTATCTGTTCATAAAGTTGTCTCATCATTATTTTTCATGTCCATAAACCTTTCTTTATGACCTCTTCAGTTTTTTTTTTTTTCACCACAAAAATAGCATCATGCAAGCAAAGGGACTAGACCATAACATTCTAATGTAGATGCCAGAGAAGAGAAATTTATATTCTAAATTTCTAGAACATATATTCTTAACTATGGGCATGTTCCTTAACCTCTTTACATTTACTAATATGAGAAGCTACTTTGTTGGGTTTTTGTAGAAGTAAAAGGAGCTAGGGCATGTGTTAGGGAAGTCTTACTGGGAACCAGAGACCTGAGCCCTTTCAGTTAATGGAAACTGGAAATGGTTTCATGCAATTATTTAATTCCAAACCTAGACCATAATGTATTTAAATATCTTATTCAAACACAAATAATATTATATAGCTGGATAAGATTCTACTATTAAGAGTCTATTGATGGATGAAGGCAATCATTATCTGTATTAAAATATAGACAAGTAGGGTGCCTGGGTGGCTTGTCTTTGGCTCAGGTCATGATCCTGGGGTGTTGGGATGGGGCTTCATCTGGGTCCCTGCTCAGCAGAGAGTCTGCTTCTCCTTCTCTCTCCCTCTGTCTCTCCCCCTTGTGTCTCTCTCTCTAATAAATGAATAAAATATTTTATATATGTATATAGGTAGAGTTAACAAGCTCCCTGTGGCAGACATACTCAGTGAGTTGTCTTCTTCCCTTGAATACAAGCATAATCTGTTACTTGCTTCCAGTCAATAAATTATGGGTAAGGTTCATTTACATGGCAAAAGTTAAAAGGATTGTGCAATATAAACTGTGGTCCTAAATCAGTTGACCCGAATTCCTCAAAAGGAGATTATCCTGAGTGGGTCCGTCTTAATCAACTAAAAAAAAGGAAAAAGATCCTCCATAAAATCAGATAAACTCTCACTAGCTATGATAAAATAAGCCATTGTGAGTTCTACAGCCAGAAAAAAAAAAATGAACTGTGCCAATAACTTGAATGAGTCTAAAAGCAGATTGATTGATTGATTGATTGATTTTTACCCCAGTCAAGCTTTCAGGTGAGAACACAGTCAAGGCTGGCAACTTGACTGTAGCCTTATAAGACCCCGAGCAGAGACCCAGGCAAGTGGTCCCTGACTTCTAATGCATGAAAACTAAGAGATAATAAATGGCTTTATGTATTCAAGTGTCTAAAACCATGCTCATCCATTACACAGAAATAGAAAATTAATATACATGCCATCCCTCAAGTACACAGGCCCAGAATAACTCTCTGGAGATAAGAATCCAAATCCATCTATTTCAGCATTCCTCTACCAACTGAAAGAAAACTTGAAGATATAAGAGCATATCTGAAAGAACTGGATGGATGTGAATGAAGAACAACTCCATTAAAGGACAAAGGTTCCAGAAACAACAACATAAGACATAAAATGTGAGGTGGGTGAGGTGGGGGGGGGGGGCATCTGGCTTGGGAGATGTAAGATGTACTAGTTGTTTTTGAAAAAATGAAACAAACAAACAACAACAATAAAATCCATCATTCTTGTTAAAGGTCATGGCTGATTTTGATTATGAAGACAGACACCATGGTGCTCTATGGAAATGTTAGGGAAAAGTTCATGCATATAGATGTAGAGAACTTTAACTTTGGAATTTAGCTATTATCACGTGGACAACAAACAAAAAAGGTTGACTAAACATGACTCAGAGAAAAGGAAAACCTCTCCTCTTCCCTGGAGGTTTCCTCGTTGTCCTGATGTTATGTCTCATTGAAAGTGTACACTGGATCTGTATATGTGACAGCTCGCCAGCAGCGATAGCAAAGAAAACTACAGCACTGTAGTTTGCAAGCACAGTCAGTTGAGGGACAGACTCCTTTGCAAAGACCAAGAATTTCCAGAGTTCTCAGGGACACAAGACACCCTGGCATGACTGGAGTAGGCTACAATGGTACCTGCAGCAATAAGATGCCCGCGCTTTATGTCATAGGGTCTTACGGACGCAGCTCTCTGGCATCTGCCATCGTGCAACCTGGGCTGATCATGCAGACTGCTGGTGGCAACCAAGACACCTCGGGGATGCCCATGGGTGCCTTCGCTCCGGAATCTGAACCCCTGTTCACAATGTGGATGTGGCCTCTGTAACTGGTACTCAGTAAACATGACCGCACGTGTGCTGAACAACGTGAGAGGCCGGAGGGATATTTGAGTTGACGTACCATAAAACATGTAATGAAATGAAAATGCAATGATCAGAGAAAGGAGGCACAGAAAAGACAAGGTGCAAATGAAAGCTTATGTAAAATGCAATCCTAAACGGCCTATCTAGTTCCTAGCAGTGGACCAAACATTGAAAGACGTGAAGATTTCGGGAATCCAGATTGAAAAGGATGCATTGTCACTTTTTCTATTTATGGCGTCAGAATATAAACAAGTTATTTTTCCCCATGGTACAAAACCCAGGAATAACTTTCTTTTTGAATCTGTGGGGAGAATGTGATACAATACAGAATGTGTATGCTAGTGCTTTGGTCCAGGGCATATTATCACTCAGAAGCATGTCACTTCTTCAACGTATCGATGAAGTATAACTTATTCAAAAATACTAAGACCTCTGGAGATCTTACTTAAAAATCCACATTTCTAACTTCTCCTTAAAAGCCTAGAGATATGGTGCAATTTGGTCTGTAGTCACTTTGGCAATGATCCCTGTGAGCTGAGAAGTACAGGCTCACTTGAGAGTGGCCTGTAATCTTCAGGTTAGCACAATTTTCTCCATATTTCATTCCATCTAGTCCTAATTGCTTATTAAAGTCATCTGCCTGCTTCCTTCAGGCTACTGAATTTGGGATCTCTTAATGTCTTTAATAATATCTTGCGCAACATCTTTATGAACATACAACAAAGCATTTCATATGTTTCTATAGTAACAATCTCAATGTAACTAATCATGCTTTCCTTTTAATCTTAGCTCAAAGAAAGATAAGAATAAAATCTAATTTCCAATCATATAATCTATATTTACCATCATCGTGAATTCTCCCTTTTATGGTCTCGATCTTGACTTTTGATTTATCCACCATCAACTATATCTTTACAGGTTGTCTTGTGGGGACAGGGGGGCAGATTCAATATAAATAAAATGAAATTTTAAAAAATGCTTGTTGAATTGATTTTTTTTACATTATTTTGATTTATGCACCCCCTACTGAAGGCCCACGAGAGCTTCTCTGCTATAACTTATCTACAGAAATGTTTATTTTTATAAAGGGTACAGCACATAAAGCAGGTCAATGAAAGAAAAAGTGCTGAAGCTCACTTCATACATTTATTGTTTACTGTTGTGATTCAGAAAGATGCTCAGGATGAGGTAGGGGTGGGAGGGTAAGTATACTCTCTCACATGATAACTGTCCCTAAAGGACCTCACAACAACGGTGATACTCAACCTTTAGCTTGCCTCAGAATCACCTAAAGGGCTGTTAAACCAGATGGATGGTGGAGCCTGAGACAGCATGTCTAATGAGCTCACAGGCGATGCTGACTCCGCCCGTCCTAGGAGTACCACCAGATTACCACGAACCCAATTTGATCTTCTTATGGGTAGAAGAGTCTTATTTATTTGTAATTCCCCCATTAAATCACACTTTATCACATATGGGAGACACTTAGTACATAACTGTTGAAGGAATTAAGGGTTTGACATTGAGACATACTGATATTTGATAATAGGGTTTCGTAGGGCCTCAACTAACAGGAAGTTCAGCTACTGAAAGAGATGTACTTCACTTCATCTGTCAATTTTGCCTTTTTTCTAGTGCGTTGGGGAATCCTAGCTTTGTATGTGGAGACACATTGTACTTTTATCTTCCATGAGGGGTGTACATATAATTCATATTTTCCTGTTTTTAAATGCAAGTGCCCAAAATTGAATTGGATCCATCAACTTGTCAAATCTAGGAGGGAGACCATGTTTAATTCTTAATTTCTATGGCTGTACTAGATATAAATATATTTAGACTTCTTGTTTTATTTTTTAATTTTACAAATGACAATGTAACTATTTTCCTTAAAAAAAAAACAAGTCATGGCTACATTTTTCATATTTTTATTTTATTTTTTGGTAAAATACATTTTTAAAAAGAATGGAACTGTGTCTTTATTTTTCTCTATATTGACTATATCCTAATTTCAAAAAGCAGCTAAAATTAACTGAAAGTTAAACCATAAAGTGTTTATGTTGTCCTACCAGTTAAGATAACACCTGGCTCATGTTTACCAGAATTATTTATTTCCTCCTGGACAGTCAGCTGTGTTTCATTCCCTTCCCTTTCTTGCAAGTGTGGCTATGATCACTAAGTCCTTGCCAAAGGAATATGGCTGAGAGTGGTACAAACTCTATCAAGCCCCTCCCCTTCCCCCCGTGAAAGACTCCCATGGCATTCTGCACTTTTAAAATAGAGTAAGACACCCAAGAGAGGGTGCCTGGGTGGCTCAGTGGTTGAGCCTCTGCTTTGGCTCAGGTCATGATCCCAGGGTCCTGGATGAGTCCCAGCTCCCAGGTCCTCCCTCTGCCTGTGTCTCGCCTCTTTATCTGTGTCTCTCATGAATAAACAAATAAAATCTAAAAAAAAAAAAAAAAAAAAAAAAAGACACCCAAGAATAGAAGAAGTCTGGGCTGTGAATGACGATATGGAATAGGATTACCCTTAATTTCAACCAGCCTTTATATGAGATGGAAATAAACTTTTTAAAACTGTTACGATCATAGGGCTTGTCAGAGCTGCTGGTATTCCTTCAACTTATATCAAAATTACTACCATGCACTTGGGTCCTGACACCATGTTATGAAGCAGCGACTTTTGGTAAAATTACCAGCTGCAGTAACCTACAAGGATGACAGCCTGCTGACTAACAAAACTTAGCTGGGCTATGAGGGCTATTGATGGCCGCATCACAAAAGTATCATAAGAATGAAATTAGTCCGATGTTTTTTTTTAAAGAGATTTACTTATTTATTTTAGAGAGAGTCTGTGTGCAAGCAGGGGGAGGAGCAGAGAGAGGGAGAGAGAGAGAGAGAGAGAGAATCTCAAGCAGACTCCTCTCTGAGGATGGAGCTTGAGCTCAGGACCCTGAGGTCACAACCTGAGCTGAAATCAAGAGTTGGAGGGTCAACAGACTGAGCCACCCAGGCACCATGGTATTTATGTTTAAGTAGGAGGACAAAAAGAACAGAGATAGTCCAGAGCTTCAAAAGTCTGTAAAAGCTCTGGGTGCAGTATAGACCTCAACAACAGAATGTCAGGTTTGAAAATGTCTTTGAGATTAAAAAAATAAATAAATAAACAACAACAACAAAAACAAAGCTTGTTAGGATGTGTTGAAAAAAATGGCTGCTTTACATAAATGATCAGATTCAGAGTTTTGCCTCCACATTTAACACAGGTCCCCTCCAGGTAGCCAGCAGTAATTTGAGAGAGGAAGGAACATTGAGGTGAAATGTAAAGAAATAAAGGAGACCTCACATGTGGTCTATGTAACATTTTGTGTTCATTGCCAAATGGAAATGATCAGAAACAAATCAATCAGAACCCTACCAGTCTTTGAGGAAATCTTATTGACAAAAAAAAAAAAAAATAGGAGTTCAGACTAAAAATATTCTGGCACTTTGAAACTCAAATCAACTTTTGGATTCTGAGGTTTGCATACACAGGAAGCAGGTGAGGAGGAGGATTCCAGTGCCTACTGTAGATGTGGCCACGGAAGGGAAAAGGGAATAGCACATATAAGGTAATGTTGGGTGCTTATATTCTATACAAGAGATAAGGGAATTCCTGGTATTTGATAGAACCAAGTCTCAATCCAAGAATATTTCAAAATGAATATGGAGTGGGAACTACTACTTATCTCTCATTCTTTTTTTTTTTTTTTTTTTAATCTCAGGGAGTTTTTTGTTGTGTTTTTCCTGTCCTGGTTCTGCCCTGGATTTTGCATGTGTGTGTGGGGTGGGTGGGTAGGATTACCTCTTAGACTGTGGTGTTTTGGAAAAGATTCTATTGCCCAAAATTCTTGGATACTCTGCATCTGGGATGCATATTGTCTACTTTGGGATGAGATGAATATATTGTATGTGGATGATGAAAGTTGAAACACATATTTGGAAAACTATAGTAGGGCCTGACTCATTGTTTACTATATTTGCACTTTTCCTGGGCACATAGACTAATTCCCCAGTCCCCACTGAAGTTACGAGAGACCTTATAATGACAGTATAGAGGATAGTCAACAAAAGTACAAGGCAACCTACTGAAAGGAGAAGATATTTGCCAATGACATATCCAATGAAAGGTTAGTACCCAAAATATATAAAGACTTCTATAACTCAACACCCCCAAAAAAGGATGATCCAGTTTAAAAAAAAATGGGCAGAAGACATGAACAGATATTTCTTTTTTATTTATTTATTTATTTTTTAAATTTTTTTCATGAACAGCTATTTCTTCAAAGAAGACGTCCAGATGGGTAACAGACACATGAAAAGATGCTCAACATCACTCATTATCAGGGGGATGTAAAGCAAAACTACAGTGAGATCTCACCTCACACCTGTCAGAATGCCTAAAGTTATTAATTCACTATATTGCACACCTAAACCTAAAAGAACGCTATATGTTAACTATACTGGAATTAAAAATTTTTAAAAGTGACATAAGGACTCAATTCGGGCCAATGGGATCCAGGTGGAAATGGTTAACTCACTTCTAGGCATGCCCATATCTTGTGACTAATTCTCCATTTGCTCAACCCACGTGCTGCATGGACAGAGAAAACACTGAGGCCCAGAGGAAGGCTGAGCCACATGATGGAAGGAACCGATCTCTGAATGACGCCGGAGACAGAAGCCTTCACTTTTCCTAATGATTTCTACTAAGTAAGAAAATCAACTGTGTTATAACCACGGATTGCCTTTTTCATTAATGACATGGACATCACTATATACTCATTTATTATGTGTAAAAAGGCAGTTATGGAGAACCATGTGAATGTACCCATTTTTGAAAAATTAGGAGGGTAAATGGATAAAAGAAAATTTTCCAAAGTATTTTTCCTTTAGGTATGTAAATTTGGGGGGATGGATTCCAACTTGTTTGTTCTTTATAATTTAAAAATTTTGGGGACACCTGGGTGGCTCAGCAGTTGAGCGTCTGCCTTTGGCTCAGGGCGTGATCCTAGTCCCGGGATCGAGTCCCGCATCCGGCTCCCGGCATGAAGCCCGCTTCTTCTCTGCCTGTGTCTCTGCCTCTCTCTGTGCCTCTCATGAATAAATAAAATCTTTTTAAAAAATGAAATTTTTTCTCTATAATTTTACTTTTTTTTTTACAATTGCATCTTAGAGAAGGATAAACAGAGAGCCAAAGGTTTTAATATTTCCATTAGATTGATAACTTTTTATAAAACTCAAATGCTCAAAATATATGAAATGGCAGTGCTTTCACCAAAATTCTAAAATATACTAGTTAAAGTATTCATATAATGAACTTCTATTATTCTCTGTTAAATGTTACAATATTAAAAAGGGTGTGAAAACACTACAAGAACTCAGGCAATATAATTTTTCATGTTGCCTTGTACGGTGATTCCATCAACAGAACAAAGAGCTATGGGTATTGTCATGCTTTGCAAGTTATTTCTGCAGCTGATAGGAAGGAGAAAGTTAACAGATCCAACACCTACCGAGTTCCTACTAGATGAGGGGCACTGCTTTAGACAACTTACATCTCACATAGCTTTGCAATTGTTCAAAGAGGAAAGTATAACAAATACTAATTTTATCCATGACCAAAATCAAAGCTCAGAAACATTAAGAAACTTAACTGCAGCAATGACTCTTTTAAGTGACCCAAGCAATGCTTATTTTGATTAAGGGTCTATGATAAATGTTCTCTCAAATCTAGAAGAAATTTTATGAGAATCTTTTTTTTTTAATTTTTTATTTATTCATGATAGTCACACAGAGAGCGAGAGAGGCAGAGACATAGGCAGAGGGAGAAGCAGGCTCCATACACCGGGAGCCTGACGCGGGACTCGACCCCAGGTCTCCAGGATCACGCCCTGGGCCAAAGGCAGGTGCCAAACCGCTGCGCCACCCAGGGATCCCGAGAATCTTTTCTTGTGGCACGCAATAGTAATTTACATTTTAATAAAAAAAACCTAATTCTCACTTAACATTCTTAAATTTTCTAGATTTTTAAAGAAATACTCGCCCAAAAAGCTAATAAAAAGAAAAATGTGTATCTCTAGTTTACTACAATGAATTAATTTGTGCATGCATTCACATGTCTACCATTATACGTATTCTCATTTTGCTAAACTAAAGAAATATAAACTTGGATGTGATATTAATGTTCCTTTTGGGCCCACTGCATGATATTCTAGTCTAATCTTTTAACTAAAATTAGCTTAACTGGCTCAATATATTTAGCGCTTTAATCTAAGCAGAGTCAAATGGGGAGGGATTTAAAAAAAAGAAAAGAAAAAAGCAAGTGTAATATTGTAAAGAGAGATTTTTATAGGGTAGTGTGCCCTAAGTGAATTGAAAAGTTTTGTGAATTCCTTTTTTTTTAATATTGTGAATTCTTAAAAGGAATAAGAAGATGTAACTCTTAAAATACTTTTTGCCAATAACTTATTTTTCTCAACTCTAGTGTAAGGGAGTAAGAATTGATACGTCAACATTGACCTTACGATAACCCCCATATGTGTAAAGGAAATGATGGAATAGAATGAAATGCAAGCCTAAAGGTTCCAGGTCACCATTTAGAACGTGGAGTGGGAAACAAAGGCAAAAGAAGTTGAATCTCCTTACTACCTACAGCCCATTGACAAGTCCTGGACACTGGCAGAGTGACCTGCCTCTAGGGACTCCGCTGCCTCGATGTTGCTAAGGGCAAGAGACAATCTTAGCCCAACCCCGCAGGATCATGTGCATCTACTTTAACATATAAACATTTCTTTGGAAACTTCTTTTATCTCTACCCCGCCAAGATATATGTTGGCAATCACCTCTCTCAAGCATAGGCCCACAGATACATACCTGCAGGGCCTCATGTCTAGAGTTTTACTAGATAGTCATAAATGGTAGTTAGTCCCCCAAGGTCCTGGAAACCTTGCTTCCAAAATTCCCTAGAGACTTACACTCTCCCTAACCCCCTCCCAACTTGAAAGTATAAAATGGACCACTCCTCACGACCCCAGCGCAGCTCTTTCTGCCCCTAGGTCCTGTCTCTGTGCTTCACTAAAACCACCTTTGTGCACAGAAGATATCCCAAGAATTCTTTCTCGGCCATCAGCTCCAAATCCCAACCATTTCCTACATCAAATCTCATTTCTGGGCCTCCTGGTTGGCTCAGTCAGTTAAGTGTCTGCCTTAGGTTCAGGTCACATGATGCCAGGGTCCGAGGATGGAGCCCCATGTCCTAGGGCTCTCTGCTCAGCGGAGAGCCTGCTTCTCCCTCTCCGTCTGCCTATTGCTCCACCTGCTTCTGCTCTATCTCCCTGTCAAACAAATAAAATCTTAAAAACAAAACCCACCTCAGTTCTGACATTTATTGCCTGTGTGCTGTTGGGTAATATTCTGGAAGTCCCTACTTTATTTCCTTGGTTGTGATACACTTCAATCTAAAACACGGCATTGTTGTGAGTTTTCAGAACAGCAGATACAAAAGGATTTAATTACTGGAGCGATGCTGTAGCCGTAGCAAACATTTAGGAAATGTTAGAAGACTTTAGATATTAAGAATATTAAGAATATTAATATTAAACCAGAATTTAAACTTTTATAAGAAAATGGAATAAATGTATACCCCAGAGAGAGATCACAGATCTTTTTTTGCTCCATGCACCGGGAGCCTGACGTGGGATTCGATCTCGAATCTCCAGGATCGCGCCCTGGGCCAAAGGCAGGCACTAAACCGCTGCGCCACCCAGGGATCCCGAGATCACAGATATTTAAATAACATTTGATTTGTCTGATTAGTTGTTTCTTTAAAAGCAATGGTTGGATCTCCTAGTTTGGGTCTAACTTGTCTGAATTTATCTACAATGCTTTCTTCTCAGTGTTTCGTGTGATTTCATGCCCATTACATCTTAAATAAAGACATTTGTATCTTTTAAAGGTGACATCATAAATCATCTACTAGGAACCTCATTATACCCTACCAGGGAGTTAAAAAACACTGCTCAAACGCAGTTCGCACAAGGCCAAATCCTAACACATTGCTTTGAGTTGCAGCATGAGCAAAACTCCTATTTTGGAGAAAATGATCAATCAAATCATCGTGTTCACATTAATCTTTATGTGTATTTTATCTATTTTCTACTCTTTAACTGCCCCATGGGCCAATTATTTAATCTCCATTCAGTGGAAACAAGAGATGAAATAATTTGGAAGTTATTTTTTTTAAAAGTTCTATCGCAAGCAGAGCCTTACCTATATTAGTCACTTAAATATATTAAAATAGATTTTATTTAAATTAGGTTTCCAAAGAACAAATACCATCCACTCGAACTGAGGTGAATGGAAACTGAGCAGTTTTGAACAAGAAGCATTTTTAGAAGCCCTAAAATGAAGAGTAATTACACTCATTTAGGTAACCATCCTATCTATAGGATTTAGCTTTCAAGTGAATTAAGCATTGAAGGATAGATTTATTTGACAGTTTGCTAAAGAGCTCCTCTGAATTGCAATATTTTTGGTTCATATGCATGTGTACAAGACCAACTACTTTGAAAATGAAGTGCTGAGAAAAATGTCAAGAGATCAATTTGGTGCAATCATAGCTCTGGACTTAAGCACTGTGGAATGATGTACAGTAAATTATTGAAGTGTCTCATTTTGAAGGGCACATTAAATAGCATTTAATTATATCTGTTCAAACATGAAGGAATTTTTAATGCAACATCCAAAATATCTAAAATTAGAATGAAAAATCTGTTTGAAACATTTGTATGCTCACAGAGACACACTGAGAATGTCAGAACTTTCCAAAGAGAGATTTCATTAACTCTCAAAAGGAATATTTCCTATTTAGTGGCTTATCTATGGCTAATCTCACCTCTAAATTCTTATTGACTATGTCTGTTCTAATTGTTGACATCTCAAACAATTTCTATTTACTCTTAGCATGATGCCTATAGGCCTGCAGGGAACCCCTCTGAATTCACACACTTAATTACTTCCTTTTCTCCAGGGAAGTGTTATTCTAGCAAAAGGAGAGGGGAGAGAGTTTATTAAGTGGTGTCATAAACTAGACAGTAATATTGAAGGCATGTGCCTAAAAGGAGAGGCCAGAAGAAATACTATTAAGAAAAAATGATACAAAACTTGGAAATATGTCAAAAGAAAGATAATACATTCTTTAAATGCCTTAATTTAAAAGAGTGCTCAAATACTATCTAAATATCTAGAAGAATATTTCTGTTTTTGTGTTCTTTACTCTCGATTGAAGATCAATGTTCTGCAAAGTTACACGATAACCTGTAGATTTTTTGTCACACCAAATGCAAACAGTTCTGTACATTAGAAACAATACCATCAAAGGTTATGGTTTTACTGTCCTGAGGACATCCATCAGTTTCCTAGTTAACCGAGTAGTCTTATTTTAGTCCCACATTCACTTTTTAAATGCTGATAAATACTCAGATCGTCAAGGGCTCTTTGAATCACCTTTATTATTCTGCTATATTCCTCACTGAGTTTAATCAAATTTTATACATGTTATCCATAGTATATGATAATCAAGATGGCCTGTCCCCCGACAAGTAGATGAAAGTGACTATTTTTTTAAATATTTTTTTAAACTAAACTTCATGGTGAAACTAAACTTTACTTTTTCGTATATCAGAATTCAGGTGATGCCTACATTGTAATATGTGAATATTAAAATTTTCAATAATATATCATTGTGATTATCCATGTTTGATCTCTCCCCAGTACGATCAAAAGTCATATGTGCACCTCACATTGTGTAAGTCTTACAGTATTATTTTACTTATCTTTGAGAAGGTAATTGCACAATTAAAAGCAATATTCATATGGGTTTTTTTTTGGCTATTTTTAAAATGTGTTTCATTACTTCACCTTGAAAATATAAGTGTAGGAGGATTCTATTATGTTCTATCCTCCGTTATTTATAACATGAGGGTAGATGTACATTTAGCAATATGTACGTGTTAATGACAAAATATAATCATAAAGTATAAACCAACTTCTCATTTGGATGTTTTATTTCAAAGGTTACATCAAAAAGTCTAATTTCCTTAGAATAATTAAACTATGCAAAACAAGAAAAATCTATACACATTTTTTTAATTGTAGATAATCTGAATATTTTGTGAACTAGAAGACGTTGGATTATTGCTGTAAATGGTGTTAAGTAAAGATTATGTATTAAAATACAAAGCAATATTCATTTCACACGTTCACGTTAGTGTCAAAAGTAGTTTTGTTTCTAAACTCTCTGAGACTCTCATGACAATACAGCATTAATATATATATACTCATTGTGATAGGAGTGAAGATTTTAAAAGTTGGAAAGAAGCAATAGAAAAATTTTCATTAATATGTGATCTCTGCCATCTTAGAAACAGCACCCTAGGACAATAACAGGAGATGCATATGCATGATCAAGGAAGAGATTTCTACTGCATATAAGCCCTAATGAAGGACAGGAGAAATATGAAATTTATCAGTTATAAAAGTATCACTGGATGCATTTGATTACCTTTATAAAAATATAATTGAATTTATAAGCCCAGGATGCATTCAAATTGGTAATAGGAGTAACATGCTACTGAATGCATTTAATCCTATAAAAGAAAATGTGTGCAGGGCCTTTTCAAGGTAGTTTAGACTTTAAGTATGAAAATATGACCTACAAACATACCCTGCTTGCCCCATGCTTCAGATGGACCAAAATGTAGATTCTTGAGCTCCTATCCAGACTCACAGAATCATATTTGGGCATTGTCTGGAATTTTTTTTTTTTATTGTCTGGAAATTTTAAACAAGCTCTTCAAATGAGTCTTAATGAATGGAAATTGACATCTGGAAACTAATGTTTGGAGTCATTGGCCTTAAAGAATGGGAAAAACAATTTTTTGGAAACTATTATTGAATCAATCATGGAAGACTCCACTATATCATTAGAGAAAAGTGTTCAGAGAATTAAAAAAAAAATATGAGCAGTTTATACTTGAAAACCGAGTCATGGGCGTTAAAGATCATACAACACTACTCACTCATGGATCATTTATTACCCTAATTTCCTTTTTTCCTCTTAGGTACTTCTGATTTGGCTTCTAAGCATGAGCTTGGCTCTTTACACTTCTAATGACTTAGTCAGATTGTTTTCTCCAGTATATTTTCAAAGCTATTTGCCTCTTCTTTCAGAATCATACGGATCTATTTCAATACATCTAATGAAAGGCATAGTTTATATATGCTAAGACACATCTAATTGTCACTGTATTCAAATTGCTGCTATGGAATTGGTCATTTTATTTCACAATTTTACATAGTTTTTAATAAAGTAATTTTTATAATCCAATGTCATATACTGCATTATAAATATATTTTGAATATTATTTAGGATTTGAAAATACCATATGAACTGGAATCTGAAAAACAGAGGGTTCTATTGTTTAGATTCTAAGGGCATTGTATTGTAGTTGAGTTTTTACTTTTTAAAAAAAAATCTTATTTATTTGTTCATGAGAGACACACAGAGAGAGAGAGAGAGGCAGAGACCCAGGCAGAGGGAGAAGCAGGCTCCCTGTGGGGAGTCGATGCAGGACTCTATCCCAGGACCCCAAAATCACGCCCTGAGCCAAAGGCAGACGCTCAACCACTGAGCCACCCAGGTGTCCCTGGGTTTTTACTTCTAAATGCAAGAATAAATCTCTACTTTCAAATATACTAGAGTTTACAGAAGAAATGTGCTGTTTAAAATATTAAAACAATTCTATTGCTTAGTACTCTGTTATTTCATTATAATATATAATGTTAAGCTATTATTCATCTCATTTTGTTTAAATTTCATTTGACTTTCTGAAACATGACTTAAGGAATACAATTTGTTCTATGTGTTTTATAGTCCATAAAGTGTTTATTTCTTTTCAATGTGTGATTATTTTTATGTGCAGTAAAGCATGGGTTGTCAGCTGAATACGTTGAAATGTATAATCTTTAAACCTTTTATGGAGAATTCTGCAAATAGCATATCTTTGTCTATATATTTTTAACTGACAGTCAATGGAAAGTAAAAATTATAGCTACAGTTGGAGCCGATGTTCTACTAAAAAGTCTGAAAATAAATTCAGCAGCAAGGTTGCCTGCTTCTGATCATCCCTTGCTATAAATGACTGCTAACAAAATTGTTTTCCCTAAACCACTGGTGATGTCGGCAGTGGGGCCTCTGAGGTAAACTCAAGACCTATTAATGGAATAGATTGAGAACAAAGAAGGAATGAGAACAGTCCTGAAAGAAATGAGAAATATAGAAAAGTTATTAAAAGTTGCCTAACAGAGCAACTACTTTTTCCCTTGAGGCTAGTTCCTATTTTAACTTGAAATCTATCCTTTTGTTTCTCACTAACAGGAATTCCTATGCAAAATATTAAAATCATAAAAATATAAACAAATTATCCAAAAGGAATAAATATATAGCACACTATTATTCTTGTATATGGAACACAAATACATAAGTTTAAAATTTGAATGGGGGCAGTGTACCTAGGTGGCTCAGCTGGTTAAGCAGCCCATCTTGATTTTGGTTCAGGTCATAATGTCCTGAGATCAAGCCCCTCTCTCCTCTTCCCTTTCCCACACACTACTTACATGGGCTCTCTCTCTAAAAGTCAATCAATCATCAATCAATCAATAGACCAAAATAAAAATCAAATGGGAAAGGAATAACAAATATTCTAAACTATTCACATAATTTTGAAAATACCTTAACAACTTGTCTCTGTGTAATTAACCATCAATGTTCTTCTGTTATTTCATTGGCAATTGAAAGGAGAGGATGATTTCTAACAACTTTCAGTAAAAAAATTTCACTACCCCCCCATGAGCTCAACCTATCTACCCTCTCTCATTTTTTCCCCTCTCCTGCTCTAGATTAATTGGCTTGATTGATTGATTGGATTTATTTTTACCACTAGAGCACCTCAGTTTTACCAAACAGGGGAAAAGAATGTCAGCAAATCACATCATTTACAGACAACTGAACTGAAAGCAAACGGAGAAAGGAACAGCTTGCAGTTGATACCACACATTATCAAGACATGACACATTTTTTTTTGCTATGTCATTCTGACATGTGGTAGCAGTTCAAATAATTGAGTATCACCAAAGGGCTATAAATTTCTACCGCATTTTCACCTCCTTTTTGTACTCTCTACAATGTTAGAGGTGATCAGAGAAGATTTAGTAGTTACAATTCAGTGGTTCTGTGAGTGAGCTCTGATGCTAGAGGACCTCAGCTCAAATTCTAGCTCTACCCCCAAGGACCTCCCTGCGGGAAGACAGTGGCTTCGATTCCAAATCTTTCATCTTTACTTGTAAAAACTGTATAAAAAGTATATAAAAATATATAAAAACCTTCTTCAGAAGGTTGTTGTGAACATTACATTAGTACAGTGGGCAGCTCACTTTAAACACTGTTGAGATATTAGAAGGTTATCAAGCAAAGTAGAACTGCATACGGCATGTTGCCTGAAAAGGGACAATAAATCTGTAATGTGCTTTCATAGGACTCCAAGAAAGCAATAAAATCGAAATTGTTATTGATCTTAACAAGAGTAAATACAAATAACATGTTGGGCTTATTAGAGGAAAACGTGCCAGTTAAGAAACTCTACTACCATTTGTTTATGTCTTTATTTAATCTTTTTGTTTGTTTATTTTTGAGGGGTTAGAGGGAGCATGCACAAGCCAGGGGATGGGCACAGGGGGAAGGAGGGAGAGGCAGGGAGAGGGACAAGCAGGCTCTCCGATGAGCAGGGAGCCCAATATGAGACTCTGCCCCAGGACCCTGAGATCATGACCTGAGCTAAAGGTAACACTTCACCAACTGAGTCTCCAAGGTGCCCCCGTTGGTTATGCCTTGATTGCCAAACAAAAAGAGCACAGCATAGCTGGGTATAAGAGCCCTGGCACTGAATGCCTGAGTTGGTGTCCTATTCCTCTACGGACTGGCTGCGATATCTGAAGCACCATTTTTGTATCAGCTTCCATATCTACAACATGGAACTCAAGCTGAAACTCGACTCGTAGGTCTACTGTGAGTTAATTCGTGTCAAACAACGACAGCAGAGCCTGAGGTGCAGTGAAGGTTCAATGAAAGAGGAGCTCTATTACCAGTGTCATTATCAGGAGCAGCAATAATAATCAGTAGCAGTCACTAATTTCAGTAATTGGAAGATGCCATCTTCAAAATCATGCCCCAGTAATTCTGCAAGGTACTAAAAGAACCATTTGGCAAATGAGGACGATACGATGCAGAGAGATAAAGCCATAACTGACTTTAACTAGAATTTGAACTCAAGTTCATTTGGCCCCAGAAATAACTTCCCTCCGGTACATCAGCAGATCTCAGGGTTGTTCAGGAAATCACACGGTTGATGAGATTCTCTCAACGGGTCTAAGAGATCAAAACTATTTTTTTCTTCTAAGCTATTAACACTGCTAAATTGTTAGATTCCTTCTTCATTTCATTCCCACTTCCAGGGCATAGTGGAGTTTTCTGGAGTCTCTAAGCCATGTGATATTGCAACAAACTGAAAGCAGGAAGACAAATGTGAAATGATTGCCCTTTGTGAAGTCAGATATTAAAGAGATCTGCAAAATGAAAAATAATGCTATTTTCCAGTTTCAAAAATATCTTTTAAAAAAAGATATATATATATCTTATATATATATATATATATATATATATATATATATATATATATATATAAAACAGGACACATGACATGCAAATAGGCAATGAGTTAGTTTTTGGAAATAAAATATTTTTAAAAATATTTTGGGCAGCCCTGGTGGCTCAGCAGTTTAGCGCCACCTTCAGCCCAGGGCGTGATCCTGGAGACGGGGGATCGAGTCCCACGTCGGGCTCCCTGCATGGAGCCTGCTTCTCCTTCTGCCTCTCTCATTCTCTCTCTCTCTCTCTGTGTGTCTGTATCTCTCATGAATAAATAAATAAAATTTAAAAAAAATTAAAAAATATATTTTTATGATTCTAGTTTCTCATACAGCCAATATTGATACATACAGTCCATATAAACAAAAACTCTTGAGTTGTCAATAAATTTAGAACAAAAGGTTTGAGAGAAACTACACTGTTCATTTTATTTAAATTATACACAGAAGTGACAAGCACAACAGGTATTTCAATCCTGGCTTTCCAGTTGCACAGAGCATGTCATGGCATGTCTCAGCCTCCATAATGTGTGAGCCGACTGCCATTATAAATCTCCTTGTATACATTTACCTGTCTGTCTGGTCATCTGTCCATCCACCTATCCCATTGGTTGTTTTTTCTGGAGAATCCTGACCAACACAGAAATGTTTTTATTGTTTTACTAATAAGTATGTTGCTTGCTTTAACTTATCTGGTAAGGAAAATGCTCTTATAAATTCTAAGATTTTATGACAGTTGATTAATTTTATCTAATATTTATATTATCTATTGAAAACAGAAACATTCTTTCCTATATTCTATAAAAATTTTTAAATATACTGTGTTTCAAACTTAAACTCAATTTTGCTATTTTCATATGCTATTTGAGTCACTGTGGTACTTGGTACTTTTCTTTCTTTCTTTTTTTTTTTTTTTGGATAGGTGTATCAGCTTTTATTTCATAGCACTTTTTAAAAAAAGTTTTTATTTAAATTCCAGTTAATGTGCAATGTAATATTAGTTTCAGCTGTGCAATACAGTGATTCAACACCTCCATATAACACCTGGTGCTCATCAGAGCACGTGTCCTCCTTTATTCCCATCACCTATTTCACCCCTACTTCCTACCCACTTCCTTCTGGTAACCATCAGTTTGATCTCTATAGTTAAGAGTCCGTTTCCTAGTTTGCCTCCCTCTCTCTCCTTCTCTCTCTTTTTTCCCCCCATGTTCATTTGTTTGTTTCTTAAATTCTACATTTGAGTGAAATCATATGGTATTTGTCATCTCTGACTGACTGATTTCACTTAGCATTATACTGTCTCTTTTCATGTCTTTACAAATGGCAAGATTTCATTCTTATTCACAGCTGGATAATATCCCATCTATACACCATTTCTTCTTAGCCATTCATCAATCAATGGACAGTTGGAATCTTTCCATAATTTGGCTATTTGGCTATTGTAGATAATGCTTCTATAAACATCAGGGTGCATGTAGCCCTTTGAGCTACCATTTTTGTATTCTTTGGGTAAATGCCTAGTAGTGTAATTGCTGGACCACAGGATAGTTCCATTTTTTGATTTTTTTAGGAACCTCTATACTATTTTCTGGAGTGACTGCACCAGTTTGCATTCCCAGCAACAGTGCAAGATGGTCCCCTTTCTCCACATCCTCACCAATACCTGTTTCTTGTATTATTGATTTTAGCCATTCTGACAGATTTGAGGTGATATCTCATTGTAATTTTGATTTGCATTCCCATGATGAGTGATACTGAGCATCTTTTAATGTGTCTGTTAGCCATTTGTATGTCTTTGGAGAAATGTCTGTTCATGTCTTTTCATTTTTAAACTGGATTACTCATTTTTTAGGCGTTGAGTTATATAAGTTCTTTATATATTTTGGCTACTAACCCTTTATTGGTTATATCATTGCAAATATCCTCTCTAATTCCATAGGCTGCCTTTTAGTTTGGTTAATTGTTTCCTTTGCTGCATAGAGGCTTTTTATTTTGAAGAAGCCCCAGTAGTTTATTTTTGAGTTTGTTTCTCTTGTTTCAGGAAATGTTATCTAGAAAGAATTTGGTACAGCTGATTTCAAAGAGGTTCCTGCCTGTGCTCTCTTCTAAGATTTTTATTATTTCAAGTCTCATATTTAGGTATTGTGATAGTATTTTTAGGATTTTTGCATTTATATTTAGAGACTGGCTTTTGTTTTCTTTCTGTGGGAGTATTACTTGGACTCAGTAAGCCATTCTTATTTTCCTATTCTCCTGAAAAATTTATCTAAAAATGCTGTTATTTAAAAAATAAATAAATAAATAGATCAATTAATTAATTAATTAATAAGCTGTTATTTTTAATTTAAATATGTAGAAGAATTCACAGCTGATACAAGCAGGTCTGAAGGTTTTGTTTGTTTGTTTGTTTCTCTTTGGGGGAGAGGACTTAATGGTATTTAACTTTTCAAGTGAAAGAATAAGAACAAAGATATAAAGCTTTATAAAAATCAATATAAATTGCTGTACCATATCATATGGCCACATATTACTCTGATTTTAAAGTGCACACATAAAACAGAATCTAATAGAAAGAAATGTGAGCTGTCAGACTGTGTGTGTTTGTGTCAGAGGCTTATGTGTGATATTAGATATAAATGTATATATTTAAAATAAAACTTGCAATGCAAGATGAAATTGTTAACAACAACAACAACAAATGGTCAATTGAGTGCCATCTAAGAGTTTCCAAAATACAAATTACTATATTAGTCTCCAATTATGGCTATATCAATTTGCCACAAACTTGATTGCTTAAAACAACAGAAGTTTATTTCATAGTTCTGGAGTTCAGAAGTCCAAAATGAGTCTTAAAGACTAAAATCAGGGGACGTCTGGGTGGCTCAGTGGTTGAGCTTCTACGTTCAGCTCAAGGTGTGATTCTGGAGTCCCAGGATCAAGTCCCATATCAGGTTCTCGCAGGAAGCCTGCCTCTCCCTCTGCCTGTGTCCCTTCCTCTCTCTCTGTGTCTCTCATGAATAAATAAATAAAATACATATTTTTTAAAGACTAAAATCAGTTTGCTGTCAGAACTGTGTTCCTTCTGCACTCTGGGGAAAATCCATTTCCTTGCTGTTTTCAGATTTTAAAAGTTGCTGGCATTACTTGGCTTGTGCCTCCCTCCTCCATCTCAGTCTTTGCCTGTACTGCCACATGTCTCTTCCCTTTGGCTCTGACCCTCCTGCTTCCCTCTTCCATATACACTTATAATTACATCAGGCCATCTGGATAATCCAGGACATTTCCCCCATCTTAAAATCTTTAAACACATCTGTAAAGTCATTTTTGCTTTTTAAAGTAATGTTTTACACATCCTGGAGATTAGAATTGGAAATCTTTGGGGGGACATCATCCAGGCTACCACGATGAACTTTTTGAACATATAAAATGTTCAATGGCTTAAGTTCAGTCTCAAGGGGACTGGCTTGGCGACAAATAACAGAATTTCGACATCTCACATTATCCAAACTCAAGATAATATTAGCCAAGAACAGTAACATATGCTTAAAATGTCATTTAGACTGCAATACTTTATCCAGAATTACTATACTTCTATGTAGGTTCATCTATGCGAAATGAGGGTAGTAATTCTGGATAAAGTATTGCAGGAGGAGGGATCCCTGGGTGGCGCAGCGGTTTGGCGCCTGCCTTTGGCCCAGGGCGCGATCCTGGAGACCCGGGATCGAATCCCACGTCGGGCTCCCAGTGCATGGAGCCTGCTTCTCCCTCTGCCTGTGTCTCTGCCTCTCTCTCTCTCTCTCTCTCTCTCTCTGTGACTATCATAAATAAATAAAAAAATTTAAAAAAAAGTATTGCAGGAGGAGAGGGAGAGAATCTCAAGTACCTGAGATCATGACCTGAGCCCAAATCAAGAGTTGGACACTCAATCCACTAAGCCACCCAGGTGCTCCAGAAAGCTTAACTATTAATAAGAAAACATATAATGAGCCCTCCATTTCCACAACAGTGAATAACATTTCTAAGACCACAGTATCCAGGGTTTCTTACCAAACATTCTTTCTGCCCTGTAAATTTCTAATATGGGAACTAGTAGCTTTTAGCTTTGGGGTTCACTGTATCATCACATTTTACCAATCCCTCTTCTAAATGATAGGCCAGTAGAAATGAGCATATTGAAGACTGAGAATGCTTCTATTTTCCTAAAGTGACAGTATATCTCTACTCTGAAGTGTGCTTATTTTATAGTTTCACTTTCTAACGGCAATAGAATTTCATTTATTTCAGTATTCTTGTCTGGGGCTGCAGAGGAATGAGAGTGAGTCTGAGCTGCAAGTGAGAACATTTCCTGATCCAAATTTCTGACCATGAACATGATCCTGACTTATAAAAAGCAGTTGTGAGAACTAGAGACATTAAATCTGGTTGAGTCTAGGCTTAGAGATAGGTCGTGCATATAAATTTAAAAAAAATGTGTGGGAAATATCAGAAAGGGAGACAGAACGTAAAGACTGCTAACTCTGGGAAACGAACTAGGGGTGGTAGAAGGGGAGGAGGGCGGGGGGTGGGAGTGAATGGGTGACGGGCACTGGGTGTTATTCTGTATGTTAGTAAATTGAACACCAATAAAAAATAAATTAAAAAAAAAAAAAAAAAAAAAAATTATAACGCTTAAAAAGTGTAATTTTTTTGACTCAGTATAAAGAAGAACTCATAAAACATCTCTATGAGCCTAAATTGGTCAACTTTCCCTCAGGAGATAAATACCCTGAAATTAAAAGCCCTCAGACATTAAGTGGGTTATATTAGGCAGAAGGAAAAGAGAAGATTCTAGCTTCCAAATGGTGCAAGGTCTCTATAACCTCCGAATTTCTCACAAAGCAGAGATGCTTTGTTTTCAGAATAGAAGCATCAGCTCTGGAAAAGATACAGACTCCAGCCTGGGCAGAGCTGAGCTCCCTTTTATACTCAAGCTTGCTTTCTAACTGACTCACACATTCACCAGGAGAATGGACTGCAATTACTTATTTTGTTTTCAAAAGTGTTTCCTAGGAGCAAAGCAGGAGAGAGGGGCTCTTGGTAAGAGGAAACAAAGACAAAACGAAGCCTCACCACAGATAAAATGCCTTTAAGGGCATTGTCCTGCCAACATTTTATTTGGTTGTATTTCTAGCTAACCTCTTGTCTCGTAGTCCCAGCACTTTGTGAGAATTGAGGAAGAGTAGTAAGTGTACAATCGTGTGAATATCAGAGAGGATAAGGCAAAATAAAAATTAGATTTAGTCTGCCCAGTTGATACAATAATCAATGTTAAAAATAATAAGGAATTAACACTCTTCAAGATGAAAGTTAGATAATGCTGCTTGACTTAGCTAAGATAACCATCAAGCTACAATTCAACTTGCTTAGGTACAAAGGCCAAGAGCATCTATAAACTGCTATGGTTACTATTAGTTTACCTTTAGTATGAAAATTAATATCGTGATACACAGTACGCATTACTTTCTGACGTTTTAAAATCAAATAATAAAATATAATTTTAGCTTTTCATGATAAGAAGTGGGAAACAAGCATTTGGGTAGGGAAGGTCTTTGTGAAATTAATACCCTTATAATGATCAATTATATTGTCTAAAACTCTTAACATTAGAATTAGGCATTTGAGCTAAAAATTCATAACTAATGAACTGTGACCCCCATGAGTCTTGCCCCTTGATACGGATATTCCTGGGTAGTCCCCTCTGACATTGAGTAAAACCATGCTGTGTTACCTCCAGGGACATTGTAGAAATTATGGAGTGTAACTTTCAGGAAGGCATCGAACTTATGCTCTCTTGGACTGTTCACTCTGGAAGAAGCCAGCCACCGTATCATCCGAACACTCAAGCAGAAGCCCAGATACGAACAAACTGAGGCCCGTCAACCACCAGGTAAGCATCTTTCAGAAACAGACAAGATTTCAGAATATGAAGGCCCCCGTCCACGATCTCTGAAGGTACCTTACCAGAGAACCTGAGCCAGAACCACCCAATTTAGCTACTGAAGTCTTGACACATAAATACTATGTGAGATATTAAATATTTTAAGCTGTTAAGTTTTAGAGTAATTTGTTACACAGCAATAAGTAATTAATACAATATTATAAAATACACTGGTATAAATATACAAATATTTCTATGTATTATGTTAATGAGTTCAGTGAATCAGTCTCAAAATGAAGAAATTCTTCAACTTGTGCAAATGTCCACACGATTCCCAGACACAGCACATCACTAACTCTCACAGGGGAACTTTATGAAGATCAAAGTGTGTGTTTAGGTCTACACAGGCTAGCAGAATGACTTTAAAAAGATTTCCTAGTTTATAAGCAAAGGAAATTTATATGTACACATAGATATACATACATGATCATTTAAGCTTCACATTTTAGCAAGTTCGAGGGAAAATGAGCAAGGGGACATTGTAAAGGGACCTCAGCCTTGCTTATTCCATTGAATGAATAGTGGAGACTATTCAGGGAAGTTTTATTAAAATCATGTGAACTTTCAACACATACTGAGTTTTGGCTGTTTTGTTTTTCCTTGGCTAAATTTTCTTTTAGGCATTTGTCAATGTTGAAATTTGGTAAAGGATGGCTTCTTTTAAAAACACATATTTAACCTCTTTGCGAGGTTAATTCATTATTTCATACTGAAAATATGCATGATAAGGATCAAAGATGGGAAAAATGTTTTATTTTCTAACAATAACTTATACCATGAACCATTTCACTTTTGGTTTCTGTAACTCTTAACATTCTGAATTTATTCAATTTAAAAAATACTTATTTTAAAATAGACTACTGATTATAGAGTAAGATCTAATAATAATAATAATAATAATAATAATAATAATAATAATAAAGGGAGAGATGTAAGACTTCTCTAAATTCTGAAGATCCTAAAACACACTAGTATAAGGAATCACTATAAGGAAATTCACCAATATTTTCAAATTGGATCTATTTTATTTTTATTAACCTCCTTTTTAAAGTGAGAAAATGATAGATTTCAGTGCATGCACATTAAAAAATTAGTAACTACTTGAATATTTTAATGCAAATTAAATAAAACTGATATTTTGTATGAACATATGTTTTCATATATCTATATACTATTCTAATTACTTATTTAATATGAGAAATAGATGAATTGAATAACATATTAAAAAATGACAAAATCTTGGATCTTTAGAGCTAAGTCCATAGTGGCCACATCCAAAATATCAGGGAGAAGAATTCCAAAATTTATAACTTGACTTTTTAAATTATTAAAACATCCATGTTTTAATTCCTTTTACAGTAACTTTTTTCTTTATGTTTTCTAAGGAGATATTTTCCATTATTGGAGAAAATTAATAAACCATATGTCCATTGTCAGCTGTTGGGCTATTTTTGTGTGGCCATACAGTGTTTTCCAAATAGATTCCCCTTTATCTTCACAACTCTTTGCACAAATATTTGGGGGCTATAAAGTCAGTAACATTTGACCTCTGAACATTTCTATCTTTTCTCAGACTCGTCCAATATTACAGAACACCAAAAAGTAATTTATCATTGTGTCACACTTGCCCTGGAGAATTTCTTAGGGGCCTAAGAAGACTGATGAGGTTAATCGTTAAGCCCAAAAAATCCCTGAAGGTGAATTTTTCTCTTTGATGTACAGATAATTCTGCCCTTGTTGAAGATTGCTCATGGGTCTTTGTTCTCATTGCCAATCTTTAGGTTTGAGGTAGTCTATTAACTATCCTTGTAGTAAAGGAACCTTGAGTCCAAATGTTCACTTATGCATCATTCTAGGTAGTAGTTTAGCCTCAGTCTAGAATATGTTCGCTGTTGGAGCAGAGGCACGTCAGCTGAACACTGGAGGAAATACAGAGAATTGTCAATGAGAGAGTAGAACAGAGATTCTCCTTGAAATGGAATTTTAGGGACACCTGAGTGGCTCAGGGGTTGAGCATCTGCCTTTGGCTCAGGTGTGATCCCGGGGCTTGGGGATCGAGTCCCACATCGGGCTCCCTGTGTGGAGCCTGCTTCTCCCTCTGCCTGTGTCTCTGCCTCTCTCTGTCTCTCTCATGAATAAATAAATAAAATCTTAAAAAAAAAAAAAAAGAAATAGAATTTTAGTTGCAAGGGATAGGTTTTCCATAATATATCTTGCAATCTGATATGGCCCCCGATAAAAGTCTGTTTGCAAGGAGCCTAAGCAGACTTCTTAAAGAATAAGGCACAAATGCTGAACTTAACCTTATTAAGGTCATAATTTTTACAAAGGAATTTTTCTAAAGAAAGTCCTTAGACAAAAAAAAAATAAAAATAAAAATAAAAAAGAAAGTCCTTAGACATACCTGGATTTGTATCTGCTCCAAAACCCTCTGTGTCAAAAAGCAAATGATACAATACTTAAAAATGACAGAGTTCTAAACCTCTAGCAGTTCCAAACAACCAAGTAATTACACTCCTGGGCACTGACCCCAGAGAAATGACAACTTATTTTCAAACAAATACCTGAAAACACATGTTGATAGTAGCATTATGTGTTACAGCCTAAAACTGGAAGTAACTCTAATGTCTTTCAATAGATGAATGGTCACACAAACTGTCATACATCCACACCATGGAAAACTACTCAGAATTAAGAAGGGTGGACTACTGATAAAGACAACAGTTGGGAATAGCTGTAATAAAGAAAAGTCCAAGGGATTATGCTAAGTGGAAAAAAATGAATCCCAAAAGTTTACATACAATTTCCCTTAAACAACACTACAAAAAATGACAAAAATGAACAGATGGAGATGGAGAACTGATGGAGTAGTTGCCACAGATGAGGAAGAGAGAAAAAGATGGGTGAGATGAAGGTGGGTATTGTCACAAAAAGGCCAGAAGAGGAATGATGCAGTAAGGGAGCTGTTCTATATTTTGACTGTGGTGGTAGACACACAAATCTACCTGTGGTAGAATGAAAAATGCACTCCAAGAGGTACCCATGCTCCAATCCCTGAAATTCATAAATATTACCTTATTTGGAAATGGGGATCATTAAATTAACCTAGATTATTCAAGTGGACTGTATGTACCATCATAACTGTTGTTAATTAAAAAAAAAAAGGCAGGGGGAAATTTAATAGCTATATCAGAAGAAAATATATAATCATGCACCTTCATTTCTGTAACTTCATCTTTGCTGTTTCATTTTTTTGAAGAAATCTTTCTTCATTTTAAAATGAGCCAAATTATTATCCTTCACCTTATCTACTTACATTTGAATCCTTTACATTAATTGCATTGGAAGTAAAATGAGCCTCTGGGAATAAGTCTTAAATCTGATATGGAAACCATGAAAATCCTAGAGGCAAACACAGGCAGCAACCTCTTTGCCACCAGCTGTGGCAACTTCTTACTAGACACATCTACGAAGGTAAGGGAAACAAAAGCAAAAATGAAGTACTGGGATTTAATTTAAAAAAAAAAAAAAAAAAAAAAGCTTCTGCACAGCGAAGGAAACAATCCACAAAACTAAAAGGCAACCTACCAAAAGGGAGAAGATATCTGCAAATGTTATCTGAGAAAGGGTTATCATCCAAAAACTATAAAGACATTATCAAACTCAACACCAAAGAAACAACTAATCCAGTTAAGAAATGGGCACAAGAGATGAATAGACTTTTTCTTAAAGAAGACATACAAACGGCTGACAGACACATGAGAGGATGCTCAACATCAGTCGTCATGAGGGAAATACAAATCAAAACCATGATGAGATATCACCACCTCACCGCTGTCAGAATGACCAAATGAACAACACAGGGAACAACAGATGTGAGGGAGGATGATGAGAAAGGGGAACCCTCTTACACTTTTGTTGGGAAAGATAACTTGGAGCAGTCACTCTGGAACACAGTATGGAGGTTCCTCAAAAAGTTAAAAACAGGGGCAGCCCGGGTGGCTCAGCAGTTCAGCGCCTCCTTCAGCCCAGGGCGTGATCCTGGAGACCTGGGATCCAGTCCCACTCCCTGCATGGAGCCTGCTTCTCCCTCTGCCTGTGTCTCTGCCTCTCTCTCTCTTTCTCTCTCAGTGTCTCTCATGAATAAATAAATAAAATCTTTTAAAAAAATTAAAAATAGAACCGCCCTATGACCCAGCAATTGCACTACTAGATATTTACCCAAAGGACACAAAAATACTGATTTGAAGGGGCACATGTGCCTTGATGTTTCTAGCAGCTTTATCAACAATAGCCAGATTTTGGAAAGAGCCCAAATGTCCATAGGTCCATCGACTGTTGAATTGATAAAGAAGATATCCATATATATCCAGATGTAAAAAAATAATGGATTCTTGCCATTTGCAAAGATGAAGACAGAGCTACAGTGTATTATGCTAAGCAAAATAAGTCAGTTGGAGAAAGACAAAAATCATATAATTTCACTCATATGTGGAATTTAAGAAATAAACAAAAAAAGAAAAGAAAAGAAAAAGAGAAAGGCAAACTCAGAAACACATTCTTAACTTTAGAGAACAAAGTGAGAGTTACTGGAGGGGAGGTTGGTGGAATGGGCCAGGTAGGCGATGGGCCAGGTAGGTGATAGGTGTTAAGGAGGACACTTGTTGAGATAACATAAATGATGAATCACTAAATTGTACTCCTGAAACCAGTATTACACTATATGTTAACTAAGTACAATTTAAATAAAAATTTGAAACCAATGAACGAAAAACAAGTATTTCAAGCTCTAGAACAAACAGACAAAAAAAAAAAGGTGGATATGGATAGTTCCAAGTTTCAGAAGGTATGGAATTCTCACTGAGTTTGGAACAAATAAGTATTTAAGTACAATATGGTATGTCTTCAAAATATACTTAATATTAAAGTTCACACAAATATCATTAAAGTATCTATGAAATATAAACTCAAAATATATTTCCTGATGGAATTTGAAATATCAAATAAAGATACTCTATGAACAAAATGTTAGACTCAACATGAACCCAATATTGACCTATTCCATGATTAATATCATGGCTTTCTGTGAAATAATTATTAAATTACTGCATAGATATTTTTCCACATTATGTTTCAAGTAGAAAGATCAGGGTAGAGATCCCAGTATCTCCATTAAAAAAAAAAAAAAACACAAATAAATAATGTAAATTAATTTGATATAAAGGAATAACTAGTTCATTTGTCTCAGAACAATATTGTGACACCTAAATTTTTACCACCTGTATTATGGATTTGAATAGCCCTAATTTTTCTTGATTCAACAAAATGCATACATTAAGCCATCACAGTGTTAATTCACTTCTTGTCCTTATAAAAATATTAGGGCAATACCGACTAAAGCTTAATATGTTCATAATCCTCAGAGGAAAAAATGAGGTACCTTACATGTGACAAAACATATATGGAAGCAGTCTGTGACACTAGTCTGTGACACATATATATATATATATATATATATGTTTATTTATATATATTTATATATTTAATATATTTATATTTTATGTAATAAAATATAACATATATTATATACAATAGATTATATATAATATATTTATATATATAAACCCAGACATTTTAGAATCCTCTCCTATTAAGATGGTGAAGACTCATGTCCCACTCCTTGATTGCTTGCTAGATGTAGTGGCCGAGTCTCTAGGAGAATGTGCCAGAACCGATGGTTTATCATTTCTGGGATTGTTACAAGAGGGATGCAGCTTTCACCCTGGGTTCTCTCTCTTCTTCTGTTCCTGCCTCCCCCTGGGGTCACTTGTTCTCAGCAAATCAGCTGCCACCGTTAGGGGCCTGTTTGCAGAGAAGCCCAGGAGGCTGGGAACCTCAGTCCAACAACCACCAAGGAGCCGAAGCCTGCAAACAACCAGGCAGGCTAGCCTCCAAGCGGATTCTTGGGTCCTAATAGAGCCTGCAGTGGGGGAGTGCAGGCACAGCAACTATAATCTTGTGGGAGATCCCGAGCAAGAACCAACCAGGTACCTACTCCCAGACTCCAAACCCTCAGGAATGGGGAGATAATGTTTTTTAACCTGTTGATTTTATGAAAACTAATGCACACAGGAAGTGCGTAGGACATGCTGACACAACTCTGGTGTCCTGTGCTATTGCATCTCTCAGAATCTCATTGGCCTGTTCTTAAAACCAGGTCTTATTTATCTATATCTTACAGGATACTGCAAGATAGAGATAAATAATGTTTAACTCTTATCAAGTACCCGGAATTATATCAAGCAAATGGTCACAGAGAAAATAATAAATGGTACATATTATAATTTTACCATTTTTGAGTATTATTTCAAATAGGTCTTATATGTTGAACTATTTAAAAAAAAAAAAGAAGTAAAGAATTGAAATAACTCCTCTGTATCTCTGTTTTACAGCTTTCCCCAAGCAGGGTTTAACTTGAATAATTTTAACAGATCTTCTAAACCTGTTCAAAACTTAGACAAGCCAAGAAGGAGCTATTAATCCAGTCACAGAATGTAAAACATCTCCGTACCATAATAAAGCATTAGACATTTTAAGTCTAAAATTAAAAGGGAAAGTGTTAAGTCAAAACATTTTTTAGCCTCAGAATTTCTAATACCAGGTTTAGAATTTTTATTTTGTTGGTGATTAATCTTACCAGGAACAGTATCTCTCTCCCCTTCCTTGCAAATAATGCTGAGAAGAGAGTGACCTTTGTTATCTGCTAGCTTCTAAGTGGTCTTGAAAAGGTAAGTGGGGAAAAAAAAAAAGTTATATGTTTTATTATGAACAAAGCAACATAACCCTACCTTGGCAGCTAAAACTCAAAATAATGATGTATTAGGGACATTTTAAAAGCTATAATCAGGAGCTCGGCCCTCATGTTCGTTTTTCTCAGTAATGCAAACAAAAGATTTTGTTTTCTTTCTGAAGGACTGTACATTTAAATCATCTGAACAGGATTTTGCAATATGCATATGAAACTCACTCAAGCATCTGAAGAAGATTCTGCTTGTTTCTAAGCGTCCCCACCTTCTTCCCATCACATCAGAGGACACAGGGACTTCTTACCAAAGGATGTGGTGACAAAATGGACCATGTTCTGGGAAATTACAATTGTCCTAAGTAACTTTCTGTCATTGGCTGAATGAATTAGATCATTGAAACCCATGACCCTTGGATTCCTTTTATGTTAGATATTTTTTTTAAATTATTTTTAGACAATTTTTTTTTTTTACTTTTTAAAAAATAGTTTATTCATTTATTTGGAGGGACAGAGAGAGCAAGCGAGAGCACAAGCACGGGGAGAGGCAGTGGCAGAGGGAGAGAGCCTTAAGCAGGCTCCGTGCTCAGTGCAGAGCGCCACATGGGGCTTGATCTCATGACCCTGAGATCATGACCTGAGCTGAAATCAAGAGTCGGACACTTAACCAACTGAGCCACCCGCCCCCCCCCCTCTGCTGGACAATTTAATTGTTTCATATTATAAAAGTCTTCATCCAATAAACATGATTAGTAGCAGAAGGGAAAGCGGAGAGATTCAGATGTGTGACCTCGAGTTGTCAAAACTTGTTAGGACTGAGAATGTGGGGATACACCTAAGGGTGTAAGTACACAGGACTGCTTTAGGTAAGTATTACCAGAGGCAAAAAAAAAAACAAAAAACAAAAAACAAAAAACCCAGAAATCTCATTATTCATAAGGTTTTCGGTAACGTGGCACGACACGCTGACCTCTGCTCACCTTTAGCTCTGTAAATGAGCTAAGTGCATAAGCTTAGCTAACTAAGTGCTACTTTTGGCTTCTGCTTTTCTCAACTGAGAAACTAATGTTAGATTTATGATCTTCAGGTAGCTTCTTGTGATCGATTCTATACGGATGAGCACAGGGCTAATTTGATCATGATCTACCGACGCTATGGTTCTCTTTCCATGCCTTTGCTCTGTTGGGCAAGGAGCTCTTTAATTCCTCTGAGCATATGGTGATCTGCTTTCCTGAAACATGCAGATACACCAAGAGGACCGCAGCACAGAACACAGTCCTGAAGGCAAGTCCCCGAGAGAACCGTAGGATCTACGGAGACCCCGCAACTGCAAATGGTTTCTTGCCAAGAGACCTTTCCCCATCCTGAGAAAGCACCTCATTGTGTATTGTTTCAAGTGGAAGCTTCTGAGACGCAAGGCTGGAGGAAGGCGCGGAGAATGTGGCGAACAACTAGAGCTAATTCAGAGAAGAAAGATGAAGCTCAAGTGTTCCAATTTCCAACTTAGAAATTGCAAACTGTTTCCCAAAGAAGCAGCTGGATAAGTAATGGCCAGGTTCTATAATAATCCTGGTGCTACATTTTAATTACATTTTGATTTAGGTAGAATCTTGCAGGTTGGCTTTGTGTCCTGACCACATTCATCACACAGGTTTTATGAGGAAATATGCTCCAAATTCTAACAGTGGCTTACAAATGAACTTTGTAAGACTCCAACCTGTCTGCCATTTGGGAATGACTCGCAGCCCTTTCTTTTTATTAATAGTGCATTAAAATATTGGCCATGGGACAGGGCATGAGTTGTAATGCATTTAGAACTATAACAGTCTGGCAATAAATTGAGGGGGTTTCTATGTTTCTATATTTATGATTTTCAAGTTACCATAAAAGGCACTTTCCAAAATTTTTTCTGATCTTTCATCAAAAAGCACTGGTCAACACTAGCAATAGTAAGCAAAAGAAAAAAAAAATCTAATGACTTATTTCCTTGCTTCTATATACATTTTTAACCTGTTAAAAAAAAGGCAGTGAAAGTGTCAGCATAGATCCATTGAATCACAGGCCATGAAACAACTGCATTAAAATCAACAGGATTTGTAAGATTAAAAATGAAGACTAGCAGAGAATCCAGGAAAAAGCTGACAGATAGCAGTTAGATTTGTAGTGTTTACTGCAATTGGTATTATTAAAAGTTTTTTTTTTTTCAAGTGGGGAAATCTTATTTTTTTTTTTTTTTTTTAATTTTTATTTATTTATGATAGTTACAGAGAGAGAGAGAGAGAGGCAGAGACACAGGCAGAGGGAGAAGCAGGCTCCATGCACCGGGAGCCCGACGTGGGATTCGATCCCGGGTCTCCAGGATCGCGCCCTGGGCCAAAGGCAGGCGCCAAACCGCTGCGCCACCCAGGGATCCCTCAAGTGGGGAAATCTTAGATGTACACACCAATACTAGCATACTAGCCATCCTTAATAATATCACTTTTTTTAATGTTTTTATTTTTTATTTATTTATTTTTATTTTATTTTATTTCATTTTATTTTATTTTTTTAATTTATCTTTTATTGGTGTTCAATTTACCAACATACAGAATAACCCCCAGTGCCTGTCACCCATTCACCCCCACCCCCCGCCCTCCTCCCTTTCCACCACCCCTAGTTCGTTTCCCAGAGTTAGCAGTCTTTACGTTCTGTCTCCCTTTCTGATATTTCCCACACATTTCTTCTCCCTTCCCTTATATTCCCTTTCACTATTATTTATATTCCCCAAATGAATGAGACCATGTAATGTTTGTCCTTCTCCGACTGACTTACTTCACTCAGCATAATACCCTCCAGTTCCATCCACATTGAAGCAAATGGAGGGTATTTGTCATTTCTAATAGCTGAGTAATATCCCATTGTATACATAAACCACATCTTTTTTATCCATCATCTTTCGATGGACACCGAGGCTCCTTCCACAGTTTGGCTATCGTGGCCATTGCTGCTAGAAACATAGGGGTGCAGGTGTCCCTGCATTTCATTGCATCTGCATCTTTGGGGTAAATCCCCAGCAGTGCAATTGCTGGGTCGTAGGGCAGGTCTAATATTAACTCTTTGAGGAACCTCCACACAGTTTCCAGAGTGGCTGCACCAGTTCACATTCCCACCAACAGTGTAAGAGGGTTCCCTTTTCTCCGCATCCTCTCCAACATTTGTGGTTTCCTGCCTTGATAAATTTCCCCATTCTCACAGATAGATCCTACACCCAGGAGAAGACGAGAGTTAATCAAGATTCGAGCAGAACTCAATGAAACCGAGAACTGTGGAACAGATCAACAGAACCAGGAGTTGGTTCTTTGAAAGAATTAATAAGATAGATAAACCATTAGCCAGCCTTATTAAAAAGAAGAGAGAGAAGACTCAAATTAATAAAATGAATGAGAAAGGAGAGATCACTACCAACACCAAGGAAATACAAACTATTTTAAAAACATATTATGAACAGCTATACGCCAATAAATTAGGCAATCTAGAAGAAATATCACTTATTTTAAGAATTGCACTCTGAAGCTAGTACCGTTTTCTATAAAATGAACAGAGCATTTTCTTCCTCTAGCCATTCACACACTGCTCAACAATGTATGTTTTCAGAAATAAATAATCAATGTTACAGTCCTTAGAGATAGCAGAAGAAAGAATCCATTAATTAACGGTGAGCTAATCATCTGAAAAATGGAAACCAGATGTCAACATTTCTCATATATCTAGTGATATCAGATGTAAAAATACTTAATGGTGGGGGATCCCTGGGTGGCTCAGGGGTTGAGTATCTGCCTTCAGCCCAGGGCGTGATCCTAGAGACCCGGGATCGAGTCCCGCATCGGGCTCCCTGCATGGAGCCTGCTTCCCCCTCTGCCTGTGTCTCTGCCTCTCTCTCTCTTTCTCTCTCTCTCTCTGTCTCTCATGAATAAATAAATAAAGTCTTTTAAAAAAAATACTTAATGGCACTTGGTACAAATTCTATGAGAGAAAGGATTTCATAGGACTAAGAAGTATGATCCATGGGCTTTAACTGGATCATTCTCACATTCTCATTAAAAAACAAACAACAACAACAACAACAACAAAACTAACCTAATCTACCCTTTGATCCTTCCTTTTAATATTAAGTTTAAATGTGTAATATATGTTAAAAAGTTTAAGGTTTCATGCAAAATACCTAATGAAATCTTGATCTTTTATAAATAGGATTTATATCGACATCTATACCTAGAAGAGGTATAAAATAGTCAATCCATTTAAAGATATTTCTCACTAACCTAAACAGTGTTATCACCACTGATAATTTCTATATCTTGACAACATACTCGTCTGCAAGCCGTTGTCCTAAGCTTTTTTTTTTTATTGCAAATATTAGCAAAGTGAAGCACTGACAGTATTCAAGATGCCAAGACTTGATACAAGATCATTCTGAGGCACTATTCGAACTTGTGTAATTCTGAGAAGCATATTCAGAGAAATGTATCAGCTCCTTCGCCTATTCAAAATAGCATGGTACCACGGAAATAGAAAACGTAGTCAACAGGGATGTCTGGGTGGCTCGGCGGCTGAGCATCTGCCTCTGGCTCGGGGCGTGACGCCAGGTCCTGAGATCAAGTCCCACAAGGGGCTCCCTGCATGGAGCCTGCTTCTCCCTCAGCCCATGTCTCTGCCTCTCTCTGTGTGACTCTCATGAATACATTAATAACATTTTTTTAAAAAGTAGTCAACAATGCCTCAGGCTAAGATCAATTGTTAAAGACAGATTTTTGAGAATCTAAATACATCCATGATTGGGCCAAACTAATGACAAAACCAGCAAGCAATCTAAATACAAATACAATCCAAATACCTGCCCAAGTATGTGTCTCTCTCTAGGCTTTCATATACACCGGCTGTCAGTAGGTGGAAGCTAAAGCACAGTGGTCTACAGCATTATAGAGAAAGACCAATGAGAAAAGGGAATTTCTAATGTTTAGTGATAAAAGAACAACGGTTTATCTAGGATAATATGAGTAAGATTTAAAAGGAACGTGGTGATTACTAATTCAAAAGTAAAACTCTTCTTTTATGCTTGTCTTTGTGGAAACCTTTGCCTCTGTCTCCTAAAAATACCAGTGCTGCAAAAGAGATCTCCATTAAAAAATATATATATATATTTGTTTGACAAATGCTGTTGACTAAAAACATAGTTCTGTAAATCGACAAACACTATACTTTGTATTTGGTTAGAAATATAGTATTGTAATAATTTAATTTTATGAAGCTCAAGAAATGATGATGATATATTTTTACTGTTCTTTTTCTCTTCCACAATTTATCATTTTCTTTGTTCCTTGACCATGACTAATTAAACTTAAAAAAAAATCCGGAAAAGCATATTCACAAAATAAACTGGTATAAAATTATACCATTGTCCTTTGCCTTGGTTAATTTACTTAGTAAGTTTACTAAGCTCTGAAATTATCATACTTTCTTGAACTTTATAAATATCACGATTTTCAAACAAGTATTCATTCAAATAATATTGTATGTTTGACTCAAAGTGAATTAATATATTATAATTATAGCAACCTGATATGTGCACTTTCTATTCTTTGAATATAGATAAGGAGGAGTTAATCAGAAATGTCTAATATATAATTCGCCTTTTATTATTTCTCAGTGATGTGTCCTAGCAACAATGGAAGACCAGTGGTTGCCTTACTCTCTTCTCTTCTTGGTAAAGAAATAAAAATCTCATTTCAGAAGACTTATTTACTATCACTATAAAAATTGGTCGCAGGTACCTAATCATTCATTACCTTATTTTCTTTTTTATTGGGCAAAAACCCAACAGAACACAGTTAAATGTCCAATGTCAAAGTACTCAGACATTCCAAAGCCAAGTTTGTTTTAATGAGCTCTAATATTGACCATGACAATGCTTTTTAAACATATGTAAAAACTTTAATTCAATTAAAAAATGCTTTCCTAAAGTATGAACATCTGCCATAACTTTCCTAAAGTTACATACATGCAAGAAGTTAGAACAATATGATATATCTGTTATATATAGTAAGAAAAAATAAGACACTATTTGAGTTGAAAGTAGTTACAAAGTCAAAAAAAAAAGAAAAGAAAAAGAAAGTAGTTACAAAGAACATTGATATTTTCTAGAGTAAAATTCTATTCTTTGAAAGAGATTTTTTCTAATTTTAGGAACTATGCTTTCTGTAGTGGAAGGATATTGAAATGTTAAAAAAAAAATCTAGAATTTTTTCATGTCTTTCCAGCTCATTGACAGCTCCTCCTGATAGAGTGTACTGTCCGTGCGTGCCGAGGCCATCGGTAACCAGCGGCCAGTCGTGCAACCTATTTTCATCTGGGCTGAGATGCTCATTTCTCAGTGGTTTAAGGATAATTATGTACACTGGTAAATTTGATTACAAGTTATCAGCCCTGAATGCTAATGCAAAACCTAATACTGACATTCTCTTTGTAGAGAGATTTCCCTAAATCTAAAATACAATAAAAAAGTAGTATCTGGTTATTAGGTGGAACATTTATGCTAAGAGGGAGATGGGGTAAGTTCAGTGGGTAAGCACAGAGTCTTTGGTGCCAGTTGGTCACAGGTGGGTTCACAGCCTGACTCAGCCACATATTAGCTGCATGCTATTATGATGGACACCTCACTTCAGAAATAGCAGCTTTATTAACCAAAAAAATGAGAATCCTATTAATGAGAAGAAGAGAAATTGGTGTTGTCTAGCAGCAATGTCCACAATAGCCAAATTGTGGAAGGAGCCTCAGTGTCCATTGAGAGATGATGGATAAAGAAGCTGCGGTCTCTGTATACAATGGAATATTCCTCAGCCATTAGACACGACGAACACCCACCATTTGCTTCAACGTGGAGGGACCTGGAGGGAATTATGCTGAGTGAAGTAAGTCAATCAGAGAAGGACAAACATTATATGGTCTCATTCCTTTATGGAATATGAAAAATAGTGACAGGGAATAAAGGGGAAAGGAGAGAAAATGATTGAAAATATCAGTGAGGGAGACAGAACATGAGCGACCCCTAACTCTGGGAAATGAACAAGGAGGAGTGGAAAGGGAGGTGGGTGCGGGGTGCAGTGACTGGGTGATGGGCACTGAAGGGCGCACTTGATGGGATGAGCACTGGGTGTTATGCTATATGTTGGCAAATTGAAGTCCAATTAAGAAAAAAAAAAAGAAATCGGTGTCGTCTACTTTTATGGAGGAAATACAACACACAACGACATCTACCCCAGTGAACTAGAGCCTCAGCGAGTCAGCAGGTCCCCTTTCTCTTTTAAAGTATCCCAGCCACCTAAATAATAAGCCTACAGAGTTGTCGGTAAGGTCAATGAAATAATGCAAATGATGTGGTTTCCTGAATTTCTGTTAAACTGAAGCTCTTTGGTAAATGTTACTATTTTAACAATTATCACCACATTAGAAATCTGAAGATACCTGGTACCCAAAACAGCAAAAAAAAAAAAAAAAGTAATGATTACCAAATAAATGATAAAAATGCGTTGTGTTGACGTCTGTTGATATAGTTACTCTTCTCTTGCATTACCATTTACTTCAGGTTTGCCAAAAATAACACTAATCAAAAAGAAGTGTGAACCTTTTTGGTGCATGTTTTAAATTTGCCTTCTCTGAAAATATGGTTGTGACAGAAAGAAAACCACCCTGCATCTTTACAACTCCTAACAGATGCATGTCCTCCCACCAATATTGTGACAGTAAATATATAACAGATTCAATGATTCAAATAAAATAACCATGGTGCAAGGATGCCTTGTGCTGCCTTCTTTTATTTTTTTTCCCCTTTCAGGGATAATTACTATAGTTCAGAACTTAAAATATATGCGCTGAGTCATATGCTATTTTCCTCGCTCGTTGATACACGGACACTGCCTTCTGTCAAGCCCATGAGTTCAAAAAAAAAAAAAAAAAAAAAAAAAAAAAAAAAAAAGCCCATGAGTTCATTCTGGCTGTGGCAAACGTCCTTTAGGGGTCCCCTAAATAGATTTTTCTCTTCTGCTAATGTATCAGTTAACCTTCAAAATGTGGATGGTTTATTTCTTCTCAGGAAATAAATCAGTCCCCATGTTGCTCAATAGCTGTGGCCGAAATGGGATGTAATAAGGGGGAAATAGAAAAAGTACCGCTTGCAAATTGGTGTTATTTACATTTATTGAGGAAATGCAATATATTATGAGATATATCCTAGTGAACTGGAACCCAAATTAGTTAGCAACACCACAATCACTCTTCTAAAGTATCTCAGCTACCTAAACAGAAATGACTCGACACGGGTTTAGATTACCCCAGAGTGTACACAAGCATATTGTCCTTAAGGACACAGCAGCAGGGCCTGTGCTGCATTGAGCTCTGCATTATTAACTGATGTCGTGGGGATTTATTTGCGTTTTCTATCTTCAGAGTTCAACGGTCACAGCTGCACCCTTGCATGTAAGTTCACTCATTATGGATTCACAAATGGATATGGTCAGAGAGATTTCCAGGCAATCAATCAATATTCCTTTACTTATATTAATAATTGATACACTTTATGGGCATGATGGCGACGAAACTCAGGGTGGACCTAAGGACTCTAACTAAGGACGTAGTGCACTACCAAAGTCCCAATAAAGATGCAAACACGTCTGAAGGCAACACACAATACAATTGTCTATTAGAAAGTATCTGAGTAAGGTGCCTGGGGTGTCCTGGAATTGGCGCCGAAACGTGCGCCAAGCAGAGAAAGACCCTGCTCTTCTGGATCGTTCTGATGAGGCCGTGGAGCACAGATAGAGAGCAATTCAATAATCATGCAAATAATCATGCAAATAATTATCATAAGACATTCTAGATTCTGGGGCAGGGGAGGCTGAGTAGTAGAAACCCACCTTGGGGTGGTGAAGGCATTCTTCTGAAGGGCCATTTGAGCTGATGTGATAAAGACAAGTGGAGACCTTCCAGGTAAACAGCCTGGAAGCAGAGGGAATATTCCGGGCAGAGCAGAAGGTAGGTAGGACAGCTCCAAATGCCTGTAGGCATTGAGGCGACTGAAGGAGAGCCCCGGTGGCTGACTCCTGAAAGAGCAAGAGGTGAGGCAGGAGGGAGCCAGCTGGCGGAGGACCTGGAGCCCCACCTGGTCACCAGCTCCAGTCCATCTTTTAGATTATATTCTCAGCCCCAGACAGGGAGAAGGCATGGGAGGGTATTTGGTAGCTCAGCGTCATGATTCCACTCACATTCCCATCTTGGCGTAGCAATAAATGGGGAGGGGGTGACGAGTGCAGATCTAATAGGATGGTGATGTGAAAGAGGGCACTGCTGGTGAAGACACGGACAAGCGGACAGATGCTAGAGGTCGTTAGGAGACAGCGTCTATGAGGGACTGAATGCGCCCTCAAAATTCATCTATTAAAAACCCAACCCCTGGTATGATAGTACTTGGAGGCGGGACTTTGGGGAGGTAATGAGGTTTAGATGAGATCATGAGCATGGGGCCACCACGATGAGACTGTCTTTATAAGAAGATGCCAGAGCTCAGTGGTTCTCCACCGACGGGGGGCAATGAGCAAGCAGGGGGCCACAAGCCAGGAGGAGGACTCTCAGTTCTCACCAGAACTGAACCCGCGGGCACCTAGATGGACTTCCCAGTTGCAAGAGCAGTGAGAAGGGAACATTCTGGGTGCCACCTGGCCCATCGTATTGTGTTAGAGTGATCCAAGCAAACACTATACCCACAGAGAAGGTGAACCACATCCAGGAGGAGGGAGTGAGCCGTCAAGAGTTCTTTTTTTGATGACTTGCTTCAGTAATAGGTGCCGTGGAGCCAGGAACCACGGAGGAGGCTATATTTAGGTTGGTGGGTGCTGGGCGGTAACCACATTCAGCTGTGGCTGGAGCCTAAGCTGTCTTCCAGGCTCCAAGCAGTGGTGTCCCCTAAGTGGCTAGATTTATAGGTCTACAAATCAGAGGTGTCTGGGTTCGAGATACTCTCTAGGAGCCATCGATTCCCAGTAACAATTAAAGGTAGGTGCAGGAGGAGTCAGGAAGAGAGCGCAGATTAGAAAAAAATAATAATAATATGAGAACCAAGATTGTCTGGCTCTTCAGGATCTATAACATTTAAAAGCTTTGTAAAAGCAAAATGGATTGAAACAGAGCAGCCGCAGAGGAAGGGGCACAGGAAGGGGTGCACCATCCACTCCATTTGACGTTTTCTTGGAGAGGGTGGACAAATGCATCAGTGCCTGAGGCTCTAGGAGCTTAAGGGAGATGGAAACTGAAGCGTGCCCGTGGATTTAGTCCCCCCGGAGGACACGCAGTGTAGCAAGGAGGCCACACACTTGACTGGGGTGGGCTGGGAACCGTGTCAAACTCAAGAGAGTAAAATCAAAGACTTTTCTGCCTGAAACAAATTTTAGAGATCATCTCATAGCTTCTCTACTGTCAATGCTCCCCCTCCGCCCTCCAACGTCATTCCATCTGGAAGCGAACAAGACTTGAGTTACCCTGAGAATGCTCATTTTGTGTTCCCAACTCAGAGACAGCTGATACCAGGGGAAAGATGGTGCGTGCACAGAAGAATGACGAAACACCACGCAAAAGAGATTGGGGTCTGAGGAATTAAGGGAATCCATGGAAACACAAGGAAGAAGTGTGGAGGCTAAAAGTGCTCAGTTTGAGGAGTCACAACTCCAGGAGAGTGGGAATGTGAAGACAAGGAGCCATGAGGATGCTCCAAAGGGAAGAACAGACCCTGAGCCTACGGGATCAGCTGGGTCCAGATGACTTTCTCAGGCCTTGAATGCCAGCCAAAGGATTTCAGAGATTGCTTAGGTAGAGTGAAGAGCTTTTGATGCATTTGGTCAGGAAAGTGGCAGGAAAAATTTGAGTATTTTAAAGAAAATCAATCCCTTTTGCCCATCGCTGTGGAGAAAGAAGGAATCAAGAAAAACAACAGAAAGAAGTTACTGTTTTTTTTTTTTTTAAGCAGAAAGTGAAAATAAATAAATAAATAAATAAATAAATAAATAAATAAAAGCAGAAAGTGATGTTTTGTGTGTACGCACAAGATCCGTTCATATTTTGTACCAAAAAAAAAAATGAACTTCTCATGTTGTCAGTCATTACAAGGATATCTTGAACCATGAATAATTTGAGAATATAAAGAAAACACGATGCTCGTCACACTTCTCTCATGAAACTTCTGATTCTAGAAGGAGGAAAAATATAAATGGAAGTTATGTGCTGAAATAGTTATTCTCACATTTTCGAGAAGCCAGAGAGTGAGACTGAATTTGCAACAGAAAATAATTAGAATGAGACTTTTATTGAAAATCCTAATGCGTTCCCAGGGTCCTGGATTTTCAGTGCCCTTGACATTTCTTGGGTTTTTCAGTCATAAAACAACAAAAAATAAGAATCTTCCATCATGGTTACAACCTGGGTCTGAAATTAGAGAATCAGAAGAGTCAGTGGCAACACAGGAGACATGGAGTGTGCGCTTGTTTAATTACAAAGTGACAAAAAAATAAAAATAAAAAAAATAATAATAATAATTACAAAGTGACCTCTATGCTCCCCATAAGAAAATGCAATTATCATGACATTGATAGGTGAGGTCCTCAAATGTTAGCATATTTTCATATTTGCATATACCCACCCCTCAAGATATACGTGTGCAGTACTAAATATTTTGGCTTTGTGTTTGCATTGTTGGCAAACCATAGTTAAAAATACGGACAGGTAACTAGTAAGATAGGCGACAATGTCAAAAATAATAAAAGCAATTTGAATATTATGCTTATTGGGGAGAATAAGGTTCAAGAATCACTTCTTGCTCCAAGAAACAAAATACAACCCCAAGTCAATATTTCATAATAACTGAGGTCAAACACTCACATACACAAACACAATTGCATTTTCTGTTAAAAATTCAGTAGTATGGTAGTAGAAGTTGGTCACTTGTTTTTTTTTTTGTTTTGTTTTTTTTAATTTTCATGGTGATACCATGGAAATTAGTCCCCACCTAGTATAGTCTTGATTCATTTTTTTGTTGTTTTTGTTCCTTAGCTGAACAAACTAGTGAAAATTAACTTGTATGACCTGTGTGATCATAATCGAGGCCTATAAGGAAAGAAGCATCTGTGCTGAAAAGGCCAGTAAACACTCTCTGAGCAAATCAGCGATATTGGGAGCTTTGAAGTCGTACAGAAACACACTACTTGCTTTTAAGGGGACAAAAAATTCAAATTAGCATTTTTGCCTGAGTCTGCTTTCCTTAGTCCTGTTAGAGTTTATGAATTTTCTCGTGTTTAAATATTTATGTACTTATTTATTCATTATTTGAGAGAGAAAGACAGAGCCTCTGTGGGGGGGGGGGCAGGGAGGGAAGAGAGAGAGAAAGAATCTCTCCCCGCCCCCTCCCTCGCTCACCTGAAGCTGAAATGAGGCTCGATCCTAAGATCCTGAAATGATGACTTGAACCAAAATCAAGTCAGATGCTTAACTGACCGGGCCACCCAGGTGCCCCTGACTTTCTTGTCCGAAATGCTGTGTCATCCATGGTCCTCCCCACTTTATTCTCAGTGGTCTCGTCTTCCTCTACTCAGTTTCCTCATTGGCATTTTAAACTCTTTCTTCCTATTGTCAAGTTTGAGACCTCAGACTGCTCCACTTTCTTTAATTTTTTTAGAATCTCTTTTTTATTTGACACAGAGAGAGAAAGAGCAAGTGAGCGAGCAGGGGTACAAGCAGGGGGAACAGCAGAGGGAGACGGAGAAGCACGGTGGGACCAGGGAGGGTCTCAGCCTTTGACCTCAGCAGATGCTAAGTTGTGCCAATGGTGGAAGAGGGCTCAAGGTGGATCTGCACGGGCCACCCACAAGCAAACTTATTTGAAAAAGACTGACCATAAGGTTCTAGATTATTAATAAATTCTTACAGTCATAGAATATACAAATCACTGAATACCAGTGATGGAAGCAACCTCAAAAAACAGTACTAATTCTCAAATCATATTCTGTATAACATACCTGAAAGCTGTATTTAATATTTGTTTTTTTTTGCATGAGTATGCATGTGTTTTCAAGAAAGCTTTTATTTATTTATTCATGAGAGACCCACAGAGAGAGGCAGAGACACAGGCAGAGAGAGAAGCAGGCTCCATGCAGGGAACCCGATGGGGGACTTGATCCTGGGACTCCAGGATCATGCCCTGGGCTGAAGGCAGGCGCTAAACAGCTGAGCCACCCAAGCATACCATCCTGGCCCACTTCTTGAACAGTTTTTACCTTCTTCTTATGAGACAACTCTTGACACAGGTACTGAATGTCACGGCTCGTAGCACCACAGTCTCACTTGGGACATTCCCCACCCCCCCTTATTCTTCCCTACGTTTCCCCTACACATATTCCTATCGCCTTGAAAACACTATATGCGATGCTTAGTATTTATTTTCTGCGTGTCCCAGAGGGACTATAAGATCCATGATCCATCAGTGCAGGGGTAGCTGTGACCCTGTTGTCACAGATAGAGAAAGAGTCCTCGAAATAGTGTTTGAAACTTAGCAGAGACCCAATATTATTTTTAAATCAGGATTTCACATTTATTCTTATACGATTTTATTTTTGTGCACTTATTGCAATCATTCCAGTCTGTGAAGGGCATTTAATTTTTTATCTTGTAATCCAAAATGTAAGCTAAACCTAGCTCCTTTGGTTAACTTGGATATTCTATATACATGGCTTCAACAGAATTTGCTGCAAAGAATCCTGTTTTTTCACAGCCAACACCAAGTATAGAGCTGTGCAACATGCACATGTTAATCAGGATGGCATTCTTCCTATAAGGAATCTTCTGTGAATATTCTATTAAAATAGTATCAATTAATGATGGTATAATCCATACTATAGAACGTCCCCAAATTATTTTGAGAAATCTGTCAAATTCGTGACTGAAATCAACACATAGCATGCCTACATTTTAAGTTCATTTTACTAGTTCCATGATAATATATATTTTTTTCAATTTGATACAACTGATTCATGGTGGTGACTTTGAAAAAGTATTTCTTTTTTATAAGAATTCACAAATTGTGGACTAAAAAGAATTTGATATACAGGGATTGGATTCTACTTCTCTAAATGCTTTAAAAAATGAGGATTCTTTTGTGTCAATTATATTCTGGGCTTTTTTCCCTCATTCCCCTGTATTTCTGTCTCTTTCTCTCTCTTTTTTCTTTTGGCTGCGAGGATTTAAAAATCATATTAGCATGTTCTTCTAGAATCATGATCTTGAAGTTTTAAAAGACTTTAAGCGACTGGAGAGCCCAGCAACCTAACTGTGAGATAGTCTAGAAGAAGCACAGAAGACTTTAAGGTAAGATTTTAAAAGGCAAGTTTCACATTCTTGAGCCTACATGTAATTGCCCTGAGACTTGGAAAATGCTGTTTCATGTCTCTGAGGTGCAATTTCTATATAAAGGCAAGTGATATTCATTCAGTTTACCTCCCATGAGTCAACAAGAGTTAATGGATACAGATACACATTAATACACATCATATTCAGGCAAAAACCTATTATTGCAAGCTCTTTGAAGGAAGAACACACTACATTATTTATTGTCACATTTCCTCAATACCTGGAAGAGTATACTAGTTAATACACTAAAAATACATGCTGAACCATAATGCATTGCAAAATGGAGCCAATAATTCCATTTTTATTAGGTAGCTCTTTGATACCACTTATTATTATTATTATTATTATTATTATTATTATTATTTATTTTTTTTGAATTAAGCCTCCACAATGGGCAAGTACTAACAGGTATTCACTCTCAAGAAGTTGAAGGAGAACAGTGAGATATGGAAGAAAGGGAAATCCTGTCTTCAGGATCTCACAACTCTCTAAGAAAGTGAGCAGAATTATTAATATGTAAAGTGGTGTTTGTCTTAGTATTCTAGTAGCATCCTTCAAATACCTAGAATTTTATGTACTAAGGAAAACTTGCCCACGTACAGGGGCAAACATACAGCCCAAATATGTCAGTGCCAGCCTTAACCTCTGACTTTAAATGCAACAACTTCAGAAAATGAGTAACTTTTAACATGACAATTCAACTTTTCAAAGTCAATATACTCCACGAGAATGTGAATCCACATTAACCTTTAAACAATGACTTAGCATTTACTGATTAGATTTTATTGCACTGTGTCATCAGAGTTAATTTTTCACATATATATAAAATAAGGTTTTAAAATTCTGTTATGTTAGAATCTTGGGGAAAATTCAGGCAACCTAGCAGGTGGCACAATACTTTCTCTGTGAATTAGTAAACATAATCCATCATGACATGTGCTTAGGTCTTGCCCCGATGTATCAAGACTCACAGACACAGATCAATGCAGAGATTGTATTTGTCTTTTCAGGACTGCATTAATACCTGTGCTTTCTATTTTTGGGAAAAAACACTATAAAAAAGTACAATAAATAATAAATTTTATGATCCAATGGGTGAAGGGAGATGTTTTTATTTTGTTTTGTTTTGTTTTTTGTTTTTTGTGTGGTTTTTTTTTTTTTTTTTTTTTTTTTTTTTTTACAATGGCTTTATCAATATTAGGCCATTCCTTGAAAAAATAGCAAGGGATCTCAAAAGCATCATGTGAGTAATGTCTTTGTCTACTGTGGTGGACCACTTATCCTATTTAAATTTTTACAGATGTCAAATGGTTTGATGGAAGAGAGGATGATCATTTCTACTTTGAATATATGATGGATGTTCTGATCCAAAATAAGTAAAAAAAAAAATGGTGGTAAGAATATGAAGAAAGAAGATGATTACACCAAGTACAGACTTACAGCAGGCTTTCTGGGTTATATTTTCCTATACACAAATGCAAGCAAACAAATAGTGAATGAAGAAATAAGCCTATAAAAGCCTATAAAAGACCCAACATATTAAGGTGTCTTTATCCATGTTAATTTTCTTCCCCTTTCAATCACATTGAGGATAGCTATTTCTATATTATAAGGGAATAATAAAGCCTAACAAACTGCAAAATGGCAAATTGACCATTAGTAGATCACTTCATAGTTCTATTTTATCTCTCAAAGCCCATTTTGAAGTGTGTTTGCAGATACAACATTAGAAAATACTAAAATACTATTTTCTAGACCATAATATATAGCATAATAAAAGTCTCTGATTAAATTCCTATTATTTTTGAAACTTTTAAGTTATAATTCATGATATCCTACAGAAAATTCTATTTTACCTTTGATTTTCATTAGATAATTTAGATGTCAAGAACTGGCAGGCAAACTAATCATTTGAGCTATCTTGAATGAGAAATAATTTTAAAAAGATGACAACTCATTGGGTATAATATGTGAGCAAGTATGACTTGTAGAATAGATGTCAAGAGACACTGGTTTGGGTCCCAGCTGTACAGTTAATATTGTAGCTGTCACTACCACCATCTTCTCTAAAATCACCATGTATCAAAGTATATTCACATAAATTGCTTTTTATCAAATAATATATATTAGGTAAGACATATAAACTTATTTTTCTTATCTCTGAAATGAAAAGGTGAGAACAAATTAAGCACAAACAAACACGAGGGCATTTAGTGCACCATTAAAAATACCATTTTAAAGCAATAAGGAAAAAATAAGTTATCTCAAAATTATATTAGTGATATATATTATATTAGTGATAATATAATATTACTGATATATATTATATTAGTGATAATATTAATGATATATATCACTATATATTAGTGATATTTTTTTAGCCATATAGAAAAAATAAAATTAGATTACTAACACGATACAAATGTAAATTTTGGAAAGTATACAAATTTAGATATATGCAAATAATGCACTTGAAAAAAAAGCAATAGGAGGGGCCCCTGGGTGGTGCAATGGGTTAAGAGCCTGGCTCTTGATTTTGGTTCAGGTCATGATCTTAGGGTCATAGGATCTAGCCCTGTATCAGGTTCTTTCCTGAGCTTGGAACCTACCTCAGGTTCTCTGTCTCTCCCTCTGCCCATCTCTGCCCACTAGCCCTGCGCTTGCACATGCTCTCTCTCCATTAAAAAAGAGAGAGAGAGAGAGAAGCAATAGGAGAAACTTTTGTGACTCTAAATCAGAAAGAATATTGCAATTATAAACTAGAAAACACAAATGAAAACAGAGACAGGTCCAGCTTTATAAATAAAAAAAATACACATAAATGAAAACATAAAGTCTAAGTCAAAGAAAAACTATAGAGACTCTGTAACTCATCTCTGTGATGAACATATAAAATTCCTGAAAAGAAAAATGCAAAACTCAATATGAAATTGTGCAAAGAAAATAATTATTTCATGACAAAAGAAACAGAAAATCTTATGAAAAGACATGCAACCTCAGCTGTAATATAATTAAATCTGTATGCTATTTTTCACTTACATTTGGGAAGAAAAAAATTTAAAGTATATTGGTAATAAAGTTTGAAAGAGAGAAATTCTCATAAAAATTCCTCGGTTTTAATTTTTTTCATAGATTTTATTTATTTGAGAGCAAGATTGAGTGAGAGTGAGAAAGTGAGAAAGAAAAAGCACGAACAGAGGTAGGGGCAGAGGGAGAAGGAGAAGCAGACCCTCCTGTGAGCAGGGAGTCCAACGATGGGCTTGATTCCAAGATTCGGGGATCGTGACCCACGCCCAAGGCAGATGCTTAACTGACTGAGGCTCTGGCTCTCCATTAATTTTTAATACAATAAATATCCATAAGTAAATCCCATATAAAGTACGGCTCTTTAGAGCCACCAAGAATATTTAAAACTACAAAAATAAAGGTTCAGAAACAAAGATGTTTGAAAACCACTGGCTGGAGTAAAGGTCTCTCACATTTATCTCTGGCTTTATTTAAGGAAGGAATTGGAAGATGGGGAGTATTACAGTTTTCACAAGTGACCTTTTCTCTCTCTCAAAATTAATCTCAGTTTGCAAGGAGAGTGGTTTCCTTTTTTTGTAAAAGATCTGTATCTTATTTATTATTTTAGAGAGTGAATGAGAGAGAGAGAGAGAGAGAATGAGTGGGAGACGGGGGCAGAGGGAAAGAGTCTCCAGCAGATTCCCCACTGAGTGCAGAGCCTGACGTGGGCTCTATCTCAAGACCCTGAGGTCATGACCTGAGCTGAAACCAAGAGTCTGATGCCCAACCGACTGAGCCACCTACGCGCCCCAGGAGAGTGCTTTTCATTCAAAGTACCTAATCTCATCCCTCTAACATAAACTGCCAATGGGAATACTTTGATTGAGGACTATAATCAAAATCATTTCTTGTTCTGTTCATGTTTCACAAATATTCTGCTTTCGCTCAGTCAACTGAAGCAATATTAATACTCCTCTCCTTCAGGTTGTGATATGGTTAGACAAGCCCGAAATTACTACAAAATGGTGCTTTAAAATATGCTCAAAATGCTCACAAATGCTAAATATAGAAACAAACTTTTATCAGTTAAAGAATTGTGTGGAGGGGGCATCTGGATGGCTCAGTCAGTTAAGCATCCCCTCTCTTGATTTTGGCTCAGGTTGTGATTACAGGGTCCTGGGACTGAGCACGATGATGGGCTCCATGCTCAGTGACGAGACTGCTCAAGATTCTCTCTCTCTCCTCCTACTTCCTCTGCTCCTTCTCCAGACACATGTTCTCTCTGTCTAAAATAAGTGAACAAATCTTTTTAAAAACGAATTATGTGGATATTACAGTAGATAAAACTTGTCAAATAAGCATCAAACCCTATTGTGTAATTTTATATATTTGATCCTGTCAGACCTATGGTTTTGACATAAAGAACATCCCAAATCTCCTCCCTGCCCATTGTTAGCAAGATCCTTGTTAACTTGTGACAGAAAAAAAAAAAAAAAAAAAAAAGAATATAAAATCACTGAGATGGTACATACTTTAGTGAACTTACTTTTAATTTTACGTCTTTACCTGGGAATTATTCTTTCATCCATGGAAATTTGCAAACATTGTCTAGTTTAATTTTACTGGCCTTTGAAATACATTTATTTTTCTATTGTTCTCCTTAAGAATACATGAATAATTATCAAGGAATGCAGAAACTAAGCCAAAAAAGCATTATATATCTTCGTAGTATCATTAAAAATGCTCAAGACGCTCCTGCATTGTGAGATATTTTTGGAAGAGAGGAAAACATTGACTTACCACCCAAATTAGCTTAGATTGCTGTGTTTTAAGTCATTAGGAAGACAGCCTTTCTTTCTTAGATTTGGTAACAGCTTTAACATGAATTCTGTCACAATCCTGCAATAAAGTAAAGTGCTATCTCTGTATAGTCCCCTTGGGTCTGGGCGGCTCTGGTTGGTCTGAGCAACAGGGCACACAGAAGTAACACCCTGTGATTTGGCAAGCCTGGGTCTCAGAAGGCTATGCAACTCTCTGCTCATTGAGACTTGAGCCACCAGGTGAATCCATGGGCTGCCGCCATGATGTAATAAAGCCCACGTCACTCGGAGAAGCTATGGATAGTCATAGACTGATAGGCCCAGCTGAGTGACACCTTCAAAATATATCAACCTCAACCCCAGATACACAAGTGTAGGAGCCCGTGGATAATTTCAGCAGCGAACCAGTTAGGAAACCTCACGCCTTTTATGTCTTCCCTTATGAGGCTCCAGAAACATGAAGCAGAGATAGGCCATGCCCTCTGGGTACTGAATAATTCCTCTGTCCATAGAAACGGTGACCATGAGCATGAAAGTGGTTACCTTATACCAATAAATATGGATTTTGTTACACATCAATAGATCTGGAAGAGATTATTCCCTTTCAGTATCTTTGTCACTTGTATATGGCGTTCCCCTTGTCCCTACACTTCCAACTTCACACATAGAGCAGAAAAAATGCAACATCTCTAAGTCTAGACTGTGCTCTAATGAAAAATATAAGAATGTGTCCTCAAACAGTAGTCATGGGGAAGCTGGGTAGCTTGTCCTCCCTCTCCTCCTTTTTTATCACAGTATCTCTAATTCAGGCCAAAGAACTCAACTGAATAGTATACAAAGGGACAATGCAGGGCAGCCCAGGTGGCTCAGTGGTTTAGCGCTGCCTTCAGTCCAGAGCGTGATCCAAGAGACCCGGGATCGAGTCCCACATCGGGCTCCCTGCATGGAGCCTGCTTCTCCCTCTGCCTGTGTATCTGCCTCTATCTCTCTCTCTGTGAATAAATAAATAAAATCTTAAAAAAAATAGGGGGGACAACAGACAACACTGTTACTTTCAAAGCCCTAAATATCATGTTCAAACCTCTTTAAAAATCTGAAACCATACTTTAAGGATTTCCTATTATATCATAATATACTCTCCTCAAAAGGATAACTTGTGAAGGGTTCATATTTAGGCTGCAACAATTCTGACAACCGCCTAAAGCTATGGTTCGCCTCCTGTGGAAATGTGACCGTAGATCGAATGCCATACCAAAACCCACGGTGAGACACAGAAGTTCCAGGAGTTGTATTACATGCTGAAAAAGCAAGAAGATTGTGTTGTATGGCAAAACTAGAACATAATTATTTCCCCGGGGGCACTGCCATAGTTGGATTACCTTTTATCCTATGGAATGTAACTTCCATACAATTAGCAACGCTGTAAATATAATGGTTTTCAATCATGAATCTATAACAAACACTTATTAACAGGAAAATATAAGTTATATTTAGTTGATGACAGACACAATTAGGGGAAAGATATGTTGCCAGAGGTATGCGCTCTGATACTGGATTTTTTCTCCAGCAACCCAGAATATATCCTGTCCCTTCCTCTCCTACCCGGTTCCACCCCTAGTTTGTCTTTTAATATTTTTTATTTTATTTTATTTTATTGAAATTATTTAATAATCTTTAACATATTTTTCTATTTTTTTTTTTTTTTGCCTTTTCCCCCATTGTAACATCTTAAGTTTCGATAAGACATTAGGCATCCTTTAACACAAATTTAAAATTAGGTGCACACAGGAAGCAAAGAAGTAATGTAGATGAGAAAGCTGAGGGAGCATAACCGCAGAATCATGACAAAGAGAACTGGGGGCCCATGAAGAATCTCAAAGTGTGCAGCGCCAACACCTTCCAAAAGGAATACAATTGGAATATTTCCCATACACCTGACACCTGACACAGCAGAGTGGATTTTAAAATATACAGCCGAAACTGGGAGCTTTACAGATTCACTAAGTTTTGTCCTTAATTTCATTTGTATGATATTTTAAATAATTTTAAAAATTACAGTAGAATGAAATATCAAATACGTTTTATACCAAGTTAACACATGGGCAACCATTAACTCACTGTATTATCCAGTTAACTTTTGTAGAGACCTCACGATAAAGCTGCTTTAATCATTCCTGTTTAGCTGAAGAATATTCCGAGTTTGCTAAGTGCAGTCTTTAAACATTGGGTACCCATTATTTGGTAATGAAGGTTATTGTTTTTTTTTTTTTTTTCCAATTTTTAAAAAACAAAATGAAACAAAAGCGTACTTTGGAGACTGAAGTTAACATAAGACTAACATCTTTTATTCATAAGCCCTAGTTTTCGACTTTCTATCAATTGAAATTCTCATTTTTCTAATTGAATGATTCTAAACAAATTAGAGGTAATAATATTGACTCTCAATTATAATTATATTGGTTTTATATATTTCCTATGTGGAGAGTCTACAAAAGATTTGATATGGCGTGACGTTTCAATTTGTTACCAAAGTGAAAATCAGCGATCCAATTTCCAAATTTTATATGCTATTTTTTTTCCTTTTTCTCTTGGATAAGCTATGTCTACGAATTTCAGAATCTAATGGCTAGCAACCAAAGTAATTAATTCTTTTAAACATAAATAACTTTTATTTTTGACATGGAAATCATCTACATAGATAAATCCATATTTAAATGAAGGATCCAAATAGCTAGACCATAGTTCAATTTTCTAAACATTGCATCATTCATAAAAAAAGGCAAATAAATATTAAATGGTTTGCTTCAGGGTTGTTTTTGTCAATTGGCATTCTATTGGTCTTGATAGTGTTGGGGATTTTACATCAAATTCTTTAATTTTTAAAAGATTCATTTATTTTTAGAAAGAGAGAGCACTAGTAAGAGAGGCAGAGAGAGAAGAAGAGAGAGAAGCCCAAGAAGACTCTGTGCTGAGCGTGAAGCCCACTATAGGGCTCGATCCCATGACATTGAGATCATGTCCTGAGCCAAAACTAGGAGCTGGTGCTTAACCCACTGTGCCACCCAGGAGCCCCTCCATTGACTTCTTTAAAGTAAATAATACTAATACTTCCACTAATAGCAGCTAATGTTTACTGAGTGCTAATTATGTAATCAGATAACTGTAAAGGGTTTAAGATTTCACCTTGATTTTAAGCCAAGGTAAAAAAAAACTGGGTAACAGGTTTTTTAATAACCGGTGACATAAAACATGGGATTCCTAACTCAGACACCAAAGATCTCGTTACTCAGGACACAGCATATGGCATGAGTTTGATGTTCACGTTAGTCTTCTTTGCCCCCCAGGTATCATGGGGACCTTATGTAATAGCTCGCATGCATACTGCACATGTATACATACATTGGGGAGTGTCAACCTTAGAAAATCCCTATCTTTCAAAGCTAGTTCAGAGCATACATGCTCAATCTTTCCCCAGGATGGAGACATTATCTTTATTATGTGGTAAAAAAATAATAAAATAAAATAAAATAAAATAAAATAAAATAAAATAAATAAAATAAAATAATAAAATAAAAATAAATTTTCCCTCTTTCATGAAAGGAGATTCAATCTCTATGATCTATGATTTCCCCTACCTCTATTGATTCTATCTCTGATCTATGGTTTAAACAAGGATGTCAACGCCTCCTGCTCAGAAAATGTGCAGAAACACAAGAAAGTCACAGGGAATGTTCCCTCCAAACACGTTCCAGGTGGCATGCTAAACAGTTTACCTATAATAACTTGGTTCATCCTCACAAAAGTCTGAAGCAGTTTTGACTCTTGTATTTACTTTATAGAGGTTATGTAGCTTGCCAAAAGCCAGAAGACTAACTTGTGCTGAAGCCTCGGGTTGAACTCAAAAGGTCCCTAAATCCAGACACTAAGTTCTTAACCACTGCACCATCTTGAATCTTAAAATGTGCAAATGTAGTCAGTCAGTATGTTAGCAATAGTAATCGCACTATTAGAATACTATTATTCTAATAGCAATTAGAATAGTAATATTTCTTTTAATATTAAACATACAAGATTCTAAAACACAGTGTGAAAAGATAAATGTAAGAAATTATTGTGATATGCTATTTTAATAAAATCGTATTTTGACGAGAGCCACTGCAGGTTAGCTGCTTTCTGACATGCAAAGGCAATTTTGCCAAGACTAAAAAAACTTTATGGAAAAAAATATGAATCTGATGTGAGTTAAGAAATGCTTGTGAGATTGACTTTCAACTTATCTTTAGAGTACAACAATTTAAGATATTTAGCTTAATTTATTTGTAAATATATTGCAAGTGTTTGCTCTCTAACCCAGCAGATAGCATGCCTTTTCTAAATTCTGCTTTTTATTTGTAATTCTGAGCCTTTAAACAGAATTTGGCCGTTGAGCCTACAAGAGATTTCATGTCTATTAAATCCATTCTATTTCATTGTATTTATTCGAGATAAATCTATTTATTTACACAACTTGCTCTTTGATCGTGCAGAGATCCTAACAACACAGCACACCAGGGCCAGTGCTGCATGATTTATTGCCATGGAGAAGCTCAAGCAATACCCAAACTGTGTGGAGGACAAAAGCTTCTCCAGATTACCTGCAAAGAAACCCCATGGCTTTCAATGGCTGCAGTCCAAATACACTTAAACTGAATTAAACTGCACCCAAATACTGAAAACAGATATTAAAATGGGATTCCACCAAATATTCTGTTCACCAATGAATTATTTTGTTTTCCAATACTAGAAACCATGGATACAAATGAATTAATGTTTGCAAACACTTCCTATAGGATCTGGCATGGAAAGCTTTATGCAAAAACCATAGAGGAGTTTGTTAAAAAATATAAAAGACAGGAATCCTAGATACAGTCAACACTACTTCCTTTTGCATCTGATTTAGAAATTGCCAGACATCACACAAATTTCACATGGAAAAGTATGACCAGACACACAATGTTTGCATGCAAGGAACAAAGTATTTTTAAAGAAAGAAATGCAGAATGGTGAAGAATAGGGAAGAAAAAAAGAAAGGAAGAAAAGAAAGCAAGACACTGGGAAGGATCCCAGGGCTGAGCCTGGAAAGATAAGAGCCTAAAGCTGGTATTGCCATGAATCATCTGTCAGCCCAGTGCAACCTTGACCCGCAGGAGCGGTTAATAAACTTATTGGCCGCTCACAGAGCGTCAGCTCTACTAAGCTCTCTAAAACGTGACCTTGTTTAAGCCCCACCACACAGGTGGATACGGGAACTGTTATTATCATCCCATTTCATGGCTGAAGAACCTCAGTCAGAGGCAGATCCAGAAACTGGGCTGAAAGGGGACTACAGCATTTTCCATTGTTTCTGAGATTTCAGCCTCACATCATGCTTTGTATTCTTTTTTTTTTTTTTTTTTTTTTTTTTTTTTTTTTTATGATAGTCACAGAGAGAGAGAGAGAGAGAGAGGCAGAGACACAGGCAGAGGGAGAAGCAGGCTCCATGCACCGGGAGCCCGACGTGGGATTCGATCCCGGGTCTCCAGGATCGCGCCCTGGGCCAAAGGCAGGCACCAAACTGCTGCGCCACCCAGGGATCCCTGCTTTGTATTCTTGATTACAGAATGGAAGTTGACTTCCTTAAAATACTTTGGGAGTTCATTCAGGACCATAAACCATGTTTCCTACTTTTTTTTTTTTCTTTAAAGCTTTTTATTTTATTTATTTATTTATTTATTTATTTATTTATTTATTTATTTATTTTTTAATAAATTTATTTTTTATTGGTGTTCAATTTGCCAACCTATAGAATAACACCCAGTGCTCATCCCGTCAGGTGCCCACCTCGGTGCCCGTCACCCAGTCACCCCCACCCACCTCCCCTGTTTCCTACTTTCTATAATCATTAGGAATCTCTACACGTGCCAAATATACATATGTTCATATTTTCCATGATCAGCAGAAAAGAAAAAGGCCCAGACCCATCTTTGTGAAAAAGCTTCTAACGGTTACATGTCACCAATTTTTTCTTTCATCAGGACTAGCTGACTCAAAATATGGGTCTTTGAATCTAATGACTTAACCATGTAGGTTCAGCTTGGCATCAGGCGTAGCTACTGATGGAGTCTAAATGCACCACCGGAACAAAGCAGTGCTAATGTACACACTGACTACAGGCACCAGGGAAAAGGCTGACTCACTCAATTGGCTCATTTTCTGTGGGAAATGGGAGCAAGCCATAGAAGGGAGGGACAATAATATAAAGGGATCCCAGGGTGACCAGGAAATAAGAGGTATTGGGAATAACAGTGAATATGTAGGTGGCACCAGACTAGAGCAGACAGGAATCCATTGGGACATGGCATCTTCCTGCATTTGTAATCTGCCTTGTCAATAAAATTATTGATTTTGGTGTACGTGTGTTAGGTCTCCATAGGTATGCGAAGTCACCTCAATTGCACAAATCTGATTTTCTAACTCAAGGTACACATGCATTAGTTACTAAATGAACGCATGGTTGAATGAATCAACCAATCTATCGATCGATCAATCAATAAATGCCTTAACTAGTTCTCAGCATTATTTTCCTCAGATTCTGAAACCTAGAAACTGGGAATCATCTCTATGGTAATTTTTTTTTTTAAGATTTTATTTATTTATGAGGTGGGGGAGGAAAAGAGGGAGAGGGACAAGCAGACTCTGCAACGAGCGCCTCGCCCATGTGGGGCTTGAGCTCATGACCCTGAGATCATGACCTGAGCCCAAACCAAGAGTCAGAGAGTTAACTGACTGAGTCACCCAGGGGCCCCTGTATAGGAATTTAATGCATGATTTACAAGGACTTTAAAATCAAGAAAGACCCTTAGTGCACACCAGGCAATATTCAAAGCACTCTGCAGTATCAGCTCAGTTAGTCCTAAAAGATCCTGAAGGGTCACACCCTCGAATTATCATGCCCAGTATATGGATGCTGAAAATGGAATACAGCCAGGCTAAGTGACATCCTAAAGACCTTCTGCACACATCCATGATCACGACTAAGGCTGAGATTCCAACTCACGGAACGTGTGGTGCCGGAGGGTGCGCTCTTAATTACAATATTGCCCTGGAATGTGTTAAAAAGCTAAATGTAGAGCAAGGAAGGAGACACACACAATACACACACCGTGGAGGAGCAGAGTTACAGCATACGAGTAAAGGAAGAAAAATGAAAAGGAAAATAAGTTGGCAGTGAGGAATATCCAAATACTAAAACTAAAAAATCCCCCCATCCCATGGAAATGAGAGACGAGGCCTCCCTACATTTTCCACAGTAGCATTTCATGTTCTATAATCCTATCAATCGAGGAGGAATTGAGGTTCCATAAAGCTCCAAGGGACACTTGTGCAAGAGAAAAAAAAAAAAACAACTGTAAGGTCGCAAATGCAAGGAGTTCAGAGGAACTTGATTATGAGAGGGCTAGCAGGCTGGGAAGGGCACCAGCTTCACCAACACCAACCATAGCTCAACCCAATTGTAAAACGGGCTGTGCTTATATCACGTAAGATCCGTCATAGACCTTTTTTTTTAATAAATTTATTTTTAATAAATTTATTTTTTATTCGTGTTCAATTTGCCAACATATAGAATAACACCCAGTGCTCATCCCACCAAGTGCCCCCCTCAGTGCCCATCACCCAGTCACCCCCACCCCCCGCCCTCCTCCCCTTCCCCCACCCCTAGTTCGTTTCCCAGAGTTAGGAGTCTCTCATGTTCTGTCTCCCTTTCTGATATTTCCCACTCATTTTTTCTCCTTATATTCCCTTTATTCCCTTCCACTATCTTTTTTATTCCCCAAATGAATGAGACCACAAAGATCTAAGGAAGATCATCGCCATCAACGTTCCCAAAGCAATGCAGAAATAAATACTTGAAAAATCTGTATCGAAGATGTCTCTGTAGTTCAATAATCCGATTAAATATGTCAGAAAAAAAATTTGAGAATGAAAAATAAGTCACAACCTGGAAAATTATGAATGGAAAGGGGATCAAGGCCCTGCCATGTGCTACATCTTGATGGATATAATTTAAATATATGCTGCAGTCATGGGTTTGCATAGCATGCACTCAAATACTGAAATATTCATGTCGACAAACAGTATTAGACATAAAACGCCAGTGAACTCACACGAGGTACAGTGCTTAAATTACATTCCTAATTTTGTCGTACTTAAGAATTATTTAAGAGTATCATCATCCTTCACATATTTGATTAATAAAATGATTCCTGTTAGTTCAAACACAGGAGTTTTCCACGACAATTTTATGTCTTTTAAATCTAATCTCAGGTGTGATTTCATCTGTCAAGATAACTTCAACTTAGTTAAAATGCTGACACGTATCTACAGCTAATATTTTTTCTCTCGGTGTTATAGGACTTATAAAGGAAAAAAAAAAATACGGCTGACTCCAAACTGAAATTTTACTTTCTTTTCAATCAACATGCCCTTTTAAAATGGTGATGGGGGGATCCCTGGGTGGCTCAGTGGTTTGGCACCTGCCTTTGGCCCAGGGTGATTCTGGAGTCCCAGGATCGAGTCCCGCATCGGGCTCCCGGCGTGGAGCCTGCTTTTCCCTCCTCCTGTGTCTCTCTCTATGTCTATCATAAATAAATAAATAAATAAATAAATAAATAAATAAATAAATAAATAAATAAATCTTTAAAAAAAATAAAATGGTGATGGATATTTTTCCAACAAATGTGATTTATATTGAGACCTGGATATTAGGGTTACCGATAGCTAATGACAATATTTTTAGAGACGAAAAAAGTTACATGACCGAGGTTTTATCTTTTTAACACTAAGTGTTCAAAATCTCTCAAGTCTTTCATATGTCCCTCTGCTCCTGTATTAACTCTCTCTCCAACTTCCCTTTGGCCTCTGCACCTCTCCAACCGGCTTTCTGAGTGTTCCTCGCTCCGTGTATATACCTACACCTTCTCGCTCTTTGAAGTTTTCATTTTCTCCTTTGTCTCTCGGTCTATCTCTTTCCTATGTCATCCCTCTTCTCCTTTAAACAAAGAGAACTCTAACCGCCCCTTTCTGACCGTTACCCAATCGGCCTTTCATTCAATTAAAGTGTGTGCTTTTAGGCTGGGAGTTGAGTTTATGGATTGAAATGTATGGACTGAAGAAGAGCTCGAGTATATCACTTTGCAAGACAATAAGGAGGCACTGTGTGTCTTTTATTTGGGATTCTTGGTTCTCGGATATTCTAGCTGTTAGACATTGGAAGGGCGAGAGAGCAGTAAGCACCTGAGTTCCATCCTGCTGGGAATACACTGAGGACCTCACCGTCAAAATCACTGGCACAGGAGAGGCTCTGATGGCCGTGCGAAGACTTGCTCACCATACAATTTCTATGTATGAGAGACTGCATGATGTCGTCCCCACAGCCCCCCACTTTTTCAGACCCTGAACCACTCATTCTCTGCAATTATGCCATCGAAATCTACCTAGAGGCCCTCCCCGTACTCCGGGCTTGTCAATATCTTGACTTCCAGTGACACTGGTCTGCACCGTACTCAGCTTCTCTCTATGACCATCCACCGGATCTTATCTTCCAATGTGTAGGCCTCGCTGCTTGCCTACCACCTCCAGTCTTTTCAGCTCATTCCCGTTATTATCTCCATTTTAACAATTTTTGGACCGTCCCTGAATAGTGGTTCAGTGATTCTATCATCTGTTTTTTTTTTTTTTTTAAGATTTTATTCATTTATTCATGAGAGACACACACACAGAGAGAGAGAGAGAGAGAGAGAGAGGCAGAGACACAGGCAGAGGGAGAAGCAGGCTCCATGCAGGGAGCTCGACACGGGACTCGATCCCGGGACTCCAGGATCACACCCTGGACTGAAGGCGGTGCCAAACCGCTGAGCCACCCGGGCTGCCCTCTATCATCTTTTCATAGTACTTACATCCACCAGGTCCTCACTGTCCTGTTTACTCCATGTACAATTATTAAAAATATTCTCTAGCATACACCCTCAATTCATTTAACTCTCTCTTCCTTAAATACTTAAATGCATCATTTAACTACATTGTAACACTGGTAAAATCGAGCTCTTTGTCTACTCTATGCCTGTGTCCATGCTCACTGGTTTCTCGTCAATTTTATGGTTATTACTCAAAAATGTGCTCCCAATACCATAGAGACTATACAGTCTAGCTGTATATTCAATATTCAATATTCTCTGCTACTAGCTGACCCTTTCATACTTTTTTTTTCTATCTTAAACCTCTAGCAGTTATCCCCCATCTTTAACACTCAATTAATAATCATACTTCTTATTCCACAAGAAGGAACAGCCAGAAATGTAAGTTCTTACCATCACAGGGAACTGACTACTTATATCTTTTCCATATTATCTGCTTTCTCTCTCTTTTCTTAGAATTATCAATAAGGGGGCCTGGGTGGCTCAGTTGGTTAAGTGTCTGCCTTAGACTCAGGTCATGATCCCAGGGTCCCAGGATCGAGTCCTATGCCTGGCTCCCTGCAGAGAGCCTGCTTCTCCCTCTGCCTATGTCTCTGCCTTTCTCTCTGTGTCTCCCATGAATAAATAAATAAAATCTTTAAAAATAAATTAATTAGTTTAAAAAACAATTTATAAAGTTATCAATAAATATATTTGTGATACCATGAAATTCCAAATAATATATATGTGCATTAGACTTCTTACGTTCTTGAGAGATGTATTCCATCAATCATTCTCTCTTGCTTTTCCATCCATTATTTTTCTCACTTTCTTTAGCTACGTCTACCAGTATATGAATATACTCCATACTGGCCCCAATTCCCTAACTATTTCACCATTTCTCTACTTTCTTGAATACAAAACTTTGGGAATGGGCTACCTATACTCACTATCCCCTTTTTTCTTCCCTTTTTTCTTCTTTGTACCAATTGTAGTCGATATTTTGCTATCATCACTCCATTAAAACTATTCTTCAGATGATCAGTGACCTCCTTGTTGTTAAATACAATCGTCGGTTCTTGGTGTCATCTTTCATAACCAAGGACAAGCATCTAGATAGTTTATCGGTCTTACTTCAAATTTTTCCTTTTGCTTCTAAGAATTTGAGTCCCCTGGATTTTCTCCTACCTTACTGGAGACCCTTAAATTTTGAAGAGGATCAGTTTCTGAACCTCATTACTTTTGTATCTGGGAAAGTGATCTATGTATTCTCATGGTTTTAAAATAATAAACATATATTATTACCTCACCAATTTTTACCTCTAGTGTGGCTTTATCTGCTGAAATAGACTAAAATGTTCAATATCCAACACATCTTATCTACATCCATCTCTACTAGCATCTTAATTTTGATATTCTTCACCACACTTCTCAACCCCATTTCTCTTGAATTCCTCCCCGTCTAAGTAATAAGTTTCAAACATCTTATAAAATTTATGAGACGAGGGGCTATTTTCCCTATTGTTGCATAAAATAATGAATAAGTTAATGTATGGATAATTTTAGGGGCATTAGATCTGGGAAGACTTTTTAATGAGCTGGGCTATTTTTGCATGCTTTAGGGCAGTAGAATGAGGGAAATCTGAGTTTATATATAACACTCTGCTGCACTTCAGTTTCTGAGAACTAAACATCTCTCTTTTAGGGATAAAGATAATCCAGCAGATTCATGTTTCACCTTTCCTAAATGTTTTAATATTTTATGTGCCAGCCTTCACTTTCTAACAGGTATGGGAAGGCCATTTGCAAACAGATGGTTCCCTAAAGAATTCTTACTAAATTCTAGCAGTAAAGCCTGAAGCATGCCAGAAGAAATGTATAAACATGTTTATTAAAAACGCCTATTTTTACTTCCATTTCATAAGAAAAAAGAACATTCACATTCACAGAAAACATACTAGGAGGGACTTAGATTAGAAAAAATGTAGCTTTGAGGTGTGGATACAGGAAAGTCTTGGGTGACCCTGTCAACAATGCCATGCTGCCACACACAGGACCGCTTTTATTAACACAAGCACCGTTTCTTGTTTTCCTTTCTTTTCTTTTCTCTTTTTTCTTTTCTTTCTTTCTTTCTTTTTTCTTTTTTTTTTAACTGCGAGTGTTCAGACTGTGGCTTTCAAGTGATTAATATATTTTCGAAATTGCAAAAAAAAAAAAGGATGCAAATTCTAGATTCAGCAAAGTGGGTAAGTTGAGGCCTTTTCTATTATTTTTCTAAGACTTAGATTTCTCTGTTAATATAATCTTAGAAAAAACATGTAGGAAGAAAACAATGGAATCCATAATATCATGAATTTATTTAGCATAGTTCCTATGCACATACATAGAGCTTTCAAAGACACAGTTTGGAAGTTAGGAAAAAGAAATTAGGTTCTAGGGGAGTGGTCTTTGGTTGTTTGTGTTTTATCTTGCAACTTCAAAAGGGAAGGCCCTTCCAAAATTTCTTAAGGGCTCTCACAGCTCATTGGCAATATACTTGTTAACGACTAGCTTATTGCATCTGGAGGGCAGTGTTTTATTTACTTGCCCAACCTGGAAAGATGAGTATTAATAATAGGCTTTGGATGGTCTGTTTTTAGTATGCTTTACTACATTTTCTATGGATATCCTTAATTAGGTCAGGCAATTTGACATACTTGGGAACATCTTTTTACTAAAAAAAAAAAAAAAAAGAAAAAAAAAAAAGGGAAGAATCTTAATGTATCTGTCATTCATAAATACCAAGCTAGATGTTAGGAACAGTAAGAACTTCTCTCCCCTTCTCTCTCTTCTGAATGTCTCCTCCATTCTTGTTTCTACTGATGCATTTTTTTTTCCTTTTTCTTCTCCCAACTGGTCTCCTTTGTTAGTATTGTTCTAAATGGTATAATTGAAATGGCAATTATTTTCTAGTTTCTGTAGATCATATAGAATACACTACATAATAACAGTGGCATAAATCCACATTTATACAATCCATATGTATTTAATCTGATACCATATGGTTTGCTAACATTATGACACTTTCAGTTCCAATTATGTAATTCTTAGAAACCCAAAAAGTTGCTTTAGCTCTCCATATCAAAGCAGTTGACTGAAATGTAGGTTTATTTATTTTAGAATTTTTAAAAATCTTATTTATTTATTCATGAGAGGCACAGAGAGAGAGAGAGAGAGAGGCAGAGACACAGGCAGAGGGAGAAGCAGGCTCCCTGCGGGGAGCCCCACGTGGGACTCGATTCCAGGACCCCAGGATCACGCCCTGAACCAAAGGCAGGCGCTTAACCACCGAGCCACTCAGGTGTCCCTAAAATGTAGTTTTAAATGCTGTTATTGTTTTGTTTTGTTGAGTCATTTGCTGCTTTGGTAGTTTTAAGTATTTTTTCTTAGGCATAAAAAGAGCAACAGATCCTTTTTGTCTCAGTTTTGTTTTTCAACAAAGAATGCTGTACAAGTGAATTAAAGGACATTTCTTTTATTTTCAAAAGGATTAATTATAAATGATATTTGTTTCTCTGGCTAAAAATTGGTACAAAATGTTTACAAAAACTATGGGAATATTTATACAGAATGTTCTTTAAGCTGCATTGTTCTGAGTCTTCTTTTTAAAACATCATATACCACGTATTTAAAAATTTGAAAGCAATGCAAAAATGTTCAAAAACAATGTGTTCTATAATTCTGTAAAAAGAGGGCTCAAGTAGCTACTCTAACACTTTCAATATGATGAAATTAATAGACACTGCAAATATGTTCCACTTTCGTGTCTTGGATATCTTAAAACAAAGCAAAACAAAAATGTGATAGTCTAGAATAATATAAAATTTACATTTGGGGGAAAACTGTGGGATTCTTAAGGTATCCCTTGAAATTTTAAATATAATAGCATAGAGCTATCTTTATTTACTTAGCATGTGAATACAAAATTCCTTTTTTGGAAAAAAGATTTAAAAATAAAATATAGAAGCTGTTAAATATGTCAGTTAAATCAGGTTGCTAATTAATACAGATATAATAATATTTATATATAGATGATGATATTGTGATCTCAAGTTCAAATATATTTTTCATGAGGTAATAATATCATTGGAAGTATCAGTATGTGTAGGTATGCTTTTTCAAGTAATTATACATACTGCTATTATAAATGAATGATTAAAATAATTCTTTGAAAAATAAAATTAAATATTAAACACTTCTGATTATCTACTTAGCTTAAACATCATAGAGGATTCAAAACTGTCAATATCAAGATTATAAATGTCCACAGTTAGACTATTGAGGAGCAGACCTTTGAGAACTGAAGTAGGAGAGATCTATTAAAACAATATAATTGTGGTTATGGAAAAGGGCCAGTTCTGGATACTTACCACTCATTCATTGGTTAAGCAATAGTTTTTCATTCTGTATAATAATCTCTCTTGAGTACTTGCTGTGTAATAGAAACCAACATTCTGAACAAGAAATCAGCATGGAAGTTCTAAGTGGGGTAGTGAAGCTGATTTACCTAAGGGCCTGATGTAGTGAGGCATATAGGCCAAACAGAGTTAAACTGAATAACAAGAGAGGGAAGGGAGAACCTGAGTAATATAGGAAGAATATAAATATTGAACAAGAACAATGTTTTTCAATTATTTTGGGTTACAAATGCCAAGTTAACAGCACATACCATGACGTCATGAAATATTCGGTAAATATATGATCCCAAAATCATGACAAAAGGAAGGCTGAAGTGTGAGGGAATTTGGGACCCAGTGACTCCAGCTTATGGGAACTTACTCTGTGGTCATGGTTTTCTTTTTTTCGTATCATTTGGTTTATAACCTTCTTAACTGAAAACAAAGGTTATTTTTTAAATAATAATTATTATTACATCAGATATTTTTGATCAAAGATTTAATAAGAGATGCCGACTTTCAGCAGTTAGATGCATTATCATATAGTGCACTTCAAATCCCAATAAGATACATAATTTTATAATTCTATTTTAGAACTAGAGAAATAAATATAATCAAAATAAGTTGCAAAGGTTACCAGAAATTTCAAGAATATGCCCTTGTATTATTTTTGTAGTACTTATTTTATGTTACTATGTCAATGCCTTAAGCAAACTGATCATGCATGTAATAATTTGTTTCTGAAATAATTCTCAGGACATAAAGTGTCTATAGGTACTTTTAAACAGTATTGCCCAAAATTTATAGAAAAAAATAAATATCCTTGGGGCTCCTGGATGACTCGGTTGGTTGAGTGGCTGACTCTTGATTTTGGCTCAGGTCCTGATATTGAGGTGGGGTTGGGGGAGGGGATGGTCATGTGATGGAGTCCAGAGTCAGACTCCCCGCTCAGCTGGGAGTCTTCTTGAAATTCTCTCTCTGCCCCTCTCCTGGCTCTCAGTCTCTCTCTCTCTAAAATAAATTTTAAAAATAAATAAACAAATATCCTTGCCTAATATATGTCTTCAAATGTAATAAAGATATTCGATGCAAGGGTATGTTTTCATTTTTTTAAAAATGACAGATTTAATGTAATTTTTAATGTACTTAAATACATTTTGAATATGTCTTTATAATATATATATATTTTTAAGTTGGAGTTAGGATTAGTGGAGTGGTTATCTCTTATACACCAAAAAAAGTAATATATTTTAATAATAGTTTCAGAAAAAAGCAAATTCATTTAATAGTCTTTCTTAAAGAACAACTTTTTTACCCTAAAAAGATAAAAATATTTGCCAGTAAAATTCAGTTAAAAGGAGCTCAACAATAATCCAAAAGTTAATTTTTTCTCTTCCCTACTTTAGGTCAACCAGTAGAAATATCAAAGTTTATTATTATTATTATGATTTTTAATTCAGTAGCATTTTAAATACAATGCACAAAGTAAATATCTCTACTATTTATGACATTCAGTAAAAATTTGTTACATTTCTTAAAATTATAAGTAATCCTGTCTAGCATTTTATTACATTTTTAGTAATTTAATTTATATAACTGTACCCATTTACTCAGATTATAATCTGGATTTATTTAGCTTCACAACTGATTTTGCTACTGAATCACTAACAAAAAAAAGTGTCCAATTGCTTTTTTTTGGAGACTTTTTTGACAGACATCATTTTCTGCCCTAATTATAACTGTGTGTATACTAATTATGAATTAAAAAATAATGTTAGCAAAGTACTTTGTATCATTTTTTTAAAGACTTCATTTATTTATTCATGAGAGGCAGAGAGAGAGAGAGGGAGGGAGAGACACAGGCAGAGGGAGAAGCAGGCTCCATGCCGGGAGCCCGATGCGGGACTCAATCCCGGGACTCCAGGATCACGCCCTGGGCCTAAGGCAGCGCTAAACCGCTGAGCCACCCGGGCTCCCAGTACTTTGTATCTTAAAGAGTGGTTAGACCTAAGATATTTTCTTTTCATCCTTAGGTTGGAATGCAATTTATTACTTGGGAGCAAAGCTTTAATCTCAATTTATGAAGTGGTATATTATTAGTGATAATTTTGAATGATTAAATTTAAGGCTTGGAAAAAAGCTGCAATAACTTAGAATTTCCATTATTACAAAAAAAAATGCTATCTAGTTACAGGACACTTTTATTCCACTTCAACTTCTTATACTGTATTTTTAGGAGATGGTAAAAAAAAAATCAAGATTTATTTAGATTTACTATCCTTAGTCACTCTTTTTTCTCTTCACATTATTTACTTCAGCTGTACAGGAAAAAGGCATAACTCCTATACCTTTGACAAGTGTTGGGTGATTGTGCAAGAAATGCTGAAAGTTACCAACGTTTGCAAGTTTAGCAACCTGACATTCTTTTCTTATTTGTAGAGAGACGAGTGCTCTTAACAACCTAATACCACACATACACACACACAAAAAAAAGAATAAAGAAAGAAAAAAGAAAGCTCCATAATAGTTGGATGTTATCGTACTTAACTTTTTGAAGATAAAATCTCCTGTTCACATGAAAACCAACCATCATTAAACATGGAGAATTTGTATATATTAATATGTAGTATTTATATGATATATAAATATATTTTCATTGGATTATATATGTTTTAAATAATTGTGAAAAGATAGCTGTCGTGTGTCTCCTGTCCTCTACCATCCTTCTAGACTCCACCAGAATTATCTCCGTCTTAAGTCACTGCACTATTCTCGTAACTAGAGATCTTTTATCTTCAGATGTTACTCCCCGCTACTCATTCTCTGGCACATCAACCAGACAACTGTTTTTAATATGTGTATCAGATGGTGTCAAACTCTTTCACATCTGAACTTAGAAAAGCTTCTAATTCATTATTTGGCTTTCAACCTTCTGCATAAACTGATTCCTGTATAAATCTCCAAATGCTTCCCCAAATCTCTTTTTTTTTAAAGATTTTATTTATTCATGAGAGACACACAGAGACAGAGACAGAGAGAGACACAGAGACAGAGACAGAGAGAGAGAGGCAGAGACACAGGCAGAGGGAGAAGCAGGCTCCATGCAGGGAGCCCGACGTGGGAGTCAATCCCAGGACTCCAGGATCACACCCTGGGCCAAAGGCGGCACTAAACCTCTAAGCCACCAGGGCTGCCCCCAAATCTCTTACTAGTTGTGTTTCACTCATGCAGGTTCCTCCCCCAACTTGCTCTAACCAATCAAGACCTCATAATTTATTTGCACTTTTTGGCCTATGGATCTAGAGAATTCTTTCCCTAGCTCCTTTTCAGTTTTCATGGTGTGCTTCAACAGCATTGCCTCAGAGGGGGGTTTTCCAGCTGTCCTGCTTAAAATGACACCTCTTCCCCTATACTTTTTCTCAAAAAGATCTGTTTAGTACCTTCACAGCATTTGCCAACAACAAAACTGTCCCATGATTATGTATTGTTTGTTCATTTATTTTTCCTCAAGTAGCATTCGAGTCCCAGAATATAAGAACTAAAGTTTTCCTTGTTTATTTTTTGTATTTTCAAAGTCTATTATAGGATTCAATATATTTTTAATTTATTATCCCCTTAGGAGAAAGAGGAGGCAAGAAAAAAAAAAAAGGTTTAAAGAGAGTAAACAACGTGGCAAAAGTCATACAATAAACATTTGGTTGAGACAGAATTGAATACGGGTGGTCTGACTTCACTGTCCATGACCTAAACGTCTGCTTGGGACTGTCTTCTAATTATATTTAAGAACTATCTCAACCATCCTGTCTTTCTCCTTTGTTTTATAAGAGGAGAAAGAGCATGCATCATTGACATATCTTCCTAAGAATGTGTATCGAGCTAGATGAGAAACTGTGACTGATATAAATGTCTTGTCTTCCAAATCACGCTTCTTCATCACACTACACTGTTTTCCCTTTAACTCTTGGAGCTTTATTCAAGCCTGGAAACTGTAATTGTGTTTAGGCCTACAGCATGAAGGCATGATCAAGGCAATGGATTTCAAATGGGAAATAAGACATACAAGACAATTAAATAACAGCTCAGCATCAAAGAGTATATGAACCAGGGATCAAGATCATTAAGATCCATTAATATAAATGTTTATATTTGTTTTCCACAGCAGGGGCATGGATCATACTGAAGATTCTTACTGAAACTCCCATTTTTTAAAAGAAGAATGTGAGAACCTCAGTGAGACTATTTCCCCTGGATGGAGTCAGATATGATTCCCTTCAACAGATTCTCATCTCTATCTGGCATAACAAGTCATCCTCAAACTTGTTAGAGCCTTGACCCTTGAAATTTAGTACAATACACTTCCACCACTGAATCACTAACAGATGAATAAAGAACTCCGCCATGAGAAGTGACTCTCTGGACCCAGATATATGTACAAATAATTTATTTTATTTATCAAGGGAGCTATATTTCCACAAACAGTCAAATTTGCCACAGAAAATAGGTCCATTATAAAACTCTAGCAGATAACTTTGATCCTTGACTTCTGCCTGTCAATCTGCCATTTCACTAATAGTTTCCTGAAACAAGTCAACCTGTAGGTTGAATCCTTTCAAAAGGATCCCATGAGGCAGATGGACGTCACCCTTCTTGATCTACCCTCTTTGAAGCTTGCTGCAGACAGATTAAGAAATATGATTTTCACTTGACATTGGGTCAAAAGCCAGAGCCAAGTCTGAAAACAGGTCAAAGAAGCCAATTCGTCAGCCAATGGTCAGGAAATCCCCTGAACCTCAGGAACAAACAGTCAAAGAAGAGTTTGGACTGGACTACAGTTCTTGACAGGGACTGATGACTAGCATACACCAAATTCAGGATCTGGAGCTGGGACTAAGTGAACCATATCTCAGATGGAAAACCTGCTTTATGACATACTCTCTGTTAGGTGACAGCATGATGATTAGTTTCAGCTAAGTAAGTTTGATGTAAAGAGATAATTTTATAAACAACAGTAATACAATAATTTATATAGTACTAAGGTTTACATGATCTCATCATGACCTTCACAAGACCATGAAGTACACAGGCTAGAAATGTTTATTTTTGTTTTCCAGTAAGAAAAGTAAGAATCAGAATAGTTAAAAACTTTGACAAGCCTATACAGTTGCTTTATGGTGAAGTTTGAATTCACATGCAGTCTCTTGAATCCAAATGCTATTTTCATTCCACTATACCATATCAATCTAAGTAATTCAGTTCTCAAAGTGAATTGGAAGGAAACATGAAGCAAAATGTAATATTTCAAGGAGATATAGAATGAATCCAAACATATGAATCCTGAGATAGAATTCAGATTGTAAATAACCAATCTTGTCAAGATATAAAAACCATTCTGAGCTATAAACTGAGATGTGATTTAAATGTCATATTTGAATAACAGTCCTCTGATCCATTATCTGCCATACATTTCATGATCTAATTTTAGAGAAAATAAAAACAAACAAGTTAACCCTTTTTTTCATGTCAACATACAAAAATTGAAAAATACCCTAGGAATTTGAGAATCAGGAACTAAAGTTTCCAGTGAATACTTTTTTTTTCCCCCAGTGAAGAATTTTAAAACTATTTTTATTTCCTTATCCCTTATCCCTTAGACCATTAGAATGATCCATTTGTAATTAAATATTAACATGAAAAAGAACTAACAGAACACATATTTGAAACTTTGCTATAAGTAAAAAAATTATCCATTGCTGTGCTATTTGTAGAAAACTTATTATTCATTAATTTATAAAGAATAAATTCTATAAGAAATGGAACTCAGACAATTTTTTTTTTTGTTAAACACACTCATTCTGACTTCAAACATTACAACTACCACTCTCATAAAAACAAGGTTAACTAATTCAGCCAGTAAAATAAAACAAACTGATATTCACTTACAATGTAAAGATCTATATGAGTTGAACAACTGGGGATAGAAGCACCACTTGACAACATTTCCCTTTTCCTTTTCTATTTTAATAGAAAAATAGATGATTGTCCAGATGATTGCCTTGGTCTAACATTCAGGGGTTTTTTTTAGTATTTTTTTAAATTTTTATTTATTTATGATAGTCACAGAGAGAGAGAGAGAGAGAGGCAGAGACACAGGCAGAGGGAGAAGCAGGCTCCATGCACCAGGAGCCCGACGTGGGATTCGATCCCAGGTCTCCAGGATCGCGCCCTGGGCCAAAGGCAGGCGCTAAACTGCTGCACCACCCAGGGATCCCTAACATTCAATTCTTAATAAATAATGGAATTTCCAACATTATCAAGATTTTGTTTTATTTTCATCTAAATATCTAAGTGCCCTACATCTGTTAAGATAATGATATTTGACCAGGAAAAAAAAAAGTGTACCTATTGAAACTTAATTTAGGATTGGAGAAAAAAATAACTCTATACTTAATAAATAAAGTATAAAACTCAGGAAATTCTAGTCCCTACAGTCTACATACAATAAAGGTAATAGATGTACAATTACTAGTATTAAGATTTTGTTTTTAGTCTGCTTAGACTAGATTAGAACATAGAAATATATTAATCCCTTTACCCTTTCAACATTGTCCAGACCTAGAGAATGCACTGGCTCTACAGTGGTAACTTCTGTTATTTATTTATTTATTTATTTATTTATTTATTTATTTATTTATTTTAAAGATTTAATTAATTAATGTATTTATGAGAGGAACACACACACACACACAGAAGCAGAGACACAGGCAAGGGGAGAAGCAGGCTCCATGCAGAGAGCCTAACACGGGACTTGATCCTGAGACTCCAGGATCATGCCCTGAGCTGAAGGCAGGCACTAAACTGCTAGGCCACCCAGGCTTCCCACCTTCTGTTTTTAGAGTTGATGTTTATCTTCTACCCATCCCACTCAATATCTTTGTTAAAAATAAAATACTCACCCAATTAGCCATTATATATTAGGCTGGTATATTTTCTGGTTCAGATACACACATGCTGCTTTCATTTCCTCAATGTTTAGGACACATACCCACATTACATGGTATAGATTAGCTTCTCCCTATGCCCCTCTTCTAAATACAACTAAATAATCTAAAAACAATCCAAAGACAACTACAAAAGTATCTGAAAGTGGGAAAGTCAAAGTGTGCCTGGACAGAGACACTAGGATTCAAGAAATGGCATGACAATGAATTGCCTGGGTTTTCTTTTTCATTTACCATCAATCTTGTTTTGGCATCCAGAGACTCCCACCACCTGGAACCATCAAGAAGAACCTGCCTCTTTGGCCAAATCACCCAGAAAAGAGAATTCAAGCAAACATCAAGTAGCAGGCCCTGTCCCCAATCCACACCCAGTGCTTTAGGGAGGAAGAGTCTTTTACATTGTCACAGACCCTGGTATCTCCAAACCTCTAGCTATTGGCACGAGGGAGCTCGAGTCAGCATCTGCCAGCCCTCCACTAGTGAAAGAGCCTGAATTAAGCCAATGACTTTTTCTCACATGCTTTTCCCTACTTGCAGAAGTTGGCCCAGGAAAACACTATGTGAGCACCATCAGAGATCAAGCCAAAACCCCTTAAGCCCCAGAAAAATAAAATAAAGCAGATAAGAAAATATTACAAGGGATCTGAAAATTAAACAGAAACCACAGACCACAAGGGAAGGCCAGAACATACACAAAGCACTAAATGGGGAACTGGTGATTTAATGGGCAACAGGAGATTTAAATAGGATTAGGTCTCCTAACTATAACCAAAGGACCAAGATAAATATCCCTATTCTCTTATCATACCAAGAATGAAGACATTCATGATCTGGTGAGAAAAGACATTAACTAATATTAATATCAAAAGGAATCTGATCTTGGAATTACCTGGCAAGGATTTTAAAGTAGCCATCATAAAAGTGTTTCGGTAATCAATATGAATCTTGAAACAAATGAAATGGTAGAAAATCACAGCAGATAAATAATAGTTATAAACAGGCACCAAGTGGGAAATGTAGAACTAAAAAGTCCAAGAACAAGAACAGCACAATCTGAATGGGAACAGTGGTAGAGGGAAACAGCAGAAGACAGAATCAGTGAGCTTTAGGACAGGTCAAAATAATTTACTGTATCCCATCAACGCAAGGAAAGTAGTCTAAAAAACAGCAGAGCCTCGGGCATCTGTGGGAAAATGTGAAAAGATGTAATACCGATGTTACTATTGTTGCAAAAGAGAAAGAGTGTGGAACTGAAAATTATTCCCATCAATCATGCTGAAAACTCCCGAAATATGTAATTCATAAACCTACAGATTCAAGAAACTGAGAGAACCCCACAGAGGATAAACCCAAAGAAATCCATAAAAAGACATCAGAATTAACTAAAAATACAATGTTAAAGAAAAGAGTATTAAAAGCAACCAAAGAAAAAGTGACTCATTACCTACAAAGAATACCAATTTGGATGATAGCAGTTGTCTCATCTGAAACAGAGGCCTGAAGAAAGTAGCACAGCATTTGTCAAGTACTAAAAGTAACATCAACCATGCATTCAATCAGTATTTAGTGAATCTCCATCCAGAAAGGGGGGTAATAAACATATTTTCAGAGAAGCAAATTAATTTCTGTCATCTGTGGATCTCTCCTCTGGTCACAGTTAAAGGAATCTCTCCTAAGAAAATAAAATATCAATAGAAGGAAAGAAAAAAAAAATAGAATGGGTAAAAAAAAAAAAATAGGAGTGTGTACAATGTACTTGTTCTCATGAGTTTTTTAAACCATATCTTTTTGTTGAATTAAAATAATTCCACCAGAACAGCTGGGTGGCTCAACAGTTGAGCATCTGCCTTTGGCTCAGGGCGTGATCCTGGGGTGCAGGGATTGAGTCCCGCATCGGGCTCCCCACAGGGAGCCTGCTTCTTCCTTTGCCTGTATCTCTACCTCTCTCTCTCTACCTGTCTCTCATGAATAAATAAATAAAATCTTTAAAAAATAATAATAATTCCACCATCAGATGCAGTGCTCACTGCATGTGAAGAAATACGTAAGACAACCACATTTCAAAAATGGGAAAAAAAGACCCTGACTGAATTCAGATGGAACAAACAAAACAGTCCAATAAACAGTAAAGAAATTATGTAATTAACTTGCCCTCATAAACTAAATTGTCAAGCCATAATGGTTTCACTAGGGTAATATTAACCAAATCTTTAAAGAAAAAATAACACCAATTTTAAACAATCTCTTCCAGAAAATAGAAGGGAAGGAAACACTTCCCATTTTATTTTATAAGGTGGTAGTCCTGATATCAAAACCAAACACAATTACAAAACAAGAAAACCACAGAATAATATCTCTCATGAATTGAATGCAATGCAAAAATCTATAACAAAATACCAAACAATTTAATAATCAAGTGGGATTTATTCAAGACATGCAAGACTGGTAATATTCAAAAATCCAACATACTAATAACCAAGTTAACAGGATATGGAAAACATCACGATCATATCAGAAAATTAGCATTTGACAAAGTGCAAAACTCATTTATTATAAAGCACTTAGAAATCTAGGATTAGAGAACACTTTCTCTAATAGACAAAGCACATCAACAAAAAAATCTATTATGTGTTTGATGTTGTAGGAGTGAATGCTTTTACCTTGAGATCAGGAACACGGCAAGAGTGTTTGCTTTCACAATTCTTACTCATTTTACTACTGAATGTTCTAGCCAGGCCAAAAAGGGGAGAAAAGAAATTAAGATAAACATACTTAAAATGACTTAAAATTCATACTTTCTAAAAAAACAAATTACAATGAATCAAAGGCTTAAATGTAAATACAGACCTGTGAATTTATAGAAAAAATATTTTGAATAAATTTTCAGATATATATGAATATATATCTTGGATCCTTATATGCTATATAGCATACTTAATATGCACATGTGTTATATATCTTATATCTCTGTATATATCTATATTTATAAAGATTTCTTTAACTTAATCCCCAAAGCACAATCAATAACAGAAAAAACATTGATAAGTTTGACCTCATGGAAACTAAAAATTATTTATTGCTCTCCAACAGTCCTGATTAGTAGGCTGAAAAGATAAAATACAACTTGAACAAATGTGAGAAAACGTTTACAAATCGCACATCTGAAAGAAGGCTTGTATCTAAAATATATAAAGAACCCTCAAGTCTCAAGAGTAAATAAAAAAAGCAATCCAATTAGAAAATGGGCAAAAGAAATGAACAGACATTTCAGTGAAGAAATCTTTAGACAAGAAGTACGGATAACATATAAGCACTTGAAAAGATGTTCAACATCATTAACTATCAAGGAAATGTAAATTAAAACCACGATGCAGTATCACTAAACATCTGTTAGAATGCCTGAAACAAAATATGCTGACACGGATGTGGAGAAACTAGATCACTCATTCATTGCTGCTGTGAATGTAAATGGTTCAGCTACTCTTGAAAATAGATTGGCAGTTTATTTTAAGCCATAAATATATTTACTATTCAAAGCAGCAATTATACTCATGGACATTTATCCTTGAGCAATGAAAACTTTTGTTCAGGCAAAAATCTGTATATAAATATGCACAGCCACTTTATGATATATCAAAATGTGAAAACAATCCAAAATGTCCTTTGATGGGCGAATGGTAAACAAACTGTGAGTTATGCATACCACGGAATAGTACGCAGTAATAAAAAGGAATGAAACAATAACGCACGCAATAACTTGGAGGGAGCTTAAGGGAATTATACGACGTTTTCAAAATAAAGTCATTAGGGAGACATTTGGTTACCAATTGAATGGGTTTGCGTTTGGGTTGTAGCACTAGGGAGTCCGGGTGATAGAACAATTCTGCATCTGATCGCTGTTGTTCCATAGAACACATGACACACGGAAACACATACCCTGGGGAGCGCATATTTTACAGAACCTGAGTATGTTTTGCGGATTGTATAAATGTGGATGTCATGGTGCACTACATCTATGCAGGATGCTAATGCCAGAAGAGAAGTGAAAAGTGCACTTTTTTTTTCCAACACTCTGAGAATCTTTTTAATTACCTTAAAAACATATACAAAGGAAATGCATCCCATGTGCCCAAAGTTTGCTCAAAAACTCAGGCAAGTTAGAGAAATCTAACTAACTACGGAAAGTTTAGGCTGTAGGAAAGTGGTCAGAACTGCCCTCCATACTACTTATGTCTAAGCAATGGATGGATATAAGCTTTCCATTTTACACGAGATTAAAGGTTTGAACCATCTCATAATCATAAGAAAGTTACACTTAACAAATAAAAGCAAGCTCAGCTACCCATGCGGAATCAAATATTATAGTAGCCATAATAAAATTATGTGTTCTCAGGATATTTCTTCCCTGGGCACACAAAGAGTAACACCAAGTCTACCCTTACTATCTCCCAAGAGACTCTACCTTAAAATGAGTGCTCCTTGGTCTTGTACTTCGATCCTAATCTCCTAATCTTCTCTTTAGAAAAAGGAAAACAAATTTTGAGGTATGTGCATTTTCCCCCTTTCAACACTTGGAAACAGAAACTCATCTAAGTATTTGACACAAAATTTATAGCCACTTCCCGGCTTCCTCACAGAATCTTCGACACAGAAGCATCCACGTGTGATAGCTCATTTCTATTTTAAACTATATAAGCTAGACCTATAACCTCACAGCTCAGTCTTGTCCATTGGGACACTAGGTATAAGTTATACATTTAAATAATATTCCTTCCAAATTCTAAAGAGAATATAAGCAAGTCAACACACATTTCTTTTCAGAATTTAGGCCGGGGAAAAATAATTAAAATGAGTATGTCACTCTTTTTAAAATCGGATCCTTCTGTTCTAATTTTGCTGGGAAGTATATCAGTTGTAAAATTTGGTTTTGCTCAACCAGAATATATCAGCTTGGCTTAATAGAATAAAAAATGGCTACAAATTATTTGGTCAGTTTTGGTCTAACAACTGCCTCCAGTTACAGAAGAAGAGAAAGAGCCTAGGCTTATAATATGTATTAAAAAGTATTTATCAAGGTAATTCTACTCCATAACGTGTGGAAAATGTCAGCGCCAATCGTGAAAATTTCTTGCGACCAAACTTTTTCTTGATTCTGGTAAATTGTCGGTGCTAATTACTGTCTGAAATTTAAGTTATCAGGTAAAGCATACAGCGTTGACATCAAGAAACAACTGATGCATTCGATCATAAAATTAAGAATGTCACTGTGAATAGCTGTTGAAAATGTATACGTAATGTGTTATTTTACCTTGCACATAGATCCTAATAAATAGAATACAAATATTGCTTTTATGATAATGCTTAAAATTAATTATCAAAAGCTTGTCAGCCTGAAGACAAATATCTTTAAGCCCATACTTCTTTAGTAAAATCTTATTAAATAAAATGATGAGGATATTTTCTTGCCTCACTTACATTGGATCATTCATTGCTTGGGTTCTGTGACAATGACTATTTATTTTAAGGATGTATCAGTTTAACCTGTGTTTTGTGCACCAATTTATATTTGATTAGATCTGGGGTGAATAGGTTTCAACTTCAGGGTCTGCTCCTTTCAACTGGCTGCAGCAGCCTGGAGCACAATTTTGAGCAGAAATCCAAGTCTAAGTGGGAAAGAGCAGAGATATCTTCCAAGTGTGTGAGACCCTGAGTGTCATGACACAGCAACTAAATATTTCTCACCCTGGGTGAAACATCTAAATGCTGTAAATATAAATGAGATTGAAAAGTTCATGTATCTGTGGCATCAGAAACCCCATTTTACTTAAAAGTAGAAATCATAAAGCTGGAACAAACACATCTCTAGTTTTTTCATTATTTTTTTTTATTATTTTTAAGATTTTATTTATTTGAGAGAGAGAGAGCACAAGTGGGGCTGGGGGAGAAACAGGGAGAAGGAGAAGCAGACTTTCCCCTGAGCATGGAGCCCAACGCAGGGTTAGATCTCAGGACTCTGGGAGCATGACCTGAGCCAAAGGCAGGTGTCTAACTGACTGAGCCACCCAGACACCCCACCAGTGCATCTTTAAAATAATTGTTATTCCACTCTTTGTATTTTCTCTAGAATGATTTTTTTTTTCTTTTAAAAATATGCTATTGATTGACAACACGTCTGAAATGGACACATTATTTGTATTATTTTCCTCAAGAATTTAGAAAGTATTGGTACGTAGTCTATTTAATTTGGAGCCTCCCTATGTGGCACCTAAGAGACCTAAACAGAGTCATTCAGGGATCTGATATTATAAAACTGAGTCAAACAAGACCCAAAACAAAACAGACTCTTAAATATAGAGAACAAACTGGCGGTTACCAGAGGGGAGTGTGTGGGGGGGATGGGTGAAACAGGTCATGGGATTAAGGGGTGCTCCTGTTGTGATGAGCACCCAAATGCTGTATGGCAGTGCTGAATCACTATACTAAATACCTGAGATTAATATAACACTGTCAACTATGCTGGAATTAAAATTTAAAAAAAATACTGAGTTACTTTAGTAACTTTGTTTTATAGTATAGAGAACTCTGGATTAATATATTTCTGGTAGGAGTGCTGAACTTATTGTATTGTGAGGACATTTTGCATAAGAATACACATTTGCATCTTAAGTATATGCTCTGCTTTTCTTTTTTTTTTTTTTTGCTTTTTTTTTTTTTTTTTTTTTTTTTGCTTTTCAATTATGTAGTGGAAGTAGGGAGGTATTTTCATTATCCTACTTTGCTTTTGACTTCTCACCAGTCAGAGGTATCCACCCAGATGGTTATAAATATTTAGAAATCTGAGGCATTTCAAAGTCATGAAATGTGCTACATTCTAAACACAAAAGCTATCACTAATTCTCGACTCACTTAATTTAAATCTAGAATTAAAGGATAAATATATATCATAGATAAATATGAATAAACACACACACGTACACACACACACGCACACACCTTAGTTCTTTTCCTGTATGGTCATCCTGATTATTCTGTTCCCATTTCACACTGTAACAGAGGCTGAACCTAATGACTTTACCTCCCAGATGATTGTTTGAAGACTCAAACAATGATTATTCATTTGGGCCTCCATCACCCCGCTGATGCTCTAAATCCAAAATACTTATACAAAAAAAAAAAAAAATACTTTTACAGATGCACATATACACCATGCTAGTCAGTACACGATGTAGCTCTCTCCGTAACTTCACTAATCACTGGCTCATACGGTCTCTCCAGTTTATTTCATAGAATAGGCAAATGCTAATATACTTTAAAATAAAAAGTTAGTGAAGTAACTTATGAAATTACATTTCACTGCATTTTTAAATTATCAGCAGTTTTGCAATAAATTGAACCGGCTGCTACATAGCAAAGTTAGCAATTCCAGGCCTCTAAATATTCAGTGTATATTCAAACTCCACAGAATATATTTACCCATATGAGAGAAACATAGAGGAAAACTTCTGACAGGAATGAAGATCCGTCAAAACAGTGAAATGTAATTATAAGGTTGTTCAATTGCTTGAAACTAGAGTCTCTAAAACAGAAAATGCATCTATGGAAATTTCACCATCCAAATTGTCACAGATATCTATTTTATCCATTTTTACTTATCAAAGTAGGACACGAGACTGGTAAACACATATTTACTATATTACTAAATAAAGCAATGACTTGGATTATATTTCAAAAGACTCATCTTCTAGGAAAGAATTTCATGTGAACAGTTATGTTCAAAATAACCATCACTGGGTTCCAGGACAGAAAGGAATGCATGATACTCAGAGATGACTTAAAGAACATAAAATTTCCACCATAGCCTAAAAACCCAAACTATCTATGATTAAAATATATTCATAATAGCCTATAAATTATTCAGACAGAGCATAGTTAAATATAACAAAAATACATGAAGTCTCCAAAAAATTAATGCTGAGTATCTTAAATATCAAGAGATATATTTTCAATACCTACCAAAGGAAATATTCATTCATTCATTGAGTACTGTGTAGAGTCTTGTTCTTGGCTTATGTTATTTTGGCTCAATGCAATGGGTAGTAACAATAAATAATCTTTAGAATTCCTCTGGTTTGTTAATTATACTCAAAAGGCATTATTGGTAGGCAGAAAAACTCCATTCCAATAAAATATGAAACGATTAGAGTTTAAAAACAATTACAGACAACACCATAACTAATGAATATCACACATATTCTTCTCTGCCAGGAAAATGAATCTACTTTGCTGTTCATCTTTAGTTTGACAAAGTGATACATAGCTTGCTTCCCAAAGTAGATTTAATAGTGTAGATTATTTTGCAGACTCGAAAACGGCACAGAAAATCAGTACGTTGCTTTATGTCATCCTGACATAGCTTTTTGTCTTGCCACCAAAGCACAATTGGAACATTTGAGTCTAATCAAAATATGGGAAGGTTTGACTGCTTGGATTTTTGTCTGTGTGTTAAGATTATTCAGGGGTTGTAGAGCAGGGCCGGGGAGTTAAGTGTAAAAAAATTATTTGTTTTAATTGTTTGTAAAAAAAAATGGAAATCTTTAAATAGAGGAGCTGAAGAGGATTAATATATATAGCTATAAAAATTTAAATCTATAGCTGAATGCTACTGCAATCATAGCTATCATTTTTATAGTATCTATTTTTAGGAGACTGTAATCAATTAATTAATAGAATTCGAATCTCCCATATCTTTGCATTTTATTTCAGGTCCTAATATACTTTGTATACTTAGTAAGTACTCCAAAAATACCACCTAAATCAAGCTTTTGGATTCTTTAGAATTCCAAATTGACATATATGAATATATGCTGTTTTTCAAAAAGCTATTACTGACCACTTACTAATTCCCTGTCGTTGCTGAGTTTTCTAGAAGTGTGCATTAATGCTCTGAGAAGCAACGAGATTTAAGTCCTAAAAAAAAAAGTGCATTTATATGAAAATGGAAAGAAAATATAGATATATTGATTCGTATTTGGAAGGTCACAAAGTTCTCACTAAATACACCAATAAATATGCTAAATTGGGTTGTCATATTTGGGAAATGGTCCAGTACAAGTATAGATATAACTCTACAGAGATTTATGTTAAATATGACCTTAACTCATAAATACGTTGGAAGACCAAGATGATACGTTTAAAGAAAACACATCAGTTGGAATAAACAAACAAACAAATAAATAAAATGCAGCAGAACGAAGAAAACAAGATAATCTGAAGAGATTTCTAGAATGCAGATAGTATGTTCTAAATACATATATATTATTCTACATGTGTATTCTAAATGCTCTAAATATACATATTTGTTTCCCAATTTTTTTTTGTCTAATATGCTCCTCATTTGAAAATAACATCAACCAACACAAGTAGTATGCATTAAGGAAAGTAGTAATCTCAGGAAAAGGGGGCAGCCCAGGTGGCTCAGTGGTTTAGCACAGCCTTAAGCTCAGGGCGTGATCCTTGAGGCCCAGGATCGAGCCCCACGTCGGGCTCCCTGCATGGAGCCTGCTTCTCCCTCTGCCTGTGTCTATGCCGCCGCCCCCCCCCCCCCGGTCTCTCATGAATAAATAAAACCTTTCTTTTTAATAAAATCTTAAAAAAAAAAAAGAAAAGAAAATGGAGTTCTTGGGAATTAAGGACATTACTGCAAATGTAGAGAGGTGAAGTTTAGGGGAATAGTGAGTCAGAAAGCTCATCATTTCATGACAGTATCAAGGTCGCAAAGAAAGAGAACTATCAAAATTGCAGCATTATGGAAATAAACAACAAAACATGAACAAAAAGCCAAAAAAAAGTAATGCTATTTAAACAATTTTAACAATTTCATCAATTACGGTGACAGTGGTGAATTAATTTAAATTTGCTCCACAGTTTTACAATTTTTTAAAGATTTTATTTATTTATTCATGAGAGACACACACACACACACAGAGGCAGAGACACAGGCAGAGGGAGAAGCAGGCTCCATGCAGGGAGCCCAATGGGGGACTCGATCCCGGGATCCCGGGGTCACACCCTGGGCCAAAGGCAAGTGCCAAACCACTGAGCCGCCCAGGAATCCCCACTTCTTTCTGCATTTTTAAGACATTTTCTTATTTAATTGAGAGAGAGAAAATGAGAAAGAGCTGGGTGAGGGGAGGAGGGGGAGAGAGAGAGAGAGAATCCACAAGCAGACTCTCTGCTGAGCCTGGAGCCCAATGTGAGCTCCGTCCCAGGACCCTGAGATCACGATCTGAGCTGAAATCAAGAACTGGCTGCTCAATGGACTGAGCCAGACTGAGCCACCCAGGCGCCCTCATATCTTTGTATTAAGCATTTATTGTAACCTGTGCTGATACTGATTTTACAGTATTTTAAAAGTAGTGTAAAATATTTTAAATATTTTTAAACTAAACACTAAACACTAAACAATATTTTTAAAATATATATTTTAAGAGGATGGTTAAAAGGTAGCTCTGCTCTTAATTTTACATATAATAGAGTGGCCAGGCAAGCCCGAGGACAAGGAAGCAGTAACAAATTTTATAGCACATAATAAGTATCACCAGCTGCTAAAGAATTTAATGGAGTATATAGATAGCAGACTCAGAGATTAAAAATGTAGAGCAGAATAAGAAAGAATTCAAGAACAGGAAAAATCACAAGCACGGGTGGCGACAAGTTCATGTAGCTACGGAACGTAAGGGTGTGTACTCATGTCTGTGGGTCTACTCACCCAGTAAATAAGCGCCTGACCACAGAAATAGGCCTCTTATAATATAGATATTATTTATATATATATATGACATTATATATATATGGAATATTCATCACAAAAAACAAATCTACATATAAAGTTTCAGATATCCAAGCATGAATACACTGCTTTACTTTTTCTCAGAACACTAAGTTTTGAACATCGTAAAGGCCGTTTTACAATTAAAAAAAAAATGCCCACTTCAAAGCAACATGTTAATTCCACGATAATTAGTTGAAAACTGTATCTTATTTACACTACTGTGGCATAATTATAAGGGAAAATAAACTTCCATAATCAAAGTTTTGCTCAAATCAAGGGAAAAATCAGAAGATAGCATTAGAAATGTAGGTTTCCTTTCCTTGGTTGAAAGCCAATGCTATGTATAATTTAGAAACCAAAGTGAAGTGAACCTCAGCTAACTCTTTCCATACTCTTTTACAAATAAAATCTATTTATATATGAAATGAAAGAAACATATGCCCCGTTTTTAACCCTTTTCATCTATCCACTCTCTAAACAGTAATTTATTTACAGTAAGGAACTCTAAAGGTAACACTCTGATTACATTTGTTTTAGCTAGAAAAATAGGTTATAGAAAATTTTAATCATCAGCAGTTATTACTCAGCTGGTATTTAGTATTAGTATTTATCATTAACTAATAATAAATTTAGTATTTAATCCCATGGTAAGCATCTCTATTAATTATTGTGCAGGATTTCCAATAAAAGTGTCTTGAAATATTTAGTGTTAGTTTATATTCAATAGAGGTTGAATTTCATCAAATTACAGATACAAAGGAAACCAGTTAGCATTAAATAATTGTCCTTTTAAAATCATATAACTAAAAATGTATAAATATATATTAGCAATAGACTATTTGTGATATTAAGAAAGATATGAATATGTGTGCATGCATATATATTTTTATGTGCATATAGACACACACACATATATATACTTATATTTCTTTTGTGTAATGTATTGAAAAATTGCCAATAATAGCTTCAGAATAACAAGAGGACCAGATGCAGGTTAAACAAGAGTAAATCATTTCCTGATACAGGTAGAGGTCATAGCAGTCAGGACACACAGCAGAAGGGTCAGCCACATTTCTCAGGGTCACTACTGCAAGCGATCTGACAAAATGATGCTGCATATCACACTGCTTTAAAAGTTTAACATTATCCAGGAAAAAAATAAACAAAATATCGTGCAAAACAGAACTTTACACAGGAGTTCATGTCTTCTTTTTACTCCTAGCTTTTCCAAACTTAGACACACTGGCTCAGAAACTCATTGAGAGCTGCCACCTGGGGAGCCTGCGGGTGATGCTAACAGGCTCATCATCATATGACGGACGGAGTATTTTACACACCTCTTCCCCTTACATTTTCACTATTTTATGTATTTTTCCAGCCAGTATTGCTTGGTGCCTATTAAGTTTTGGGTATGTGCTTGGCACTCAGAGCAACAGGGGAGGAATGCAGACCTAAGCCCTGGCCTAGGTAGCTCTCAGCCTCTTGGAAACTCCCTGAAAGCAGGCTGTAGATCCCTTGTATTTCATCGCCCCCGCAATCGAGAGCAGCACTGACAAGACACCAGGGCACTTTTCCATATACTTGCTATATTTTGAAGTGAAGCACATTTGTCATTAAATCTCATAGAGTTTTATAACGTCAACAAATATGATAAATATTGATGTAGAGTAGAGAATCCAATGCAGCTTTATCCTTAGATATTCATGGGTGTTAATCCTTCTCAGAGATTTTCACACTTCAACTCTTCTTGTTTTCAGTTGTCATACATAATTCATATAAAAATCTCAAAAGCAGAAAACTGTGAACTAAGAATACCTTAGTAAAATCTCAAGTAGCGAAGGTGGGTATCAATCTGACTTATTTATAAAATAAAGCTATATATACATTTTATATTTATTTTTATTTATATATTGCCTCTTTTTTTTTATTTTTTTATTTTTTTTTTAAATTTTTTTTTTAATTTTTATTTATTTATGATAGTCACAGAGAGAGAGAGAGAGAGGCAGAGACACAGGCAGAGGGAGAAGCAGGCTCCATGCACCGGGAGCCTGATGTGGGATTTGATCCTGGGTCTCCAGGATCGCGCCCTGGGCCAAAGGCAGGCGCCAAACCGCTGCGCCACCCAGGGATCCCTTTTTTTTTTTTTTTTTTATATTGCCTCTTTTTAATTAGGTTTTATTTCTACCCTGAGAAGTATGTAGAATATTCCGGAGAAAAATAAAATCTGTTCCTTAGTTTGATAAAGTGTCAAGCAGTACCTTTTTATGTTTCTCATACTATAGAAATTAAGTATCTCTACTGGTTTTATTGACCATTTGGAGGAGATACAAGCACTAGGGGATCTGCATTTAATTTGACCAAGAATAAAGGAGAAAAAGCATTTGAGAATCGTTTTTGTACTTTCGCAGTGATTTCAAACCCCTGTAAACAAATATATATATATATGCATACAAAACATATTATGTATGTTTGGAAACATATATGTCTGGAAATATGAAGCATAGAAAATAAAACATACATGACAGTACTTTACCAAGAGGGAATAATTTAATATTGATCTTATGCGTTATGTACATATAAAAGTTTATTTTAAAACATCTACCTAATGTTTTCTTTTAAATTAAGACATGTATTGCAGCCAGCTATGACCAAAGTGTTTCTACTTAGACATATGGAGCTGCTTTAGTTACCACTTGTTACCAGGCTATAAAAAACTAGTTATATACAGAAAGAATTGTCAAAGAAATTCCAATAATCTGGTATTTGATTTTTAGGTAAAAACATGTTTGCGATTTATTTAAGAGGCACCACTGGCATTACTCTTTGCACATTTGAAAACTGCATGCATTTTCTTTTTTTACTTCCATCATCTATTATAATTGTGAACTGATGCAGAGAGAGGACTATTTGTTTTCAGAGCTAAAAGGCCCATCGGAGAAAATGAAATCTACATTTTTATTAAGGAGATATTTTCTATTAAAACTTGATATTTGGATTAACCATAAAAGGGAAACACTTTACTAATGATTATGATGCTTACGCATTTCATTGACGAGTCCATTTTAAAATGAAATAGACACATAAGTCTTTATGTGAGAAGATTTTTTGAAATAAGTCTTTTTTTCTTCTTCTTTCTGGGCTCACACCTAAATTGGTTTGCTTTTAGGAATGACCAGGTAATGACTGGCCAACCCATATATTTTCCATCTTTGATCCTATTTCCCCTTCAACTGAGTGATAGTGACCTACAGGGAGAACAGAGCCATGTATTGCTAACGGCTGAATCTCTAAATGATGTGTGTAGATACCCTCAGCTGCTGACCTGGCGCCATGCTGGCTCTTCAACAGAGACCCTATACTTACACCTAAAATTTATGACCTGCTTGTGGTAAGCTTCAAAGCTGGACTGTATCAACAGAGGCCAGGGTTTAGGTGTTTAATCATACCCTGTGCCTTTAGTGCCTATCAGGTGCCAGGAACTTAATAGGCTGTAAGCAGCATTGTAATATTGGAAAAATGATTTCTTTGGCATAATTTTACACCATTAATTACATGCAAGCCTAGGATTCATAGTGTACATTCTTTGAGATTATGTTCTTCACTTTGTCTACTGCCTCTTGTCCTCTATGATTCTTTTAATTTCAATGTTTCTATGAAATATTTAGATAATACTTTATTTTATAATCATGAGGACAGTCAAGAGGTTTTCCAAGGTTTAATTATTATAACATAGTAAAACTGCTGGCCTTTTATTGAGATTGCAGTAAATATTTTATTAGCCTCATTTACTTTTTTAATTATAATTATTCCAGGAGGTTTTAAGTTTATAGATTTTAAATCCTAATCATTTTCTTCTGCAATATTTTTTTTCTAAAATTTGCAAGATTATATTAACCTTTCCTCCCGCAGGTATCATAAATATTCATCATAATTCCTTCTGTTTTTTTAAGCTCTTTTGATAATTCATTCCCCAGTGCATTACCACCTTGTTTGAAAAGATTTTAGTTGATTTCTCCAATATTGCCATAATTTACTGTCAGATATCTTCTTTAACCTTGAGTATGATGTTTCTTTGATTGCATGATGAATGCTTGTGTGTATAATTATTTACTTATGGAATATTCTGTTACCATGATTTGTCTTTTTTTGTCTGTCTTACATCAGTGTCAGATTCAAGATTTTAAAGGCAGAAACATGTATTTATGAGTCATATTTATTATTTATAAATATTTAACACGTTAAATTGAAAAGGTAATATGCACCCAATGATAAATCCATATTTAATGAATTATCTATAATTAATAAATGATTAGTCCAGAAGTTAGAAAAAAGATAAAAAATTTCACCATAGGCTAGATAAAATTATCCTATGTTTCCCAGGAAAATCCTAAAGAAATTCAATGTAATGCCTAAATTTTAGAAAATATTATTTAAAGTATTCATTATACATGATCCACTTAAAATGATATGACTTCCCATCTGATTCACCAAGGCAGGAAAAATATTAATGAGATGATCACTTCTCATTTGTAACTCACTGACCCTATGTAATGACAAAGAACACTTTGTAATTTCTTGGATATTAGATTTTTTTAAATTTATTTTTTGATCTCAAGTTTAAAATTGACTTAGACTTTTTGCTATTAAGTGATCTGAAAGAAAGATAGTATAAATAGCAACAATGAGCCCTAATAAGCATAACTCTCATGGGTAGGTCAATATCTACTCCCTGGTTTATTCATTTAGATTACACAAGTTTTCACAAAATCATGGATTTGCACTACTCTCATTTCCAAACCCTTTTAAAAAACTAGTTTATTGAGCTTCCACAATATGTTTACATGCATTACTTTTTGAATCTTCCAAAAAATTCTTAAGAGGATGAAAATTAAGTGACTTACATTACAATCTAACTCCACTTGAAGGAATAAGACAAAGATGCTGTCGAAAAGTGAGAACAGTTGTGTGAAAGAGAAAAAATCTAATACCCAAATTTTCAAATGTTTTTAAAGTCTATCACTTGACTGAAAATTTTTAGAACTAGAACATGATAGAATATCAAAGAAAGGACATACCAAGAATATTTCCATATGTTGTTTTCAGAAAATGCACTCAGCCAGCTGAGTAGTCAATGGAGGTACACAAAATGGGTTAGTTATGCAGATAAGTTGAAGAGAACTTGAGTAAAGTTTTTGGAACATGAAACTATACATATAAAATACACACACACACATATATATACATATATATGCATTTTGGGTACTTCCATTATAAGACCTACGCTAAGAAAATATTCAGAAATTCAAAATATATGAACAAAAATGACAACACAAAAATATTGGCAGCAGCAATAAAAATAAAAAGTCAAACATAATGGTTTGGATATACATTTTGACACATCCTTTCAATATTATGTTGAAATATTTAAGGCTACTAGAATATCACATGCTGTACCATTTGGTGCAAAAGTGTTTTAAAACCATTATACGTGCAACATGTAATAAAGTGATTATATATAATGCTCATTATAATATACATATATATATGCTCTGAAGAATATTCAGTGTTTACAGAGATTATCTTTGAATGTTGGGATTGTAGGTGGTCTTCATTTTGTATTTTATGCATTTTCTACAGATGCATTCAAAAACCAAATTGGTATTACTTTATGTAGACTCAAATAAAATGAACAATCCAAGTATAGCAACGCTATAAGCTATGCTTTAAAAAATAAAAACTTCAATTCCCTGGAAATTTACAACAAATAGTAATAAGCCCTATTTGAATATAAGTTAACAGTATAACAATATCTATGTGACAATATAAGAGATAGCCAACATCCTAGATTTTCTCCATGACTCTAACAAGCAAGAAAATAGCTTTATTAAGAAATTAGAAAGATCTCCAATAATCTAATTTTACACATTAAGGAACTAGAAAAAGAACAAATTAAGCCTAAAATTAGAAGAAGGAAATACTAAAAAACAGAGTAGAAATAAATGAAACAAAGACCAGAGAAATAACAGAAAAGATTTTTAAATATCTAAGAGATGGTTTTTCAAAAGTAAAATCCAACATGGGCAAACCTCTAGCTAGACGGAAGGAAATAAAGGAGATTCGAATAAAATTAAAAATGCAAAAAGAGACATTACGGTTGATTTTAAAGAAACACATGAGATCACAAGAGCCTACTCCGTCAACAATTTGGAAAACCCAGAAGAAATGGATAAATTCCTAGAAATATACAACCTTCCTTCCAAGACTGAAGCAGGAAGAGAAAAACTGAAATGACCAATAGTGAATAAGGACATTGAATCAGTGCTCAAAACCTCCCAGGACGGTCATCTCTGGGACCAGACAGCTTCCCTGGTGAATCCTGCCAAACATCTGAGAAACTAATTATGAGCCCTGCTGTATACACAGTATGTTCAGATGGCTTGGTGCATTCAGACAGACCATTTCTGTCTTTAGCATATTTTTAAAATCTTGTAGCAAATGTATCTGATATAGAGAAATATAATCAAAATACTTTTCTTGAGTACACTACATAAATAGCATTATATGTTAGCAAAGTACTTACTGAAATTAAATGTATGAGCTAGAATTACAGCATTGACTTTTTTGATACTTTTCACTCTGGTGATTAGGTCAAAAACCGTACAGGGGATCACCCGTTTCACTACCCCATAGGCTAGATTTCCCCATGAGGTTAGGTTTGAGGAAGGAACGGGAAAAGAGAAGAGGACTCTAAGGAGCTAGGCTTGTTACATTGTGGAGAAGAGCGTCACCAGAGATCAGAATTTCTTAATGTACTGCCCTGCCAAGTCCATAAATAGCTAAATCTGTCTCAGTGAAGATACTTGCAAGATCGAGGAGGTATGCACGTTCTATAATAGAGCACAAAATTTTGTTTCCTGTTTCTACAAAGACACCACCTATATAGTAAATACTGAACAGATGGTATGAAGCTAGCATAAAAAAAGCACCGTGTTTTCAGGAAGGGAAAAAAAAAAAAGAAAACGTTTTTACTTTGTGTTTGAACTATTTTATATTCTAATTTGATTTATATATGAAAATAAAAACAATAGATCTAACCATATAGGTGGGGGTTACTAGTCATTAAAACATAGTATATGCTTATTTCTGGGCAGCTGTTCTGTTCAGATTATTTAATTCAATTATGATGGGACATAAATAATATTTCCAATAATGCTCTTGTTCAGAGAGAAAATATGGCATAACTTTATGGATATTAGCTGGGTTTCTAATCTTTAATAGCTAAAAATATAGAAGCCTGAGAGAAGATTAAGAGCTCATAAATCTGGATAAGAAAGAGGGAAGTTTATCACGTTTTAATGTTATATTAGCTATACACATAACTTTATATCCAATTGGATATTATAAATTTTTTATTTTCTCTATAGTCTACCCGAAGGATGGAAAATGATATATTTAGCAAATCTATGTTAACCAAAAGGCTTAAAATATTGGCAAAATTGCTACACCATTAAATAGGAAGAACAACTCTTTTATTTTTTTTTAATAAGTAGATTCTAATTGTTGAACATTCTACTCATTGAAATGAGTTCAAAGCCTGGCATTTTGGATAAACTTCCCTTTCCATTAGCAAACTGCAAGCTATTATTCTCAGAGCTACGTGCATACTTATTCATGCAGCCAATAATAAAGAAAGAAAGTAAGGCACTGTATTTAATCAATAGTTCTGGTGAGCTCTTTTAAAGTCATTTACAAATATTCTCACAGTTTGATAGGGTTGATTTCTAAGATAAAATAAAAGATATCTAGGTAAAAAAAATATGTAACCATATTGAGTAGGCATTGGACTTAAATGTCAAATGGAATTAGATCTATTTTCTCCAAATGAACCAATTAAAATGTATGTCACCCACGTAACATACCACCAGGCCAGGGGGACATATAAGAGAAACTAATGACGTGATGTTTGCTCTCAAGCAATTTATAGAACACTTAGACAATAAAAGAAAAAAAAAATAAATGGAAAAGAGAAGAAATGCCATAAGAACTACTACAAGCCCAATGGGCCAGATTAAAGATAATGACCAGTGATAGTCATTGGATTACAGAAAATTTGGCTATCTACAAGATAAATTAATGGCAAAAATGACAGAACTGGAATAGGATTAGAGAAGGGATAGTCAACAATTACTTTGGGTTTCATGACTTTGATGGAACCACGGTGCTATAAATGTCATAAAAAGAAAAACCAGAAGATTCGATTGATGAAGACCAATGTTTTCCTGAGTGCCTTCTTTATGCTTGACACTGTGCTGTGCTAGAAACGGTATTTCAATCTTCCCCATTAGTGTTGTGCAATTATAAATAGAAAATTAAATAATCTGCCTGTGGTGATACAAATATTAATGTAATCAAGCTTCAAATCAATTTCTGACTGATTCTAAATATCACTCTCTACATTCCATCCTGTTGGTCTCAGGAAAATAAAAGAGATAGTACCTATTGTTCTTGTTTCAATTATTAAAAAAATATTCTTAGACTCCAAAGAGGGGTCCTCAATAGTTCAAAAATTAGTACCTTGTTAGAATAATGTAACTGAAAATCTAGTATTACAAATCTAACAGCATTATATACCGAGTAAGTTTGAGGGGAAAAAACATGATGCTGCGGTAGAGGGCTGTTCATTGATGGAAATAAAAGATCAGATCACAGGTTAAGGGTTGATGCTAGATACACGGAGTCATAAAATTAGGAGTGATTACCATGAAAGCTGATGAGCTGAACAGGGGAGTAAGAATCATAGAGAGAAGCCAATGGCCAATAAAAGAGCAGTGGGGAGACATATATGGATGCAAGGTAGCAAGAATAAAAGGGACTAAACACTGAGACAGAAAGAGGCAAATCAAACAATAATAAATTATAGTACATATTATAAAAAGTAAAATAGTATCTTCCTAAAACTTACATATACTAACATGTCCAGTTTTTAATTGAGAATTTAAATACGGGTATTTGAAATTAAGTTTATCAGTAAGTTAGGATGCCCTTGGTTCCAAGATCTATGTTAAACATTTCATACTTTTGCATTGCATTTTTCAAATTCAACATCACTAACAGGAAGAAAATGAAAAATGTAAAATATAATCAGATTAATTGGTGTATAGTACAGGAAACCCTCTAACTTAATGTCTCAAGTGTCTGAAACTAATACCATATTACTTTGTCTTTTAAAAGGATATGTATTCTTGTGGATAAATGATGCCAACTGCAAAAGATTTAGCTGAATAAAAAATGGAAATGCTAAGCTTATTTGGCTCATGGGATACAGTTCATCAAAATACTTTTTGAAGATTCTTAGCAGGGAAAATAATGTTTATTGTATTTATTTACACTTTAAAAATCATGTGTAAGCTTGAGATATGTATAAGCACATTATAAAAGAGTATTTGCTCTGCCATACAAGATCAATTTGGTAACTTAAATAATAGTGAAAAGAATCCAGTTAGAATTTCTAGAGAATATAAAATTGATATATAAAGGTAAAACAGGCAGATTTTTTACGTCAAATAATTAAGAATACTGAAAATGGAACAATTCTATTTTACAATAAAAGAAAATAGCTTACTGAAGTTTGTGGCATGCTCTCATATTCCACCTCTAATTGCTAGAGCATGTCTTTTTTACTTTTACTTTTAGATTTTGTTCTAAAAAAACATTTTAACAAGATGATTTTAAGATATATCAAATTAAAATAAAACGTATTTATTGATCAAATTTCATTCTCACAGACCAAAAGAAGTAAAATTTCTGATAATGAGAATCTATAATACAACAGATGTCCAAAATGCATGTTTGTAAGTCAATATTTTAAAAACAACCTTTTTCTAATATAACAATAACCACTAAATTAGTATTTCACAAAAATGGTTTGTTGTTTCTCATTCAATCCAGAGATGGTATAAGGAATTAATGATACACTTATCTTAAAGTCTAATTAGGGAAAGAAGAAAAAAATCCAAGGCTCCAACAAAGATTTCGTGGAAATAGGTTTGAAGTATGTCATCAGAGCTTCCCTTCATAGACAAACATGGTGCAACTCTTCAGCTGTCCCCATTATGCCAATAAGCTTTACAAAAATGAGAAAAGTGTTTAAGTTAAAAAAAAATGTGAACACTTGCTTCCTGGCATCCAAACTACCACCCTTCATGGTTAATAACTATCTTTGTACTAATTGGTGAGAGATACAAAGAAAAGATGATATTCTTCTTTTGTCCCGATGGTGGCATTATCTACAAACGGCAGGTGGAGCCTGAATCGTGTTTTAAATATGATGAACAAAATGGATGAGATTCTTTCTTTTTCTCACGGCCTTTGTTGTTCTCATTTACTCATTTTCCTCACAAGTTACAAAACATAATTTGTTTCTCTCGCATACTTGCCACATGATATTTATATTGTATCTTACCATTTTACTTGGAAAACTGTTAAGTAAAAAATATATTCAGAGACTGTCAAATTGCCATATCTACCCATTCAGAAATCCTGTTTCTAATGCCTAAAAATTGTTTTCAAATGGTCAGAAAAATAAAGATAGCTAGTTACCAATAAAGCAAAGGGGCAAATTAAAACAATTGATGGATTCAATTATAGAACATGAATGCTAATTGCATTATTTTAAAAAATTTACTGTAGTTTTAAACATGAAAAATAGTTTAGGGAAGAACACAATAAGATATCTCTACATATCTGCAAGGATGACTAAAATTAACAAGATTAACAATAACAAGAGTAACTCTTAATGACATGGGAATGTAAATTAGTACAACTAGTTTGGAAAAATATTAGGCTAGTTCTATTTAATATTGGCCATAAACATACCCTATAACATAGCATTTCATTCCTAGTATATACCCAGTAAAAATTCGTACATATGTCCTCCAGATTTCAAATACAAGAATGTATGTATCACATTATTTTTAATAGTAACTGGAAACAGACAAATGCCCTTCAACAGAATGGATAACTTATGATGTATTCATTCAATGAAATAATCTATAGCAATAAAATGAAAAAAAATAGAATAAAAACTGTACCGATTCAATCAACAAAATGAATTGTACAAAAATAATGTTAAGAAGGTAAATACAGTAGAACCATGCCATATTATTCTATTTATATGAAGTACACAGGTGAAATTAATCTATATTGCAAGATGTCAGGAGAATAACAGGTTCTATCTGGGGAAGAGGGATGGACTGTGAAAGTAGACAAGGAAGGTTTCTGGAATATACAGGTAATACACTATTTTAGGTAGGATAGGTTTGTTCAATTTGCAATAGTTATTTGCGTGTATGTCATGATTTATGCAATATCTTCTATGTAAACTTCAATTAAATGCTTTTAAAAGTTTACTTGTAAAAGACTGACTTGTTTCAACTGCAGTCTATATTTGTTTTATATTTTATGGGATATATTCTAGGCTATGTGTCAGGCAATATTTTAAGTATTAGGGATCCAACGGTGAATGAAAAACAAGATCTTGGTTCAAGAAGGGTTTACATCTTAGTTGAAGGTGAGGAAAAAAAAAAGGAGTAAATTAATAAACAAATAGTATCATTGAAGAGCACGAGAAAAATATGCTAGTACAACAGATAGCGTCCTTAGGAAAAAGTGGATTATTTTTAACTGGAAGAGATTAAACATAGAAGATAAAGTTATAGGCATAGAAAAATAGTAGAAAAGAGCATTTCAGACAAAAGGAATAACAAATTCAGATGCCCCCAAGGATGGCTCAACATATATGAGGAGAGGAAAGCACTGAAGTATAATCTGGTGGGTGTAAGTGAGGATTAAGTTGGAGAGGGAGGCTATGTGAAGTCATATAGGATTTTAGAGGCCCTGACAAGAACTTACAGTCTTTTACTGCACATAAAATTGAAATTCATTGAAGGATTTTAAAAAAGAGCAACATCTACTGATTTAGATTTTCAAGAAGTTTTTGGTAGCTGGTATATCGCAAAGGATTGAAGGACAGCATTTGCTGATGAAGGCAAATGAGAGGAGACCTTTGTAGAAGGGGTCATGTCCTAGTGTGATGCCAGCAGATATGAAAGTTAGTGAACACATTTTAGATATATTTTAGGGGTACCATATATAGGACTCGGTATATGGAATATATAGAATGTGATGAGTTAGGAAAGGATAATTTGACGATGCAACCAATTCAGCGGAAGACTCAGGGTCGGCCCAGAGAGGGAACCCTGAGAACAGGGTATGGATCATAGCAGGAATGCTCTTTCACTATAACTTGAGCAGAGAAAAGGGGTTAGAAGTTAGATACCAGTTTATGTGTAGATTTGGTGCTGACATGAGTTAGACGGTCTCCCACTGATTTTAGAAAGTTTAAAATGGTAACATGAGGCAAAGGTATCCAATCCACGGTCAACAGGGTATGGAGGATGAGTGTTGGAGAGGTACGATGGATTAAAGAAGGCACAGCATGCTCAGTGATTTGGATAGTATGAAGTGTGCTCCATTGGGCAAGTCTGTGAACTTGTATGACTTCAGTTTACTCATACAAGAAATGAGGTTAATAGTATTTACCCCAAAGATGCAGATGCAATGAAACGCTGGGACACCTGCACCCCGATGTTTCTAGCAGCAATGTCCACAATAGCCAAACTGTGGAAGGAGCCTCGGTATCCATCGAAAGATGAACGGATAAAAAAGATGTGGTCTATGTATACAGTGGAATATGACTCGGCCATTAGAAACGACAAATACCCACCACGTGCTTCGACGTGGATGGAACTGGAGGGTATTATGCTGAGTGAAATAAGTCAATCGGAGAAGGACAGACATTATATGGTCTCATTCATTTGGGGAATATAAAAAATAGTGAAAGGGAATATAAGGAGAAAAAATGAGTGGGAAATATCAGAAAGGGAGAGAGAACATGAGAGACTCCTAACTCTGGGAAACGAACTAGGGGTGGTGGAAGGGGAGGTGGGCGGGGGGTGGGGGTGAATGGGTGACAGGCACTGAGGGGGACACTCGACGGGATGAGCACTGGGTCTTATTCTATATGTTGGCAAATTGAACACCAATAAAAAATGAATTTATAAAAAAAAAATAATAATACCTACTCAATATCCAAAGGTCCCAGAAAAAAAGACTTCTAGTTAGCATGGCTAACTACACACACACACACACGTGTAAATTATAAATGGTACTTTATATAATGATCAATGCAACTAAATCAATAAGTTAATTGAAAACTGCAAAGTAGGGATCCCTGGGTGGCGCAGCGGTTTAGCGCGCCTGCCTTTGGCCCAGGGCGCGATCCTGGAGACTCGGGATCGAATCCCACGTCGGGCTCCCGGTGCATGGAGCCTGCTTCTCCCTCTGCCTATGTCTCTGCCTCTCTCTCTCTCTCTCTCTCTCTCTCTCTCTGTGACTATCATAAAATAAAAATTCAAAAAAAAATGTTTAAAAAAGAAAACTGCAAAGTATACATTAGGTAAATTTCTCTCAACTTCTTCATTATATCAAGTCTCTATAAGAAAATTACACCTAAATTCATCTTTTTTATCCAATGAAACATATTTTGCCAAAATGTGCTACTTTCATATTTTATAAAACGGTTACTTTCTAATGCAGTAATTTGTTAATGAAAGGCAACAAACTGGAGAAAATGGACTGGTTTTGGGTGAAGAATTAATATGCAGAAAAGTAAATCATGGTGCTTCCAGGGGAAATGTGCACTTTGAGAAGCACCTGAAAAGCAAGCTCTGAGGTAGTATTTACATAGAGCAGAAAGATCAATAACAATTAAACACAATCTAATGTGAAGCAATTGTTATTTTAAATATTTCATGTTGTTCAGAAAGTCAAAATTTTACAAAGAATACTTTTGTGTTGTGATAAGTTACAGACGTGAACTCGTACTGGCTAAGAATAAACTACTTTTGCAGAGTTTATTGATTGGAACAATCTAGCGTTTTCATTGAGTTAATGTGTTGCTTTTTCATTTTAAATGTTTGCCATTTCCTTTAGGAAAGAAGGGGTTTCATTTCCAGGATGCTGACACAGTGTCCCAGTTTACTTCTTTCTGAAAGCCACAATTTTACACTCGGAAGAGTCAGCAATTCCATGATGCTAATACCAAATTTGTGTTAAAAATACCTTTTTGCATACACATAAAATTCTCCTTAGCACTGGACTGGAAATAGAGTGAGATTCTTTCTCAGAGAGAAGCAAGCTATTCCCAACTGCTACATATCTCCTAGAGTCACACAAGAGCCACCTTCGAAGTTGGTGAGAACATCTCATCCGAAAGGGTGATTCAGGCCTTGACCTACTGATCGCCATCTCCTGAGATTCTCTTTTTATTACCCAACTGAGTAAGAAATGGATCAAAGAAGATTTTTCGTAATGAGATGTCCAGAAACTGTTTTAAAAACTTTGAAACAAACAATTTTAGGCTCCACTTTACAGAACACATTCAATAAATCCAGAAAGAAAAAAGTCTTGAGATACCACAGACAACACAAAAAATGTCACAGATTCTGGCAACCCGCGTAATTATAGAAGAAAGCATCGAGAGAAAGATAATACATTCTCTGCATGCACGAGGATCATTTATTAAATATTATTCTCTGCATATTTACATGCATTTACATTTACTACAAACTTGTTGTTTCAGCATTTTAGAGTATGGAGTGGTCACAGAAGTCAAGCAATATTCACGACCTTTAGACCATCTTGAAAAAATGACCTATTTGATGATTGTCACCTGAAACCTTTCAGGGAAGGAGTGTGGACTTAGTTTCTAGTATTATGAAGGGTTTCAGAGACACAGATGGCCATAGTATTCAGGTACAATCTTAAAAGTCACATCAGGTAGCTTTGGAGAAGAGGTGAATGTGGAACAGAACATACTGAGGATGCTGGAATGAATGGTAGAAAAAAGAATGGCAGAGAGAAGAAACAGGGTGTTTAGAAATAATAATAGTAATAATAATAATAATAATAAATAATTTTATTTTAATAATAATAATAATAAATAATTTTATTTTAATAAAAATAAAAATATTTTCATTTTTATTAAAATAAAAATATATAAATGTATATTTATATCTATAAAATATATAAATACATAAATACAAAAATGTAAAAATAATCATTTTTAAAAGAGTTGAAAATAGGAAAAGAGAAGAAAGAACTGCTGCTATGGACTGAATCTTGTACCTCCAAAATTCATCTATAGAAACCCTAACCCCCAGCATGATTATATTTGGAGAAGGGCCTTTGGGTGGGCTTTGAGGGAGGGGCCCTCATATGAGGAAGTGCTCTTATCAAAAGAGATCCCTAAGAGCTTGCTTTCTGCCATATGAGGACACAGCAAGTGGCCATCTGTAAGCAGGAAGAGAGAAGAGAGCACTCACCAGGAACCTGAACTTGCCAGCAGCACCTTCCTTGATCATGGACTTCCTAGCCTCTACGACTATGAGAAATGAATTCCTATTGTTTAAGGCACAGAGGCTTCGAGATGTCCTTACGGCTGCCCATGCTAACTAACACAGGAGCAAATAAAACTTTGGAGGGATAAGACTGAAGAGGGACAGAAGAGGAAAAAAAAAAAAAAAGAGGGAATGTGGTAGGACATAAAGACAGAAACAGGAATGAAAAGAAATTAATCCAGAGACAATAAAGGCGAGGAAGAATCAGACTGGTATCACTGACCTACAGAGATTGTAGTGACCTACTGTATGTGTTTTCCTGGTATACAGTAAAATGACAGATTTACCTTAAAGAACAGGAAAAAGTCCATGCCTATATTATATCTATATGCATATATATGTTCACATATCTATCATATGTTCATACATGTTTTATAGATATACAGAGAAAGGCATCCATAGATAAAAATTCTAATTAGTGGATATTTCAGCTGAGTAGGGATTGAAGAAAGGGAAATGGAGGTTGTTAACCTTGTCATTTGACTCGTTACACTGAGCACCTACCATTTAAAAGATCAATAGAATGGATATAAATCAGAAAAGCAAAACACGTAAAAGGAAAATGAAATGCCACTTGATTATGTGCCAGGGATGGATGCATGACTCAGAGTTGGTTCCGTCCCTAGGTGGCCAGCCAGGGCCTTTGGAAGCTGATCATGGAACGTGGATCAAGAGTATGGAAGCGCAGATGGACAATTTGCTCCAGTGCTTCTAATATGACCAGGAAGCCAGGTTGGGGAAAGCACCTGTGTGCATTACTCATTCGGGTTCTCCTCCTGCCGTGGAATGGCTCACGTACAGGTGGGCGAGTCTACTGTCACCAGCAGAGTCATGGGCTGAATGGGGCTTTTGTACCAGGTATGAGCAAATGATAAGTCTGTGACATATAGACTGAAATAAAACTGTAATTAACCAAATACTACTAAAAGATCTGCTTTACTCCAGTCTTTCACTTTTTATACACTTGAAATACACTCAACATTTTTCTATGAACATTCACCTGAATGTTATGCTTTAAACATGAGGAAGAGTCATTCAGAAGGGAAGCTCAATAACTTTTTTCCCTACTTAAAAGTCATCTCATTCACTTATTTAAAAATAGTTACATCACAGGCGCACCTGGGTTGCTCAGTCACTTAAGTGTCTGGCTCTTGGTTTCAGCTTAGGTCATGATGACAGGGTCACGAGAAAGAGCCCCACATGGTGCTCCATGCTCTGCGGGAGTCGAGATTCTCTCCCTCTCCTTATGCCCTTTACCCACTTGCACACACACACTCTCTCTCCAATCTTAAAAAAAAAAATCATTGAAAGAACACATATTTCTTATTCTCATTCTAAGTCCATATTTTTTTTTAAGATTTTATTTATTTATTCATGAGAGACACACAGAGAGAGAGAGAGAGGCAGAGACACAGGCAGAGGGAGAAGCAGGCTCCATGCAGGGAGCCCGATGCAGGACTCGATTCCAGGACCCCAGGATCACGCCCTGAGCTGAGGCAGATGTTCAACCACTGAGCCACCCAGGGATCCCAAAATCCATATTCGTTAATCACACCAGGTTATATATCTTTATATCCTCTGAACTACAGAATGGCCTACCATAATGAAATGTGCTCTTTTTAAATCAGTTTTGCTCAAAAGTCAAATATTTCCTACTATAAAACCAAAAGAGTCAAAAGCTGCTTATTTTGCTATATATTCTATTCCTCCCTTAATTTGTAAGTCGATCTTTGCATTGTTACTTACATGAATAATCTACCTAAAGGAGCTATAGGAGAGACTTTGACACTCTTTAAATCATATTTGGACACAGGACCCAGAAGTCCAGTACACTCATATTAATAGAAGTACAATGCCCTTACTGGGGCTAAGAAAATACACATTAGGTAAGATATATTGTTTTCTTTCATTAGGGATCATCAATCATAGCTCACATTCTACTTTATAAAACATCTTTCAGGCTTGATATCATGACTTTTTTCAGTAATTTATAGTGTAGAACAATATAGCAATCTCAGGGTTAATGGTATAATTATTATATATTCAATAATATTCTATATCTCTATTCTCAAAGAATTCACGATGTGGTTATAAAAGGCAGAATTTAAAACACCTCCTTAATGCTAGCTATATCAGTTTCATGCAAAAAAAAAAAAAATACCCAAGTTTAGTGACTTTCAACATTACAAAGTTCTTATCTTATGGTTGGTTCTGTAGGTCAGGAGCCTGACCAGGGTCAAGTCAAAAATCAGAAATGAGTCTCACAATTAAGCTAAAATGAAGATGTGGGCATGGCTGCCTCCCTTTCTAAAGGCTCTAGCGGAGAATCCTCGCCTCTCCCAGTTTCTAGCGGCTTCCCAAAGCCCTCCATGCTCTGCCCTCTTCCTCCCTATCAACCCAGCAACATCCGAGTTGAGTCTTTCCCATATATCATCACCCAGGCCTCCTGGATGCCTCCTTTCTCCGTGTCTAATACCCCGTGAGTACTGTGGGCCCATCTGGATACTCCAGGACCAGCTCCCTGAGTGAGGTTAGCAGGTTAGCACCCTCCCTGGCATCTACATTCTCACTCTTCCTCTGCCACCTAATATATTCACGGGCTCCAAGAATTCAGACCTGAACATCTTCTGCGACCGTTATTCTGGCCTTCAACGTGGAGGCCAGAACTGCACAACACTTTAGTCTTTAATTCTTCAAGCTCTTGTAACTTCTCTCGTAAACCTGAGTTGCAGAAGTTAAGAGATTTAATTCATCTGAGATTGTAAAGTGAAGTGAAGTGAAGCTTGGTTAGTGAAGTGCTGGTTATTCAAGCTGATTACCCTCTGTTTAGATTAAGAAATTGAATGTGATCATAGAGTCGTAGGCTTGTGTGCGTGTGCGTGCATGTGCCCTGGAATAGTTGTTGAAAGAACACTTTCATTGGTGTGAGCGTCATTGATAAGACCTACTAACATAGTAATCTTGCATATTTGCTTAAAGTTCTATTTCATTATTTTTTTTTGTCAGCTCATACCTGCGGTTGAAACTATAGATTCATATCTTGATGTTTTATGTATTTATCTCTTTATATATTTATCATGCACATCAAAGACTGGACATAAATCATGAGCTGGACAGCAACATAAAAACATAATGTTCCTTAATTGCAACAATGGCTACAAGAGACTTCATACCTACTCTGCAGAATATTTGTAGAATAATTTTGGGTTGGAAAAAAGCAAAATATTCAGTCATTATTAATTAGATATATTTTATGTATTTGTCAAATGTAAAAAGCAATCATTGTAACATCGAGCTTCAGTTAAAGCCAGTAAAAATATTAAAAGACGAAAAAAAAATATTAAAAGACGAGAACTATGTTAATGAACACGAAAATCTAGAGATGACTGAACCAATAATTTTGTGCCAATATTTGATTTTAAGGCCTCAAGAAACCCATTGGGCTGCTTTTCATTTTCTCAACTCTACCTGTGTTGAGTGGTTCTAGATTCTGGCCTTGTGTTTCTCATCTTTTCATTCATATCATCTCTTCATTTTATTTAATTTATTTTTATTTTTATTTTTAAATATGTTATTTACTTGTTTATTTATTTACTACAGAGAGAGAGAGAGAGAGAGAGCACACACAAGCAGGAAGAGCAGCAAGCAGAGGGACAGGGAGAAGCAGGCTCCTCACTGAGCAGAAAGCCTGATGTGGGGCTTGATCCAGGACCCTGGGATCAAGACCTGAGCCAAAGAAAGCCGCTTAACCAACTAATTCACCAGGTGCCCCAATCTCTTCACTTTAAACGCAACCTGTGAGGGATGACTTCTGATATCCTTCCTCCAGCTGACAGCTCTTCCCTGGACCCCTCACCTGTGTATTCAACAAGCTCCGTGCCATCCCTACTTAGACATTTAAATCTAAAACTGTACGTGGTGCCTGGGTGGCTCAGTTAGTTGAGTTTCTGACACTTGGTCTCCGCTCAGATCATGACCTTGGGGTTCTGAGTTCTGGCACTGCACTGGATTCCATGCTGGGCAGAGTGTACTTAAAAAAAAAAAAAAAAAAAACCTGAAAAAATCGCACAAAATTCCGTTCTTCATATCTAACTGCCTCTTCTTCCCCTGCTACACTTTGTTCTGTCCATTTCCTTCCCTCCCCTTCTTAGGAGATAGCAACTGCATCCTTCTTCTGCTTCTTGTTTTTTTTTTTTTTTTTTTTTAAGTTTATTTATTTAAGTAATCTCTCTACTCAATATGGGGCTTGAGCTCATGACCCTGAAATCCAGAGCCACAAGCTCTCCTGACAGGGTCAGCCAGGTGCTCCATAACTGCATCCTTCTGATTGCTCAGGATGCAGCAAACAAAACAGATGCTTCGCCCTCACTGTCCCCCACCACCTCAAAGAGCCTATCCCATGTCAAGTCCCACCAGGTTTAATTTCAAGATATACCTCTTTTCTCCCACCTCCATTGTCTTCACTGTGCTGCAGGTTGTCATTTTATCTCCTCCAAATTATTGAAATAACGCCGTACCTGTCTGCTTCTGCTCTAGCTCCTCTTGAGTCTAATTGCAACTCTATGGCCGGACTTCCTTGCTAATATGGAGCTGATGAGTAACCTCGATCCCATCTGTATTCTTCACCTTTTTTTACCACCTAATGTAACAGATGCCAGACGAAGTCATTTCTCTGGTCAGAAATATCTAAGACTTCCAAATCTCCTAGGAAAAATACAAGGTCCTTATGCTAATCTACAGGATCTCCACACCATCTGGTTTCCATGATCACCTTCTAGACTCCATTTCTGTCACTTCATTCCAACTACGCTGTTCTTCTCTAGGGCGTGCATATTCCTGCCCACTTCTGCACTTGCTTTCATCCCCTCTGGAACATGGTGTGTCATATCAATATTGTCCATAGCCATACTTCCTCCAAGCTTTTATTCAAAGGCACCTTTCCAATGAGGGCTTACAAGCCATAATGGCTAAAATAAAAACTACCACTTACTTCTTCAAAGCTTTGATTCCAAAAAATAAATAAAATAAAAATAAAATAAATTTAAAAAAACACAGCTTTGATTCCATATCCCACTTTAATTTTCCCCCTTCATAATGTTTTCTACAAGACATTATTTCCTTTGCATATCACTCTTCCCAGATAAAATGTAATCATCATAAATGAATTTAATATTTAATATAGTAAAGTATAATTTATTATCTAAGATGACTATTTTTGCTATAAAACACAATAAATCATCTAAGAGTAGAATTTCAATCGCAGAATTGAAAATCTTACTGAATAGGCTTTTGGAACTGGTTTACTCCCCCAATCAGTAATACAGGGCTTTCTCATCTATGATAAGTTAAACTGAACCAATCAGCCAATAAGCAGGTTCTTCATAAAAGCAGTAAAAGTGCATTAGGTTAAAATAATTTGTTGATATTTTCCTAGCTCATTTAAATCATATCACAAGGCCACTAAAGATACTAATTACACACATGTTTAAATATATAAAGGACACAGAAAAATTGGGAGGTACACATTTTTTGTCTCAATATATTATTATCCAACTGAATGGATATTTTTGATATCCTTCAAAAAACACATTTTATATTAAGTTTACTATTCAAGTTCCTTCAATTTATCCCCATTTAGATTGATTCAAATTCTTAAGTTTAACTTCTTGAGTGATTTCTCCATGTTTTTTTTAGTGGTTTACTTCCATAAGTTTCATTTCAGGAAATCTCCCTTTTCCCATCTCTGGCCAAGGACTGAAAATTGCTTTTCGTAACTGGTATGTTAATTTTCATTTCTACAAGGGATAAGTGTAAATAAGAGTTTTATCACAACTTTGCCAACATTGGTTTCAAAAATTCTTTGTAATGGGGATGCTTTAATATGTTAAAATGGCATCCAGTCCTCATTTAAATCCCATTGATAGCTATGAGTTTAACCTAGACAGATATTTTTATTTAAAATACTTTTGGTATCAGGTAGATTGACTGAAAGTAATTGGATCAAGTGAAATTGCCAAGCATATCAGATCGCATGTAGTTATATATTAGTCATATATATTGTCCCAAAGGCATAAATATAATGAAAATAAATATCTATTTGAAGAACCGTATGGTCATCTAAACATAAGTGAAATATAAAATGATAGGTGGATTCTCTTTTTTCAGTGGAGGCACCTGGCAAATTCTCCATTTCACTGGCAATTCAACTATTATATCCCATCCAGTGAGTATAATAATAAGTGAAATATTTTCTTTATTCAGTATTTTACTCAAATACTTGTAGGGATTGAAATCTATTCATTTTATTCTCAGACTACCAAGAAGAAGTTTCCAAAATTGAGGTAGCCATGCAGTGTAGAAGTCTCCACACCAGAATTTTCTGGTATCTACAGAAGCACCATCCAGGCAGGTCAGGACACACTAAAGTGAATGTCCTTCTTATATCTGTTCCTATGTTTCCCTGAAGTCCATCTATTTTCCTGGAATTCTCTTCCTGGAACATGTGCCACACTTAAAAGTCAAAATGCTATCAGCAATGATAGAGATACTAAATTATTTAACTTAATTTGGTCTTCCCTTTACTATTAAAAAAATTTTAATGGAGGATTACTTAAAGGAATGACAGTAGGTCTATGTAATCCCATGTGAGAGTCACAAGTATACCACTCACTATGGCAGAGGCATCAACCAATCTGAAATCACTCTGGCCTAATAAGAAGAGAAAGCTAGAAGCAGATGCATGTCTCGAAAATTGAACTAGAGTTGAATGTCAGATCTGTGCATAATGCTGTACTGGATTCTTGCTAAATATACATTAATTCTCTATAAATTCACATAGAAGAGTGAACACGCTATAAAACTATTAGGGTATAATACTGAGCTGTGTTCAACGTGTCTATGTATATATGCCCATATGAATGCAGACAGATGTGTACACCCGCATCTTTAACTTTAAAGCTATATTTAACAATTATATATAGATATCTATTTAAACTATTCATTAAAAATCATTTTGACAAAATATACCGAATTGGTAATAATGGTTATTGCTGAAGAGTAAGTTTCAAGGTACATTCCAGGTTTCACATTTCTGTATTTTTGAACAAATTATAAATGTAGATAATCTGGGGGAGGACGGAAATGAGAGAAAAATTAGATTTATCCATAACTTGCAGCATCTTTCAAAATTAAAATGTGTTATTTCATCCATAAAAAATATTTTTAAGAATACTGCCATTCGGGCAGCCCTGGTGGCTCAGTGGTTGAGTGCCGCCTATAGCCCAGGGCCTGATCCTGGAGACCCGGGATCGAATCCCATGTCAGGCTCCCTGCATGGAGCCTGCTTCTCCCTCTGCCTGTGACTCTGCCTCTCTCTCCTCTCTGTGTATTCTCATGAATGAATAAATAAAATCTTTAAAAAAAAAAGTTAAGAACTTAAAAAAAAATACCGCCATTTATACAATCAAAGGGGAGAGAGAGAGAAGAGAGAGAGAGAGAGAGATTAGCAAACCAAGAAACAGACTCTTAGCTAAGGAGAACAAACTGATGGTCCCTGGGGTGAAGGGATGGGTGTAACAGGTGATGGGGATGAAGGAGGGCACTAGCAATGAGCTCAGGCTCTCGTATGGAAGCGCGGAATCACTATATTGTCCACCTGAAACTAGTATTACACTGTACGTCAACTGACTGGAATTTAAATAAAAGACAAAACAGAAACATTATCATTTCTTATAGATAAATTTTAACCAGAATAGCTGGAAGATTCAGCATGCTGAGTCAATCTCATCACACAAATGACCAAAGACATTGAGTCTATGATAAAGTGCCAACCGTGCTGTAGATCTTTACCAACTGAAACCCATTTTAACACCTTGTATTGAATGGTTCTCAAGCCTATTCTTATCCCCTTTTGCAAATAAGGAGAAATGCCCTGTATACACGCGACATTTGACACAAGAAATCCAGGGTCAGGGTCACGTTCTGCTATGTCTTCAAATCATTAAGCTCGATATATATATATATATATATATATATATATATATATATATATATATATATATTTAAATTTATTTATTTATGATAGTCACACAGAGAGAGAGAGAGAGAGAGAGAGAGAGAGAGAGAGAGAGAGAGAGGCAGTGACACGGCAGAGGGAGAAGCAGGCTCCATGCACCGGGAGCCCGACGTGGGATTCGATCCCGGGTCCCCAGGATCGCGCCCTGGGCCAAAGGCAGGTGCTAAACCGCTGTGCCACCCAGGGATCCCATATATTTTTTTTTATTGTGCTACAGATGACTGCCAATACAAACTATGCATTTAAAATAAAAATGTTTTCCTTTGACTTCTGGAGCCTCTGAACATTTTAAACTACTCCAAGCACATGGAATACCTGGAGTGAACGCCCACTCCTGACATTCCAAACATATACCTACTCAAAAAAAAAAAAAAAAAAAAAAAGAAAAAAGAAAACAATAACCAAAGCTATTCTAAAGTAGAGTCAATAGCATTCATTTACTTATTATTTATAGTAAAGACTCATCTGAAAAAAATTGAAATGAAATGTATCTTGAGCCTCCACATCTACATTTTCTTTTTCTCGTTTTTAAACTTTCCTCTTGTTCTACAAACAATAGCATATAATAATACAGCCCAGTCTCTCAGTCTACAGAAAAACAAGAATACTGACCAGATCTTCCACAGTCTGTGTTAGGGACCTAAGGAAACACCTAGCAGTGGAACTCCATCAGAGCAAGAGAAGGAGAATCACCACAGAGCAGCCAAATTGAACTAAATGTGAGCAGTTGCCTACTCAAACCATGTGTTCTATGACCCTTTTCTGCACACGATCTTTGTTGTTGTTGTTTTTTTTTTTTTTCCCACAGCAGTGGTTTTCAGTGGGAGAGGGGTGCATGGTTGCCCCCCCCCCCCCAAGGAAATAGTTAACAATGCCTGGAGATAGTTTTCCTTGTCACAGTTTGGGAATGCTGCTACTGGCATCTTGAGGGTAGAAAACCAGGAGGCTGCTAGGCATCCTATAAAACACAGGACAGGCTCCCTTGCCCATGAGAATTATGCAGCCTAATATATCAATAGCACCAAAGGTGAAGAAGCCCTTATCCAAAATGCGGTTCCATACACACGTATAATGCAACTACATGAAAGGCACATAAGCAAATTAAAAAGTTTGAAGTCCTCTACTTATAAAAAAAAAAAAAAAGCAAAACAACATCTTACATACTTGCTGTCTTTAATCTCTCACTTTCTCTCACTTTTCCTTTGACTACACTCTATCAAACGCAGGGATCCGAGATAAAGAAATATCTTCAGGTCACTAAGCTCTGTTTTATCCAGACGCACCAAACGCACATGCATGTTCAGATTCTAAAGAATGACTCTCTCAGTTGCAAATACATCAGGTATACTTCAAACTTTTAACCATCGACAGGCCACGCACAGGGCAAGTGGGACACACACACTTGTGAACTTGTGGTGTGCATTCATCAGACCAGAAAAATCAACATGAGGCACAGTAGTGATATTTATATAAGGCAAAAAAAATGCTCTCTATTTACCATATAAAGCATGCTTCATCTGAAGAATCTATAAAGTTGGAATGACTCCCTCATGCTCATGATTCCGTTAAATGCACCCGAATTAGGGCATCAGGAGGGATAATTTCCAATTGCCAGTGTATAGATCTTACTCAGGCGCTGGTTGCTAGTGACCATGTTTGCAACTGCTACAGCCGGTGATATTCCACATGCACCAGACACCCAGACAGCTAGAGCTCCCCAGTCCTTACCTTCCTTCTACCAGCATATTTCCCTTTGCATCTAAAACAGTAAATCCTGATTTTTCTACTTACCTTGTCAGGAAACCAAACTTGGCCATTGATATCATTTCCTTTTTTTTTTTTTTTTTTTCCAATTGCTCCCTTCTTAAGTTAGCAATCTCTAAAAACCATCAGTATTATGGTTTATAAAATACTCACCCGGCAAGGCATGCGATGGGGGCCTTACGAAATGAATCAACGTGTTGACCTACCGTGGGCTGATTCATGATCAGGAAACCCAGAATTAAATAAATACGAACAGGAGGCTTGAAAGAAGCTGGAATGATGATAGGTGCTTGGAGCAGCGTGTCAGACCCCAGAGCTCATTCTCTACCACTATCCTACCCTGCTTTCCCCTCCCACATCCCACAGGGTACACGCCAGACCTAATCCGGACCTCAAACTCTGGATTTAGCATATTTCCCCTGGCAAGACAAGTCCACTAAAATAGAAGAGAACAATTACTGAATAAGGAAAGCCCCCTGCTTTGAAGAAATCTGTGGGTGATCCCAGAGTGGAAAATACAGGTTCCCAAGCACTGTCAGAGCTTGTGGGGTTTTTTTCTTTTTCTTTTTCTTTTTTTTTTTTCTTTCTTTCTTTTTTTTTTTTTTTTTTTTGGCTGCATAATAAAATCTTCCTGTGATCTGTCTCTCTCAGCTCAAAGCAGCGATGCCATCACCTGAGCAAACACAAGACCTTATGGCACCTAAGAATTTTATTTTCCCCTTTCTTGATACCCGGCAGGGAAATAGCGAGGGACGTTTACTCTTGATTAATCTGAAAGTCCCTGAAGTACAAAGAGGCATGCAGACGGGCAAATACCGTAATAACAAGCTCATAAAATTGCATTTTTTTCACCTGTTACATGCACGCAGGTTTTCCTAGTTGCGCATCCTGCACACACACGCGCACGCACACACGCAGCATCTCAACATGCATAAGGCACAGCTCTGCCTCGGATCTCAGACCCCGACATTAATGCCAAATACTGTAACCCCTGCCCCCCAGCAGCTTCCAGGGGTCCGAGGGGCGCAGCCGCCGCCGCCGCCTCGCTCACCGGGGGGCCCGCAGCAGCAGCAGCAAAAGTTTCATCTTCAGCGTCGGCGGCGCTCGCGGGCCTCGCCGGGGCGGGAGGAAGGGGAGGGGCGGGGGGGGCTCGGCCGGGCTGCGTCGGCTCCGGCCCGGGGCGGGGGGGGGGCGGGGGGCGGGGGCGGGGGTCCCGGAGCCGCTCGGGCCTCAGCGCCGCCCCCGCCGCCCCGCAGGCAGCGCCCGACCCAGGCGCGCCCCCGCCCGCCCCCTCCCGGCAGGTGCGCGCCCCCGCCCGGGGCAGGAGGCCAGGCCCGGCGCCCGCCTCCCTCGGAGGACCGCGCGGCGCGGGAGCGGGGAGCAGCGGGGAGGACCCCGGACGGGGAGCAGCGGGGAGGACCCCGGACGGGGAGCTGCGGGGAGCAGGGAGCCCGGAGCGGGCTCAGCGCCGCCGCCGCGTCCTCCCAGGGCACCCACTGGCTCGGCTCCCGCGCCCGCGCCCCGCGCCCGCTCATTGGCTGCCCGCCCGGCCTCCCCCCTGCCGCCTCGCCGCGCTCGCTCCCGCCGCTCCGCTCCGCGTCCTCCCTCCTCACTCCCCCTACCCCTCCCCTCCCTCTCCCCCTCTCCCCCTCCCTCCTCCCCCCTCCTCCCTCCCCTCCCCCCCCTCCCCCTCCTCCTTCCCCACCTCCCCCCCTCTCCCCTCCTTCCCCCTCCTCCTCCTCTCCCCCCCTCCCTCCCCTCTCCCCTCCCCCCCTCCCCTCCCCTCCCCTCCTCTCCCCCTCCCTCCTCTCTGCGTCCCTCCTCTCCCCCTCCCTCCCCCCCCCTCCCCCTCCCCTCCTCTCCCCCTCCCCCCTCTCCCTCCTCTCCCCTCTCCCCTCCCTCCTCTCTCTCCCCCTCCCTCCTTCTCCCTCCTCTCTCGTCCCTCCTCCCCTCCTCCCTCCTCTCCCTCCTCTCCCCTCCTCTCCTCCCTCCCTCCTCCGTCTCCTCCCTCCTCCCTCCTCCCTCCCTCCTCCCTCCCTCCCTCCCTCCTCCCTCCCCCCTCCCTCCTCCCTCCCTCCTCTCCTCCCTCCCTCCCGCTCCTCCTCCCTCCCTCCTCTCTCCTCCCTCCCTCCTCTCTCCCTCCTCTCCCCTCCCTCCTCTCCCCCCTCCTCCCCTCCCCTCCCTCCTCTCTCCCTCCCTCCTCCCCCTCCCTCCTCCCTCCCTCCCCTCCCTCCTCTCCTCCTCCCTCCCTCCCTCCTCTCCTCCTCCCTCCTCCCTCCCTCCTCTTCCCTCCCTCCCTCCTCCTCTCCCTCCCCTCCCTCCTCTCCTCCCCCCTCCCTCCTCTCCTCCTCTCCTCTCCTCCTCTCCCCTACCTCCTCTCCCCTCCCTCCTCCTCCTCCCCCTCATCTCCTTCCCCCTCTTCTCCATCCCTCCTCCTCTCCCCCTCCCTCCTCTGTGCGTCCCTCCTCTCCCCCTCCCTCCTCTGTGCGTCCCTCCCCTCCCCCTCCCTCCTCTCCTCCTCCCCTCCCCCTCCCTCCTCCCCCCTCCCTCCACTCCTCCTCTCCTCCTCTCCTCCTCTCCCCTCCTCTCTCCCCCTCCCCTCCCTCCTGCCCTTCCCCTCTGCCTCCTCCCGCCCCCATCGCGCCTACTCCGGGCTGCACTGGCTCTGTGGCACCCGAACGGACACCCTTTTCCGCAAGGTCGTGTGGAAAGCAACGCCATTCATTAAAAAAAAAAAAAAAAAAGACTTAAGCCCCTGACTCCACAGCAGCGTCTGTAGCTCCGCCGCCCCGGGAGCGACGGGCCGGCCGTTGCCGCCCTCGGGTCCGCGGGGAGGGGCGCCTGGGCACCTGGGGGGCGGCCGTCAGGTGCTGGCGGAGGTGGGCGGCAGCGCGGGGGCAGGCCCGGCGGGCGGCGCGGAGGCGGCGGCAGGCTGCGCTGCGGAGGTGCGAGCGCGAGTGGGCGCGGCTGGGACGCGGGTGCAGGGGCGGGGGCACCCCCGGGGCTCGGCAGCTGCTCCTCGGAGGCGACCTGCACCTGCTCGGCCCCGGGACGCGGCGGCCCTGCGCGCAGACCTCCCCCCTCGGGGCGCCCGCAGGTGCCCGCGCATCTGGGGCCCGAGGGCCGCGGGGAGCTCGCGGAGACCCGCCCAGCGCCGCAGCGCCCCTGCCCAGAGCCGGCCGCGAGCAGCGCCTGAATCCCCCCGAATCCCCCTGAATCCCGGGGCCACTCCTGGGGCGCTGCAGGCGAGCACCACGGGGAGCACCTCGCTCAGGGTGCCCTGGGGTGCCCGTCCCTGGGATGCCGGCCCCTGGGATGCCCCCCCTGGGGTGCCCATCCCTGGAGTGCCCGTCCCTGGGGTGCCCGTCCCTGGGGTGCCCATCCCTGGAGTGCCCGTCCCTGGGGTGCCCGTCCCTGGGATGCCCGTCCCTGGGGTGCCCGTCCCTGGGGTGCCCAACCCCTGGGATGCCCGCCCCTGGGGTGCCTGTCCCTGGGGTGCTGTCCCTGGGATGCCGGCCCCTGGGATGCCCCCCCTGGGATGCTCGTCCCTGGAGTGCCCGCCCCTGGGGTGCTTGTCCCTGGGGTGCCCGTCCCTGCGATGCGGTCCCTGGGATGCCCCCCCTGGGGTGCCCGTCCCTGGAGTGCCCGCCCCTGGGGTGCTTGTCCCTGGGGTGCCCGTCCCTGGGGTGCACGTCCCTGGGATGCCCGCCCCTGGGGTGCCCGTCCCTGAGGTGCTGTCCCTGGGATGCCGGCCCCTGGGATGCCCCCCCTGGGGTGCCCGTCCCTGGGGTGCCCTTCCCTGGGACTCAAAGGAGCAAAGACTTAAGGGAGGCGGGAGTCGGGGCCTGCACCCTTAGGATGCCGAGGACAGGGACCCAGACCCTCGTTCACACTCCCTTCTCCTCAGTGTGTGGAAGCTGCTTCACCCTGAGACTCAGAAGGATTCTCTTCACAATGCAGAAGGCAGTCCTCAGCTCAGGGGGGCTTTGCAAACCTTTCGTGAAAACCTGTGCAATTGTGCTTCATGTGTGACAAACCTTTAATAAAGGTGAATTAATGCCTAAGGGTCTCCTTCTTGCCTTCTGCTTCCAGGAAAGGTCAAAGAGGTTGGGAGGGTAGATGGTGTTTCCAGGAAACTCACGGGGCCTACCAGCTAGTTCTATTTTACTAGTTTTATTTAACTTGGTGTGAAATGTGAAGGGATTTCATTTGATTTAGGTTTTTTTTAATAATAAATTTATTTTTATTGGTGTTCAATTTGCCAACATACAGAATAACACCCAGTGCTCATCCCATCAAGTTCCCCCACTCAGTGCCCATCACCCAGTCCCCCCCCTTCCCCCACCCCTAGTTCGTTTCCCAGAGGTAGGAGTCTTCCATGTTCTGTCTCCCTTTCTGATATTTCCCACTCATTTTTTCTCCTTATATTCCCTCTCACTATTTTTTATATTCCCCAAGTGAATGAGGCCATATAATGTTTGTCCTTCCCCGATCGATTGATTTAGGGTTTTGATATGATTAAACTAACAGAAACAATGAAAACAAACAAACGAGACACTTGCATTGGATCATGTCTGGTTGTGAAGGAATGAGGCATTTAAGTAAAAAGTTGTTCCAAGGTAAGATGTTCGAAGTCGTTTATGATTTGAAAATCTCTAAAAACTAAAACTCGCAGGTTCAAGTGGAACTGAAACAACAGCATCAGAATAATGAGCCAGTGCTGCTTTATATTTTGCAATATCTCTTCTCATGCAGCTTCTGATTTAAGAGAGATTTTCCTTGCAGAGTAGCCAAACATAAGTTCTGGTCTGTGTTTATCGGAGGACGTATTGATAATAATCCATTTTACTGTTTTTTTTGTATTTATGAACTCGCTGCAGCAGAAGGAAAGGGATCGTTGCAAAAACAAAGGGGATATAAAGAGGAATTTTGGGTCTGTAAGAGGTCATGTAATTTAATTTTAAAATTTCACATTTTGACATTCTCTAGAGAAGCCCGTCTGTTTAACTGCCTCCAGTGGAAGGAAGTAAAATGTTTGCCAGCTTGCCACTGAAGCGTCTGCAGAGACACCAGCAATGAGCATCCTAGGGACACACTTGAAAACAAAATGCGTTTTCACTAGGCCTCCTCCTTGGTGGTTTTCCCTGGGTAAGACCGTAATAAGCCCGTCTAGTGGACAGTCATAATGGAAGTCAACAGGCACTTGCTCCTGAGTGGGATGACATACAGAGGGATTTGTCAGCATCACCAAACAATACAATCCATTTCTAGAAAAAGAATCAATCACCAGGGGGAGGGTCTGTATCTGTGAGACTGCATCCAGATGAAGGGCTCTAGATTCCCCACGGGGCCAATGATGCGACGTATACTGGAATTAATCGGTTTCCAAAATCTGATATTCTGAAACTAAGCCAACCTCCCCTAGCCCTAGTAAAGCCACTTAGTGATTCTCTTACATTTTCAGCTTAAAAAAAAAAAGAAGAAAGTAAGTCACGCAATGTGGAACACGCGGCTTGGGGAGAGCCAGGTGGTGGGCAGATGTTTATTTTCTCCTTATGTCAAAGATTACTCCAGAAAACTGAACAGTGTATCAGTCAGCAGAATTTATTACAGAGTTAATCTTGGAAACTGGAAGCATGGACATTTCTGATCCCGAGTCCCCACTCACGTTACCTTGGGAGACTTATAAGAATCATTTTCACCGGTGACAGGGAAGCATCCAACACGCAATTGATGCCGGTCAGACTCCAGACACTGGCAACATAAAATTGTGATGCTAAACTGTGATTGTTCTCCGAGAGACAGACTCAGGAAATTGTCTCTTTAGATGTCATCTCGTGCTCAATTTTACCCTGAACATTCAGGAGGCTACGCAATGTTTTCACATCTAAATAAAGAAGGAACATGAAGGAAATGCAGGGAGAGCCCTTGTTAGAATCCAGCACTCCGAATAGTCGACTAGGCCAACGTGGTACTGCGGTTGATTTTTAACTGAAATTACTGAAAGTATAATAACATCGAAGGAGGATCGGATCTGTATGTAAAGGGAAAGAGCTGCTGAAATCTTAAGCAAAACACAATTTCCTTTGCGGTATTTTTTTTTCTTTTTTTTTTTTTTTTTTACGTCCTGGGGTAATAGGCGGTACAGATTGTATACCTCTTTTTAAAAGAAAAGAGAAAACTTAGATTGATAAAAATATCACCTCTAATTATATGATTCAGGATGACCCCATAAAGGTGACCTTTATGCACGCTGTTACCCAGCACACTTGAGACTAAGAATTGCAGAGTCCCTGGGAAATATTGATACAGGACAATGAAGAAGAGTGATCAATCGAAAATATCTCAGGGGTAACTACATGTGTGACTACATTTAAGAAGTCGTACCTCCCTTATTCGTAATAATAGAGAAATGAATGCTTTTTAAGAAAAATTTCTTCAGGGCGTATGAAATATCAAGAACCAATAAGCTTGTTTGGATCTAGCAGAAGAGTATTGACAATTGACAAAGGAAACAGCGAGATCCCTCACCTTCTATGCATATGGTTCTGATGTCTATAAAATAGATCCTTATTGCACTGTGAGTGATAGAATGAAGACGCTGGTTCCCAGATAAGTGAAAATTTAGTAACGGATGGACCCCAGTTTCACTAGATTAATTTTTTTAAAGATTTTATTTATTTATTCATAGAGACACAGAGAAAGAGAGAGGCAGAGACACAGGCAGAGGGAGAAGCAGGCTCCATGCAGGGAGCCTGACGTGGGACTCGATCTCGGGTCTCTAGGACCAGGCCCTGGGCTGAAGGCAGGTGCTAAACTGCTGAGCCACCTGGGCTGCCCACTAGATTAATTTTTGGAGAAAAGCTGCTCAAAGTATATACCAGATTTTTTTTTAAGACTCTGAAAAACTGTCAGTAACCTTTGTAGATTTGAGGAGAATAAAATAATACAGTAAAAGTACAGATGAACATGTTCCCAATTTTCACAACCTGTGATTAAAACGACGACTCTATAAATCAGAAAGTATTGAACTAAATGTGGAGTTTGGCGAAGCTATAAGGTGATTAATTAACGAGATGAGCAAATCAGTAAGGGAAGAAAGTAGTGGGATCAGCTTGGTCTGGATCATGTCCACTGTCAGGATGACCCTACTGCTTCCTGAGACAGACACATTGACCAGAATTAGGGGGGATGTATATGACCTGATGTTTCTATATCCCATCATTGTATCTCTCATGATTTCATGATCTGACTTGTGTTGTGAGGAACCGTGCTCACTTTACAGGGCTGTCTTAGACCTCGAAGAGTTTTACACACACAAAAGGGTCTAGCACAATCCTTGGCATATAAAAGGCTTTGGATAAAGGTTAGTAGAATCCAGATTGTAATTTCCTCAGTGAGCACTCACTAAGTAAATCATATTTGCTTTCTGTGCTCCATTCTGTAGCAGAAATAGGCAAATCACAAACTCCTCCCTCAAAGCTTTTTATTAATATTGAAAATACAGCCTCCGTGCCAGGTTGTGAGGACCGTACTCACTCAGTTCAGCCTCCCATATCTCTCTGCATTTGCTTCTTTGGTATTGTATGATGAAAATGGACATTGTGATGACCCAGAAGCATTCTAAGATTCTTAACCATCAAGTAAATATTATATTGCACACAACATACAATATTTACTACCAGGAAAGCGATAAATGCCTAAAATGTCTATATAACACAGATCATGAAAGAAGCGGTTGATTAATGCTCAATTAGTCAGAATGTCCAGTTGACAAAATCATTTTCAGAACTGTATTCAATTTGCTAACACACATTTGTACCCGTCCGAGAGAAGATAGTAGGATACCAGTAACTCTTAAACTTTCTATAATTAATACTTTCCCTAAGAGCATCTATGGACCCTTGGAAAACTGAATCATATACCATTGTAAATTTTAATAGAAGATAATCTATGTAATTCAAAGCACTCATCTAACATTTTCAAAAAAATTCACAAAATATACCCAAATACTTTAATCTCTTCCCTATCACTGAATATTAATGTTGTTTTTAACTTTTTGATATAAATAATGCTTCCATGAAGATCTCTTTTTATAAATCTTTACCTGGGTAGCTCAGTGGTTTAGCACCTGCCTTCGGCCCAGGGTGTGACCCTGGGGTCCTGGGATCGAGTCCCACGTTGAGCTCCCCACAGGGAGCCTGCTTCTCCCCCTCTGCCTGTGTCTCTGCCTCTCTCTGTGTTTCTCACGAATAAATAAATACAATCTTTGAAAAAAGAGATTTATTAGATCTTTACTTAGATTTTTGACTATTGTACTTGGGTAGAATCCTGATAGTGCAACAGCTAAGTAAAATATATGACCATTTCTTAAAACACATGAATTATCTTATTGCTTCTCAATAGCATTAGAGAAGATAAAGTAAAAAATTAATTGATTCCTCACTACTTACTCCTGAACAAGAACATTTCTTTTTCCATTTCCTTGTAGTCTCCCACATTTCATGATCAACTATTGCCTGAATTTTTGCTTAATTAGGCAGGTAAAATGACTTGTCAGTTACCAAGAGCACTTAAATTTCATGCCATTATGATGCCACCTAACTATATATAGTGAAAGAAAGAGAGGAAAAGAAATTTAGGGTTTTGCACTTTAGGTGTAAGAGCAGAGACATCAGAAAAGGAACCCAACAGGAAGAAGGCAGGAAGGAGTGTTTTGTTTTTTGGGTTTTTTTTTTAAGATTTTATTTTTTTATCTAGCGAGAGAGAGAGTACATGCACAAAGGGGGGGAGGGGCAGAGGGAGAGAGAAAGAATCTCAGGCAGACTCCCTGCTGACCACAGAGCCCAACATGGGGCTTGATCTCATGACCCTGAGGTATACCTGAGCCCAAACCAAGAGTCAGTCGCTTAAACAACTGAGCTACCTAGGTACTCCGAGGAAGGAGTCCCTGACGGCTGAATTGCAGAATGAAAAATATGTAGTAAATTTAATAGTTAAAATCTAGACAATCATAACAAACACCTTTAACCTGGTATAAAAATGGGGGAAAATGGTACGTATATTGTAGATAGAGAAATAATTAAACACAACAAAATAGAGCTAAGAATGAATCTGAGATTTTTAAGTAGGATCCTAGGGAAAAATGGTACTGTCATAGGGAAGTAATGTCTTGTTAGGAATTATAATATATTCTAATTGGAATATGCCAATGTTGAGGCGTTCGCTAGACATCATGAGGAGATAGATATACAGGGGTCACCTGGCAATAGGAGACCGTAGCTTGGGGTAAAGTTATGAGTCATCTACACAATAATACTGATGACATAAGCCTCTAAAAAATAAGAGAAAAGTTTCTACAGGATCAGTGATGAAAGCATAGCAGGTGATGTAAGGAAGGGATGAGAGAGGAGAGGAAAGAGAAGTCATAAGAGATGATCAGGAAACGCCGTTAAATCTTATGTTGATAGGACGTAAAAGGGACATTTCAGTAAACTTATATATTACTGATTAGCAAGCAGAACTGTTCTAATATTTGCAAAAACTGGCAATGTAAAAATATAGAAATTCAATTAAGTTCGGTCACTATAAAAATGTCTAAACATAGACCAAATGAACTTAGTGGAGATTTATATATTCTACAGCACACAGAATTCTAAAATGAGATCTTGTACTCTTTATGTTAATGTAGGAAAAGGCTGATCTTCACTCAAAGATATGTGATTAGTTATATTTTACCATTCCCTTGCTTATTCAGAGTTGCTTTATAAGAGGGTTTCCAAGTTAGTAAACATATGTAATTTTTCATAATGGAAATTAAAGACCGTATTGAAAGCAAGGATTTGAAATGCAAATTCTATCACCTGCTCTTACCCGGAATATGTTTGAGTGAACAAAAGTGAGGGTAGTTACTATTTATTAAAGGTTATTTATATCACTACCTTGAGAGAAACCTTGGGTCGTCACATAAGGCCTGATTATTTTTAACTCAGACAAATTGATAGAGGCCATCAATCCCATAAAGAACAGAACAAGCTAAAAAGAGAACAGGGTCTCCAAAGTATTGTCTAGAAAGGGGAGGCCAAAATGAATTTCATATTGCCAGGGTTAATTTGGGACGCCAGGAAAATTGAGCAGATCAAAAGGAATGCCATTTACCTATGTCTCAGGATACCTTATATTATTATTCTTTTTTCTTTTTAATTCATTGTGCGTGCTCTCCTAAAATAATTTCTCTCTAGGGCTTTTGCATTGTATAAGCCCAGGGCTTTTGGTTGCCATAGACTATGAGAATCATACAACAGGCCCAGGAGAGCAATGAAAATTCAGGCTTTAAGTTTATTGCTCTGTTCTGAGTTCGGTCCTGAGAGTGGCAAGATTAAATTCTAGGTAGGGTTAGGTTATTATCAGAATATTGCAGTGCTACTGGAACATATCTGTGGGTTTCAAGTCATTGCCAGAAAGGAACCGTCACTGTCCTTTGCCCAACTGAAGATCACTCTGGCTGCCAATATCCATTTATTATAGCTGGCATTTTACACACAGTATCCTTAACCATATGTTCTCCTCTCATTGTTTACCAGTCATTACCGACACTGGTGATTTTCCATCACATTCCTCAATCCAAAATTCCTCCTTTAGAAACACCCTTAAATCTTTCTAGTACAGGCCTATGATGTTTTGAATTTTACTTTGCACATAATAGGAATCTGATGATACAATTCCCATATTAAAAATAGCCTCGATCCCTTTTATTCAACCATTTTCTGAATTTCCCCTAGAACTTAACTGAATGCATTATGTAATGGAGTTCTGAACTATTAAATCCTTGTGCCATTATTTTTCCCCGAGGGACTTGAAAACAAACGCTTAGATTTGGGATAGAAACCAACTTGGGTTAAGTTCTGGCATCGCCACTTATTCAGTAGGTTGACATTGATAAACACTGGCTCTCAGTTTGCTCCTCCTTTGATGGTGTAATAGCACTTTTATGGAGGACAAGTTATAGTGATCACATATATTGGAGATAATTTATCTAATTCACCTATTACAATAAGTGGAATGAAATATCTTCAGTAGATAAAAATTCTAAAAATAGATGCAACCTCTCAGTTACCGCTATGGTTTTTACCAAAATATGTATGCATACAAAGGGCATCTTCCTAAATGTTACAAAGTCATAAGCAACTGTAAAACAGAAGAGAACACATTGCAAAGGAAAACCAGGGTATGATCTCGGGTGATAGCAACGGGGTTCATTTGTTAACATTCTGTGCTGTTGAGATCACCTACTTCATTGAAAAGTGAAAGGCAGGACTAAAGAAGGGAATCCGCTGCCATCCACAATCTGTTCAGGGGAGATATAGATTTTCTCTATTTTAGAGTCCAGAGGACAAAATCAGAACCCAAAGATAAAGGGGATTGGTTTGCCAATCACAGAACCTACAGAGCACAACCGTGAGGACGTGAAACAGAGAGAAAGTCAGAAAAGGAACCCAAGCAAAAAGAAGCAATTCACTTGTTGGGTGTACTTCCTGCAAAGTCATCACTATTTGCATTGGAATTCATTATCATGAAGTTGCTCATTTATTTTAGGACATTATCCCTGTTGCCTCTACCAAAGTTTGACTGATTTTGTCTGAAATCAGTTAGAACAACTGAACACTGAATATGTGGAAGGAAAGATGAATGTGCATTAACACCATTCTAAAGAAGCCAAACATTTTCTTTCCTTATTTAGCCAGATGAAAAGGTGCCACAGGACTGTAAAAGTCATGCAAATCTGCAAAATTGTATGAAAATTGCAACATATATAAATATCAGTGTGTGGCGGTGTGTCAGAGGGTCATAAGTGGAAGATTAAAATAAGCATTTTCTATTACAGTTTTCTGTTGCTAGAGAAATAGCACACTGGTCCGTAAATCATTCTCTCTTTAAGACACAGACCTCAAATGAACAAAAAGCTTTTCCTGGTAATTGTACTGTATTTCTCAACTCTATAGATTTAATTTTCTGAGATGACCATTTCTAAACTTGTCTCTTTTCTATTCCAGGTCTTTTCATTTCTCACTGTTAGTGAGCAACCTCATAACAGCTCCATTTACAAAACAAAAATAACCACAAAATCACTATTTTCTTCTTGTTAGAAAAGTCCGGCAAACTACTTACACCTAATATATTATACTCACATTCCTAATCTTTCCTCATATTACGATGGCGAGCCTACTCCTATCTAAAATCACCACTTCACTTTTGTTCTCAATCCAATATGCCGGATATTAACCTGGATTTCTCCCTTTTAATCTACTCATTTGTGTATTTTTAGAGAAAGAGTGACTCATGAGTCGGGGGAGAGGGAGAGGATCTTAAGCAGGCTGCATGCTCAGCAGAGTCCCATGAAGGCTCCATTTCCCCTTTCCACTAAGATCATGACCTGAGCCAAAATCGAAGGTTGGAAGCTAACCGACTAAGCCACCCAGGCTCTCCTAAGCATCAAATATATATTTTAATGTAATTTTTTAAAAATATAACTCATGTGTAAATAAAAAAAAGATTCAATATAACCACAAACAATTCAGAAATACATGACAAAAGATTAAAGATTTAATATATAGCAAAAAGCCATTATAAATTAGAAAAGAGAATTTTCAATTAAGTACAGAGGGTCCATGATTAACCATTTGTAACAAAGAATATATACCGATTCTACAGTGACGCATACTGAAAATACATTCCGGGAGTAAATATCTAAGATTAAAGTGTCAATTTAGACAACTTTTCCCAAAAACACAGTACTGAGCTGGTCTATGTATGACCTATTTGTTAAGGAAATGATTTTATTTAAAAAATGAGCACATAAGCATGCTGAGAAAAATATTACAGTTAAATGTTTATCAAAATATTGAATAAATTCTGAATATGGAAGGAGTTTTTATGCATGACTCAAAATACAGAAACAATAAAGAAGAGGGAAACAAAGAAAAAGCAGTGTGGATAGACCAGAAAGAGCAAGGCAGAGAATAGCAGAAGTTGGAATCAGAAAGGTTTGTTGAATAGTTTGAAGTAAAACACTTTAGTGGAAATAGTTGTGTGTTTCCTTGTGCGTAAGAGCATGTGTTTGCACGTGTGTAGACCAAAGGCCTGGAGGACAGATTAGGCCTGCCACCTGTTTCTGTACAGGCATGTGAGCCTCGATGCTTTTTTCACATTTTTAAGTGGTTACTACTTAATAAAATGTGATTATATGAAATTCAAACTTGTGTCCATAAATAAAGATTTATTGGAACAAACTCATGCCCATTTGATTATCATCTATGGCTGTTTTTATGCTACGGCAATAGAATACAGTAGTTTTGACAGAGACCATATAGCCCACAAAGCCAAAAATATTTACTATCTGGTACTTTATGAAAAAAAAGTAAAAGACTGACCCCTAGTGTAGATATATCTTTTGTGAGTTTCTCAATATGCACTACCACACCCCATCAATGTGACAGGCAAAGCTTCATCTATTTTCATATATAAATATCATTCTACATGTTAATAGGAATTATATATATTTATTTTGCAATGACAAAGCATAGTTTGCTTTGAGGATTGCATAATACCAAGTATAACTCTATTTGAGTATTACAAGATATACACATGTAGAAAATCAGTGTACACGCTTTTGAGATACATAATCACTCATGTTTGCTACTTTTGGGGGCTATGGTGAATTTCTGACAACAAGGCTTTATTTTCCATTTTAATTAAACTAAACATTTAATTACATTTCCAGGATTCTGTCAGCAGAAACAAATCTATAAATGTGGAGTGAAAAATTATGAGAGCTGGTCTTTAATATCCCATCACAAACAGAGCATGTTATGGGCAATCTGTTCTTTGAGGGTATATAACAACCATGCTTCACATGAATGTTAATTCCACTAAGGCATTCAACTACCGTACGGAACTTTTTCATTTTTAGCTAATATCTACCCGTTAAAGCCCGAGATTTTGAAAGTCTGTCGTATTTACAATAATATCCTGCCCCTCAGGGTTTTAATTCCCAGCACAAGAGACTTCAGTAAGTGAGTGGGTAATGCATATCAAATACAAAGTTTGCTGCCAAGCAAATAATGTCCTGCCTATGCTCAAATTCATATCAATAAAATTATACAAATGCTTAAAATTTTTATTTTATTTTCAGTAGTCAATATGTCTAGAGCAATTTGCTGGATGCTCTAGAAAAAAATGCTGTCTGTCCACAAAGTACTTAAAATGATACGTCAGTTGCAGACTTGGAAATGTGAAAATGGAAATAAGAAACACCTTATATCCAATGAGGGATGTTAAGTGTAGAGGATTATAGGTCAACTTTCACCCATCTGTTCTCATGGAGTCCATACTTCTGTGTATTACCTGGGTTCTGGAATCAGTCTTCAGGTCTATTCAGAAGTCTGACTCCATTATCAACTAAGAACAAGCCCATTACTCACGACCAATTTGCCCTTAACCAAGATCACCAGAATGATACGTGAAATCAGAATGGTGATAGGTTAATGTGCATAGAAAATTCCAAGTGCTAAGGAGACCTAAATTGCAAGTTCACACAGGAACGTATTCTTACTCTGTTGAAAAAGAGTAAGAAGCCAAATTGTTATGAAAAGATAGCTTTGTAGGAACAGAAAGAGAGCACAAGGAGTTAACTACTATCATTCAAATATTTAATGGCATCAGACAAAGATGATTTATATTTCTCCAAAATATGTTAAACACTTGGCCAAGATAATTCCTTCATGGATGGGGAATGCTAGTATCTGCTTCTCATTTTTTTTTTTTTTGTTTCCATGGCTGATAATACCTCATTCTCAAAGACATACTACTTCAAAGTTTAATAAATTTAAGAAGACTGCAATTTATTTTGCTGGACTAGACCCATTCTATCTTTTTGTATTTGGTTTTTCTCTACTTTGGTCCGTCATATTGACCCTGAATTTTAAACATCAGAGTTAATAAATTTATTTATTTCCTCTTATTAGGGATGTATCAACTGAATCCCAAAGTAATTGCATAAAGAAATGGATAGAATATATTCTCTATCCTCCATATAACCACAGATGTTGAAAATTTGTAATTTTTTTAAGCTTTCTACCATTTCCTTTGGTAATTTTTATTTGGCTTCTGTTGCCCTCATTCCACCATGTTAATCTCTCTCAAAAAGTCCCAGAATATTCATTTCATTAGGCATATTTTAATCCTTTAATGAATTTTCAGTAGCACCAACTATGTTTTCCTTGTTAAGCAAAACACACAAAATCCCTTTCTTTAAGTTTTGAGACCAAGTACATTTCTATTTTTACTCCCATCTCTCTGGTTGCACCTTCTCAAACTCCTTTGCAGTCTTGCTCTTCCCCATGTTTAAATGTTGGAATTCTTCGTGAGTATTTCCTTAGTTTCTAACTTGGTACTCAGATCTAGGCAGTCTTGTCAGAGACCAGGCCTCAGACAATTTCTCTCTGGGGATGACCCACATATGCATTTCTAGACGATGCCTCTTCTGTTACCTGTATATCCAACTGTTGCTTGACTATTTCTTTGGATACCTTGAAGGCACTATAAAACTAGAATTCTAAAATAAATAAATAAATAAATAAATAAATAAATAAATAAATAAATAAATAAAAACTAGCACTCTAGAACTGCAATAATGATCTCATTCCTCAAAACTGGCCTTCTCCCTACAAGTCCTTATTTCAACAAAAAGTTCTACTGATGCAATCACACATTTTAAGAATTCAGGGGTCGCCTTTTATTACTGACTCATCTCATCCTCCCCTACCACACACACACATCTAGTGTGTCATCACACACTATCGTTTTGCCACATAAATAGCATTTCAATTCCATTCTAGGCCTTCAACCAACATGCTTCCTGTCTAATTCATCTTTCCCTAAGTTACAAAAATAATTTCTTAACTGGTCTCTATAAATTAACTGTTATTTCTATCCAAACCATTCTACTCACTACATTAGAGTTATATTTTTTTTGAAAAAAAAATTAAAGATTTTATTTATTTATTTTAGAGAGATTGAGAGAGAGAGAGTAAGCAGAAGCAGAGGGAGGGGCAGAGAGAGAAGCAGACTCCCCATGGAGCAAGAAGCCTGATGCTGGGCTCGATCCCAGGACCTTGGAGTCAAGACCTGAGCCAAAGGCAGATGCTTAACCAATTGAGCCACCAAGGAGACTCTTATTTTTCAAATTTTTGTTTAAATTCTAGTTAGTTAACATATAATGTGATAATAGTTTCAGGAGTCGAATTTAGTGATTCATCACTTACATGTAACACTCAGTGCTCACGGTGATTTTTAAATATAGACCAGATGCTTATTGATTACCACAGAACATCCTTTGATTGATTCAACTCCTTTTAGAATAAAGAGGGAAGTCCTTGCTTTCACATTCAAGGGTAAGCATAGTTATTTAGCTATTGCTTAGTAACCTGAAATGCTACAAGGACACTGAGAGTTAAGAAGGTATTTATAATTGTTCAATGAACATTAAAATCTGTCAAAATTGTACATGTTCTGAAAAAAGGATCTGTCTAGCTACCCTAATAGAGTGTTTAGTTCTAAATAATGGAATCCAAAATGACTTCAAAGAACAGTTGGCATAGAAAGGATATGGAGAATTTTGTTATGAAAATAATTCTGAGAGGCATCAGGGTGGCTCAGTTAGTTGAGTGTCTGCCTTTGGTTCAGGTCATGATCTTGGGGTCCTAGGATCTAGCCCCATACTGGGTTCCTGGCTCAGTGAAGTGTCTGCTTCGCCCTCTCCTTCTACCCTCCCCCCACCCTCACCACATGTGCATCTCTCTCTGTCTCTCAAATAAATACATTTTTTTTTTTTTAAGAAAAGAACTTGAAGAGGCCATTTTAGTCTAAGAAAAGTAGAAATTAAGCAAAAGTACAGTAAGCATCACAACATGTTTTGTTTGGACTAGAAGGGATCAGATTGGGCATCATACCAGAAGAGTCACATTTGTAAGGTTCTTCTATAACCCTTTCCATGCTTGTCACTAAAGCACTCTCCCTGAAGCAAATTCTTTTTGCTGCTTTGTAATGATATCACAAAACTCTTCTGTAGTCATCGATTTAGATCCCAGAAGAACTGGCAAAATAAAATGAGACTTTGTTTCATTTTCTTACTTGGAGGACACATCAGGAGGCTTCCCAGGGAGACTAAAATCACTTCTGAACTTTCAAGTCATGTGCTGTCATGTAAAAATATCTATAATTACTTTTCTATTACTTATTAAAGTAGATAAAGATACTTGGGTAAACATTTGATTACGACAATGTCAAAATGACAAATATTTCTGTTAGTTGTAAGAAATATCCTTTAGTCTAAAAAAAATGTCCTATGTAACTATACTCTGTATTTCTTGTCTATGTCATTGAAGCAATACCTCAAAAGAAAAATAACTGTGAATTCCTGTGAAGTTTGACTGTGTGTTTGAGACACTCATATATATGTGTTGAAATTTCAGGCACATTCTGTATTTGAAGAAAAAATTAGTTTGGAAGAGGGCACGTGATGGGATGAGCACTGGGTGTTCTATGCAACTGATGAATTATTGAAAACTACATCTGAAACTAATGATGTACTATATGTTGGTTAATTGAATTTAAATAAAAAGAAATGAAAGAGACTTTCAGCATTATTCAAATTCTGCTTTGTATTGTTAGAAGTTAAGAACTGACTTCCCTAAGCAGATAAAATAAAGGTTGGAACTCATCCTGAAATACGGAAAAGTCTGGAGATAATGAAAATTTAAAATAAAGTCACTGAAATTATTGTCACTTGAAAACACCAATCCATGGGCAAACTCATCAAAGATATATCGTTCTTGTACCTTCTCAATTCTTTTTTTTTTTTTGAAGTACTTCATAAGGAGTTGAGGTTGACTATTCTAGAGCAACAAGAAATATTGAAAAATTGACCTAGTCATCCCCTCTACCTCAACCAATGCCTAGGTGAAATTACTTTTTTTCATTCTCCATAATGACCATCTCTCACTGCCCTTGATGATTGCCCCACAAAGATTCTTTGTGAGTAGAATCATTTGAGAATGATCTAGAACTTTAGAAGTATTTGTTACTAGTGTTGTTATTTTTATAAATGTCTCTAAAAAGGGAAAACTAACAATTTGTCAACTTTCACATGTTAATCTTTACATATAATCATGTACATTATGTGCATATGAACCTGCTTAGAATTTGTGAAGTAACAATACTGCTTGCATTGCGAAGGCAATCTGCATGGAGACAAGCACTTGATAGCTCAAATATAGAATATGGTCAGGAGGGTCCCATGTTCCATGAGGGGAATGCTCTCACGAGGTCTTCACTGACTTGTTCTTTAATATTTTATTTATTTATTCATGAAAGACACAGAGAGAGGCAGAAACACAGGCAGAGGGAGAAGCAGGCTCCATGCAGGGAGCCCGATGTGGGATTCGATCTCAGGACCCTGGGGTCACAGCCTGAGCCAAAGGCAGACGCTCAACCACTGAGCCACCCAGGCGTCCCCTCACTGACTTTCTAATGATCACTTCTACTAACAGACTGACAATTATGACCCCGATGTGTTCTCTATCACAGCTTGAAAGTAGGACTTATTAGGTCAATGACTAACCAAAGCAGAAAGTCTGTGAACCATTTTTTTTTTTTTTTTTTTTTTTTGTCTAGGACATTATGGAAGAGAAAGATTATTTTCAAGGCCTCTTGGTATCTGATGCTGTTTATTTGTATTGATTGATAGCATGATGAATTTTATTTATAGATACCATCCACAAAACAATAGTTAAAGCTTCTATTAAATCATGTCCTCAATTCAGTTGTACACATTTCAATGTAGATATTGGAAATAAGCCTCGGGCTGCAACATGCACATTTAAATTTACACCTATCCAACTATTTTTTTACAAACCAAGCCGTTAGAGAACCAAAAATTTCCCTTGTAACTGCTTATTATAACTGCATTTTGAGACCTAAAATTAGACTGCCCCTTTGTTTGATGCAGCCAACTGTATTTCTGATGTGCTTTTCCCAAATGCCGTTCAGAGTAAGAAAAGTTGTTTATGGTGAGACCCGCAATATTTTTAGATTACTTTTTTAAGTCAACAGTTACCCTGCTGCTTCTTGTGTCATTTTGGAGAAAATGGTTGTACAAAATGCCACTGACAGAATATTTACAGCATTTCTTGGCTACTCATAAATAGTAGGGGTTCTCCAACTATGCTGGGGGAGCATCGGCCCACCACACTTTCAGATCCGATGAGGTCAGTCAAGTCCAACGGTTAACATTCAACTACATTTCAAAATGTTTGTGAAGTGAAGGCTCTGTGCTAAGTCCTGTATATAATTTTAAGATACAAGGAAGAAAAATCCAGTCTCCACTTGCAAGACATCTTACGGTCTATTGGAGAAGAGAGAAACAGAAGGTGGACGTTTAATACTGTCAATGTGATAAGTATTGCTATGATCGGATGAAGTCAGGATAAGAGCTCTTCCAGAAATGGCATCTAATCCAGTCTTAGAGGAATGGAAAAAATCTCCCCCAAAGAAGATGTACTATGCTGATATCCGAGGGGTGGATAAGAGATCATCATGTAATGAGGGCATGAGAGAGCTTTCCAAAGCAAACAACTAGACCTAGGTTTTTGAGTATATAGTAAGAAAGCAAAAGATACAGATATTTCTATATGAAATTCAAAAACCAAAGTAAAAAAAAAAAAAGCCAAATGCTAAGCATAAGAAAGCAGGATATAGTCATGAATCTTTAGCCAGATGATCCTATTACTGTCATTTTTCTCTACTATTAGGCAAGGTTAACGATGTTGCGGATAGGGAAGTGAAGAAGTAGAAGTGCCAGTCCAGAAAGTGGGAGCCCGTGTTTCATAAATCAGCACGCACAAGCATCACCAAGGAGGCAAGTGGAGGCAGGCGTGCATCATAGCGGTTTCCTTGACATGGGGAGAAGTATTTGATGGCAGTGACCTGTTCAACTGTTGATCATTTGGTTAGGAGGGAGACTTGTCCAAGCTCTGATGCTCTCTTTTCTTGTAGAGATTATCCTTCAACAACCCAGGACACACACATTCCTCTAGACTGGAGGGAGAATAATGGACTTCTATAGAGTTGGAGATAGGAATGGAGAGGAGAGGAAAGAGGAGAGGAGAGGAGAGGAGAGGAGAGGAGAGGAGAGGAGAGGAGAGGAGAGGAGAGGAGAGGAGAGGAGAGAAACTATATCAAAAGAGTCAACAGGAAGAGGCATAGTGGGGACATTAGTTGGATGAACCATGGTTTTTGGCAATATTTCTCATATTCTTTGTGAATTATAGATTTGAACTTCATGTTGATGAGAAACTCTGACTCAGAAATGGAGATGGGCCATATTTAGCCATGAGACAATAGGTTGGCTTCCCTAAGTTTCCCATAGGTCCCCAAATGACAAAGAGCATGACCCAATATTTACTCTGTACCCTTAACTAGATGTGAGAGAAATTGAGTTGGTATGTGTCTCCAAAGGCAGACTGATTGGACACAGCCCACCCATCAGAAGGACATGGTAAACCAGCAAGTACTAAGGGTCAAGAGGATAAATGGCTATAGCTCAGAGCCACAGTCATGTATCAGAATCACAGCAAAACATGCTCAACTGCCAGAGTGTTGGATGTAGGACAAAATAAAAATATTAATCCCATATTTATACATGTGGAAAAGAAAAATGGGGATTTATATTTAAATAAAGATATCACTTTATAATGATAACTAATATGTAAGTATTCATTTCTGTGTGCCTACTGAATTCCATCTGAGAACATTTACATGTCAGCTACCACTCTATTACAGAGAACAGGATACAGAAATGAATTATTATGTAACAACTGAATAGAGAAATCGTGAAAGGTTTCCAGAGATTATTGAATATCCCCAGTATGCAGTGGAGATAATGAGTTTGTGTCCTGCCAGCAGAATGGTAAATACTTTGATTAATGAACATGTAGGTGTTTGGACCGTATGATGCAGTAGAGAGACGAGAAAGCAAAGAAGTTGCATTCATAAAATGGAATAAAATTACAGATGAGTGAGGTCTTCACTCCAAAGGAAGTTATAGATAGCTACAAGAGGAAAAAATTAAATCAAAAGATTGCAGGTCTTGATAGAAATCAGTGGCGTAAATATACTGAACATTACTGTACTTCAGCTGAGACCCTCAAATATAAAAATTCTTCACATCAACAAAACTCAACACGATGTATTTGCAGTCCAAACGCTGGTTTGAACAGGCATGAAAAGAGATGTATACACATTTCCATTGTCCAATTTTAAGTGAATGGTATATTATCTAGCCTCTGTTTGGGGGAGGAATGCATAAGATTGTGTCTTTGTAAATTTCTGGGCATGGGGTGCAGGCTTCTACTTTAATTCACAAGCTCTACTGGTGCACAAATACAGGTTTGCCCGTATACACCATGGTCCTGGGGCTAGTTTGTCGTCCAAGTCACATTTGAACTGCCTACCAGTAAAGAGAAAATGATCATCAATAGTTCTGAGTATTTTAAAATAATAATGCCTTTCATTTGACTTTTCTCCTTTTCATGTGTCATGTGCCTTTTTTTTTTTTTTAAGTAAATGGTAATATCGAAAGAGGACCATCCACACTGTCAAGAATTTTACAATGCAGTTTCATGATTCTTTGGAGAAAGCAATTGAAGTTTTTTTAAAAGAAATTAAAACATTCACTTAAAATATTGAATAATTTTCTAATCAATATAATTGTGAAGGACTAATTATGCGCTGAAAAACTTCAAATATTTAAGGAAATCTTTTCCTTGTAAAATTGGCTTTCGTTAATCAAGTCTCTCTCTCTCTCTCTCTCTCTCTCTTTTTTTTTTTTTTTTTTTTTTTTAATTCAGGCCTTTACATTGCCAGTCTGGGAAAGAAATAAAAGTCCTCACCAAATTCTATTTATAAGGACATTGCAATTTCAAGGAAGAAAAAAAGAAAAGAAAAGAGAAGAAAAGACAAAACCCTCAAATTTGCTATTTTTGGTTAGATATCCTATTTCTCTTTCTTTTGCCATTGAGAAAAGAAATGCTATTTTCATGAATAATATTGGACTGGAGAGATAATATTAATCTCTCAACAAACCACTTTCAAAATCATTAAAGGCTGTTAAAGATGAACTTTCATTTCTAAAAAAAGTGTTCTGAAAACATAACATTTGCAAAACTCACATAATATAAAAATTAAAATGTCCTTTAGACTTAAAAAAAAATCACTAAACTTCCCATACCCCATACATATTTGAGTGGCTGTGAAGAGAAAACTCTTGTGTCACATTAATGGTCAGCAATTGGGGAAGCATATTAGAACTAGTTCTTTCCAGAGAACCAGATGGGGGAAGAAGTCATATTTAAGAAATAAATTTTGGGCAGCCCAGGTGGCTCAGCAGTTTAGCGCTCCCTTCAGCCCAGGGCGTGATCCTGGGGACCCGGGATCGAGTCCCACATTGGGCTCCCTGCATGGAGCCTGCTTCTCCCTCTGACTGTGTCTCTGCCTCTCTCTCTCTCTCTCTCTCATGAGCAAATAAATAGATAAATAATAAATAAATAAATAAATAAATAAATAAATAAACCTTAATAAAAAAGAAATAAAGTTTGGAGAAAGTGGATAAGCAAAAAGAAAACCAAGGCTTGGTTTCTTTGGTCTTAAAGCAGGAAGTGGATAGTCTCGTATCCACTTAGAAAGTCTTGGAAAGACTCTTGGAAAGACAAGTCTTGGAAAGTCTCGTAATGTAAGTAAGTAAAAGAGAGCAGAATAGGAAAGCAAATGGTTAGAAATTTTTCACTTAGCCTCATGGTTAAGATTTATCACTACCCGGGATCCCTGGGTGGCGCAGCGGTTTGGCGCCTGCCTTTGGCTCAGGGCGTGATCCTGGAGACCTGGGATCGAATCCCACATCGGGCTCCCGGTGCTTGGAGCCTGCTTCTCCCTCTGCCTGTGTCTCTGCCTCTCTCTTTCTCTCCGTGTGACTATCATGAATAAATAAATTAAAAAAAAAAAAAAAAAAAAAAAAAAGATTTATCACTACCCTTAGTAAACCAGAACTGGGCTCCATTGCCTTGTCCTTTAGAGTTAGTTATGTAAGAGTACCTATGGTAAATGAATGCATAGGCCTCTGTGTAAGTTCAACATTTTCAACAAGATCCTAACACAAGGATTGGACCTAAGGTTAAAGAGAAAGATCTGAGTAGGGAGAGAGAGCATGAATAGAAAATATGTATATTGGTCTCTACCCCTCCCTGGGTTCCTGACAAAGAGTTTCTAAAATGCTTGTAACTTCCTAAGTAATAAGAACACTAGGAGCATCTATTCTTCTAATATTTGTCTTTGACCCCATCCCTGACACGGGGTTCCTAAAATACTTATAAATTCCTAAGTGACAAGACTGTAGGGGAAGCAGCTTTTGTCCTACTGAGGTTTCCGAATGGGGGCTGGTCACTGGAAAGACCAAGCCATGATTAGGAGCTTGGGATTTTCAGTGCTACCCCTCCTCATCCAGAGAGGGGAGAGGGGCTAGAAATGGAGTTAATAACTGATCATGACTACGTGAGGAAGTCTCCAAAAAAATCCCAATAGTATGGATTCAGATAGCAGTTGGTTAGCACACCCACCTATCCAGAGGGTGACAGCCCCCAGTTCCATGGGGACAGAAGCTTCTGCACTTGGGACCTTCTCAGACCTTGCCCTATGTATCTCTCTTCATCTGGCTATTTATCTGTGTCCTTTTTCATATCCCTCAAGCTCGTAAAGGTAACTTATCTGTTTTCCTAAGTTTTGTGAGCCACTTCAGCAAATTAATCAAACCTGAGGAGGGAGTTATGGGTACAACCAATTTGTAGCCAAACTGAATAGAAGTTGTGGGTAAACTGGAACCAACTCGTTGTGATTGACATCTGACATGCTCATGGGAGGGAACAGTCTTATAGGACTGAGACTTAACCCATAAAATCCGACACTAGCTCTGGGTGGAATTGAGTTAAATTGTAGAACACACAGCTCATGTTGCAGATAATCACTCGGTATGAGAAAATGACCGCCACACACTTGGTAATCGAATGTCAGCAGTGAAGTATTTTTGTGAGTAGTAAAGGAGATGCTCAGGTAAAAGAAAACCATGGTGGGAAAGAAGTGATTTTTTTTTTTTTCCTGATATAGGAGTTGGGAAACCAAGTTTCAGTCCATTACAGAAAGACTCAACAGGTAACATGTATAGGTGGTTAGTATTTGTCAGAATAGGACTAAACTCTTTAGAGTGTTTACCATTTGGATCTAATAATCACAAGACGAAGAAGGTTTTGTTGGCATCCTTTCTTCATGGTCGAACTGAGGGCTGGGAGGTCACATAACGTACCAATGGTACACCGAGCTGAGCCCATGTGGCCAATTCAGGTGTTCTAAACCCAGAGCTATGCACATAACCCCTCTCCTGTTGGGCACATATTATAAATATATAGACTGAGATGGACTTAGGAATGTCTAGAGATAGACCAATAATCTTAAGTGAAGTCAGACCCAATATACAATAGAAACAGAACTATTAGACTCCATGGTATGACTTATTGAAATAAGAATAAACATGAAAAGCATTGCCACTTGGAGAATTTTTTTTTTTGGCTTATTAAGCTTTGTTTATGAGTAGGTATGATTAAAAAGTTCATGTACTTGAAGTAAAATATTCTGTATTATAGAGAATTTTTAATATTTGCATGTGAGGGACCTTAAGAAAATAAAAGAGCTGAGATATTTATGGTACATGATTTTCTTATAGAATAGACTTCCTAAAGCAATATTTTAAGGTGATAGATGCAATTAATAACACACTGAAAATGAGAAGAACCAAGAGTTTTCTTCCATGGAATGAAAATGAGCAACTGGAACCTTCAGATCAGGAAGAAACAAAGTCTCAGGTATTGGGTATAAGACCAATGAGTCATCTGAGAATAGGGCATTGCTAATAAACTTGAGAAGTTAAGCAGCGCGTTGGTATTTCCATGGTATTAAGCACAAAGAAAATATCACTAAACAAGGAATGAATATTGCACTGATTTTATATAGAGAGAGACAATAAAATAAGAATGATAATGTCATTTGAAGCACAAAACAGAGTAGCTAAAGTCAAGGCATGTTTGCTTCAAAGCAGCATACAGGAATCACTTCTAAATGAATAGAGTTTACATATATTTTGCTGATGATATACAGTAATACAGAGATCATGTGCTATTTTATGACTGAGTATTCCAATTGGATGAAAATGATGGGGAATTACAAACTTGCCAACAAATACATTTTTTCCCCAATAAGCTAAAGTCAAGCACAGACTTTATTAATACTTGCTTAATAAAAACAGTGTAGTTAAGGGGATTTTATCCCTAGAAAATAATCATCGAAGGGATATCACAAGGCAACTCGCTTTTCATATTTTGCAAAGGAGTCACCACAAGGCAACTATTATTCTATTTTTGTTATTTACATCTTCCTCCACTGCTCACTAGTAATCTGTGTTTCACTGAAAACCTATTTTTATAACTTAAACACCAGATATCAACTACTCCACTGAATTCATATTTAGCAAAGACCTATTGTTACTCAGTTGCTATATTATGTTTTTCATATGCTCATTTTAGTGAAATTATTCAACAAAACTAATAAGAAAATAATAGGTAAGAATTGGGAGCTAATTTTCCAACATAAGGATTATGAAATATGTTGATTCTATAAAATCTAATAAAACTGATACTGTTTCTACTCCAATGTTTAGATGAATTATATCACCATCTGATCTTGAGGGGACCCTAGGAACAATATTAAAAAAATAATCAAGCCTTAAAGACTTGGTAATAAGCATAGGACAGATACAAAAACATATTGTTTACTACATATATTTGAAAGATACACACCTTTAATATAAAGGATCGATTAGCTAGCAGACCCCTTCCAAATATTTTCCTTAAAATGATTTCATGGTTTAAAAGTAAATTTTCACTTAGGAAAGAGTAATAATAAATCCAAAGAGAAACAAAAGTTTCAGATGAAATTTAGGAATAAAAATCCAAGGATTCCATAGGTTTCATATAAATTTTATAGTTTATAGATGTAAGAGAATTCAATGGAAGACTATTTTGAAATCAGAAGGACAAACATGTCATGCAAATATATAATTAACTGGAATTTCCAATGTCTGTGTTTCTCCAGTGTTTATTTTTATTTTTCTCCAGTGTCTAAAATGGCTACCTTCTAGCATCTTTCACAGAGACCGTAAGGTAATAATATTCGTTGTTTATAAGTTTACGTCAGAAAAGTGAAGCATCCATTTTAACCCTTTCAGAAATACCCATATTTTTTCCCACAGAGTCTATCTTAAATGTTGGCTATACATTTTTTTAGACCTTAAAATATACCAAACCTAATAGAATTCTTTCCCCAAACACCTGCTCCTTCTTGAAATCCTTTTTCTATGTGGATGACATCTTTCTGTTATGACATCTTTTACACCCTCCTTCCACTTTCTTTTTTAAAAATATTTTATTTATTTACTCATGAGAGACACAGAGACAGAGGCAGAGACACAGGCAGAGGGAGAAGCAGGCTCCCTGTGGAGGGAACCCAACGTGGGACTCGATCCCAGGACTCCGGGATCATGCCCTGAGCCAAAGGCAGATGCTTCACCACTGAGCGAACCAGGTGCCCCCCTCCTTCCACTTTCAATTAGTTTTTAGTTATATCTTAATTTCAAAAATGACTCTCAAATCGATTCCCATAGTCTAATATCCACAGCCCTCGGCTTTGCTTTGAAAGGCACCCACCCTATCTCAACTATAAGCAACTGCACTTGCTGTACCCTTTCTTTATGACCCTCATTTAATTGTTTATACTGTTCATTGGCTGGTGTTCTTAGTTGTGAAAAAGTAAATCCATCCCAGCCAAAAAAGAACAGGTTTTAGTAAGTCGTACAGATAGCACAGAGTCTTTAACGGTGCTTAAGTGTCTGAGCTTCCATGAAGGACTCCAGACTACACCCAAAACTGGGCCACTGAATGAGCAAGATTGGCCCTGAGCATGACACAGAGAACTCCAGCAGCATATTGTCTATGATATAAGTCAACAAAATGCTCAGTCTCTCCTGTTAACCAAACACGATTCTGCACAGCTCACCATTAGTGTGCGAATAAGAGCAGCTTAATTTCCACCTGGAACTCTCAATGCAACCAAGTCTGGGAAATGCAGCTTTTAGTTTTCGGATCAAGGCGATACAAGAAGAGGTACTAGCTGGAGTGAATGTGGAACAAATAGATTCATGATACCTATTACATATTGTAAATAAAATTATATTTAAAAATTTAATCATCATGAAACTACTATTCTTCTGTAAAAATGTCTTGAATTAACCATTGTCTAAGGACTGAAATCCAAACATTATCAATCTTTCTTTACATAACCATATACTGGCTCAAAAAATTTCCTGTAGAATTCAACTTTGCTTTGTATTCTTCTAGGCTCTTATTTTAAGAAATAATACATACCTTCCTGCGCTCAAAGTGTTGAAACTGTAGATAGGGTGCTATGCAAACTAAATAGGAGGCAACGTGAGGTGGAATGATATAATAATGTTCTGTAAAATGTCCCTTGAGACCCAAAAGGGGTAATGTGAGGTTAAAAAAGGCAGAAGTGAGGAAACTGTTCAAAGGCCAAATGGTATTTCAGCAAGGTTCTGAACCATGAGAATGTGTTGTCCTGCTACCATGTGACCCTAGGGTAGAGACACAAAGACAAGCAGAGTTTATAGACTTGTGTAAATATATGAGAATAAGGAAATTTGGAGAATGATACATATATAGGAATGACTAAAAAGGGGCACCTGGGTGGCTCAGTGGTTGAGTATCTGCCTTTGGCTCAGGTCGTGATCCTAGTGTTGGATCAAGTCCCACATGGGGCTCCACACGGGGAGCCTGCCTCTCCCTCTTCCTATGTCTCTGCCTCTCTCTCTGTGTCTTTCATGAATAAATAAATTTATTTTTTTTAAAAAAGAATGACTAAAAAGTTGGCTTTACATGTTGACGTGATGATATAGTGGATGAAGAAGATCCTCATCAGCTTTACTAAGGATTTAAATTGTGCTGTACAAGTGATTGAGAGTCACTGAAGGAGTTGGAACAGTGATGGGTCTATTATTCTTATGAGTAGGATGGGGCATGGTGAGCAAAGTGTGGGAATAATGAGTAATTAGAACTAATTACTCTAGGGTCAGATCCAGATTCAGGCAGTGGCTTTGAGTATTAGAAGGCACCAGTGCATAAAGAAGATGTGGTCTATATATATGAAGGAATATGACTCAGCCATCAGAAAGGACAGGTCCCCACCATGTGCTTCGATGTGGATGGAACTGGAGGGTATTATGTGAATGAAGTAAGCCAATTGGAGAAAGACAATTATCATACGGTGTCACTCATACGAGGAATATAAAAAATAGTGAAAGGGACCATAAGGGAAAGGAGGGGAACTGAGTGGGGAAAAATTAGAGAGGGAGACAAACCATGAGAGACACCTAACTCTGGGAAAACAAAGGGTTGTGGAAGGGCAAGTGGTTGGGGGGGGAGGTTGGGGTGACTGGATGACGGGCACTGAGTGGGGCACTTGATGGGATGAGCACTGAGTGTTATACTATATGGTGGCAAACTGAATTTAAATAAAAGAAAAGAGAGAGAAAAAAAAAAAGAAAGAAAGAGCCAGTGCTTTGAAAATGAATGAGGATGTAGTAACATCAGGACTCAACCTGGATGGTCTTCAACATTGTAGCTTATTTACTAACAATTTCTCAACCAGTAATTCTGAATTTTCTTGTCTCTTTTTTGTTTCCTGCCTTTGTATACTTCTTTCCCTCTCCACTGAATAGCCTGTCACTCTTTGCTCAGATTTCTACCTAACAAGATCTAGCTCAAAAGTGCTTTGCTTTGTAAATCTTCCTTCACTCCATGGCAGTGATGGACATACCCTCTTCCCCACTTGAAGAAATCTACCTCCTTTCCTAAATAAAAGCGCAGACCCAGTGCACTGTAGGTACTGAGTGTGGGCTACATTCCCACTTGGCTATGAATTTCTAAGGGACAGAGGCTACATCTTAACTTGTGGAATGTTGTAGGGTTTTGAGAGATGTGAAAAATCCTTACAAATTAACATAAAGTACACAAATGTTTTCCAGGATACATAGGGCGGCCTAAGAAAAAATAGCCAGATAATAAATATGTTGAAATGTTTCCAACTTCTCTACTTGCTTTTTTATAACAATCTTTCATGTTTCCATTTAGGCAATATTGATATAAACATGTAAGATAGATTCTTATACTTTCAAACTAGTGGGCGTGAAAATGACCAAAGTTCAGTCATTTAGTTAATTAGCAAAGTCAAATCAGCATTTTAGTTTTGTCTTTGGCCAAACCTCACCAGTCTGTTTCACAAGTAGGACTTTCGTTTCCTTTCCAGAGAATAATGTGTGATGAAGGCCCAGGTCGGTTTTAACTGCTATTTTTTTCCCCTCTTAATCAGTTTTCTTGTCCTCAGCCTCATTTCCTTTAGATGGTTCATACATTTCCTCTTGTTCCTACCAATTCAAAATTATAATCTTCAACTCTGTTTCCTAGGGTACCTCTTAGCAACTTCTTTTTTACTCTAAGTGTATGTTTTTCATACTCCTTTTCTTTATATTATTTGTTACATGCTCCTTCCATGACTATCCATTTATCAGTTGGTCCCTTTTCTAGAACGGTAACTTCTGTTACAAGATATGTCCTATTAAATGTCCATCAACTACCAAGTTCAATAAAAAAAAAATCTTATTTGGAATAATTTCCTTCATAAAGGAAAGTCAGAGACTAAAACATTCTAAAACATCACTGGTTTTCCCATCTCTTACATGAATTAAAATGTACTCTTGCACCATTCTGTGTTAGGTAATTCAATTTTGTTTCATGTTGGTAATCTGATCCGGGACTGTTCTTAGAACAGGCTGCATTTCTTGTAACAGGAGGACACAATAAAGAAGCTTGTTGGATGGGGATTTGTGAGGGAATTTGTGGATAGGAAGATAGGATCTTTGGTCAAATGATGACTTTACACAGATTAGTTGCTATGTGACTACTGGTGAATTATTTACGCTCTTTAGTTTGCTCAAATGTGAACAACAACAACAAAAAACAACAAAGTAGATAATATCTTTCTTGTGGAATTTCTGTGAAGTTTGGAAGTAATATACATATGTATGCACATATATACTATTTATGATATATATAATTTATATACCATAATAAATATATATCACCCCATAAAAAGTGTGTATATATATATATATATATATACACACACACACATATATCAAGCTATATACTGTAGTTAGAAAATATCCGACATAAAACCTATCCAAATAATATGTATTAGTTACATTTATAAGGTTTTAAGCATAGCAATTCCAGGTTTTTGTCATATAGCAAAATATAAATGTCTTACTGTCTAGCTTGGAATTCTTCTGATAAAGCTCTATCTAGGGATCCCTGGGTGGCGCAGCGGTTTGGCGCCTGCCTTTGGCCCAGGGCGTGATCCTGGAGACCCGGGATCGAATCCCACATCAGGCTCCTGGTGCATGGAGCCTGCTTCTCCCTCTGCCTATGTCTCTGCCTCTCTCTCTTTCTCTCTGTATGATGAACATAAATTAAAAAAAAAAAAAAAAAAAAAAAAAGCTCTATCTAGGTTGATATCGAGCACACGTTCAAACCCACCTGTAGGCTGTGAATGTCAGGTCAACAACAGGAGCAAGTCAACACTGTCTATTGAAAATAAAAAAAAGGAAGTACTAGCTAAAAAGTAGCTTCACATAATAGAGGTTGGACTCCAATATTAGGATCCACAAAACAATTTTCCTTATGAAAATAATGCTACTGGGGCGCCTGGGTAGCTCAGTGAGTCAGACATCTGACTTTGGCTCAGGTCATGATCTTGGGGTCCTGGGATCGAGCCCCATGCTCCCTGCTCGGTGGGGAGTGTGCTTCCCCTTCTGCACCCCCTACCAATTTCCTGCTTTCTACCTCTCTAATAAATAAATAAAATATTTTAAAACATAAAATAGTACTAGCTTATAAAGAAATTAATCCATACATTTTTTATGTATGATTAAATTATGTGTTCTAATATATAAATTAACTCCCTAAGAGCCACATAATATGTATGGTAGACTTTTAGGGTGGTTAATATAATACAGAATGAGGAGTAAGTCTGAGTAAGATATAATACATAATCCAATTGTTATCAATTTTGATAATGGTTTCCTTTGGTCAGTTCAAACATCTCCCATTGTTGGTACCAATTCAAAATGATAACATGCAACGCTGTTTTCTAAAGTAGCCATTCAGCTGACCTATATTTAAAATATATGATAATGAAATGGGATTAAAAGTTCAATGGGAAAGATGGGAAAGGGTTTAGCATTTATTAAAAACTTACTACACATCACAGCTGGATGCCTTTACCTACCATTAATTCTTTGGATCTTTGAGAACTACTGAGGGAGATGGCATTTCTTGCATTTCACACAGGAGCAAAGGAAGCTCTGTGAAGACTTCCCTGGCGATGTGCGACAGTCCCTGCTGAGCCTGAGAACAGCCTGGCTGCTGGGCCCCACTTCAGGGTTCAACTTCCCTCTCCTGAAGAAGTTTGATTTAACATTTATGACTTAAAAACTTGAGTCTGATTTTCTTGTTTTTTAAATATTTTTAAAATCTATTCATGAGAGACTCAGAGAGAGGGGCAGAGACACAGGAAGAGGGAGAAGCAGACTGCCTGTGGGGAGGCCAATGTAGGACTCGATCTCAGGACCCTGGGATCATGACCTGGGCCGAAGGCAAATGCTCAACCACCGAGCCATCCAGGTGCTCTCAATTCTGATTTTCATATTGTTGCCTTGAAAAAAAAGTCTTTGGACCAGTCTGTCTTAAGATAGGGTTGCTAAGCATCAGGCAATAATATAATTGAATTTGTTTTCTCCCTTTGGGGATGGATGGATTAATATTAGCCATCTTCCCTCTTATCATAAAACATACATTAAATTTTGTCAAATACTTGTGTAATTAATAGACATCTACTTCAAAGTAATGATTAGTTCCCATTAATCTACCTAGAAGTGTTTTGAGATACTAAAAGAAATAGTTTCATTTATTTAATGCTTTAGTTTTACACATACAAATAGAGCAGATTATATACATACACACACACATATATAGTCTAAACTCTTCAGTAAACATAGTGATTTTTTTCTGAATTATCATAAAATTATATTAACATTAATCATGATTAATGTTAATATAAATTAAATTAAAAGTACTATATACATATCTTATTTCTGGAGAATAGGTTGTTCACGTCTCTTAGAAGACTCACTTATTTAACTTATAACCCAGAAATGTTACATAGATGCAGGAAGATTTGAATTCACAAAGGTAACAGAAATTCCATGTATCCTTTTTACTCTTTTCTCACTTATTTTGAAATAACAGAATCTATGTATGTAACTCAGATGGTAGTTTTACTATTGGCTCCGTGAGGCATATCTCTACAACCTCCTGAGTGATTTCAAATAAGCCGACATATTCACATGTAGAGTATCCAAATGGTCTTGGGAATTTTTGGTCAAGAACAAGTGATACTGGGCAGCCTGGGTGGCTCAGTGGTTTAGTGTCGCGTTCAGCCCAGGGCGTGATCCTGGAGACCTGGGATCGAGTCCCACGTTGGGCTCCCTGCATGGAGCCTGCTTCTCCCTCTGCCTGTGTCTCTGCCTCTCCTTCTCTCTCTCTCTTTCTGTCTCTCATGAATAAATAAATTAAAAAAAAAAAAAACAAGTGATACTTTGCTGATAGCTGAAAGCTCTAATTCCTTAAAACTACTAAACAAAGGCTCCTTTTGGCCCATAGGGAATAAATTTATCAGCTTAAATTAAAGTGCAAAAGCAACAACTTTCCCGTTACAGTTTTAAAAAAAAATCATCTTTGGACCCAAAATACCTTGCTTTTATTTACACAGTACTTTACTGTGAATATATCATATATTGAAATTTTCAGTGCCTTATCCACAATTTAAACACCTCAATTGTCACTAATAGAGTAACTTGTCTAAGGGAAAAAAAAAAAGAGAGAGAGAGAGAGAGAACTCTGTAATATTTATATATCTGTATATATGTGTGTGTGTGTGTGTGTGTGTGGTGTGTATGAAATCAGTGCATATTAGCACCATTTATGGGAGGTGATTTTTGCAAATCCCAAAGAGAGTAAGAATCTTCATGGTCAGCAGAAGGCAAGTGCCTTCAGTAAAGTCTGTCTTTGAGGAAGCAGAGCTAGAAATGCTATACTGTCTTCTTATGAATAGGATACCTATGCATTTTTATGATTCCAGCAGTTAGGGGCACCTAGGTGGGTCATTCAGGTAAGCATTGGACTCTTGGTTTCTGATCAGGTCGTCATCTCAGGGGTCACGAGGTCAAGCCCTGTGTTGGGCTCTGCCCTCTGCAGAGAGTCTTTTTGACTCCCTCCCTGTTGATCCCTCCCTCTGCCAATCCTCCCACTTGCGCGCGCCCACATGCATGCTATCTCTCTGCAAAAATAAATAAACAAATATTTAATAAGAATAATTCCACCAATTAATCTCTTTTCTTTGTAACACTGTCATCAGAACATATAAATTGTTGGCCATTCTCCCAGAAAATTCCCTACACTTGCAGATCTTGTTTTTTTTTTTTTTTCATTTAATGTTATGTTCAAATTTCAAAATTTACAGCAAAATTTATTGAAGTTCTGCCTTGATGCTTACTTAAAACTAAAGAATGTTTCCATGTGGTTAGGAGATTACTGGTGCTATTTATTAGAAAATGATAAATGACTAATTTTTAAAATTACTTTTCTATGAAACAGAATAGCAAATTTTAAAGTTTATTCTGCAAGAAAGAGAAGTCTTCTAATTCTATCATTCCTTTAAGATTTTGTTTATTTATTCATGAGAGACACAGAGAGAGAGAGGGAGAGACACAGGCAGAGGGAGAAGCAGGATCCTCACAGGGAGCCCCATGTGGGACTTGATCCTGGGACCCCGGATCTCAACATGAGCTGAAGGCAGACGCTCAGCCATTGAGCCACCCAGGGGCCCCTAATTGCATTATTTCTAAACATGAAAGAATCTGTCTTAGTTTCTAACGCTATGGAGCAAGTTACCACAAATTCAGGGCTGCAGAACAGCACAATTCTGTAGGTAAGAAGCAAATTCACATGACTGAGCTCTCAGCCCAGTGTGTCACAGGCTGAAATTAAAGTGTCTGCTGGTCTCAGTATTCACTTGGATGGTGGGATGCGGGTATCCATTCTCTAGTTCTTTCTGGTTGTTACTAGAATTTGTTTCCCTGTGGTTTTAGGATTGAGGTCTCCTTTTCCTTGATCATGGTTACCTGGGGCCACTCTCAGCTCCTGGAAGCTGCCGCCAGTTTCCACCGCGTGGCCCTCTCCATCTCCAAGCCAGCAATGGTGCTCTGTATCTTTCCCTTGCTTCCAGACTATGACTTCTCTGTGTCCCCCACTGGAGAAAGGGTAGAGTTATAAGAAAGTAGTTCAAATATTGTGAAATGATGGGGTTGACCTAATATTATCATGTTTGCCCTGTCAGAAGAAACTCTGCTTGTAGTGAGAGGAACTGACGATTTAAACAGAAAATCTCAGAGCTGATACTTGGCTCATCCATCTCCTTAGCACAGAGGACATGAATGTCTATTCCTTTGCTTTGTCTAAAATTCACAGAAGCCCAAGAGAGTCATGAAGGGACCTCAGCAATATCATTATTGCTACCTGTGCACGAACTGCCTGAGTTTGTTCAAAGGAAATTTATAGATGAAATAATTCTGGAATCCTGTAAGTTGCTCTGATCTTTATTAATTCTGGTTTATGTTGGACTACATTTTATCTGTAAAAGAAAGGTTGTTACAGTTGAATTACTAAGATGATAATGACCGGCAAGAACGAGGATCCCTTTAACCTATAATATGGAGAAAAGAAAGGCTTGAAAATTAATGGTTTAAAGCATTTATGTAATAACAAGCTTGAGAAGAGGCCGGTGTCGTCACAGCTTCCTGGGTATGGTATTAGGAATAACAAATTGGAAAGTCTAAAATGGCAGGTAACAAAGACATAAAAATCCCCCAGTGACCTCGTGCAATTTCTGGGAGCGCTGGGGAGTTGGCTAACTACCTCGCTTACATCTCATGAAGTGAGACCTCACTTTCACCCCGCTGATCCCTCTGCTCCAGTTTCTATTTTCTTTAATTGGAAAGTCAGGTAGTGACACTGGTTTTGGACAGAATCCAAGATATCCATGCATAAACTACTACTGTGTTTTTCAAAAACCAAAAACCTAGAGCAACAACTCTTGAGAATCTTTGACCTTTATATGATATTTGTAAAGAAATAACATTAGGATAATTAGTACAGAATATAAATATTTCAAATCTGACAATACACAAATATCCTTGCATAGATGCAGTTGACACTGAAAGATGAGTTGTCAAGTTATTTTTAGAGAAAAGAAATGAAGTGAATTCAATTTCTACCAGTAAACTAGAGACATAGAGCTCACCTAATGCTAAGCAAATAGTGTCCAACATCTGTAATAAGGAATTATGGCATCTGGGGAAAATGGGTGGCTGATATTGAGAAAGACAGGGCAAGGTCAACCTATCAATCTACATGATAGAAGCCATTTTCCTAAGTGCTAAATTAGGAATATATGTACTTTCTCTGTTTGAAGTTTTTTTTTTTTTTTTTTTTTTAAGAAGGTGGTCACTTCTGGATGGTTAAGGAGAAAACATGTGAATACAGTACCAAATAAAATCTAATAAATCTAAATAAGTTTAGACACTGAACTTCGATAACAGCGAAGTTTGGAGGAAAAAGAGAACTCAGTGAATGACGCAGACATAAGGATCCATTAGAAATCTCAAAAGAGCAAAATCTTTTTCAGCAGAAATGGACAAGCTGTTTTACAGAAAAGGTTGGGGGTAAAACCAGCCTTAAAGAGAGGATTAGAAACTCTAACAAACAGATATTAAAAAAAATGGTTAGGATGGCAAGTAGAATAATGTCTCCCCAAAGATGCCCACATCCTAATGCCCAGCTCCACGTAGGTGTTCTGATTTCCTAGTTAATAAATCTAATATTTATGTTGAGTGCAGTACAGTTACAGTCAATTGCAAATATAATGGCTTACGTCCACACCAATCCAGCTGGGTAGAAACAGTAGATAAGGTGTCAAGGTCTAGAGAGCTTATTTTTCACAAAGTTCCAAAGGTCGGGCTTTAGATGCCCATGCTTCTCATCTTATCAGTTTGCTGTCTTACTGCCTTTAACTGAACATGCCAGGCCCTGTAGCAGACATTTGAACCATCTGGATTCTTCGATTCTTGGGATTATGCAATCTCCAGCAACATACGATTCACCTGCTGTCAGAGGCTAAGGGTAGCCCTTGAGGTAATCACACTTTTGAATTTGAGAAATTAATTTCATATACAAGGCTTGGGTAAGGTCCCTTTCTCTGAAAAAGTTTTCTCTCATTTCAACAGAATCTTAAAAGATTTCCATGTTTTAAAATTAAAAAGAAAAAAAATCACCTTTTCCTTCATCAGATAAGTAGAAGAAAGCTAGATTAATTCATGTAGGGTTAAGCAACACATTAGTAATACATTTATAAAGGAGGCAGCGTTCTCTAAATCATCCTCTGATTGTCTCTTATTTTGCAGTGTATGCACGTGGACATCTACTAAATAAAGTTAGATCTCTGGAAAGCACTGAGTTGGGCAAGGGAACGCGAGTGACATTTTCCCTTGATATTTTCCTTGCATAAGACCTTGGAACAAGCCGTCACCTTTCCACAGCTCTAAAGCAACCTTTATTCTACATGCAATGCATGCTCAGTAAGAGCTTCAGAAAGAGGAAGCGATTAATGATACTTCTGTTACTGACAAGAAGCTGCATCTGTCTCTTTTAAAAAATGTTTTTTCTCCTACAAAGTGATGAGGTTAAACGAGGTAATCCCTACAACTTTTTGTCCTATGAAATGTCTTTGTACTGCACACCACAACTAGCAGAGAATACCGAAGTATCTGAAGGACAGGTGTATCTCTGAACAAAGAGACTGGGGCGTAAACATTGTGTATGGCTGGACCCAAACCTCCAGGCCACTGCAGAACAGACGTGGGAAACTCAGAAGCGATGGAAGGAATGGCTCACGGGGAGGAAAGCTGACTCTCTGAAATTCTTAGTTTCAATGTCTCACCCCTCAGGGTGAAATAGCTTCAACATTTAGATCGTTAGAGTTCTTTTTGCCTAATGTGGTTACATTGTTCCTCCCACCCCCCCCCCCCCCCCCCGTCCAATTCGAAAAAATGTGATCCCTTATTTTGAAGTGCTGGGACAAAATGTTAAATCAGAAATTTTTTTTTCGATATATCAGTTGCCATTGACAATTACATTCTTTACATTCTGTTATGCCACCGCCGACCATGTGTAGGAGTATTTTAGTTCACATAATTCTACTAATCCACTCCATTAATGTTAATAATGCTTCCCCAATCGAAACGTAGTTGTGTAGGTTGTCCTTCCTTGGTTTATAGACATTACGTTCTATAAATAAACAGTAATTATTGGCTATGTAATTCCAAACTCTTCATGGTGATTAGACGTTATTCTGGTGAAAATATAAACATACACGCAGCATAAGATCTTATATATATTTATTTAAAAAAATCCTCTGATCTTGCAGTGTCACAACATAAAAGAAGAGGAACCTCATACAAGAATGACACAATTCTCAGAAATTACATAAAATTGAGAAGGAGTACTTACAATAAAACAGATGGCTACAGAAGCAGCTGTGTGGTGTCGTTTCTGAAGTGTGTTAGACACATATGTGGATGGGAACG